>NW_027362771.1:497842161-498442161 GCF_046119375.1 Phyllobates terribilis | reverse complement strand
TCAAATAACTCCGGAATGAGCGGAAGGGGGTACTTATTCTTCACCGTGATCTGGTTAAGGCCTCTATAGTCTATACAGGGACGGAGAGAGCCGTCCTTCTTTTTGACGAAAAAGAAGCCTGCTCCCGCCGGGGAGGTAGATTTCCGGATGAATCCCCTGGCCAGATTCTCCTCAATATATTCGGACATCGAGCGGGTCTCAGCAGCGGATAATGGATAAATACGCCCACGGGGAGGAGAAGTACCAGGTAACAAGTCGATAGGGCAGTCGTATGGTCTATGAGGGGGTAGTGTCTCTGCTTCCTTTTTATTAAAGACATCAGCATAAGACCAATAAGGGATCGGAAGTCCAGGTAGATTAGCTGGGGTAGGAGAAGGACGGACGGGATGGACGGGAACCAGACAGGTCTTATGGCAGCCCTGTCCCCAGCGAAGGACCTCTCCGGTCTGCCAGTCAAGAACGGGTGCATGTCTCTGGAGCCAAGGTAGACCTAGCAGGAGGGCGTGAGAGAGTCCAGGCAGAACATGGAAGGAGATACTTTCAGAATGCAGCATTCCCACCTGCAGAGTAATGGATTCGGTGATGAGTTGGATGGGGCGTGGTAAGAGCCCCCCATCCACGGCAGCAACAGACAAGGGTACAGCCAGAGGTTTGGTGGGGATGCGATATTTCTCTACCAGGGACTGTGAGATAAGATTCCCGGCTGCTCCAGAGTCAAGTTGGGCTAGTTCGAAATAACGGTTCTCCCCGTAGACGATTGAAACTGACAACAGCAGGGATGGAGAGGATTTATTCTTGTCTAGGTGGACCTCTCTGAGCGAACCTAGACACAGGCGTTTCCCGACCTCTCCGGGCAGGCACGGATCCGGTGCTCCTTACTGCCACAGTAGAAGCAGGTCCCCTCGGCACGGCGTAAGTCCTGACGGGTCTTGACCATCTTGGTCTGGTCGACCTGCATAGGCTCAGGAGAGTGTACCTGGTAAGAGACAGAAGGAGTGACGGGTTTCTGAAAAGTAGGAGCTAGACGTGGTAATCTCCTCTCACGGGTGACCTCTCTGGCATGCTCCTGGAACCGTAGGTCAATCCGGGTGGCAAGAGTTATTAAATCATCGAGAGTGGTAGGAATGTCCCGACCGGCAAGCTCATCTTTAATACGGCCGGACAGACCCTCCCAGAAGACGGAAACCAGAGTGTCGTTATCCCAGGCCAGCTCCGAGGCAAGGGTACGGAACCGTATGGCATATTGGCCCACGGTGAGACTTTCCTGACGGAGGCGTAGCAGAGATGATGCGGATGAGGTCTTCCGTCCGGGTTCGCCGAAGACTTTCCGGAAAGCCGTGAGAAAAGCAGGCAAGTTGGATACCAGGGGGTCTCCTCTCTCCCATAGAGGATTTAGCCAGGCCAGGGCCTCCCCGGTGAGATGGGACATGATGAATGCAATTTTGGCCCGGTCGGAGTTAAACTGGTGAGATAATAGTTCAAAGTGCAGGGTGCACTGATTTATGAAGCCCCGAGCCTGGGCGGAGTTGCCTCCGAAGCGAGGAGGTGCAGAAAGCCGGGGTCCGGGGTAAGATACCATGGTATTAGTGGGCAGTGGAGCTGCCGGATTGCGAGACATGGCACTGGCGGAGGTTGCTGGTGGAGCAGTCAGAGTGTCCAGGCGAGTATTGACATTCCGCAGGTGACCCAGAATGGACTCCTTTTGGGACCTTTGACGGGACAGTTCATGACACAGGTCCGAGAGCGAGGGAGCTTGGGTGCCACCGGGTTCCATGGCCCGAGCAAACTGTAACGGGTCTGGGAGGCAGAACCTCTGAGCTACTATACAAGGGGGCGGTCCTTGTAAGGGAGCGGGTGGCGACCAGGGAAGACGGGTTGGAAGTCTCAGCAGTTGAACGGGACAGTCTCTGAGTGAACGGGCTGGAGGTCACGGCAAGTGACCGGGGCAGTCTCTAGGTATAGGGTTGGTACGACCTGTGGCGGCTGAAGATAGACGTTAGCTCCCAGGTGAGCAGGCGAGAGTCTCTGGATGAACGGGTGGTCACAGCATGTGACGGCGGAGCCTCCAGGAAGACCAGCGGACAGGCGACAGATGAGCGCTCCCAGGTGAGCGGGCAGAAGTCTCTGGACAGGCGGGTGGTCACAGCACGTGACGGCAGAGCCTCCGGGTAGGCAAGCAGACAGGTAGCAGATGAGCGCTCCCAGGTGAGCGGGCAGGAGTCACTGGACAGGCAGGTGGTCACAGCACGTGACGGCGGAGCCTCCAGGTAGGCTAGCAGGCAGGTAGCAGATGTGCGCTCCCAGGTGAGCGGGCAAGCTGGTCCATAGACAGACTGACAGGAGTTGGAAGGCAGACCGTCGGACCTCAGGCAAGCAGGCAGGTAGCTGATGTGCGCTCCCAGGTGAGCGGGCAGGCTGGTCCTTAGACAGACTGACAGGATTAGTAAGGCAGACCGTCGGACCTCAGACTAGCAGGCAGGTAGCAAGTAATCAGGCAGGAATCTGGCAGGTAACTGGCAGGTAACTGGCAACGGGACCTGAGGGCTGAAGCACAGGTGAGACACAGGTGCAAACAACATTGCTCGGGCACCTCCATTTTGGAGGAGGTGCCTATATATGGTAAAGTCCTCCGGCCATTGGCCGGGGACTCCTTAGGACGGCGCGCGCGGCCCCTTTAAGAGGGAGGGAGAGCGCGCGCGCCCTAAGCACAGTGGCCGGGAAGGAGCGAGCGCTGCCAGCAGAGCGGGAGAGGGACGCCGGGCACGGAGCAGAGCGGTGAGGGGAACAGCGTCCCTGCCTAGCAGAGGGCAGGGATGCCGGCACTACACTAATTATGAACAGCGCAGTACTTCATTACACTGTGTCCTCCCTTATTATGTATAGCCCTGTCCCTTATTACTTAGTGTCTTCCCTTATTATGCAGAACTCTGTATTTTGCTACATAGTGTCCTCCCTTATTTTTTATAGCACAGACAGTTCCTCATTACATAGTGTCCTCCCTTATTATGTAAAGTGTGATCCCTTATTACACTGAGGTCCTATCTTATATATAACACTGCCCCTTATCTTATAATTATAATATCTTGTTATGTACAGTGCTGTTACTTATTACACTGTGCCCTCCCTAATTATCTATAGCCCCATCCCTTATTAGCTAGTGCCTTCCCTTATTATGCATAACTCTGTATTTTATTACATAGTATTCTCCTATATTATTTATAGCGCAGTTCCTTATTACAAAGTGTTCTTCCTTATTATGTATAGCCTTATTACACTGAGGTACTCTTATGTATAGCACTGCACCTTACTACATAAGTGTAATAACTTATGTATAGTGCGGTCCCTTATAACATAGTGACCTCACTAATTATGTGTACTGCAGTCACTCATTACACTGTTTCATCCCTTAAAGCCCTGTCCCTTATTATACAGATTCCTTGCTTATTATATATAGCAACATCCCTTATTATAGAGGCGCACTTTGGTCACTGCTCTGGCAACTACAAGTACAAAAATTCCCTGACATATGTAAATCTTTAGAACTTGCTGTTTTATATAGCCGATATCCCGCTCTAATGGTTTAGACCAGAAATATCTACAATCCAGGCTGTTTAACCTTTCAGATGCCACAGCCAATAGTGGCATTGATACCTTGACATAATCTAGGTAATGTGGCATTAAAAAAGCACATGTATCAAAAAAGGAAAGGGGAGTTACTCTTTTCTCCCATTCTTTCAAGCAATTCTACCTGTAGACCCCAGGCAACCCAATCTGACATTAGATCAAAACATGTATATTTGAAGACTTTAACCACAGAGCCAGATTAATCTCTTCTACGGCTATGACCCTTTACTGGACTTTTAAACTATGTTTTTTTATTAAACACTGGAACGTTTCAGAGAGAAATATACCTGGCTGCAATCATGTATCCAGCCTCTAATTCATGCTGCCTGCAGTTTAGTCAGCATGAATCAGGTGAAAGGTTGCCTGTAAATGCAATTTACCTACAGATAACCACTATACAGTATATGCATGTAAATACTATTTTCGGAGGTGACATGTTTCCTTTAGGAGAAGACCTGACTAAACTGCAGAAAGTGGTGAAACGCGTCAAGGTGTGCGGTAGCCCTGACTCTCTGTATAACCTTTTTGCTATGGCCTCATGTATGGTAACAGTAGCTTACACATGCCTTTTATATGATCCAGGTCACTATTATCCACCATTAGTAGATGTTGGGGAGTGTACTTTTTTATGACTGTTACAATTAGTATTTTCATTATTATGCACTATTGGCATTAGTGTTTGCTATTGTTATCACTAGATATAGATACTACATACCTTATGTTATATTTAATTGTAACGTCAATGTACTCCGCTTTGTAGATATCTTTATACCCTCTTTATCTAGATGTCTCTATATTATTGCTATCTACCTCTATACCAGTGATAGGGGCCATATTATAACATCAAAGGCTTGTAATGGTCTTTTGTGTATTATTCTCTTGGGTATTAGCATGTGATCCGTGTATACTATATGCTAATTAGCGTGTAATATTCAATCTCAATTCTGGTTCTGGCTTTTATCCTAAGTCATGTGACAAGGCTCGTTAGAGAGTCGATATTGACTTTTAGGATTGCTACTTCCTATAGCTGGCGGGTAGAGTTCTAGTCCTCTTCCTCTATGAAAAGACAATTTACCTATATAAGGTGCATCTCTGCATGCATTCTGAACCTCTGCAATGACAAGCTAAGATTTACTGTGAATAAGTATAAAAAAAGATTTCAGCAACTGAATTATTAATGAAGTAAAATAAACATGTATAAGAGTATGATGCAATAATAGGAATTAGTAAAAAGCACTGCAGGTACTCACTCATTCTTCTAGTTACAAGTTCAAAAATATTTTATGAAAAGTAAAATTAAAGAGTTTGTTGAAAAATGGGTCTGCTTTTCACTTTCCAGAAATAGTGCCATTCTTGTTCATGGGTGGTATCAAGTATTGCAGCTTTACCTCATTCAAGTGAACCTGGACATTAAAGAACTAATTACAGCCCGCAGAGTCCAGAAGAAGATCAGACTTAGTTTATTCTGTTTGTATCACGGAAATTGCATACATTGACTAATGTAGTAAAATCAGTGTTTGTGGGTAGGAGTCATTTTATCATTAGACATCTACATGTAATTTTCTTAAAAATTACCTGCTTTTCTATAACTGCACTTAGTGTGCCAGAACTTTAAAGTCATTAAATAAGATACATTAACTTTGAAGCGATATTTTTATATAACTGCATTTCCATCCGCCCTTGCAATCTTGTAGCTATTTGCATTGTACGTAGTTTAAAAACTGCAAAGTAAACGTATCCCTATTAGTGTTGAGCGAACATGCTCGACACTGCTCGGTACTCGCCCAAGCATCACGCTACTCGGGATGTTCGGCGAGCACCGAGCATTTCCGGGTTACTCGGGCGGGAGCTCGGGTCTCCGCCCTGCATGTTTGGCGCTCTTTACAGAGCCAATGAACATGCAGGGATTGCCAGCCAGTCACTGTAATGCCGCAGCCATGTTGTTTGTGGGCATTACAGTGATTGGCTGGCCGCACAGCGTCACCTCGAGTATTTAAAACCGGGCGCCGCCATCTTGGACACAGTCGCTCCGGATCAGACAGTGTAGGGACAGCGCTGCTGATTTAGGGAGAGATATATCCTGCAAAATAGTTAGTGTAGGGTCTGTAAAGGCTGCCAGATCAAACAAACAGTCCTTCTCAGGACTAATATCCATCCCAGGTATATCAGGCAGGCAGGCTGTATAGGAGACGCAGTGGTTATACCAGCAAACGCTGCATTACAGTCCTGTGTGCTGCTCCTGTTGCTGAAATTGCTGGACTTAGCTCCAGGTCCCGGGGGCCAGGAAAAATCCTTTTTTTTTATCTAAATCCTCTTTTTTTTTTCCTCCTTCACAATGTACAAATACCCATCTTATTAAACTTTTAGTGCCCCCCCCCCCCCCCAAAAAAAAAGGTGTGCCTCTGATTTTTCAGACACAAATATATCTGTTGAAAATAGTCTGGTGTAGGCCAGAGAAATAGAAGTGTGGTTTTGCAGTTCTATGGGCCATTTGTATCTAAAAAAAACAGTTTGAATGTGTCGCTCACTGTTCAGCCGCAAATATATATATATTTTAAAAAGCCTGGTATACACCAGTAAATTATTACTGTGGTTTTGATGTTCCACGGTAAAACATCTCTATTATCCTGTTTTTGGCATTTTTTGCTGTATAAAAATAATAATAGTGTCTCCCTGATTTTTCAGACACAAATATATCTGTTGAAAATAGTCTGGTGTAGGCCAGAGAGACAGAAGTGTGCTTTTGCTGTTCCATGGTAAAAATCTCTATTATCCTGCTTTTTGCATTTTTTGCTGTAAAAAAAAAAAAAATAGTGTCTCCCTGATTTTTCAGACACAAATATATCTGTTGAAAATAGTCTGGTGTAGGCCCGAGAAACACAAGTGTGGTTTTGCAGTTCCATGGTACAAACCTCTGTATTATCCACTTTTGGGCCATTTGTATCTAAAAAAAACAGTTTGAGTGTGTCGCTCACTGTTCAGCCGCAAATATATATATATTTTAAAAAGCCTGGTATACACCAGTAAATTATAACTGTGGTTTTGCTGTTCCACGGGTTTTGGTAGTTTTTTCCGTAAAGAAAAACAGTAGTGTCTCCTGACTGTTGTGACACAAAAATATATCTGTTGAAAATAGTCTTGTGTAGGCCCGACATCCCAGTGTGGTTTCGCAGTTCCACGGGTCAAATCGCTGTACTATCCAGTTTTGGGCCTTTGGTATCTAAAAAAAAAGTAGTTTGAGTGTGTCGCTCACTGTTCAGCCGCAAATATCTCTATTTAAAAAAGTGTGGTATACCCCAGTAAACAATAACTGTGGTTTTCCTCTTCCACAGTTCTAATCTACTCTTTATTACCCTTTTTCCATTGATAGTGCAAGTGTAAGCTATTTTACTTCATTTACAATGGGCAAGGCGCGTGGCAAGGGACGTGGAAGTGGACGTTCTGGTGATGGTTCGTGCAGAGGACGGGGCCGTGGCCAAGGTAAAAATGTGCCACAACCAACAGCCACATCTTCTCGCTCCCACTTCTTGACCGAATTACTAGGGAAGCACAGAACAACACCAGTATTGAGAACTGATCAGTGTGAACAGGTTATTAATTGGATAACAGACAATACTTCCAGTTACCTGGGCACCACCACCTCCGGTCTGTCTTCCACACGGTCAACTCTTAGTAGCCGTGAGTCTCGACCGCATACTCCTCCTCACCCTGATGCTCCTTCCTCCCACCATGCCGAGTGTCGTCAGACAGCAAGTGATCCCACACTTGGACACTCTAAAGAGCTGTTCACTGGTCCATTTCCATATTTGGGCCCCTCGCCTGATACGCTTGAAGTGGTGGAAGAGGAGATCCCATGTTGCGATGCCCAAATATTTGAACAGCCACGGCCACAGGAAGTCGACGTTGGCAATCTGTCACAAGAGGTGGACGATGACGAGACACAATTGCCAGGAAGTGAGGAGGAGGATCGTGGTGCGCAAGTGGAAGAGGAGGAGGTGGTGGATGATCTAGTAACTGACCCAACGTGGAAGGAGGACATGCAGAGTGAGACCAGCAGCACACAGTGGGAGAGAGGCAGAGTACCCCAACAGGCAGGAAGAAGCAGTGTGGTGGCCGCAGACAGAAGGCAGGCAACCGTTCCCCGTAACACCAACACGAGGGACGTTGCCAGTACAAGCGGTAGGTCTTCCAGAGTCTGGAATTTTTTTAAAGACTTTGCTGATAACCCCAAAAAGGCCATATGTTCCACCTGCCATGCCAGCATCAGCAGGGGTGACAAAACTACCAGTCTGACCACCACCAGCATGATCAGGCACATGGCAGCAAAGCACCCGACTTTGTGGGGCGAAGCCCAGGGTCCACGACCAGTGTCAGCGGGTGTCACCACTGCTTCTTCCACTGTTGTGCGTGCAATAGAACCCCCTGTTGTGTGTGCAAGGCAATCCCCTGTCCATACTGCATGTAAAGATGCCCCCTCCTCTCAGTCTTCACTTGTTATGGCAGTTTCTCAAGAAACAGCATCAACGTCCACGTCCCACCGCAGCGTTCAATTGTCCATATCCCAGACCTTTGAACGAAAGCGGAAATTCGCAGCTAACGCCCCACAGGCCACAGTCCTAAATTCGCACATTTCACGACTGCTTGCATTGGAAATGCTGCCTTTTAGGCTGGTGGAGACGGAATCCTTCCGCAATCTTATGGCGGTGGCCGTCCCTCGGTGCTCGGTCCCCAGCCGACACTATTTTGCCCGGTGTGCCATCCCCGCACTACACAAGCACGTGTCCCAAAGCATCTGCCGTGCCCTCAACAACGCAGTTACTGGGAGAGTCCACCTGACAACGGACACGTGGACAAGTGCTTGTGGCCAGGGATGGTACATCTCTCTGACGGCACACTGGGTAAACATAGTGGAAGCCGGGACCCAGTCGGACCTTGGGACGGAACACATCCTCCCCACACCGAGGATTGCGGGCCCTATGTCAGTCAGAGTTGCCCCCACAGTGTACAGCTCCTGCGCATCATCCTCCTCCTCCTCCTCCTCATGTTCAGCCTCCATCTCAGATATCACCACATCAGTTACAAGCTGGAAGCATTGCAGTGCTGCCTCCGCCAAGCGGCAACAGGCTGTGCTGAAACTCATAAGCTTAGGTGATAAACCTCACACTGCTTGTGAGTTGTGGACAGCTGTGAAAGAGCAGGCAGATCTGTGGCTGAGACCGCTGAACCTACATCCCGGCATGGTCGTGTGTGACAATGGCCGTAACCTGGTGGCGGCTCTGAGGCGAGGTGAGATCACACACGTACCATGCCTGGCTCATGTGCTTAACCTCGTGGTTCAGCGGTTTCTTAAATCGTACCCCGAGTTGCCAGATCTGCTCGTGAAAGTACGCCGCCTGTCAGCTCTTTTTCGCAAGTCGGCTACAGCTTCCGCCGCCCTTGCTGTGTTGCAGCAGCGTTTGCAGCTTCTGGCACACCGACTGGTGTGTGATGTCCCCACACGTTGGAACTCTACCATCCACATGTTGCAAAGGATTTGTGAGCAGAAGAGAGCAGTTGTGGAGTACCAGCTGCAACAAGGCCGTCGATATTCAGGTCAGACTCCACACATAAGACCTCAGGAGTGGACCTGGATGTCTGACATATGTACCATCCTGACAAACTATGAGGAGGCTACCAAGATGGTGAGTGGCGATGACGCCATCATTAGTGTCAGCATCCCACTTGTCTGTCTTTTGCAACGCTCTCTGCAGAGAATTAAAGAGGAGGCATTGCAGCCAGAGTATGATGAGATGGATCAAGAAGCCGTAGCGGGCGATTACACACAACCCAGCCTCATCTCATCCCAATGTGCATTGGGGGACAATGAGGGAGAGGAGGAGGAGGAGGAGGAAGAACAGGAGCTGCTATCATGCGTTGTAGACGGTAGTACCTGTACAAGTGTCATACCATCGGTTCAGCGTGGGTGGCCTGAGGACAGGGGGGAGGAGGAAGAGGAGGAGGAGGAGAGCATGGTCAGTCGTCATCTTGGTGAGGACACGGAAATCTTGCCCGTTACCAGTCTGGCACGCATGGCTGACTTTATGTTACGCTGCCTTAACCGTGACCCTCGCGTTGTCAAAATATTGGGTGACAGTCATTACTGGTTGGTGACACTTGTAGACCCCCGCTACAAGGAGAACTTTCACTCTCTTATTCCTGAGGTGGAGAGGACTACAAAAATGGGGCAATACCAGAAGGCCCTTGCTGCAGAACTCTTAAAAAAAATTCCCATCTGAACACGCTAGCGGCAGAGGTCACAGTTCGTTGCCCAACCAAGGCGTACAGGCGAGAGAGATGCAACTCCAATCCAGCAGAGGCAGGGGAACACTGTCAATGTTCTGGGACAGTTTTCTGACACCCGCCCAGCTTACAGGCCCTGAGGCGCGGGGTACTCTCACAAGGAGTGGAAAGTTTCAAAAGATGGTGAGGGAGTACCTTGCCGATCGTACCAGCGTCCTCCGTGATTCCTCTTTGCCTTTTAATTATTGGGTATCCAAGCTGGACACTTGGAATGAACTCGCTCTGTACGCCTTGGAGGTCCTGGCCTGCCCTGCCGCTAGCGTGTTATCGGAGCGTGTTTTTAGTGCCGCTGGGGGAATTATAACTGATAAGCGCACTCGCCTGTCAACTGACAATGCTGACAAGCTGACCCTTATCAAAATGAACAAGGGCTGGATTGGGCCAGACTTCTCATCACCACGAAATGACAGCAGAGTAACATAAAGTCAAATCCACTGTGTTATTTCGGGAGGTGTATTCACATGCACCGCTTCACACCCACACATGGGTATACGCTTCCTCGTTTCGGCTGTTTAATCTTCTTCTCCTTATCCTCAGCCTCCACCACCACTATACCACCAGGGTGCCAGCATTGCAAGTTCCTCCGTCCTAATTTTTGGCAGCTTTTGCTGGGAAAGCATAGGCAAATACCATGGGACACCCACTGCCCAATAATGGGACTTATGTTTGTAATATGCTGTACTGCATAGCTCTTGTAAGGGGCATTGCAAGTTGCTCCGTCCTAATTTTTGGCAGCTTTTGCTGGGAAAGCATAAGCAAATACTATGGGAGACCCACTCCCCAATAATGGGACTTATGTTTGTAATATGCTGTACTGCATGGCTCTTGTAAGGGGCATTGCAAGTTGCTCCGTCCTAATTTTTGGCAGCTTTTGCTGGGAAAGCATAAGCAAATACTATGGGAGACCCACTCCCCAATAATGGGACATATGTTTGTAATATGCTGTACTGCATGGCTCTTGTAAGGGGCATTGCAAGTTGCTCCGTCCTAATTTTTGGCAGCTTTTGCTGGGAAAGCATAAGCTAATACTATGGGAGACCCACTCCCCAATTATGGTACTTATGTTTGTAATATGCTGTACTGCATGGCTCTTGTAAGGGGCATTGCAAGTGGCTCCGTCCTAATTTTTGGCAGCTTTTGCTGGGAAAGCATAAGCAAATACTATGGGAAACCCACTCCCCAATAATGGGACTTATGTTTGTAATATGCTGTACTGCTTGGCTCTTGTAAGGGGCATTGCAAGTTGCTCCGTCCTAATTTTTGGCAGATTTTGCTGGGAAAGCATAAGCAAATACTATGGGAGACCCACTCCCCAATAATGGGACTTATGTATGTAATATGCTGTACTGCATGGCTCTTGTAAGGGGCATTGCAAGTTGCTCTGTCCTAATTTTTGGCAGCTTTTGCTTGCAAGGCATAAGCAAATACTATGGGACACCCGCTCCACAATAATGGGACTTATGTTTGTAATATGCTGTACTGCATGTGACGCGCCCCCTGGGCCGTGTGTAAACGTGTGTGGGATACCCGGTGCCGGGTCTCTGGGGTCTGTAGTCTCCGTGACGGTGACCCGGTCCCGTGGCTCAGGCTGGTCAAACCAGTGGCAATCTTTCTTAGGTTTTGAGGTTAATTGTCCGACTGCGCCACCCGTGGATTGCGGTCAGGGAGTACCACCGCTGCGAGGCAGACCGCTGAGGCTGGTGTTGTGTGCGCAGCATAAAATGGGATAACTCCCCTCGGGAGGAGTATAGCCTCAGGGCAGTGAGTGTGGATGATGGGGGTGATGGTGCACGAGCGCAGCAGGAATGACTCAGAGTCTTTGCAGTGCAGTTCAGGATCTTTACTGATGATTATAAGGTAGACCCTCCCGGGAGTACTGGCTAGCAAAAGAGGCCTGGTCAGTCTGTGAGCAAGCAGGAGTTCCCCTGGCCAGGTGGAGTTGTAGGCCTCCCCGTCTGTCTGCACTCTTCCTGGCTACCTTGCTGTAAGCGGGTAGAAGTAGCCCACGTCCCTGAGTGTACCGTGTAGTGCTCACCCGTATGGCTGGTGACTTGGGGCCTTCTGTTAGCCTCCGCTCCACGACGGCGGTGCTGGTCCCTTGCTTGTGACTGAGCCTCCGGGCTTCTATGGCCAGAGGACCTGAAATCCCCTGCCGGCTGGTTTCTGCTGCTGGATATATAAGTCCTCACAGCTTTGGACTCCTGTGTCCGGTTCCTATTGTCTTCTGCCAGGGCGAGCTCTGCTCAGCTTCCAGCCCCTCGTCTTTAGCTCCTAGCTCCTACAGAGCTCCTTGCTGTTACTTTCCCTTGCTCTCACTCTGACTCTGACTGTTCTCTGTTCTCTGACTCACTCAACCCCACCCCAGATCCAGTTTATAAGGGCAGAATTCTCCCCTCCCAGGACTGGGGCAGGAGGATGTTGCATGTTTAAGGGATCCTGACTAGGAAACCTCCCACTTGCTCTCCGACGTAATCTCTATTACTGTGGTGACCAGACCCCTGGGGTGCCACACATGGCTCTTGTAAGGGTATTGCAGTACCTCATAATTTTTGGAAAGCATTCCATTCACTGCTTAGGCCAACAGTGCACAGGAGACCCAGTTGCTATAAATGGAAAAAAAGGTTTAGTTAACGCCCTCTGACCTCCATGTCATTTCCAAGGGGCATTGGAGTGCCTCGAAATTTTTGGTAGGCATTGCACTCACTGTATGCCCTATAACTGTGTAGCCGAACCGCTCCTTTTGTTACAGAAACATATCCTACAAGACATATCTGGTTGACTGGCCTGATATTGATGTGAATGGTCCCTGTTCCTCCTGCTCTTTCTCCTTTGCCACTACCTTATCCATCATTTATCACCTGAAGCTTTGTTTTAACGGGAGTCATAGAGCTTGGATAGTAGCAGGAAAACATCCAGCAATAATCGGAGAAGGTAGGATATGCGCCAAAATGCTGACCTCCTCAGGCCTAGCCGCTCCTACATACATGCGCTTGCATTACAACAAAACAAAGCAGATGCTAACTTCTATCATCCTCATCATGTTCCTCACCTTGGCACTCTCAACTCCCCTGATGGAGAAGCCAGGGCCCACCGGAGGAGTCTGATTGTCCGGTGGGCTCGGCCAATGCTGCCCTAAAGCAGGCCTGGCTAAGAAAAGTGTGGGAAAGCTTACCGGTACAAATAGGGGTGGCTGGGGACCGAGTATGGACACCCGGCCACCCCCTGGAGGCTGGGGTGCAAGCGGGGACACCCGGCCACCAGGCAGCTGGGGACTGAGTATGGATACCAGGCCGCCGACACCGCCATGGCGTGGTGGCCAGATTCCGCCTCCACATGCCTAAAAGGCCCAAGTTAAAGTGCAAGCAAGCAAGCAGTATGGTATTGCAGCCTGGGGGTGGGTGGGTGGCAGGCTGCATACTTGCGCTTGCATTGCAAGGAATGGGAGAGGTACAATTGAACACTGCCCTGGGACAAGGACTTGAATGGGGATAGTTGCAAGTCTGCAACGACAGGTGCAAGGTGGGAGGCATCTCGCATGTACCATGAACAGGGGTTTGGCATGCACACACTACAGCGGAATAGGCTCTCCTTCCCACTAAATGCACTGGGGAGGGCACAGGTAATGTTTTGGTATACGCGCTTAATCTTATGTATAAGGCACACCAGGACAAATAGGGGCGGCTGAGGACTGAGTATGGATACCTCGCTGCCGAAGCAGCCATGAGGTAGTGGCCAGCTTCGGCCTCCTCTAAACTAAAAGGCCCAATTTCAAGTGCAAGCTAGCAGTATGAATTGCAGTCTGGGGGTGGGTGGGTGGCCGGCTGCACACTTACACTTGCATTAAAAGAAAACATAGCAGATGCTAACTTCTGTCATCATCATCATGCTCCTCACCTTGGCACTCTCAACTCCACCGATGGAGAAGTCAGGGCCCACCGGAGGAGTCTGGTTCTCTGGTGGGCTCGTCCAATGCTGCCTAAAGCATGCCGGGCTAAGAAAAGTGTGTGGGGGGATGTTCCAAGGAGAAATGCGGGCGGCTGGGGACCGTTTATGGACACCCGACTGCCCCCAGGCGGCTGGGGACCGTGTGGACACTCGGCCGCGGGGCGGCTGGGGACTGAGTATGGACACCCGGCCGCCGGGTGGCTGGGGACTGAGTATGGATTCCAGGCCGCCAACACAGCCATGACGTGGTGGCCAGATTCCGCCTTCACATGCCTAAAAGGCCAAATTTCAAGTTCAAGCAAGCAAGCAGTATGGTATTGCAGCCTGGGGGTGGGTGGGTGGCAGGCTGCATACTTGCGCTTGTATTGCAAGGAATGGGGGAGGTACAATTGAACACTGCCCTGGGACTAGAACTTGCATGGGGATAGTTGCAAGTCTGCATCTTCTGATGCGGCAAGGATCACTTATGATGGACACACTTTTAGACAGTGACCTGGGAGTCATAGATGCTTCCAGGTGTCTTCCCCATGCTGTTCCCATGTCTTTTCAGCACTTTATGCATGTGTCACACAGCACATGTCCAGATAAAGTTGTAAAATGTTAAAATGACATTTCACGGTGAATGCATTTGTCATAGTTGAAAGCAATACAAAAGTGCAAAAACGCATAAAAAATGCTACTTGTGAACATAGCCGAAGGTGTGGAGGAGTATTTTTGTTTTTGGTCATTTATTTTAACTTATACACAAGTCTTTTCCCTGGAAAGGATGTTCCTTAACATATTTCACAGGAAAAAAGTTTCACTTTCGTTTTATTGTGAGCCTGTAAAAGTGGCTTAATACCTCTGACCCCGTTGTTGACAGCAGTGACCTGGGGGTCAGAAATGCTTCCTGGGGTGATCCCCATGCTGTCCCCATGTAATTTGAGCACTGTCACTATCGTTTTGGGCACTTGTTAGGCTTTTAAAAGACTGCCGGGGGTGCCACCGCAAAAATGCTCGAGTCTCCCATAGACTAATATTGGGCTCGTTGCTCGGGTCGAGCACCCGAGTATCACGGCGAGCTCGGCCCGAGCATCGAGCACCCGAGCATTTTAGTGCTCGCTCAACACTAATCCCTATGTGTACTCCAGGAAGACCAATAACTATACATGAGGATAAAGATACCTTCCCAATGCCATCACATTTTCAAGATCGTTATTGACCATTGTTTAATGTCCTAGCTAGTGAAGGTCGGATGTATACCATTATATAGTTTGATTATAGAGAAAAAATCTGGATCAAAATGAATCGGGAAAGAAAGGAGAGGACTCTCAATATCATAAACCTACAAAAATTATTAAGTTACGACTCCCAAGTAGTAGATAAAATATATATACATTTTTATTAATAAATATAATGAAAACATAGAATTGACAAAAAACTGAATATCAAATATCAGTCAATGTAAATAGGGAAAAATATAAAAAGCAATGTTGTCAGTGAAGGCTCAGAAGAGGAGATACACATAGCAAAAGAGGTAAAAAGTTAAATACATGTATATATAGTTAGAAGTAGAGATGAGCGGTGTTCGACTAGAACTGTTCGCCAATCTCAAATTCGAGCTGTTTTGGGCGGTGTTCGAGTTGTTCGACGAACCCGAACGATTTGCAAAAAATTCGGCTGTTCGAGGTTATGTTCGATAACTGTTCGTGCACCAAAAGCTTGTCCTGCATGTCTGGCGCTATTTAGAGCACCAATCATGCAGGGATTGTCTGCCACTCACTGTAATGCCACAGCCATGGTGGTTGTGGCATTACAGTGATTGCCCAAATCGATGGGAACAGTGCCAACAGTGAAACATGAAAAGCCGGCAATTCAGCAGCGGCATACACCGGTACCCAACAATTTAGAACCGAAAGAATAGAGCTTCACACATAGATTAGATAGATAGAAACATGTCAGCCACATATATATGAAGTACAGTGACAGTGTTGCTTACTGTACTTGTCATTTAGTGTAAAGGATTTATTAAAAAAAATAATAGTGTTTTCATGCACCGTCTCTTTAAAAAAGCCGGCCGGCAATTCAGCAGCGGTACCCGACAATTTGGAATAGAAAGAATAGAGAATCACACATAGATTAGATAGATAGAAACATGTCAGTCACATATATATGAAGTACAGTGACAGTGTTGCTTACTGTACTTGTCATTTAGTGTAAAGGATTTATTAAAAAAAATAATAGTGTTTTCATGCACTGTCTCTTTAAAAAAGCCGGCCGGCATTTCAGCAGCGGTACCCGACAATTTAGAATAGAAAGAATAGAGAATCACACATAGATTAGATAGATAGAAACATGTCAGTCACATATATATGAAGTACAGTGACAGTGTTGCTTACTGTACTTGTCATTTAGTGTAAAGGATTTATTAAAAAAATAATAGTGTTTTCATGCACTGTCTCTTTAAAAAAGCCGGCTGGCATTTCAGCATCTGTACCCAACAATTTAGAATAGAAGGAATAGAGCATCACACATAGATTAGATAGATAGAAACATGTCAGTCACATATATAAGAAGTACAGTGATAGTGTTGATTACTGTACTTGTCATTTAGTGTTAAAATAAAGGATTTATTAAAAAAAAAATTGGCGTGGGGTTCCCCTTAATTTTAGTCTCTAGCGGAGGTTAAGCAGACGGCTGGGGCAGATGTTTGAAGCCTGGGAAGGGGGTAATACCCACGGAGCTTCCCAGGCTACTAATATCAGCCCCCAGCGGAATACCTAGCCTTTACTAGCTATTAAAATGGGGGACCCCCCCAAAAAAATGACGTGGGGTCCCCCCTATTTTAATAGCTAGCAAAGGTTAGGCAGACAGCTGGGGGCTGATATTAATAGCCCAGGAAGGGTGCCATGAATATTGGCCCCCTCCCAGGCTAGAAACACCAGCCGTCAGCCGCCCCAGAAATGGCTCATCAATAGGATGCGCCAATTCTGGCACTTAGCCTCGCTCTTCCCACTGCCCTGTAGCGGTGGCAGTGGGGTAATAGGGCTGGGGTTGATGTCAGCTTATAATGCCAGCTGACATCAAGCCCAGGTGAGTAATGGAGAGGCGTCTATAAGACACCCCCATTACTAACCCCATAGTCAAAGTTAAAAGAAAACACAAACACCCAGAATAAAGTCCTTTAATTGAAATAAAGACACAATCCTTTATTGTTCTAAATTAAACCATACTTACCGTCACGCCCATTCCAGCTGAAGCCAACGATCTCCTGCAATAAAAGTAAAATAATAAAGCATCCTCATCCTTACCTTTCCATGGTTCCCACGACAGCTTCAGCTCTGCTACATCGAGATGACAGGCTGGACCGCAGCAGAACGCTGCCATCCAGCCTGTCATCGCGCAGACACTGAGAAGCGCAGGCATGCTTGCGCTCCTCAGTGTCTCGCTGTGACGGCATCCAGATGAGCCGACAATGAACTCGGCTCACCTCATGCACGTCACTGACAGCGTGGGAGAATTCTCCTGCACTCAGCGCTTCAGCGTGAGAATTTTCCCACGCTGTCAGTGACGTGCATGAAGTGAGCCGAGTTCATTGGACATGAATGAGCTCACCTCATGCACGTCACTGACAGCGTGGGAAAATTCTCACGCTGAAGCGCTGAGTGCAGGAGAATTTTCCCACGCTGTCAGTGACGTGCATGAGATGAGCTCATTCATGTCCATTGAACTCAGCTGACCTCATGTACGTCACAGACAGCGTGGGAGAATTCTCACGCTGAAGCGCTGAGTGCAGGAGAATTCTTCCACGCTGTCAGTGACGTACATGAGGTGAGCTGAGTTCATTGGACATGACCTCGGCTCATCTGGATGCCGTCACAGCCAGACACTGAGGAGCGCAAGCAAGCCTGCGCTTCTCAGTGTCTGCGGGATGACAGGCTGGATGGCAGCGTTCTCCTGCGGTCCAGCCTGTCATCTCGATGTAGCAGAGCTGAAGCTGTCGTGGGAACCATGGAAAGGTAAGGATGAGGTTGCTTTATTATTTTACTTTTATTGCAGGAGATCGTTGGCTTCAGCTGGAATGGGCGATACGGTAAGTATGGTTTAATTTAGAACATTAAAAAATTGTGTGTTTATTTCAATTAAAGGACTTTATTCTGGGTGATGTGTTTTTTCTAAATACTTTACTAGAAATTCATAGTGGTCATGTCTAATATTGGCGTGACCCCATGAATTTCGGGCTTAGGGCCAGCTGATAATGCAAAGCTGGCCCTAACCCCTTTATTACCCAGTGAGCCACCGCACCAGGGCCCTGGATGAGTTGGGTACAGCGCCAGAAGATGGCGCTTCTATGAACGCGCCTTTTTCCGGGGTGGCTGCGGACTGCAATTTGCAGCGGGTGGGGCCCAGAAAGCTTGGGCCTCCCTGCGCTGCAGATTCCAGCCCCCAGCTGCCTAGTTGTACCTGGCTGGACACAAAAATAGGGCGAAGCCCCACGTATTTTTTTTTTTAATTATTTCATGAAATTCATGAAATAATTAAGGAAAAAAGGGCTTCCCTATTTTGTTGTGTCCGGCCAGGTACAAATAGGCAGCTGGTGGTTGGGCGCAGCCCGTTCCTGCCTGCTGTACCTGGCTGGACACAAATATAGGACGAAGCCCCACATCAATTTTTTTTTAAATTATTTCATGAAACTAGATGGTGGCCCGATTCTAACGCATCGGGTATTCTAGAATATGTATGCGGCAGACCCGGCGCAATCAGCAGAGCGGTGTTTAAATTTGGCGCCAAAATCGCTGACTGGTCGCGGCCAGCAACCGCGACCAATCAGCAAAGCGGTGTTGAAATTTGGCGACTATATCACTGATTGGTCACGGCCGGCGGTCGCGACTAATCAGCAGAGCGGGGTTTAAATTTTGCGCCAATAATGCTGATAGGTTGTGGTCGCGACCAATCAGCAAAGCGGTGTTTAAATTTGGCGCCAATAATGGTGATTGGTCACGACCTCGACCATTCAGCAGAGCGGTGTTTAAATTTGGCGCCAACAATGTTGATTAGTCGCGGCCGCCGGCTGCGACCAATCAGCAGAGCGGTGTTTAAATTTGGCGTCAAAATCGCTGATTGGTCGCGGAAGGCAACTGTGACCAATCAGCCGAGCAGGGTTTAAATTTGGCGCCAATACTACTGATTGGTCGCGGACGGCGACCGCGGTCAATCAGCAGAGCGGTGTTTAAATTTGGCGCCAATAATGCTGATTAGTCGCGGCCGGCATCTGCGACCAATCAGCAGAGCGTTGTTTAAATTTGGCGCCAATCTCACTGATTGGACGCGTCTGGCGTCCGCGACCAATCAGCAGAGCGTTGTTTAAATTTGGCGCCAAGCTCGCTGATTGGTCGCGGCCGCTATTTAAATGTGGCGCCCAAATCGGTGATTGGTCGCGGGCAGCGTCCGCGACCAATCAGCAGAGCGGTGTTTAACTTTAGCGCCAAGATCACTGATTGGTCGCGTGCGGAGAGCGCGACCAATCAGCTAATCGTATTGGTGAGGACCGGGGAGCGCCGCTGCCTGGTCGGATACTTCCGTTGCGAGAAGCCGGGAGATGAGCGACTGCTCGCAGCAGAAGTATCCCGACCCGCAGCGCCGCTCCCCGGTCCTCCCTTGACACCCTAGCCGCTGATGTCCCCACAGTATCCGCATGGTGTTACAAAGATCCGGACATTTGTGTTAAAAATCACTGATTGGTCGCTGGCGCTGCCCGCGACCAATCACCGATTTGGGCGCCAAATTTAAATATCGGCCGCAACCAATCACCAATCTTGGCTCCACATTTAAACACCGCTGTGCTGATTGGTCGCCGACGCTGGGCACGACCAATCACCGATTTTGGCGCTACATTTAAATAGCGTCCGCGACCAATCAGTACAGCGGTGTTTAAATGTGGAGCCAAGATGGGTGATTGGTCGCGGAGGATATTTAAATTTGGCGCCCAAATCGGTGATTGGTCGCGGCTGATATTTAAATTTGGCGCCCAAATCGGTGATTGGTCGCGGGCAGCGCCAGCGACCAATCAGCGATTTTTAAAACAAATGTCCGGACCTTTGTAACACCATGCGGATACTGTGGGGACATCAGCGGCTAGGGTGTGAAGGGAGGACCGGGGAGCGGCGCGGCGGGTTGGGATACTTCTACTGCGAGCGCCCGCTCATGTCCCGGGTTCTCGCAGCGGAAGTATCCGCACAGGCAGCGCCGCTGACATCCATGCGGCTAGGGCGTGAAGGGAGGACCGGGGAGCGGTGCTGACATCCAATTGGTCGCGGCCGCTATTTAAATGTGCCGCACAAATCGGTGATTGGTCGCCGTCTTGACCGCGACCAATCACTGATCTTGCCGCCAAAGTTAAACACTACTGTGCTGATTGGTCACGGACGCTGCCCGCGACCAATCACAGATTTGTGCGCCAAATTTAAATATCGGCCGCGACCAATCACCGATCTTGGATCCACATTTAAACAACGCTGTGCTGATTGGTCGCGGCCGATATTTAAATGTGGCGCCCAAATCGGTGATTGGTCGCGGTCTTGGCGCGCGACCAATCACTGATCTTGCTGCCAAAGTTAAACACTACCGTGCTGATTGGTCGCGGACGCTGCCCACGACCAATCACCGATTTGTGCGCCAAATTTAAATATCACCCTCATGCACGTCACTGACAGCGTGGGAAAATTCTCCTGCACTCAGCGCTTCAGCGTGAGAATTCTCCCACGCTGTCAGTGACGTACATGAGGTGAGCTGAGTTCATTGGACATGACCTCACCTCATGCACTTCACTGACAGCGTGGGAAAATTCTCACGCTGAAGCGCTGAGTGCAGGAGAATTCTCCCACGCTGTCAGTGACGTGCATGAGGTGAGCTGAGTTCATTGTCGGCTCATCTGGATGCCGTCACAGCGAGACACTGAGGAGCGCAAGCATGCCTGCGCTTCTCAGTGTCTGCGGGATGACAGGCTGGATGGCAGCGTTCTGCTGCGGTCCAGCCTGTCATCTCGATGTAGCAGAGCTGAAGCTGTCGTGGGAACCATGGAAAGGTAAGGATGATGTTGGTTTATTATTTTTCTTTTATTGCAGGAGATCGTTGGCTTCAGCTGGAATGAGCGTGATGGTAAGTAGAGTTTAATTTAGAACAATAAAGAATTGTGTGTTTATTTCAATTAAAGGATTTTATTCTGGGTGTTTGTGTTTTTTTGTAACTTTGACTATGGGGTTAGTAATGGGGGTGTCTTATAGACGCCTCTCCATTACTAACCTGGGCTTGATGTCAGCTGGCATTATAAGCTGACATCATCCCCAGCCCTATTACCCCACTGCCACTGCTACAGGGCAGTGGGAAGAGCGAGGCTAAGTGCCAGAATTGGCGCATCCTATGGATGCGCCATTTCTGGGGTGGCTGACGGCTGGTGTTTCTAGCCTGGGAGGGGGCCAATATTCATGGTACCCTTCCTGGGTTATTAATATCAGCACCCAGCTGTCTGCCTAGCCTTTGCTAGCAATTAAAATAGGGGGGACCCCACATCATTTTTTTGGGGGGGTCCCCCATTTTTATAGCTAGTAAAGGCTAGGTATTCAGCTGGGGGCTCATATTAGTAGCCTGGGAAGCTCCGTGGGTATTACCCCCTTCCCAGGCTTCAAACATCTGCCCCAGCCGTCTGCTTAACCTCCGCTAGAGCCTAAAATTACGGGGACCCCCACGCCAATTTTTTTTTTAATAAATCCTTTATTTTAACACTAAATGACAAGTACAGTAATCAACACTGTCACTGTACTTCTTATATATGTGACTGACATGTTTCTATCTATCTAATCTGTGTGTGATGCTCTATCTTTCTGTTCTAAATTGTCGGGTACAGATGCTGAATTGCCGGCCGGCTTTTTTAAAGAGACGGTGCATGAAAACACTATTATTTTTTTTAATAAATCCTTTACACTAAATGACAAGTACAGTAAGCAACACTGTCACTGTACTTCATATATATGTGACTCACACGTTTCTATCTATCTAATCTATGTGTGATTCTCTATTCCTTCTATTCTAAATTATCGGGTACAGATACTGAATTGCCGGCCGGCTTTTTTAAAGAGACAGTGCATGAAAACACTATTATTTTTTTTAATAAATCCTTTACACTAAATGACAAGTACAGTAAGCAACACTGTCACTGTACTTCATATATATGTGACTGACATGTTTCTATCTATCTAATCTATGTGTGATTCTTTATTCTTTCTATTCTAAATTGTCGGGTACTGAATTGCCGGCCGGCTTTTTTAAAGAGACAGTGCATGAAAACACTATTATTTTTTTAAATAAATCCTTTACACTAAATGACAAGTACAGTAACCAACACTATCACTGTACTTATTATATATGTGATTGACATGTTTATATCTATCTATGTGTGAAGCTCTATTCTTTCTGTTATAAATTGTCGGGTACCGCTGCTGAATTGCCGGCCGGCTTTTTTAAAGAGACGGTGAACGAAAACACTATTATTTTTTTAAATAAATCCTTTACACTAAATGACAAGTACAATAAGCAACACTGTCACTGTGCTTCTTATATGTGTGACTGACATGTTTCTATCTATCTAATCTATGTGTGATGCTCTATTCCTTCTTGTCTAAATTGTCGGGTACCGGTGTATGCCGCTGCTGAATTGCCGGCCGGCTTTTTTAAAGAGAGCGTCTTCTGAGCAGTTTGTCAGCTTTTGGACACCTTTGAAGGTGTTTTCTATGTGTTTCTATGTGTTTTTGTTTGCCTGCCATTGGTTTTAACGGTGTTCGACGGTGTTCTAAGGTGTTCGACGAACAGTTCCTCGAACATCCCGGTGTTCGACGAACCGAACCGAACCCGAACACTACGGGGGTGGCTCAACACTAGTTAGAAGTCCCTGTAAATTGAACAATCTATCCATAAGACAGTGAGATGTACGTAATAATCACCATATGAATATATTAATGGTGAAATCTGTATATAAACCACCAGTGTGTTTAGCAATCTGAATGTGAATGGAAAAGAAAGATACAAGGATATCAGATAGCCAGGAACTCCTTACCCATATGTGCAGGGTATTCCTCAGTACTCCTCACATACACTGGGGGTGCAGTATATTGTATATATGGAGGACCATGGGGGGTACATTATATTGCGTGGAGTACCACGGGGGTGCATTTTATTGTAAGGAGGACCATGGGAAGGGGTGAATTATACTGTATGGAGGATCATGGAGGGGGTGAATTATACTGTATAAAGGACCATGGAGGTGCATTATATTGTATGGAGGACCATGAGGGGTGCATTGTATTGTATGGAGAACCATGGGGGGTGCATTATATTGTATCAAGGACCATGGGGGGTGCATTATATCGTATGGATAACCATGTGAGGTGCATTATATTATATGGAGGACCATGGATGGATGATCATGGGGGGTGCATTATACTATATGGATGAGCTTGGGGGGTCCATTATATTGACCATGAGGAGCTACATTATACTGTATGGAGGTCTATGGGGAGTGCATTATACTTTATGGAGGACCATGGGAAAGTGCATCATATTGTATGAAGGACAATGGGGAGTGCATTATATTGTATGGAGGACTATGGGGGTGCATTATACTGTACAGAGGACCATGGGGGTACATTATATTGTATGAAGGACCATTGGGGGTGCATTATATTGTATGGAGGACCAAAGGGGTGCATTATATTGTATGAACGACCATGGGGGAGTGTATTATATTGTATGGAGGACAATAAGGAATGAGGGGTGCATTATATTCTGTGTAAGAACATGGGTAGTGCATTATATTCTATGGAGGACCATGGAGAGTGCATTATAGCATAGGAAGTCTTATAGGGGGCATATTATAATTTATGGAAGGCTATGTGGGGCCATTAAAATATGTGGGGGGCCATTACACTGTATGCAAGCAATTATACAATGTGAAGGTTTGTGTGGGCTCCATCATACTGTGTAGAGGGCTGTGTGGGGACCATCATACTGTTTGTAGGGCTAGTGCGGACCATTATACAGTGTGGAGCCATTATATTGTGTGTAGCCCCATTATATTGAATGAAGGGCTGTGTGAGGGATCATACTGTGGCGGAGTTGAGGTGGGGTCTAGTAGGGTCATTATACTGTGCATGTGGAGGCTAATGTGGAGGAATTCACCAATTGGGTATCATACTGTGTTTCGGGGGCACTTTTTTGACATCATACTTTATGGGGCAATGAAAGAGGAATCTTGGACTTTAACAGGAGGGAAATAAGTATGTAAAGGCTGGAAAGTTGTGAGATATCTAGATATCTCTTCTGTGACCCCCACAATTATTTTTTTTTTTGGGGGGGGGCCCAATTAGAACTTCTGCTATGAAGCCTCATGATTTCTGTTAAGGGGACGGTTGCAAACAACTTTATTAATAATGGAAAGCAACCGAACCCGGGGTCCACGATGCAGCCTGGAGGACTGCGGCGGAACACCTTCCGGGTAAGAAGGTAAAACAACCAACTAAAATAACAATCCCTTCCGTGTTACTGCACACCGGAATGGGAATAGGGATTCTCACTATCTCTGTTAACTGCACGAGAGATGTGCGACAAATAATGTATCCGTAGCCCTGTTTACTGCACAGGGACTAGGCAGCAGGCGCTAGGATGCGAGTGTGATTCACGCCGGCGTATACATGCTCCCAGCTGGCGTGCTACCTGACTGAGGCGTATCTCTCCACGTGGCTAACAGGCGGTGCCGGGAATACGGAGTCTGCAGACTGCTCGGGGTGTATAGCGACCCCCTTGTCGGAGCCAGACTGTCAGACGAAGCTACCTGCCTCCCTCCATCTAAGGCTGCCTATCCCCCACTAAACCTGCCTGTCAGAAGCTATAACAGCAATAGCACATGTGGAGCCCAAACGACCAAGCGTCCACACAATAACACCATCACAGCTCAATGATCAGAGCACCCGCCATGTTTGTGGGCGGGCTATTTAAAGATTAAGCCCTGCCCACCATCGCATTATTGGTGACGTCACCGGCGACCAATCAGGCGGTGCCAGGTCACCGGATCAGCTGACTCCCAAACCACCAATCACGGTCCTCCATGTCACGGGCATGCTCAGTGCAGTGAATCCTGGACTTAGGCTGTAACAGCCCTGTTTCCCTGGTGAGGGGAATCGACTGATGGGTGATTTGCGTGTCCTGTAGTGAACCATTGACTACCCTAATGTTCATTGGTTTTAGCAGTAACTCCATAGGAATGGCGTACTTCTGGGGAAACATAGATGACAAGAAATTGCCATCGGCGCCAGAATCCACCCCTTGCCTTGGCAGTAACCGTGGTTGTTCCGAAGAACAATGTCACCTTATAAAATAATTTGGAGGAAGGAGCCCCGGAATCTAACACACCTCCTCCAACGGTGGTTAGACACACTCGTTTTCCCGACTGCTTGGAACCCTTATTAATGGGGTACTCCAAGTGATGTGCAGGTCGGGAACGAGAGGGGCTAGACTCAGTCCGGGATATATCCATAGCCTCAGGCTCCGGGTCGGGAGTCCCGGGTTTGGAAATGGGTCTAGAGAATGAAGGTGCCAATCGACACTGAGGTCTGGGGACCTCCAGTTCTAACTTTTGTTCTGCATGACGCAAATCTATTCGGTTAGCGAGAGAGATTAACTCCTCCAGGGAGGTTGGAATCTCTCTGGTAGATATAGCATTTTTAATATGCCCAGCCAGACCCCTCCAGAACAGCGGGATTAAAGAGCGCTCAGCCCAATCCAATTCAGCCGCTAGGGTTCTGAACTGGATGGCATAGTGTCTGGTGGTGACTGAACCCTGGACTAACGCAAGAAGCTTAAGAGCCGTATCATGCGTGACCTGAGGACCTAGGAAAACTTTTTTTAGGACTGAAAGAAAGAGACCCGCATTAGCCACTACCGGGTCACTCCGCTCCCACAGAGGTGTAGCCCACTCCAAGGCCCTGTGAGAAAGTAACTAGATGACTAAACCCACTTTGGCCCTTTCGGAGGGGAACCATGCCTCCATCATCTCCAACTGAATGGAGCACAGATAAATAAAACCTCTGCAGGATGTGCTGTCGCCAGAAAATTTTTCAGGGAGAGCAAACCGGGGTAATGGGGCAATTGCAGCTGCCGCAGCATTCACCGCAGCCGTGTTAACCAGATTGGCCGCTTGAGAAGCTGCCTGGGTAGCTACTGCAGTGATATCAGCGACCAGGGCAGCTTGTTTCAGAGTCCTAAGTCTGGCCTCAAGTTGCTGTATATAGCGGTGCAGTTGCTGGTTGTCAGCCATGTATGGCAAGACCCGGGCGCTCTGATAATGTTAAGGCAACGGTTGCAAACAACTTTATTAATAATGGAAAGCAACCGAACCCAGGGTCTGCGATGCAGCCTGGAGCACTGCGGCCGAACACCTTCTGGGTAAGAAGGTAAAACAACCAACTGAAATAACAATCCCTTCCGTGTTACTGCACACCAGAATGGGAATAGGGATTCGCACTATCTCTGTTAACTGCACGAGAGATGTATGGCAAATAATGTATCCGTAGCCCTGTTTACTGCACAGAGACTATGCAGCAGGCACTAGGATGCGAGTGTGATTCACGCCGGCGTATACGTGCTCCCAGCCGGCGTGCTACCGGACTAAGGCTTATCTCTCCACGTGGCTAACAGGCAGTGCCGGGAATACGGAGTCTGCAGACTGCTCGGGGTGTATAGCGACCCCCTTGTCGGAGCCAGACTGTCAGATGAAGCTACCTGCCTCCCTCCATTTAAGGCTGCCTATCCCCCGCTAAACCTGGCTGTCAGAAGCTATAACAGCAATAGCACATGTGGAGCCCAAACGACCAAGCGTCCACACAATAACACCATCACAGCTCAATGATCAGAGCACCCGCCATGTTTGTGGGTGGGCTATTTAAAGATTAAGCCCTGCCCACCATCGCATTATTGGTGTCGTCACCCGCGACCAATCAGGCGGTGCCAGGTCACCGGATCAGCTGACTCCCAAACCACCAATCACGGTCCGCCATGTCACGGGCATGCTCAGTGCAGTGAATCCTGGACTTAGGCTGTAGCAGCCCTGTTTCCCTCTGCAACCAATCCTTCATGTTGCTAGGAACAATGACCCAAGAGACAACCTGTACCTCTTGTGGACCAGCTAGGCATTGAGACTGGCAATGATGCTGAGCAGCATCTACCCTGGCTGAACCAGAATGGGAGACCACAGAATCCACTGATGATTCTGAAAAAATTTCGGATCATGAAAACACCTGATGCCAAACAATTTCTATGTATACCCCTGTCCCTAAATGCTACTAACCTGCAGATATAGGGTTAGCTTGTAGATTACTAGCATTGCAATGTTGTTCTACCACCCTACTGAAAGCATGGAGAAAATGAGCTTTATTCCTCCTGGGAGCAGCTTACTTTCAGTCATAGAGGCATGCACAGACTGCCTATAGTCATAGCTCAGTACAGAGTCAGTGGCAGCTATAAGCACAACTCAGTGTTTTGATTGACAGCTAGCTCTGCAGCACACCTGTGCAGCTCAAGCTTATCAATCAAAGAGCTGGGGAGTGCTTAGAGCCAGCACTTACAATGCTGTGAGCGTTGACTATAGCCACTCTGTTCATGCTCCCAGGCGGAATACAATTTATTTTTTCCCAGTAACCATGCTTTCAGTAAGGCAGCCAAACAATATTGTAACACTATTTACCTGCAGATTAACCCTGCATCTGCAGATTAATAGTGTTTGGGAACATGAGAGGTACCTTTTAATCTCCTTCTAGCCACAATTAGCTGGCCATGGTGGAACAAGAGTAGAAACATTAAAACAAGTACAGCATTCTGGTAATTGTGAAGGTCTCAGAAGGGACCTTCACTGATCTAACCATTATCACTAGTGATAAGCAAACATGTTCGCCACTACTTGGTACTCGCATCACTGTGCTCGACAAGCTCGGCGAGTATTTCCTGGCAGCTCGGGTGGGAGATGGGGTCCCAGCCCTGCATGTTTGGTGCTCTTTAGAGAGCCAATGTACATGCAGGGATTTCTTGCCCCGCACTGTAATGCCGTAGCCATGTTGGTTGTGGGCATTACAGTGATTGGCCAGTTATCAGGGGCCAAGGCTATTTTTTTTTATCTTAATCCTGGTTATTTGCTTAAAAGACAATCCAGAGTACAGCATTTGTCTGCTCCATTTGCTTGTCAGCACTGCAGAATACAGCCAGATCTTTTCCATATTACAGCGATAAAAATCCAGAAATTTGAACTGAACATGGAAAATATTTGCCTCCATTTCCATTTTGTTGCAGTGCGTCGGTCAAGCTATTCACACTAGGTCTCTGTGAAGAGTAGTATCAGTAAACTACAGGTGTGCTATTTAAAACCGTGGTTCTCTGTCAGATGTATCACATATAACTGCATTCCAAAATAAGCCATTTCTGGCTTCCATTTTCATTTCGTTGCAGTGTGTCGGTCAAGCTATTCACACTAGGTCTCTGTGAAGAATAGTATTAGTAAACTATAGACTTGCTATTTAAAAATGTGGTTCTCTGTCAGACGTATCACATTTAACTGGGTTCCAAAATCAATCATTTCTAGTGAACGAGAAAAATATTGTCCTCCATTTAAAATGAGCAACGGTGGGAAAGTGCAATTACTGCTGCAAGAGGTGGATGATGATGATGAGTAGAGATGAGCGTTGTTCTACTCGAACTGTTCGCCAATCTCAAATTCGAGCTGTTTTGGGCGGTGTTCGAGCCGTTCGGCGAACACGAACAATTTGAGAAAAATTCGGCCGTTCGAGGTTATGTTCGATAACTGTTCGTGCACCAAAATCATAACTGGATTTTTTCTCAGTAATGATGAAAATTAATGTTAATACGCAGTTTGAGTGTACAGCGGGGTGGGGGGAGGGGCAGGGGATGGATCTCTGCAGGAACAATGAAGATCTCCATTTTTTTTTTCTCTTTCCCGCATTTACAGTGGGGAGGTGCAATCTGTCAGCCTATCAGCAGCGCACACACGGAGCGAAGTGCTTTTTTTCACACAAGCAAGGGCATGTGTCATTGGCAGTGTATGTCACATGTCCTTGCCCTATAAGACCAAGCCATTTTCCCCGTCGCCACCATTTTCTCACTGCTGCAGCTGCATGTTAGACGGCACCGCTGTTGCTGTGTGCGCTATACCTTGTTAATTTCAAGCCAATTTTCGTACAAATCTACAGATAGCTTGGGAGTAGGGAATAGTTGTGATTGCAGTCCTTTTAAGGACTAGGTTACAGCATTTCCTACGACTTTTATCAGGGAGGTCTGTGCTCTTAAATAGATAGATTGTGGGAGTAAAGACTAATTGTAATTGGAGTCCTTTTCAGGACTAGGTTACATCAGTTCCTATCAGTTTTTGCCAGGCAGGACTGTGCCAGTGCTGTGCAAGTTTTTTTCACAGCATTTGGCTGAATCTAGCAAAGCTAATCCTTTTTGGCCTATTGCAGAGTGTGTTAGTCAGTGGAGTAGCCTATCTGTGTTGCAAGATATACCACCTGTGTATAGAATACCAATTTTTTTACTGCACCTAGTGAAGTAAAATCTTTTGGGCATAGCATCATTATATTAGTCCATCTATACTGACCTCCATCAGGTTGCAAATTGAATATAATTTTTTTCTGCATCTAGCTCGGAAAAAATATTGGGCTTCTAGCTGTGTGTGGGACTTGTTGTATTAGTCCATCTATACTGACCTCCATCAGGTTGCAAACTGAATATATTTTTTTCTGCATCTACCTCTGAAAAAATATTGGGCTTCTAGCTGTGTGTGGGACTTGTTCTATTAATCCATCTATACAGACCTCCATCAGGTTGCAAACTGAATATATTTTTTTCTGCATCTACCTCTGAAAAAATATTGGGCTTCTAGCTGTTTGTGGGACTTGTTGTATTAGTCCATCTATACTGACCTCCATCAGGTTGCAAACTGAATATATTTTTTTCTGCATCTACCTCTGAAAAAATATTGGGCTTCTAGCTGTGTGTGGGACTTGTTCTATTAATCCATCTATACAGACCTCCATCAGGTTGCAAACTGAATATATTTTTTTCTGCATCTACCTCTGAAAAAATATTGGGCTTCTAGCTGTGTGTGGGACTTGTTGTATTAGTCCATCTATACTGACCTCCATCAGGTTGCAAACTGAATATATTTTTTTCTGCATCTACCTCTGAAAAAATATTGGGCTTCTAGCTGTGTGTGGGACTTGTTCTATTAATCCATCTATACAGACCTCCATCAGGTTGCAAACTGAATATATTTTTTTCTGCATCTACCTCTGAAAAAATATGTGTCCTTCTAGCAGTGTGTGGGACTTTCTCTATTAGTCCATCTATACTGACCTCCATCAGGTTGCAAACTGAATATAATTTTTTTCTGCATCTAGCTCTGAAAAAATATTTGGCCTTCTAGCAGTGTGTGGGACTTTCTCTATTAGTCCATCTATACTGACCTCCATCAGGTTGCAAATTAAAAATAATTTTTTTCTGCATCTACAGTACCTCTGAAAAAATATTTGGGCTTCTAGCTGTGTGTGGGACTTGTTCTATTAGTCCATCTATACTGACCTCCATCAGGTTGCAAATTGAATATCATTTTTATCTACATCTAGCTCTGAAAAAATATTTGGCCTTCTAGCAGTGTGTGGGACTTTCTCTATTAGTCCATCTATACTGCCCTCCATCAGGTTGCAAACTGAATATATTTTTTTTCTGCATCTACCTCTGATAAAATATTGGGCTTGTAGCTGTGTGTGGGACTTGTTCTATTAATCCATCTATACAGACCTCCATCAGGTTGCAAACTGAATACAATTTTTTTTCTGCATCTACCTCTGAAAAAATATTTGGGCTTCTAGCTGTGTGTGGGACTTGTTCTATTAGTCCATCTATACTGACCTCCATCAGGTTGCAAATTGAATATAATTTTTTTCTGCATCTAACCCAGCCAATAGTTTTGGCCTAATACCACAGTTTGGCCACTCAGCTCTGCTCGGTTCCCATCCATTGTTTTTTTATGCAAACAACTCCAGAGTTGTGAATTAGTTAACCACCAAAATGAGTGGAGGCCTGCTGCTGGTGGAAAGGGGAATAGGCGTTTTGGGAAGGGGAAAAAAGGTTGTGTCCGTGGGGTAGGTGTTAAAGCAACAGTAACATCTGCAGAAGAAAGACCATCTTCCAGCCAAACTAAAATGTCTACTTCTTTTAGCGGACAATGTGATAAGATCCCTTTCTTACGGCCACGCCAATCGCTACAAATTCCAGATGAGGCACAAAAACAGCAGGTGCTTCAACGGATATCAAGTGCTCCTTTAAGTGGGCTTTCCTCCACATCAACTTCAACATCACAAATACTCCAGTCCTCAAAGTTGTCACCCCAATCGCACTTGCTTCCTCACAGCTCCCAAATCTCCAGCTGCCCGTCTGAGTATGAGGTAGAACAGATGGTTGAGTCTGCAGAGCTGTTTACTCATACTATAGCCTGGGAATCAGAGGTCGACTCCAGCGCTTCTGTGAATCCAGACGAGGAAATGATCTGCACTGATGCCCAGAATCTTTATGAGTCGGATCCAGGACCAGACGCAGAAGGTTCTGACCATAATGTAGACCCTCATTCCCAAACTGAATCTCCTGTTGGTGGAGACAATGAGGAAGACGATGATAAGACTCAAATACCTGATTGGAGCGACAACTTTAGTTTTTTGTCAGGGCAGGAACAGGTTGGCTCTGAGGACGACGGGTGTGATAACGCACAGGGTGATGATGATGAGGTTGGAGATCCCACTTACTGTCAACCCACAGTCAGCCAAGAGATGAGGTCAGCAGAGGAGGTGGAGGAAGATGCTAGTGACGACGAGGTCAGGTTGCGCCTTCCTGGACAGAGACGTAGTACTGGAAGCACGTCAACAACTGCATCCTCAAACACAACTCTGCCTCTCACCACAAGTCGTGGTGGCTCTTCAGGTCGCATGGGTGCTAAGCCTTGCATAGCCTGGGCATTTTTTCAGATCGATAAAGATGACCCAACTCGTGTTATCTGTAACATTTGTCAGCAAAAGCTAAGTAGAGGCCAAAAAATACATAGTTTGAGTACTTCATGCATGAACCGGCACATGGACATGAAGCATAAGTTGCAGTGGGAAGCTCAGTGTGCCACAATGCGGCCTAGCCGGCCGGGCCAACCACCGTCTGCCATATCTTGTGCATCCGCTGCCTCTTCATCCTCTGTGACTGGGGGGACAGCAGTCACACCTGTTTTGGGGCGCAGACCTGCCACCTCTTTACCCGCAACAGCCAGCGTGATTGGCAGGTCATCATTTTCTTTGGAGGTGGTAACACCAGCTGGTGTTGAGCGCTGTCCGACATCAATAGCACCACCTTTGGATCAAGGCAACCTAACATGTCCGACTGCATCTTCCTCACAGACCGGCAGTTTGCCGGGGACACCCTTATCAACCCCGTCTAAGCACAATAGCCAGCCCTCGGTCCCTCAGATGTGGACAAGTAAAAGACCATTTCCTCCTAGCCATGAGAAAGCTAAGAGGTTGAATTTCACCATCTGCAAGCTCTTGGCTACAGAAATGCTGCCTTTCCGCCTGGTGGACACAGAGGATTTTCGAGACCTTATGTCCGTCGCAGTGCCCCAGTACCAGATGCCCAGTCGGCACTACTTCTCAAAGAAAGGTGTGCCTGCGCTCCACCAGCATGTCGCACACAACATCACCGCTTCTTTGAGAAACTCTGTGTGTGACAGGGTGCATTTCACCACAGACACTTGGACGAGTAGGCATGGACAGGGGCGTTACATGTCGCTGACTGGGCACTGGGTAAGTATGGTGACAGCAGGACAAGGGGCTGCTGTCCAAGTCTTGCAGTCCCCACGAGTTGTGCGTCAATCCTCTTTATGTCAAAGTTCCTCCACTGCTTCTGCCTCCTCAACCTCCTCTCGGTCTTCCACCTGCACCCAAAGCCTGTCTGGTCATGCCACAAGCTTTCTAACTGCGCAGAAGGGATCCTGCACACCTCCTTACTACGCTGGCAGTAGGGCTCAACGTCATCAGGCGGTTTTTACATTGAAATGTCTGGGAAATGTGAGTCACACAGCTGAGGAGTTGTGGTCAGCTCTGGAGAAACAATTTCATGAATGGTTGTCTCCACTGGACCTGAAACCAGGGAAGGCCGTGTGCGACAATGCTGCAAACCTGGGTGCAGCCCTTCGCCGGGGCAATGTCACACACGTGCCTTGTATGGCTCACGTGTTGAACCTGGTTGTCCAGCAATTTTTAGCCCACTATCCCAGACTAGATGGCCTTCTGCAGAGGGCACGGTCGCTGTGTGCTCACTTCCACCGTTCGCATCCCGCAGCTCAGCGACTTACATCTCTACAGAAGTCATTGGGCCTGCCACTTCAGCGGCTAAAATGCGATGTGCCTACCCGGTGGTATTCAACTCTGCACATGTTGCAGCGACTGTGGCAGCACCGACAAGCCCTGGTGCAATACGTTCTGACGTATAGCCTGGGCCAACGAGATCCAGAGGTGGGGCAAATCACGCTGGAGGAGTGGTCTCAGATCAGGGACCTATGCACCCTTTTGCACAGTTTTGAAATGGCGACGAAGATGTTTAGTGCTGACGATGCCATTATCAGCATGACTATTCCGGTGATTTACATGCTGGAGCACATGTTAAACAGAATTCGGAGTCAGGTGGTGGCACAAGAGGAGGTGGAGGAAGTAGAGGAGGAGGAGTTGTATGCGGAAGGGCTAACATCTGCAAGGTCCAGACGGTCGGCAGCACCAAGGCGGCAGGCATGTGAGGGTGGGGGAGATGGTTTTACCAGGGCGCATGGTAGCTGCCAAACTAGTGAGGAAGGTGCAGGAGCCCAGGAAGAATTGGAGGACGAACTGATGGAAGACTCATCAGATGAGGGAGACCTTGTTCACATTTCTGTTGTGCGAGGTTGGGGGGAGAGGACAGAGGAAGGAACCATGATTTTTACCTCGCCACCAACACAACAGGGACCTGGTGCTCCTGGATGCGCAACACACATGAGTGGCTTCTTGCTGCACTACCTGCAACATGACCCTCGAATTGTGAGAATTAGAAATAATCCTGACTACTGGGTTGTCACACTATTAGATCCCCGGTACAAAAGTAAATTTGCAGAAATTATTCCTGCCATAGAAAGGGATGCACGCATGCAGGAGTATCAGCAGAGACTGTTGCAGAATCTTACATGTGCTTTTCCACAAAATACCAGTGGTGCACGTAGTGAATCTCACAGTTCCAACTTGCCAACCGTGGGACCGTCAAGTGTTCAGCACTCAAACCGTAACAGAACCACAGTATCTGCTGGTAACATCAATTTTGCGGAATCATTTCACCACTTTTTTAGCCCATCCTTTGCAAGGCCACAGGAGACAAGAAGTCTGACACATAGTCAACGCCTAGAGACGATGGTACAGGAGTATCTCCAAGTAAACATTGAAGCCATGACTGTGTCACTGGACCCTTGCTCTTTTTGGGCTTCCAATCTGGATAAATGGCCGGAGCTAGCCACTTACGCCTTGGAGATCTTGTCATGCCCCGCAGCCAGCGTTCTGTCTGAACGTGTGTTCAGCGCTGCTGGTGGTGTGCTGACAGATAAGCGCACGCGGCTCTCCACTGATAATGTAGACAGACTCACGTTCATAAAGATGAACAAATCATGGATCCGAAACGACTTTTCTACCCCTGTGTCATCCTGGGGAGAGTAAAAGCTTGATGATTGGTTAAAATCACCCTACCAACCGTTTTAAGCTTTCAAATTACTAATCATGTTTATCTGTATCTTGGCTGGAAAATAATTTGGGCTTTGTAGCAGTGTGCAGCACTGATTCTATTAGGCCATCTATAATAAGCTCCACCAGATTTAAAATTACTAATCATGTTTATCTATATCTTGACTGGAAAATAATTTGGGCTTTGTAGCAGTGTGCAGCACTGATCCTATTAGGCCATCTATACTAAAGCTTCACCAGATTTAAAATTAATAATAATTTTTAGCTACGTCTAGCCCGGAAAATAATTTTGGGGCTCCGAGATGCGCAAGACACATAAGTGCCTTCTTGCTGCACTACCTGTAGCATGACCCTCATATTGTCAGAATTCGAAGTAATCATGACTACTGGGTTGCCACACTCTTAGATCCCCCAAACTTTTCGATCAACCTTTTCATTTTAATAAAGACCAAAAAAATGGTCATTTTTGAAATTATAAGCATTAGCAGGTTGTTAGAAACTGAAATCAAACAGTTTTCAACTCAAAACTTTATTCTAGGTGATGTTACATTTTCACATAGGACCCCTTGTTCGAAAGGAACTTCTGAACTCTCTCGTCCATTGAATTTGTCAGGTTTTGGATGGTTTCTGCTTCAATTGTTTTGCATGAGGACAGAATACCCTCCCAGAGCTGTTGCTTAGATGTGAACTGCCTCCCGCCATCATAGACACTCCTTTTAATGATGCTCCAAAGGTTCTGAATGGGGTAGAGGTCAGGGGAGCATGGGGGTCACACCATAAGTTTGTCCCCTTTTATGCCCATATCAGCCAGAGATGCAGATGTTTTATGTGCAGCATGAGATGGTGCATTGTCATGCAAAAAAATGATCTTGCTGTGAAATACACGGTTCTTCTTCTTGAACCATGGCAGGAAGTGCTGTTTGAGAAAATCCACATACATTATGGAGTTCATCTTTAGCGCCTTCAGGGATCCTAAAGGGGCCGACAATCTCTCTCCCCATGATTCCAGCCCAAAACATTACTCCACCTCCTCCTTGTTGGCGCTGTAGCCGTGTTTGCGTGGGGTGTCCATGAACCAGCCATCCTCCACTCCATCCATCTGGACCATCGAGCGCTGCACGGCACTCATCCGTGAACAAAACAGTTTTGAAATCAGTCTTCATGTAATGTTTGGCCCACTGGAGCCGTTTCTGCTTGTGTGAAGTGGATAGAGGAGGTCGACAGGATGGCGTATGCACAGCTGCAAACCTCTGAAGGACCCTGCATCTTGTTGTTTGGGGGACGTTAGAGGCACCAGCAGCTTCAAAAACTTGTCTGCTGCTATGACAAGGCTTTTTTGCCGCTGCTCTTTCAACCTGACGTAATTGCCTGTAGGAAAGAGTCCTCAATTTGCCCTTATCAGCACGCACACGTGTGTACTGTGAGTCAGCTATATACTTCTTGATTGCCAAGACACTTCATCCTGATCATCGCACAATGTTGATTGTATTCATGCCTTGACCTAAACACTCCACAATTTGTTGCTTCTCAGCAGCCGACACATCCTTTTTCTTTCCCATTTTGGCAGAAAGTGTAGGCTGCTTAATAATGTGAGACAGCCTTCTTAAGTAGTCTTGCCTTTCATTGGACACACCTGCCAAACTAATTAGCACAGGTGTCTGCAATTGCTTACAGTGATATAAAGAGCCCTGACACACATCACCATCAATGAGTTTAACTGACAAACAAACAAACAAATTCTTCCCTTATCACTCCTAAACACTTTTTGCATAATAATTTGGAACACAGTGTACATGTGCTTTTCCACAAAACACCAATGGTTCACGTAGTGAATCTTACAGTTCTAACTTGCCAACTGTGGTCTGTACGGAGTTGTTCAATAAAGGGCCCAAAATTAAGATAACATAGATGGGAGAGGTCTCTATGAATATGAATTCCTAAGTATTTGATACCCTGTGAGGGCCAGGCAAAGGGAAAGTTGGACTGGATGGAATCCTATATGGATTTGGGGAGGGAGACATCGAGGGCCTCAGACTTCGCTGCATTGATTTTAAAATTTGACCATGTAACAAAGTGATCTATTTCAGCCATAACAGCATGGATGGATATATGTGATTGAGTGATATATACTAGGACATCATCAGCAAATAGAGAGCACTTGTACTCGGTGCCTCCCACCTCAATCCACCTAATATTGGGGTTATGGCGAATTGATGAGAGAAGGTGCTCCGTCACTAGGATGTATAAGAGAGGGGACAGAGAACATCCCTGCCTTGTCCCATTGGTGATTGTGAAAGGTAATGAAAATGTTCTGACGCGCCCCCTGGGCCTTGGGACACCCGGAGCCTGACCCTTTTTGGTGGATGCTGGTGGTTGTAGTCTCCGTGGCGGCGACCCGGTTCCGTGGCTCAGGGCGGTCAAACCAGTGGCGGAACTATTTATGTGGTTTTGATGTTTAAATGTCCGACTACGCCACCCGTGGATTGCGGTCAGAGTGAACCGCCGCTCCAGGGCAGACCTCTGAGGCTGGTGTTGTGGGTGCAGCAGAGCGTAGCATAACTCCCCACGGGAGGAGTATAGCCTCAGGGCAGTGTATGCGGAGGATGGGGTTGATGGTGCAGGGCAGCAGCAGTAACGACACGGAGTCAGTGATGCAGTCCAGGGCCTTTACTCACAGTTCTTATTATCCATACCACTTCTGCAGGTAACGGCTGCCCACGTCGTACTGTGCTCACCAGGTGAGGGGCTCAGACAACTCCCAGATAACTTTGGAGCGCTTCACAGGACCCCCTTTGTGTGTCCTTTGTCTGGCCTTTCTTACCAACCCTTCTGTCCGGCTGCCTCGGGCCTCCTCTTGGTAAACTTGGCGCCAGTTTCCCTGACCCTATGTGGTGCCTTCCTAGCGGGTGTAGCGAGGGGCTGCGCCACATAAAATGTCACAGCCTCCTGTTTCTAGTTGAGGGTCGTTTCCTGCCTCCACTAGTTTCGGGGACCGGTCTCCCCCTTTGGCCTGACCCCTCCACGCAGGTGGATTCGGGCGTGCGGTGGCGACTCGCCCGTCCGCACCCCTGGGATCCCTTCGTTCCTCGAGCCTTCTCCACTCCTCTTCCTTCCTTCTCCCTCTTCCAGGCCTGGGCCTCTGTTACTAGGCCCACCTCCGGAGCAGAGCTCATGCAGAGCCCCTGCTCCCTGCCACTTCTGCTCAGACTTCTCTGCACTGAACTAAATGGTGCCCACCTTTTATACTCCCTTCTCAATGCACCCAGGAACTGCTTCCTCCCTGCTCCTGCACTACAGGGTTCCTTTTCCTCAGTGTTCCCTCCCCCCACTCCAGCCAGGGACAGGGACTGTCGTGCCCATCTCAGGGGCATATTGGTCGCCCTGCCCCACGGCAATGTGGTGTAATGCATGCAGGTGTCGGGTCCTGATCCACACTACATCCTTACCTGAGAGTGAGATATCACACCTCTGGGTGAGGTGGAATACCTCTGTAGCAACCGAGCCCTCAGGGTGCTACAGTTCCATTTATCTTCAGCCTAGGTGACGTATTGCGATACAGGGCCGTGATTTTGGCTATAAAAGGGTCCCCTAGACCCCTACCCCAAGCTTTTTAAGAGAATCATATATGGCGTGCCAGGAGACTCTATGGAATGCTTTCTCAGCATCCAACGAGAGTATCTAATTGCAAATTTTTAACTGCATCTAGCCCAGGAAATACTTTGTGCCTAGTAGCAGTGTCTGCTAGTCAGCGGATTATCCCGGCTGTTAAGCAAGCTACACCACCTGTAGTTTGGACACTTAATTTTTTCAAAGGAAATGCTTCGGGACCACGGGATACTCAGTGAAGAGCATCAGGAGGCACCCCAAGGCATAGGGGCTGGGACTGGCAGTAGGATGCCTTGCGGTGGACAGCCGAGCTCGATCCTTATAAAAGCTTTTTAACTGCAGCAGCTTTAGTGGACTCTACTGGAGCTGGAATTACGCGGCTGCTGGCATGAGACTTGCCCTCCAATAGATCCTTGTAAATGGATTTAAAGTGTATTCATTCAAATTAGAGAGACAATTTAAATTAAAAAGCTTAGAGCTGCCTCCACCACAGGGGGGCTCGCTCGACCCACCAGCGGACAGGCACCAGTATTGGGAGAGGGGGGCTGGCCGTCAGGGTTCACCGCGGCTCTGGCACAAACCCGGCGACGCGGAGGTGGCACGGGCAGGAGCGGACTGAACGTGTCGGCTTCTCACTTTTTGGATTTTAGAAGGGCATGACATGCCTATATCTGTGTCTCCCCCTCCTTTTACTCCTCCACCTCTTTTCTTTTCGCATGACTATATGTACTTGTCACTTTTCCATGTGTTAGTTGTGTCTTCTGAGCAGTTTGTCAGCTTTTGGACACCTTTGAAGGTGTTTTCTATGTGTTTCTATGTGTTTTTGTTGCCATTGCTTTTAACGGTGTTCGAAGGTGTTCGACGAACAGTTCGACGAACAGTTCGGCGAACACACGGGTGTTCGACGAACCGAACCGAACTCGAACACTACGGGGGTGGCTCAACACTAATGGTGAGACACAATTGCAAAAATGTCAGGAGGAGAATCAGGGTGCGGAATTGGAAGACGAAGCGGTGGATGATGAAGTCACTGACCCAACCTGGCAAGGGGACATGCAGAGCGAGGACAGCAGCACACAGGGGGAGGGAGGCTTAGCACCACAGCAGTCAGGAAAAAGCAGTGTGGTGGCCACAGACACAAGCCGGGAAAGCATTTCCCGTAAAGCCAGCACAACAGAAGTTGCCATTACAACTGTTAGGTCATCTTGAGTCTGGTTGTTTTTTAAAGACTCTGCAGACAACCCCAAAAAGGCCATTTGTACCACCTGCAAGGCCAGCATCAGCAGGGGTAGCAAAACTAGCAGCCTGACCACCACCATCATGATCAAGCACATGGCAGCAAAGCACCTGACTAAGTGAGCCGAACCCCAGGGTCCACAAACAGTGTCTGCGGGTGATACCACTGCTACTTCCACTGTTGTGCGTGCACGCCAATCCCCAGTCCATGGCGCATGCGAAGATGCCTTCTGTCCTCACGTGTAGTTGCACACTCTCAACTAGCACCATCAGCAAGCATTTCCATGTCCATGTCCCAGCACAGCATTGAGTTGTTTCTACCTCAGTCCTTGGAACGCAAGCGCAAATATGCAGCCAACACCCCACAGGCCACACTACTAAATTCACACATTTCGCTAATGCTTATGCTTGAAATGTTGCCTTTTAGGCTCGTGGAGACGGAATCTTTCCGCAACCTGATGGCGGCGGCCATAACTCGGCACTCGGTCCCCTTTCGCCACTATTTCTCCCGGTATGCCGTCCCCGCATTACACGAGCATGTGTTCCACAACATTAGCCGTTCCCCTCAACAACGCAGTTACTGGGAAAGCCCATCTAACCACGGACACGTGGCAAGTGATTGTCGGTAGGGATGGTACATCTCGCTGACAGGACACTGGGTTAATATAGTGGAAGCTGGGACCCAGTCGGACCTTAGGATGGGACACGTCCTCCTGATGCCAAGGTCAATCAGGGTTGCACCCACATTCTACAGCTCCTGCACCTCCTCCTCCTCTTCAGCTTCCATCTTGGAAATGACCACGTCAGTGACAAGCTGGAAGCACTGCAGCACTGCCTTGGCCAAGCGGCAACAGGCTGTGCTGAAGCTAATATGCTTAGGTGACAAACCGCACAACGCTGAAGAGTTGTTTACAGATCTGAAAGAGCAGGCAGATCTGTGGCTGACACCACTGATCCTACAGCCTGGCATGGACTTGTGTGACAAAGCCGGTACCTGGTAGCGGCTCTGAGGCGAGGCGAGCTCACACACGTACCATAACTGGCCCATGTGCTTAACCTCATGGTTCAGCAGTTTCTCAAAACCTACACAGATCTGCCGGATCTGCTTGTCAAAGTACGTCGCATGTGTGCCCATTTTAGAAAGTCACCTAGAGTTTCTACCGCCCTTTGTGAGCAGAAGAGGGCAGTTGTTGACTACCAGCATCAACAAAGCCGTCGGTATTCAGTTCAGACTCCAGACATAAGACCTCAGGAGTGGACATGGATGTCAGACATATGTACCATCCTCCAAAACTTTGAGGACTCCACTAAGATGGTGAGCGGCGATGACGCCATAATTAGCATCACCATCCCGCTTCACTGTCTTCTGAAACGCTTTCTGCTCGCAATGAAAGAGGATGCATTGCAGGCGGAGCACGATGAGATGGAGCAAGGAACCATACAGGGTGATTCCACACAGCGCAGCCTCATCTAATCCCGACGTGGATTGGGTGACAATGAGGAAGAGGAGGAGGAGGAAGAACAGGGGCTAGTTTCATGCGCTATATATGGTACTACTTGCACAACTGTCATACCGTCTGTTGAGCGTGGATGGCCTGAGGACAGGGAGGAAGAGGATGAGCAGGAGAGCATAGTCAGTTGTCCTCTTGGTGAGGAGACGGAAGTCTTGCCCGTTAGCAGTCTGGCACAGATGGCTGAGTTTATGTTACACTGCTTTTCCCATGACTCTCGCATTGTCCAAATTTTGGGTGACAGTCATTACTGGTTGATGACACTTCTAGATCCACGCTACAAGGAGAACTTTATGTCTCTTATTCCCATGCAGGACAGGCCTAATAAAATAGGGCAGTACCAGAATGCCCTTGTTGCAGAATTATTAAAAAAATTCCCATCTGAAAACGCTGATGGCAGAGGTCACAGTTCATTGGACAACCAAGAAGTAGAGGCGAGAGAGGCACAAATGCAATCCAGCAGAGGCAGGGGAACACTGTCAAAGTTCTGGGACAGTTTTCTCAGACCCTCCCATCGCACAGGTCCTGAAGCGCAGGGTACTCTCACAAGGAAGGAGAAGTTTCGGAAGATGCTGAGGGAGTATCTTGCTCACCGTACCTACATCCTCCATGATTCCTCTGTGCCTTATAATTATTGGGTATTCAAGCTGGACACGTGGCATCAACTGTCTCTCTATGCCTTGGAGGTCCTGGCCAGCCCTGCCGCTAGCGTAATGAAAAATCACTGGCTTAATATCTTTTCATATACAACTTAGAAAACTTTTAACATTTTTGTAATATACAGTAAATTTACTTTGGTCACTTGAAAAGAGAAATGGTTAACAATTCTTGCCCATTCTCAGCTCGGGGCAGAAAACAGAATAGAAAGTGAGAACAATCAATTCTCCACGTTCCAAAGCCCAAAGCTCATCCACTGCATGGAGCTAAGTATAAATGAGCCCATATATTCCTACCTAGTAACGAAAGCCCTGAAAACCAAGATCTCTTTAACAATGGACAAATATCTCTTTAGCAGAATCTTTTCGAGTTATCCTGACAGGATAGAGAGGCAAACATACAAAGAAATCTCAAGCAAATCCATTTCCTGCCGTCTGTTTAAGGCCCTGCGGATAAAACAAAGTCATTTCAACGTCAGGGAGGATTCAGTGCACCATGGAGCTACCTGACCTCAAATCCTGACAGATCAGAGAGCGGGGATTGTCTCTTAAGTCACATTTCTTATGGTGTTCGGTGCATCTTGAAAACAAAAGCATGTTTGTATACAGAATCGTCTCGAGTTAATACCTTTAAAAATCAGGGAAAGGCAGTTTCTCAAAGGGGTTATTTTTTGTCTTAATAAAAAAAATCACAATTGTGTTTTCTGTTGTTTTTTTTTTATCTACAGCGTTACACATAATACAGTGTTTAATGTAAATTATATTTATATGCACAAAAAGTTGAAAGCTATTGTCATTCTGGACAGCTTGTTCATCAACATTAGACAAAAATTGTCGCAGATCCCATCAACCCCTCATATTAAATTTCTCTATCTGAGACTCTTGCCCCAAGGTCAATTTTATATGATGTAAATTACCCTATGGCTAGGTGAAGACAACCATATGTTTTCTTATCCAAGAAAATCAGGTTAATTATGCAAATCACACTCTGATCAAACTCTAAGCAGAGTTTTATCATAAGGTGAGCATAGTGGGATCAGATTCTCTCGGATGAGGAAAAAAATGTCTCAATCTTCTCCATTCTGTCAGTCCATGGAAACCAGCCTGTATTCAGATGTAATCCAAGTGCAGTCCAATATTTCCCATGGACTCGTTGACTTGTATAGCCGAGAGTGATTCAAATATCGGATCAAACTTGAATATAGACCAATATTTTCCTTGGACCAGCTCGATTCAAGGTAAAAACCTGACATATGCACAGCCCCATAGAATAAAATTGGTCTTAGTGTGATCTGTTGTTTTTTTCAGTACTCACTTAAACTGAAAATGCAGTCATCTGCACCTTCCCTATCAGTAAGTCTAGCAGGAAACCAGAGTCCTCAAAGCTACAGAGTTACAATGAGTGTCTTTCTCTCGTGGTGCTTGGTTTTCAATTTCTGCCACGTGGGTGCTTGCCATATTGATAGAGGGTACTCACACTACCCTAATGCTGAGCTTTTAATGCGTACAGTAGTATAGTTTATGAATGATTAGAACCTTAGACATACTTCAATAAATTTCATTTCATAGGGGACCGTAATTGGTTGAGGAATGTTTGGAAACAATGCTCACAGCACAGGTCATTTTATGGTGACTGTGTAAAGGGTTTTTGGGAAAAAAATAACAATCAATGCTATAAAATAATATTAAAAATAGCAGTTATGTATTTAATATCTCTCTCATCTAACACAAATGTTTTAGTGGTCCCCATAGTCTTTGTTTATAAGTTGCCCCAAATTGTGTAAGTAACGATGTGACTACTGCGGCTTGTTGGATCATTGAAGACCTTGGTCCAGATGAGAAGCTGTAATGAAGCATGGACATATGCAGGGAGGTTTGGTAGGAACAACAAAGGTAGTAGTAGTGAAGAGGATGAGTAAAACCGGAACCACGGGATACGAAAAGCAGATTCGAACAACGACAACTGGTGTAGCAAGGCTTAACTATATAATAATACCAACCAAAGTTAAGGGGGAAGTCAAGATGCCCAGCTAGACCAACTCGTGTTTCGGACAATGTGCCTCATTAGGCCTTGACCCCTGATCCCTGATGAAGCACGTTCATCAGGGCTTGAAATTGACTGAGATAGTCACAGGCTTCAATATAGAGCTTTTAGCATTATGGCAGAGTTTACATATTTATTATAAGCATTTAATACATTTACCATATTTTTCGGACTATAAGACACACTTTTTTCCTCCAAAATTTTGTCTTATAGTCCGAATGTTGCTGGGGGGTATAAATATATATACTGTGCTGGGGGGAGCGGTTGCGGCGGAGGAGCGGGGCACAGGAGGCAGCTGCTGCCTGCTGCAGCCTACACTGTCCCCGCTGCTAAAGAAAATGAATATTCACTGCTCCCCATGCCCATAGGCATGGGGAGCAATGAATATTCATGCTCCTTAATAGCGGCACACAGTGTATCAGCAGTGCGGCTCCTGCTGCTGCCGGGCGATCGCATGTGCTCGCTATTAAAGGTCATGAATATTCACCCCCTCTCCATGCCCATGGGCATGAGGAGGGGGTGAATATTTATGCCCTTTAACAGCGGGCACACGCGATAGCCCGGCAGCAGCAGAAGCCGCGCTGCGGCTACTCTGTGTGACGGCAGCGCACACACGGAGCGAAGTGCTTTTTTTCACACAAGCAAGGGCATGTGTCATTGGCTGTGTATGTCACATGTCCTTGCCCAATAAGGCCCAGCCATTTTCCCCATCGCCAACATTTTCTCACTGCTGCAGCTGAGTGTTAGACGGCACTGCTGCTGCTGTTAGCGCTATATTGTGTAACTGTGAATTGCAAGCGAATTTTCTCTTAAATAGACAGGTTTAGGGAGTAGGGACTAGTTTGTAATTGCAGCCCTTTTGAGGGCTAGGTTGCAACAGTTCCTAACACTTTTAGCAGGCAGGTCTGTGCTCTTAAATAGACAGATAGGTTTGGAGGAGTGAGTAGTTGTAATTCCAGCCCTTTTGAGGGCTAGGTTACATCAGTTCCTATCTCTTTTTGCCAGGCAGGTCTGTTTTAGTGCTGTGCAAGTGTTTTTCACAGAATTTGGCTAAATCTAGCTAAGCAAATTTTTTCGGGCCTCTTGCAGAGTGTGTTAGTTAGTGGTGTAGCCTATCTGTGTTGCAAGCAACACCACCTGTGTATTTAATACAAATTTTTTACTGCACCTAGCCAAGTAAAACCTTTTGGACATATTAGCAGTGTGTGGTACTCATTCTATTAGGCCATCTATACTAAGCTCCACCAGCTTTCATATTACTAATAATTTTAAGCTGCATCTTGCCTGGAAAATAATTTTGGGCATAGTAGCAGTGTGTGGTACTCATTCTATTAGGCCATCTATACTAAGCTCCACCAGCTTTCAAATTACTAATAATTTTTAGCTGCATCTTGCCTGGAAAATAATTTTGGGCATAATAGCAGTGTGTGGTACTCATTCTATTAGGCCATCTATACTAAGCTCCACCAGCTTTCAAATTACTAATAATTTTTAGCTGCATCTTGCCTGAAAAATAATTTTGGGCATAGTAGCAGTGTGTGGGACTCATTCTATTAGGCCATCTATACTAAGCTCCATCAGCTTTCAAATTACTAATAATTTTTAGCTGCATCTTGCCTGGAAAATTATTTTGGGCCTGTAGCAGTGTGTGGTACTCATTCTATTAGGCCATCTATACTAAACTCCACCAGCTTTCAAATTACTAATAATTTTTAGCTGCATCTTGCCTGGAAAATAATTTTGGGCATAGTAGCAGTGGGTGGTACTCATTCTATTAGGCCATCTATACTAAGCTCCACCAGCTTTTAAATTACTAATAATTTTTAGCTGCATCTTGCCTGGATAATTATTTTGGGCATAGTAGCAGTGTGTGGTACTCATTCTATTAGGCCATCTATACTAAGCTCCACCAGATTTCAAATTACTTATAATTTTTAGCTGCATCTTGCCTGGAAAATAATTTTGAGCCTGTAGCAGTGTGTGGAACTCATTCTATTAGGCCATCTATATTAAGCTCCACCAACTTTCAAATTACTAATAATTTTTAGCTGCATCTTGCCTGGAAAATAATTGTGGGCATAGTAGCAGTGTGTGGTACACATTCTATTAGGCCATCTATACTAAGCTCCACCAGCTTTCAAATTACTAATACTTTTTATGTGCATCTTGCCTGGAAAATAATTTTGGGCCTGTAGCAGTGATTGGTACTCATTCTATTAGGCCATCTATACAAAGCTCCACCAGCTTTCAAATTACTAATAATTTTTAGCTGCATCTTGCCTGGAAAATAATTTTGGGCATAGTAGCAGTGTGTGGTATTCATTCTATTAGGCCATCTATACTAAGCTCCACCAGCTTTCAAATTACTAATAATTTTTAGCTGCATTTTGCCTGGAAATTAATTTTGGGCATAGTAGCAGTGTGTGGTACTCATTCTATTAGGCGATCTATACTAATTTCCACCAGCTTTCAAATTACTAAGAATTTTTAGCTGCATCTTGCCTGGAAAATTATTTTGGGCATAGTAGCAGTGTGTGGTACTCATTCTATTAGGCCATCTATACTAAGCTCCATGAGCTTTCAAATTACCAATAATTTTTAGCTGCATCTTGCCTGGAAAATTATTTTGGGCATAGTAGCAGTGTGTGGTATTCATTCTATTAGGCCATCTATACTAAGCTCCACCTGCTTTCAAATTACTAATAATTTTTAGGTGCATCTTGCCTGGAAAATAATTTTGGGCCTGTAGCAGTGATTGGTACTCATTCTATTAGGCCATCTATACAAAGCTCCACCAGCTTTCAAATTACTAATCATTTTTAGCTGCATCTTGCCTGGAAAATAATTTTGGGCATAGTAGCAGTGTGTGGTATTCATTCTATTAGGCCATCTATTCTAAGCTCCACCAGCTTTCAAATTACTAATAATTTTTAGCTGCATCTTGCCTGGAAATTAATTTTGGGCATAGTAGCAGTGTGTGGTACTCATTCTATTAGGCCATCTATACTAATTTCCACCAGCTTTCAAATTACTAAGAATTTTTAGCTGCATCTTGCCTGGACAATTATTTTGGGCATAGTAGCAGTGTGTGGTACTCATTCTATTAGGCGATCTATACTAAGCTCCACGAGCTTTCAAATTACCAATAATTTTTAGCTGCATCTTGCCTGGAAAATTATTTTGGGCATAGCATCAGTGTGTGGTATTCATTCTATTAGGCCATCTATACTAAGCTCCACCTGCTTTCAAATTACTAATAATTTTTAGGTGCATCTTGCCTGGAAAAAAATTTTGGGCCTGTAGCAGTGATTGGTACTCATTCTATTAGGCCATCTATACAAAGCTCCACCAGCTTTCAAATTACTAATCATTTTTAGCTGCATCTTGCCTGGAAAATAATTTTGGGCATAGTAGCAGTGTGTGGTATTCATTCTATTAGGCCATCTATACTAAGCTCCACCAGCTTTCAAATTACTAATAATTTTTAGCTGCATCTTGCCTGGAAATTAATTTTGGGCATAGTAGCAGTGTGTGGTACTCATTCTATTAGGCCATCTATACTAATTTCCACCAGCTTTCAAATTACTAAGAATTTTTAGCTGCATCTTGCCTGGACAATTATTTTGGGCATAGTAGCAGTGTGTGGTACTCATTCTATTAGGCCATCTATACTAAGCTCCACGAGCTTTCAAATTACCAATAATTTTTAGCTGCATCTTGCCTGGAAAATTATTTTGGGCATAGCAGCAGTGTGTGGTATTCATTCTATTAGGCCATCTATACTAAGCTCCACCTGCTTTCAAATTACTAATAATTTTTAGGTGCATCTTGCCTGGAAAAAAATTTTGGGCCTGTAGCAGTGATTAGTACTCATTCTATTAGGCCATCTATACAAAGCTCCACCAGCTTTCAAATTACTAATCATTTTTAGCTGCATCTTGCCTGGAAAATAATTTTGGGCATAGTAGCAGTGTGTGGTATTCATTCTTTTAGGCCATCTATACTAAGCTCCACCAGCTTTCAAATTACTAATAATTTTTAGCTGCATCTTGCCTGGAAAATAATTTTGGGAATAGTAGCAGTGTGTGGTACTCATTCTATTAGGCCATCTATACTAAGCTCCACCAGATTTCAAATTACTAATAATTTTTAGCTGCATCTTGCCTGGAAATTAATTTTGGGCCTGTAGCAGTGTGTGATACTCATTCTATTAGGCCATCTATACTAAGCTCCACCAGCTTTCAAATTACTAATAATTTTTAGCTGCATCTTGCCCGGAAAATAATTTTGGGCCTGTAGCAGTGTTTGGTACTCATTCTATTAGGCCATCTATACCAAGCTCCACCACCTGTGTATCTAATAAAATTGTTTTATTGCTTCTATTCCAGCCAATCCTTTTGGGCTAGTACCACAATTTGGCCACTCAGCTCTGCTCGGTTTCCATCCATCTTTTTTTGTGCAAACAACTCCAAAGTTGTCAATTAGTTAACCACCAATATGAGTGGCAAAAAGGCCTGCTGCTGGTGGAAAGGGGAATAGGCGTGTTGGGAAGGGAAAAAAGGTTGTGTCCGTGGGGTAGGTGTTAAAGCAACAGTAAAATCTGCAGAAGAAAGATCATCTTCCAGCCAAACTAAGATGTCTACTTCTTTTAGTGGACAATGTGATACGATCCCTTTCTTACGGCCACGCTAATCGCTACAAATTCCATATGAGGCACAAAAACAGTAGGTGCTTCAACGGATATCAAGTGCTCCTTTAAGTGTGCTCTCCTCCACCTCAACTTCAACATCACAAATACTCCAGTCCTCAGAGGTGTCACCCCAATCGCACTTGCTTCCTCACAGCTCCCAAGTCTCCAGCTGCCAGTCTAAGTATGGGGTAGAACAGATGGTTGAGTCTGCAGAGATGTTTACTCATACTATAGCCTGGGAATTAGAGGTCGGCTCCAGAGCTTATGTGAATCCAGACGAGGAAATGATCTGCACTGATGCCCAGAATCTTTATGAGTCGGATCCAGGACCAGATGAAGAAGGTTCTGAGCATAATGTAGACCCTTGTTCCCAAACTGTAACTCCTGTTGGTGGAGACAGTGAGGAAGACAATGATGAGACACAAATACCTGATTGGAGCGACAACTTGAGTTTCTTGTCAGGGCAGGAAGAGGTTGGCTCTGAGGACGACGGGTGTGAGAACACACAGGGTGATGATGACGAGTTTGCAGATCCCACTTACTGTCAACCCACAGTGAGCCAGTCGATGAGGTCAGCAGAGGAGGTGGAGGAGGATGTTAGTGATGACGAGGTCAGATTGCACCTTCCTGGACAGAGATGTAGTACTGGAAGCACGTCAACAACTGCATCCTCAAACACAACTCTGCCTCTGACCACAAGTCGTGGTGGCTCTTCAGGTCGCATGGGTTCTAAACCTTGCATAGCCTGGGCATTTTTTCAGATCGATAAGGATGATCCAACTCGTGTTATCTGTAACATTTGTCACCAAAAGCTAAGTAGAGGCCAAAAAATCCATACTTTGAGTACTTCATGCATGAACCGTCACATGGATATGAAGCATAAGTTGCAGTGGGAAGCTCACTGTGCTACAATGCGGCCTAGCTGGCCGGGCCAACCACCATCTGCCACATCTTGTGCATCCGCGGCCTCTTCATCCTCTGTGACTGGGGAGACAGCAGTCACACCTGTTTTGAGACGCAGACCTGCCACCTCTTTACCCGCAACAGCCAGTGTGATTGGCAGGTCATCATTTCATTTGGAAGTGGAAACACCAGCTGTTGTTGAGCGCTCTCCGACATCAAGAGAACCACCTTTGGATCAAGGCAACCTAACTTTTCTGCCTGCATCTTCCTCACAAACCGACAGTTTGCCGGGGACACCCTACTCAACCCCCTCTAAGCACAACAGCCAGCCCTCGGTCCCTCAGATGTGGACAAGTAAAATATCATTTCCTACTAGCCATGAGAAAGCTAAGAGGTTGAATTTCACCATCTGCAAGCTCTTGGCTACAGAAATGCTGCCTTTCCGCCTGGTGGACACAGATGATTTTCGAGACCTTATGTCCGTCGCAGTGCCTCTGTCCCAGATGCCCAGTCGGCACTACTTCTCAAAGAAAGGTGTGCCTGCGCTCCACCAGCATGTCGCACACAACATCACCACTTCTTTGAGAAACTCTGTGTGTGACAGGGTGCATTTCACCACAGACACTTGGACGAGTAGGCATGGACAGGGGCATTACATGTCGCTGACTGGGCACTCTGTAACTATGGTGACAGCAGGACAAGAGGCTGATGTCCAAGTCTTGCCGTCCCCACGAGTTGTGCGTCAATCCTCTTTATCTCGAAGTTCCTCCACTGCTTCTGCCTCCTCAACCTCCTCTCGGTCCTCCACCTGCACCCAACTCCTGTCTGGTCATGCCACCCGCTTTCTAACTGCGCAGAAGGGATCCTGAACATCTCCTTACTATGCTGGCAGCAGCGCTCAACGTCATCAGGTGGTTTTTACTTTGAAATGTCTGGAAAATGTGAGTCACACAGCTGAGGAGTTGTGGTCAGCTCTGGAGAACCAGTTTCATGAATGGTTGTCTCCACTGGACCTGAAAGCAGGGAAGGCCGTGTGCGACAATGCTGCAAACCTGGGTGCGTCCCTTCACCGGGGCAATGTCACACACGTGCCTTGTATGGCTCACGTGTTGAACCTTGTTGTCCAGCAATTTTTAGCCCACTCTCCCGGACTAGATGGCCTTCTGCAGAGGGCACGGTTGCTGTGTGCTCATTTCCGCCATTCGCATCCCGCAGCTCAGCGACTTACATCTCTACAGAAGTCATTGGGCCTGCCACTTTACAGGCTAAAATGCGACGTGCCAACACGGTGGAATTCAACACTGCACATGTTGCAGCGACTGTGGCAGCACCGACAAGCCCTGGTGCAATACGTTCTGACGTATAGCCTGGGCCAACGAGATCCAGAGGTGGGGCAAATCACCCTGGAGGAGTGGTCTCAGATCAGGGGCCTATGCACCCTTCTGCACAGTTTTGAAATGGCGATGAAGATGATTAGTGCTGACGATGCCATTATCAGCATGACTATTCCGGTGATTTACATGCTGGAGCACATGTTAAACAGAATTCGGAGTCAGGTGATGGGACAAGAGGAGGTGGAGGTAGTAGAGGAGGTGGAGTTGTATGCGGAAGGGCTAACATCTGCAAGGTCCAGATGGTCGGCAGCACCAAGGCGGCAGGCATGTGAGAGTGGGGGAGAGGGATTAACCAGGGCGCATGGTAGCAGCCAAACTAGTGAGGAAGGTGCAGGAGCCCAAGAAGAACTGGAGGACGAACTGGCGATGGGCATGGAAGACTCATCAGATGAGGGAGACCTTGATCACATTTCTGTTGAGCGAGGTTGAGGGGAGAGGGCAGAGGAAGGAAGCATGACTCTTACCTCGCCACCAACAGAACAGGGACTTGGTGCTCCTGGATGTGCAAGACATATGTGTGCCTTCTTGCTGCACTACCTGCGACATGACCCTCGAATTGTCAGAATTCGAAATAATCCTGACTACTGGGTAGCCACACTGTTAGATCCCCAGTACAAAAGTAAATTTGCCGAAATAATTCCTGCCATAGAAAGGGATTCACGCATGCAAGAGTATCAGCAGAGACTGTTGCAGAATCTTACATGTGCTTTTCCACAAAACACCAGTGGTGCACGTAGTGAATCTCACAGTTCCAACTTGCCAACCGTGGGACTGTTGAGTCTTCAGCACTCAAACCGTAACAGAAACACAGTATCTGCTGGTAACAGCAATTTTGCGGAATCCTTTCACCACTTTTTTAGCCCATCCTTTGCAAGGCCACAGGAGACAAGAAGTCAGACACATAGTCAACGCCTAGAGACGATGGTACAGGAGTATCTCCAAGTGAACATCGAAGCCTTGCCTGTGTCACAGGACCCTTGCTCTTTTTGGGCTTCCAATCTGGATAAATTGCCAGAGCCCGCCACTCACGCCTTGGAGATCTTGTCATGCCCCGCAGTCAGCGTTCTCTCTGAACGTGTGTTCAGCGCTGCTGGTGGTGTGCTGACAGATAAGCGCACGCGGCTGTCCACTGACAATGTAGACAAACTCACGTTCATAAAGATGAACAAATCATGGATCCGCAAGGACTTTTCTACCCCTGTGTCATCCTAGGGTGAGTAAAAGCTTGAGGATTTGTTAAAATCACCTCACCAACCGTTTTAAGCTACTCTGGGGCAATTGATGCCACTTAAGTGGTGTCTGTGCCCCAAATTTTTGGAAAAAATGGAGACTCTTTTTGGAGTCCCCTTGCTTTGTTTTACCTGACGTTGGCATCGTCAACTACAGGTGGGTTGGGTCTCCCCCCCCCTTTTAACCGTAAGAAACTACATACAATATGTCTTGGGGTAACACAGATAGTTGAGTCTGAAGAGCTGTTAACTCAGAGGTCTGCTCCAAAGCTTCAGTGTCTGCTAGTCAGCGTAGTAACCCAGCTGCGAAGCAAGCTGCACCACCTGTGTATCTAATAATGATTTTTAACTGCATCTAGTCTAGGCAGACTGTGGTGACCCACAACCAAACCCAGACGCTCAGCCCTCTACCTCCCCCCTTTCATTGACAATACAATCATGTAACTCTTACAACTGGATGGGTGAGGATCGGTCACAGCTTTATTAACTGTTTATACTCATTACGTTAGAAAGGCATTTTATTTCTAAAATAATTCAGCTTGTTGCAGCATGCCCTGTGTCTCCAGTCTCCACAACGGCAAGTTGGCCAACAAGTGTATCTCTCCAACATGTCCTTTCTATTTCCAGGCCACGGAGGATCCTGCGTACTCGTATGCAGGACTCTGACCCCCATCCATCACTCTTAATGCTTGTTCCACTCCGTCCTGGAGTCCTGACAGGAATATGTCCAGTCCAATATCCATTAAGTGAACACAGTCGGGCCGTTTGAGGCCTGCTTTATCTCCTTCCAGTTGTCCGCCTCTGTCTCTTATAAATTTTGCCATCCAAATATTTATCAGCCGCCTTGTCCGTTCGATGGCCGTGATGTCTCGGACACCTTGCCATACCGCGCTCGGCACAATCTCTGACTATTTTTGTGAAAAATTCTCTGAAGCGCTCAGTGTCTAGTTTCATTATTGCCATTAGTTATGCGCTCTTGTGAAAACCTAGGTCGTTTCCCCCGGCCTGTATAACTAAGATGACCGGACCTCTTGCCTCTCTCCCTACCTTGATTACCTCCATTAGTACCTGTGGCCATTGCAGGCCTCTAATACCTCTCCAGTTCAAATATGTGTTATGAAACTCTAATTTCCTCCCGCCTGGGCGGACTTTCGCCCTTTTTTCTGCTCAATATATATACTAGTGGCCTATGACCCACACTGTTGGCTTAGCGTCACCTGTAAAAGAAACAAACCACATTAGGATAACAAGTCCGGTCTTATGTATCTCGCCAAACACATGGATCGCCATCTTCCTATCCTTTGAACTTCCGTTTGTGACAGTCCTGCTCTTGCTGCTTCTGTGGCAGCGCCTATGCCGAATGAGTGTGTCTCATAATCTTTGTGGTGGTTCCCTGCCGATGTTATGCATTTATTAAATATAGCTTGGAACTGGTATCTTGATAATGGCGTTCCATCAATGTGTGATAGGAAGAAATTACTTTGTGATCTGATGGTTATATATGTTTTTACTATTGTTACCCGACTCAGCGTACCATTTGTGGGTTGTAGAAGTACCCAAGTGCCCCTGCCCGCTGGAACCGTTTTCGATTTGTGTATGCGTAGACATACTGCATTATTGGCTATGACTACGTCCTGGTGTAATAAGCCTCCACTGGTGTTAATTTTGGATTGAGGGACTAATTCGCTTATGCATAGCGCCCCGAAGAAGGCGATTGCAAATACAGTAGACAGTAGTGTTGCTTCGAATTGTGAGTATCATGTTAATGATGTTAGGGATATGATGTGAGAAATCAGTTTTAGTGACACGGGACGTCTACACTCCTGACTTGGATGACCCCTTTTCCACCCTTTTATGGATTGTCTGAAGATGAATCTCTTTGTCACATGTCCCCAATTCAGTATTTGGAAGTGAAATGCTACTCCAGTCAGCCACCGCTGCGCTGACGCCCCTGATATGCCCCTCATCATTAGCTGGTGGAGAAATTCTATGGTGACTTGTAATCTGGCTTGTTCAATAGTGTTGAGCCACCCCCGTAGTGTTCGAATTCGGTTCGGTTCGTCGAACACCCGTATGTTCGCCGAACTGTTCGTCGAACTGTTCGTCGAACACCGTCGAACACTGTTAAAACCAATGGCAGGCAAACAAAAACACATAGAAACACATAGAAAACACATAGAAAACACTTCAAATGTGTCCAAAAACTGATAAACTGCTCAGAAGACACAACTAAAACATGGAAAAGTGACAAGTACATGTAATTCCAGCTCCAGTAGCGTCCAATAAAGCTGCTGCAGTTAAAAAGCTTTAATAAGGATCGAGCTTGGTGGTCCACCGCAAGGCGTCCTACCGCCAGTCCCAGCCCCTGTGCCTTGGGGTGCCTCCCCGATGCTCTTCACTGAGTGTCCCGGGGGCCTGAACCATTTCCTTTGAAAAAATTAAGTGTCCAAACTACAGGTGGTGTAGCTTGCTTTACAGCTGGGATAATCCGCTGACTAGCAGACACTGCTACTAGGCACAAAGTATTTCCTGGGCTAGATGCAGTTAAAAATTTGTAATTAGATACTCTCGTTGGATGCTGAGAAAGCATTCCATAGAGTCTCCTGGCACACCATATATTATTCTCTTAAAATGCTTGGGGTAGGGGTCTAGGGGACCCTTTTATAGGCAAAATCACGGCCCTGTATCGCAATACGTCACCTAGGCTGAAGATAAATGGAACATTTTCATCACCTTTCATAATCACCAATGGGACAAGGCAGGGATGTCCTCTGTCCCCTCTCTTATACATCCTAGTGACGGAGCACCTGCTCTCATCAATTCGCCATAACCCCAATATTAGGTGGATTGAGGTGGGAGGCACCGAGTACAAGTGCTCTGCATTTGCTGATGATGTCCTAGTATATATCACTCAATCACATATATCCATCCTTGCTGTTATGGCTGAAATAGATCACTTTGTTACATGGTAAAATTTTAAAATCAATGCAGCTTTGTCTGAGGCTCTCCATGTCTCCCTCCCCAAATCCATACAGGATTCCATCCAGTCCAACTTTCCCTTTGCCTGGCCCTCACAGGGTATCAAATACTTAGGAATTCGTATTCATAGAGACCTCTCCCGTCTATGTTATCTTAATTTTGGGCCCTTTATTGAACAACTCCATACAGACCACCGTTGGCAAGTTAGAACTGAAAGATTCACTACGTGAACCACTGGTGTTTTGTGGAAAAGCACATGTACACTGTGTTCCAAATTATTATGCAAAAAGTGTTTAGGAGTGATAAGGTAAGAATTTTTTTGTTTGTCAGTTAAACTCATTGATGGTGATGTGTGTCAGGGCTCTTTATATCACTGTAAGCAATTGCAGACACCTGTGCTAATTAGTTTGGCAGGTGTGTCCAATGAAAGGCAAGACTACTTAAGAAGGCTGTCCCACATTATTAAGCAGCTTACATTTTCTGCCAAAATGGGAAAGAAAAAGGATGTGTCGGCTGCTGAGAAACAACAAATTGTGGAGTGTTTAGGTTGAGGCATGACTACAATCGACATTGCCAAGACACTTCATCCTGATCATCGCACAATCAAGAAGTATGTAGCTGATTCACAGTACACACGTGTGCGTGCAGATAAGGGAAAATTGGGGACTCTTTCCTACAGGCAATTACGTCAGGTTAAAAGAGCAGCGGCAAAAAAGCCTTGTCATAGCAGCAGACAAGTTTTTGAAGCTGCTGGTGCCTCCAACGTCCCCCGAACAACAAGATGCAGGGTCCTTCAGAGGTTTGCAGCTGTGCGTAAGCCATCCTGTCGACCTCCTCTATCCACTGTACACAAGCAGAAACGGCTCCAGTGGGCCAAACAATACATGAAGACTGACTTCAAAACTGTTTTGTTCACCGAAGAATGCCGTGCAATGCTCGATGGTCCAGATGGATGGAGTGGAGGATGGCTGGTTGATGGACACCCCATGCAAAAACGGCTACAGCGCCAACAAGGAGGAGGTGGAGTAATGTTTTGGGCTGGAATCATGGGGAGAGAGATTGTTGGCCCCTTTAGGATCCCTGAAGGGGTAAAGATGAACTCCATAATGTATGTGGATTTTCTCAAACAGCACTTCCTGCCATGGTTCAAGAAGATCATTTTTATGCATGATAATGCACCGTCTCATGCTGCACATAACACATCTGCATCTCTTGCTGATATGGGCATAAAAGTTGACAAACTGATGGTGTGACCCCCATGCTCCCCTGACCTCAACCCCATTGAGAACCTCTGGAGCATCATCAAAAGGAGTGTCTATGATGGCAGGAGGCAGTTCACATCTAAGCAACAGCTCTGGGAGGGTATTCTGTCCTCATACAAAACAATTGAAGCAGAAACCTTCCAAAACCTGACAAATTCAATGGACGAGAGAGTTCAGAAGCTCCTTTCGAACAAGGGGTTCTATGTGCAGATGTAACATCACCTAGAATAAAGTTTTGAGTTGAAAACTGTTTGATTTCAGTTTCTAATAACCTGCTAATGATTATAATTTCAAAAATGACCATTTTTTTGTTCTTTATTAAAATGAAACGGTTGATCGAAGAGTGTGGGGGATCTAAGAGTGTGGCAACCCAGTAGTCAGGATTATTTCGAATTCTGACAATCTGAGGGTCATGTTGCAGGTAGTGCAGCAAGAAGGCACTCATGTGTCTTGCGCATCTAGGAGCCAGAAATTATTTTCCGGGCTTCATGCAGCTAAAAATTATTATTAATTTGAAAGCTGGTGGAGCTTAGTATAGAGGGCCTAATAGAATCAGCACTGCAAACTGCTACAAGGCCCAAATTATTTTCCAGCCAAGATACAGATAAACATGATTAGTAATTTTAAATCTGGTGGAGTTTAGTATAGATGGCCTAATAGAATCAGTACTACACACTGCTACAAGGCCCAAAGTATTTTTCAGCCAAGATTCAGATAAACATGATTAGTAATTTGAAAGTTTAAAACGGTTGGTGAGGTGATTTTAACAAATCATCAAGCTTTTACTCTCCCCAGGATGACACAGGGGTAGAAAAGTCATTTCGGATCCATGATTTGTTCATCTTTATAAACGTGAGTCTGTCTACATTATCAGTGGAGAACCGCGTGCGCTTATCTATCAGCACACCACCAGCAGCGCTGAACACACGTTCAGACAGAACGCTGGCTGCGGGGCATGACAAGATCTCCAAGGCGTAAGTGGCGAGCTCCGGCCATTTATCCAGATTGGAAGCCCAAAAAGAGCAAGGGTCCAGTGACACAGTCATGGCTTCAATGCTTACTTGGAGATACTCCTGTACCATCGTCTCTAGGCGTTGACTATGTGTCAGACTTCTTGTCTCCTGTGGCATTGCAAAGGATGGGCTAAAAAAGTGGTGAAATGATTCCGCAAAATTGATGTTACCAGCAGATACTGTGTTTCTGTTACGTTTTGAGTGCTGAACACTTGACGGTCCCACGGTTGGCAAGTTGGAACTGTGAGATTCACTACGTGCACCACTGGTGTTTTGTGGAAAAGCACATGTAAGATTCTGCAACAGTCTCTGCTGATACTCCTGCATGCGTGCATCTCTTTCTATGGCAGGAATAATTTCTGCAAATTTATTTTTGTACCGGGGATCTAAGAGTGTGGCTACCCAGTAGTCAGGATTATTTCTAATTCTCACAATTCGAGGGTCATGTTGCAGGTAGTGTAGCAAGAAGGCACTCATGTGTCTTGCACATCCGGGAGCACCAAGTCCCTGTTGTGTTGGTGGCGAGGTAACAATCATGCTTCCTTCCTCTGCCCTCTCCCCCGAACATCGCACAACAGAAATGTGATCAAGGTCTCCCTCATCTGATGAGTCTTCCATCAGTTCGTCCTCCACTTCTTCCTGGGCTCCTGCACCTTCCTCACTAGTTTGGCTGCTACCATGCGCACTGGTAAAACCATCTCCCCCACCCTCACATGCCTGCCGCCTTGGTGCTGCCGACCATCTGGACCTTGCAGATGTTAGCCCTTCCGCATACAACTCCACCTCCTCTACTTCCTCCACCTCCTCTTGTGCCACCACCTGACTCCGAATTCTGTTTAACATGTGCTCCAGCATGTAAATCACCGCAATAGTCATGCTGATAATGGCATCGTCAGCACTAAACATCTTCATCGCAATTTCAAAACTGTGCAGAAGGATGCATAGGTCCCTGATCTGAGACCACTCCTCCAGCGTGATTTGCCCCACCTCTGGATCTCGTTGGCCCAGGCTATATGTCAGAACGTATTGCACCAGGGCTTGTCGGTGCTGCCACAGTCGCTGCAACATGTGCAGAGTTGAATTCCACCGGGTAGGCACATCGCATTTTAGCCAGTGAAGTGGCAGGCCCAACGACTTCTGTAGAGATGTAAGTCGCTGAGCTGCGGGATGCGAACGGCGGAAGTGAGCACACAGCGACCGTGCCCTCTGCAGAAGGCCATCTAGTCAGGGATAGTGGGCTAAAAATTGCTGGACAACAAGGTTCAACACGTGAGCCATACAAGGCACGTGTGTGACATTGCCCCGGCGAAGAGACGCACCCAGGTTTGCTGCATTGTCGCACACTGCCTTCCCTGGTTTCAGGTCCAGTGGAGACAACCGTTCATGAAACTGGTTCTCCAGAGCTGACCACAACTCCTCAGCTGTGTGACTCACATTTCCAAGACATTTCAAAGTAAAAACTGCCACATGACGTTGAGCCCTGCTGCCAGCATAGTAAGGAGGTGTGCAGGATCCCTTCTGTGCAGTTAGAAAGCTTGTGGCATGACCAGACAAGCTTTGGGTGCAGGTGGAGGACCAAGAGGAGGTTGAGGAGGCAGAAGCAGTGGAGGAACTTCGAGATAAAGAGGATTGACGCACAACTCGTGGGGACGGCAAGACTTGGACAGCAGCCCCTTATCCTGCTGTCACCATAGTTACCCAGTGCCCAGTCAGCGACATGTAACGCACCTGTTCATGCCTACTTGTCCAAGTGTCTATGGTGAAATGCACCCTGTCACACACAGAGTTTCTCAAAGAAGAGGTGATGTTGTGTGCGACATGCTGGTGGAGCGCAGGCACACCTTTCTTTGAGAAGTAATGCCGACTGGGCATCTGGTACTGGGGCACTGCGACGGACATAAGGTCTCGAAAATCCTCTGTGTCCACCAGGCGGAAACACAGCATTTCTGTAGCCAAGAGCTTGCAGATGGTGAAATTCAACCTCATAGCTTTCTCATGGCTAGGAGGAAATGGTCTTTTACTTGTCCACATCTGAGGGACCGAGGGCTGGCTGTTGTGCTTAGAAAGGGTTGAGAAGGGTGTTCCCGGCAAACTGCCGGTCTGTGAGGAAGATGCAGGCGGGCATGTTAGGTTGCCTTGATCCAAAGGTGGTGCTATCGATGTCGGACAGCGCTGAACACCAGCTGGTGTTTCCACCTCCAAAGAAAATGATGACCTGCCAATCACGCTCGCTGTTGCGGGTAAAGAGGTGGCAGGTCTGCATCCCAAATTGGTGTGACTGCTGTCCCCCCAGTCACAGAGGATGAAGAGGCCGCAGATGCACAAGATGTGGCAGACGGTGGTTGGCCCGGCCGGCTAGGCCGCATTGTAGCACAGTGAGCTTCCCACTGCAACTTATGCTTCATATCCATGTAACGGTTCATGCATGAAGTACTCAAAAGATGTATTTTTTGGCCTCTACTTAGCTTTTGCCGACAAAAGTTACAGATAACACGAGTTGGGTCATCTTTATCGATCTGAAAAAATGCCCAGGCTATGCAAGGCTTAGCACCCATGCGACCTGAAGAGCCACCACAACTTGTGGTCAGAGGCTGAGTTGTGTTTGAGGATGCAGTTGTTGACGTGCTTCCAGTACTACGTCTCTGTCCAGGAAGGCACAACCTGACCTCGTCGTCACTAGCATCCTCCTCCACCTCCTCTGCTGACCTCATTGACTGGCTGACTGTGGGTTGACAGTATGTGGGATCTCCAAACTCGTCATCATCACCCTGTGTGTTATCACACAAGTCGTCCTCAGAGCCAACCTCTTCCTGCCCTGCCAAAAAACTAAAGTTGTCGCTCCAATCAGGTATTTGAGTCTCACCATCGTCTTCCTCATTGTCTCCACCAACAGGAGTTACAGTTTAGAAACTTGGGTCGACATTATGGTCAGAACCTTCTGCGTCTGGTCCGGGATCCGACTCATAAAGATTCTGGGCATCAGTGCAGATCATTTCCTCGTCTGGATTCAAAGAAGCTCTGGAGCCGACCTCTGATTACCAGGCTATAGTATGAGTAAACAGCTCTGAAGACTCAACCATCTGTTCTACCCCATTCTCAGACGGGCAGCTGGAGACGGGAGCTGTGAGAAAGCAAGTGTGATTGGGGTGACATCGCTGAGGACTGGAGTATTTGTGATGTTGAAGTTGAGGTGGAGGAGAGCCCACTTAAAGGAGCACTTGATATCCGTTGAAGCACCTGCTGTTTATGTGCCTCATCTGGAATTTGTAGCGATTGGCGTGGCTGTAAGAAAGGGATCGTATCACATTGTCCGCTAAAAGAAGTAGACATCTTAGTTTAGCTGGAAGATGGTCTTTCTTCTGCAGATGTAACTGTTGATTTAACACCTACCCCACGGACACAACCTTTTTTTCCCTTCCCAACACGCCTATTCCCCTTTCCACCAGCAGCAGGCCTTTTGCCACTCATTTTGGTGGTTAACTAATTGACAACTCTGGAGTTGTTTGCACAAAAAATAATGGATGGGAACCGAGCAGAGCTGAGTGGCCAAACTGTGGTATTAGCCTAAAAGTATTGGCTGGGTTAGATGCAGATAAAAATGATTTTGAATTTGCAACCTGGTGGAGGTTAGTATAGATGGACTAATAAAACAAGTCCCACACACTGCTACAAGCCGAAATAGTTTTTCAGAGCTAGATGCAGAAAAAAATTATATTGAATTTGCAACATTGTGGAGGTTAGTATAGATGGACTAATAGAACAGGTCCCACACACTGCTACAAGCCAAAATATTTTTTCAGAGCTAGATGCAGAAAAAAATTATATTGAATTTGCAACCTGGTGGAGGTTAGTATAGATGGACTAATAGAACAAGTCCCACACACTACTACAAGCCGAAATATTTTTTCAGAGCTAGATGCAGAAAAAAATTATATTGAATTTGCAACCTGGTGGAGGTTAGTATAGATGGAGTAATAGAACAAGTCCCACACACTGCTACAAGCCGAAGCCCAAATACTTTTTCAGAGCTAGTTGCAGATAAAAATTATATTGAATTTGCAACCTGGTGGAGGTTAGTATAGATGGACTAATAGAACAAGTCCCTCACACTGCTACAAGCCAAAATATTTTTTCAGAGCTAGATGCAGAAAAAAATTATATTGAATTTGCAACCTGATGGAGGTTAGTATAGATGGACTAATATAACAAGTCCCACACACTGCTACAAGCCGAAGTATTTTTTCAGAGCTAGATGCAAAAAAAAATTATATTGAATTGGCAACTTGGTGGAGGTTAGTATAGATGGACTAATAGAACAAGTCCCATACACTGCTACAAGCCGAAATATTTTTTCAGAGCTAGATGCAGAAAAAAATTATATTGAATTTGCAACCTGGTGGAGGTTAGTATAGATGGACTAATAGAACAAGTCCCACACACTGCTACAAGCCGAAATATTTTTTCAGAGCTAGATGCAGATAAAAATTATGTTGAATTTGCAACCTGGTGGAGGTTAGTATAGATGGACTAATAGAACAAGTCCCACACACTGCTACAAGCCAAAATATTTTTTCAGAGCTAGATGCAGAAAAAAATTATATTGAATTTGCAACCTGGTGGAGGTTAGTATAGATGGACTAATAGAACAAGTCCCACACAATGCTACAAGTCGAAATATTTTTTCAGAGCTAGATGCAGATAAAAATTATGTTGAATTTGCAACTTGGTGGAGGTTAGTATAGATGGACTAATAGAACAAGTCCCACACACTACTACAAGCCAAAATATTTTTTCAGAGCTAGATGCAGAAAAAAATTATATTGAATTTGCAACCTGGTGGAGGTTAGTATAGATGGACTAATAGAACAAGTCCCACACACTGCTACAAGCCAAAATATTTTTTCAGAGCTAGATGCAGAAAAAAAATATATTGAATTTGCAACCTGGTGGAGGTTAGTATAGATGGACTAATAGAACAAGTCCCACACACTGCTACAAGCCGAAATATTTTTTCAGAGCTAGATGCAGATAAAAATTATATTGAATTTGCAACCTGGTGGAGGTTAGTATAGATGGACTAATAGAATTATGCTATGCCCAAAAGGTTTTACTTCACTAGGTGCAGTAAAAAAATTGGTATTCTATACACAGGTGGTGTAGCTTGCAACACAGATAGGCTACTCCACTGACTAACACACACTGCAAGAGGCCAAAAAGGATTTGCTTTGCTAGATTTAGCCAAATGCTAAATGCTGAAAAAAACTTGCACAGCACTAAAAGAGACCTGCCTGGCAAAAAGTGATAGGAACTGATGTAACCTAGCCCTCAAAAGGACTGCAATTACAATTAGTCTTTACTCCCAACCTATCTATTTAAGAGCACAGACCTGCCTGATAAAAGTGATAGGAACTGATGTAACCTAGCCCTGAAAAGGACTGCAATTACAATTAGTCTTTACTCCCAATCTATCTATTTAAGAGCACAGACCTGCCTGTTAAAAGTCGTTGGAAATTATGTAACCTTGTCCTTAAAAGTACTGCAATCACAACTATTCCCTACTCCCAAGCTATCTGTAGATTTGTGCGAAAATTGGCTTGAAATTAACAAAGTATAGCGCACACAGCAACAGCGGTGCCATCTAACACGCAGCTGCAGCAGTGAGAAAATGGTGGCGACGGGGAAAATGGCTGGGTCTTATAGGGCAAGGACATGTGACATACACTGCCAATGACACATGCCCTTGCTTGTGTGAAACAAAGCAGTTCACTCGGTGTGTGCGCTGCTGATAGGCTGAAAGATTGCACCTCCCCACTGTAAATGCGGGAAAGAGAAAATAAAATGGAGATCTTCATTATTTATGCAGAGATCCATCCCCTGCCCCTCCCCCCGCCCCGCTGTACACTCAATCTCCGTATTAACATTAATTTTCAGCATTACTGAGAAAAAATCCAGTTATGATTTTGGTGCACGAACAGTTATCGAACATAACCTCGAACAGCCGAATTTTTTTCAAATTGTTCATGTTCGCCGAACGGCTCGAACACCGCCCAAAACAGCTCGAATTTGAGATTGGCGAACAGTTCGAGTCGAACACCGCTCATCTCTATTGTTCACATTGGTCAACCCGTCTGCCTGCTACTAGTCGTGTCCACTGTTCCCATGCCTTACCGTATGCTTGCCACATCGACGGGGCAACTGACACTCTGATTAATGGCATCAACTATTCTCCACTAGATCCCATAGGGAGGCTGGGCAACTGTTGCCCGATGGGTGGGCGTTGGGGAGGAGCTCTGTGAAAATCTGCCAATTGAATTGTGGTAAAGCATTAGCAGCAGCGTTAAACCCCTCAGCATCATGGCTAGCTCAGACCCATACATTGTATTTTAGTCACAGGAATGCTAGCCGGCGTAGTAGGCCTAGCACTGGGAGACGATGATGCCATATTATTAATGAAGTGCGCTAGGCTGGTGTTTTTTGTTATGAAGATTATATTTTTGTTAGCCAGGCGCGCGCCCCATATTTCTATTGCTACCACTATTGGAAACAGTTCCAGGACTGTCTGTTTTTTTGTCAGCACTTGTTCTGCCCAATACGGAGGCCATAAGCTTGTGCACCATTGGTTATTTAGTATCGCTGCATATCCGCCTGACTCTGCCGTACCTGTGAATAATCTTAGTTGAATGTTAGACTGTTCTGCTGACATAAATAACGTATGACCATTGAATGATTATAAGAAGGTTTTCCACACCTCTAAGTCCGCCCGTAGCTGCCTGCTGATTCTGATTGTATGACTCGGTTTAGATGCCCCTTTTGTTGCGGGCGATAAATGAAGAGAAAAAACCCTTCCGACTGGCATCACCCGGCTCGCAAACACGAGGAGACCTAGTAATACTTGCATCTGCTGTAGTGTTACTTTCCATACTGCGCAAAAAACCTAGATCAGGTGTAATGTTTTGGTATTTTTTCCCATGGGAGGCGGAACAACCTTGCTGTGGTGTCGATTTCGATGCCTAAGAACGATTTTTTTTAGTTGTGGGGCCTATGTTTTTGGTTGGGCATAATGGGACTCCAAACCGACGGGAGATGTTTGTGAATTCGTTGAGTAAGGGGCAGCGAAAGTGGATGACCCATCGCCACATGGCAGAAAAAGAAAGGAAAAAATCAGCTCACCCACCTAGAAGATCAACAGCACGGAGCCAGGAGTGCTACCAGACGAACATGAGGAACCAGGAAGATCCAGCTGAACAAATCTTCTAAAATCCACTTTTTATTGGGTCATACAAAAAATATTTTAAAAGTCCACCTTGTAGAAGAACAGCAAACGCGTTTCGAACTAAAGGTTCTTAATCATTGCATAGCAAAAAAACAGCAAGGAAGTGGTATTTATATGTCATGTCCTGCTATGCACCTGTTCAAGGCTGAGTTAATCAGAAATTTAAACACACATACCATGTTAAAATTGTATAGCATAGAAACAATGCATATAAATGTAAATAATCCAAAAGAAAAGAAGAAAAAAGGAACATATATATAATAATAATCTATAAATGATCATTCATAATGATACATCAAATCATGTCTGATGTTTAAACCCGCTGGTGCATGTGTATTTAAAGTATAAATCCACCAACTTTCTCTATTAAGGAGCTTTCACCTGTAATCATCCACCAAATCTCCACCAATCGCCACGGCCCACGGAGGGGCCACCACCGTCAGTGAATCCTTCCTTATTTAGTATAGAGTCTACCAATACTTTGGGCGTATTAGCCCAGCTGCGAAGCAAGCTGCACCGCCTGTGTATCTAATAATAATTTTTAACTGCATCTAGCCTAGGCAGACAGTGGGGACCCCCAACCAAACCCAGACGCTCTACATCTAACCCAGCCAATCATTTGATAGTATTGCTAGTAGAAGAGTCGCATGGGCTCTAAACCTTGCATAGCCTGTGCATTTTTTCAGATCGATAAGGATGACCCAACTCGTATTATCTGTAACATTTGTCACCAAAAGCTAAGTAGAGGCCAAAAAATCCATAGTTTGAGTACTTCATGGATGAACCGTCACATGGATATGAAGCATAAGTTGCAGTATGAAGCTCACTGTGCTACAATCCGGCCTAGCGGGCCGGGACAACCACCATCTGCCCCACCTGTGTCATTCTGGGGAGACTAAAAGCTTGAGTATTTTGGAAAATCATCTCACCAACCATTTTAAGCAACTCTGGGAGAATTGATGCCACTTAAGTGGTGTCTGTGCCACAATTTTGGGAAAAAATGGAGACTCTTTTTGGAGTCCCCTTGCTGTGTTTTATATGACGTTGCCATCGTCAATTCCAGGTGGGTCGGGTCTCTCCCCCCACATTTAACCGTAAGAAACTGCATACACTAAGGCTTGGGGTAACACAGATGGTTGAGTCTGAAGAGCAGTTTACTCATACTATAGCCTGGGAAGCAGAGGTCTGCTCCAAAGCTACAGTGTCTGCTAGTCAGCGGAGTAGCCACCGCCTGTAGATCTAATTAGAATTTTTTTTTTCAAATTAAAGTTTTTTTTTATTTTTGTGTTGAAAAAGTACAAGAAAATACAATATACATAGTAAAAGGGGTAGTATAACTATAAATCTATGCATAACGACAGTACATTGGGGGGTACAGGGAGGGTTTTCCATCAATATCCAGATCATGCATGTATTTTTCCATATGAAAGATAGAGAGAGAGGGAGCGGACCACGGCAGACCACCAATCTATAAAGTGCGATTATGATCATTGTTGTGCCGACATCACGAATAACTTTAGTTGGGGGCTAGATGGTAGGCGTCAAAGTTTTGCAAATCAATCCAATCCCTCCAAATCACACAGTATCTATCAACATCAGACGGTGAGATGGCAATCAGATGCTCCATCCTATTAAGGAGGGAGATCTCCGCAAACCATTCCTCCACAGAGGGTGGGTCTCTGCTTTTCGAGTGTCGTGGAATAACATTCTTAGCCGCCTGTATTAGGTAGCCTATTGATGACCTTTCATAACTACGTTTACTTAATGGTAACATTGATAAAAGGAGGGCTTCTGGCATATTAGGGATAGTCAAACCAGTTATTTTCTCAATCATGGGAACCACCTTTGCCCAAAATGCATTTATTATAGGGCATGCCCACCATATGTGTGACATTGTCCCTTCCCCCTCCCCACATCTCCAACATCTATCTGAGACCACTGGATACCATCTATGAAGGACTGCTGGTACCCGGTACCATCTAGAGATAATTTTGAAGGTTTCCTGAGCTTTGGACCCTATTGAGGTTTTATGTGTTAGGAAGAAACATTTATCCCATTGTGAGTCAGAGAAGGACTTCCCCAGTTCCCTTTCCCATGCACCACAGAATCCTGTCCTATTGTCAGTTACCTGGGCAATGAGGAGATTATACAGTAGGGAGATGGAGTGTGTAGGGGGTGACAATGATAGGCTCAAGTTTTCAAAGTGTGTGAGATCTCTATGAAGATGTGTGCGCTTCTTAACAGTTGAATAGATGTGTTGTAACTGGCTATGTTCAAAATTAGCCTTCGGGGAAGTGGCTCTTCCCTGTAACAAGTCATTGAGGGGGAGCAGCGAAGTATTGGAGATGACATGAGAAAATAATATCGGATGGGATTTATTTGAACCGAGAAATCTATTTGCAGATAGTCCTTGTGGGAAATCTGGATTATCTAAAATCGGGAGCAAGGGGCCCTGGGGGTCGATTGAGGATAAGCTTTTTTTTGGGGATCTCAAAGCCAAAGCAGTGGCATAAGTACTATATGACATGAGGACAAGAGAGGGGACAATTAAATGGGCGCACCATGGGAGAGTGGTAAGAGCTTCAGGACAAATGGATTGAGCTATTTTGACCCACAATTTCCCCTCCGAATGATGGAAGAAGTCCAGGATTCTAGCGTGTACTGCTGCCATGTAATACCTTCTACAATCGGGAAGGCTAAGGTCCCCCTTTTGTTTGTGTCTGATCAGAACGTCCCCCTGAATGCCCAGATAAATCTCCAAAAGCTACTGCGTAGTCTTTTCCAAAGATTTGAGGGAATTACCACGGGAATGGTTTGGAAGAGGTATAAGAGTTTAGGTAGGACGTTCATTTTTAGTATATTTATTCTGCCGAACCAGAAAAAATCCTTCACTGTCCAAGAAGTAAGATCTCTATGGAGTTGTTCAATAAAGGGCCCAAAATTAAGACAAAATAGACGGGAGAGGTCTCTATGAATACAAATTCCTAAGTATTTGATACCCTGTGAGGGCCAGGCAAAGGGAAAGTTGGACTGGATGGAATCCTGTATGGATTTGGGGAGGGAGACATCGAGGGCCTCAGACTTCGCTGCATTGATTTTAAAATTTGACCATGTACCAAAGTGATCTAATTCAGCCATAACAGCAGTGATGGATATATGTGGTTGAGTGATATATACTAGGACATTGTTATGCACACGCCCGGGCTAAGCGGCGTGTGCGTGTGATTGGTAGTGATTCCACTGGACCGTGCCGGAGAGTGAATGCCTGGAGGGGCGTGACTAGGTATTCACCCGATCCGACCAGGGTCGCACGACGGCATACGACGCCAGTGCACCAAGGAGGAACCGAGCAGAGGGACCAGGTGCTACTCCAGGACAGACCCCGGACACGGCTGTTGACCCACACAGGGGAATACAGGAACAGGCTGGTAGGCTGGCACACAGACTTGTGGGTATAGGCAGGCACGACTGGTATGCAGGCAGGCGGGTATGCAGGCAGGGGGGTAAAGGCAAGCACAGCTAGAGTGCAGACAGGGAGGCACTAGCAGGTAGGAACACAGGCGGGATAGGACCCAGTACACACCGGGACTAAGGAACAATACAGGCAGAGGGTTACAGGCAAGCACAGCTAGAGTGCAGACAAGGCTGAGCAGGGAGGACAGGGCTCTGTTCACACGGAACAGACAGGAAGGGAAAGACAGAGCCAGATACTCACACAGTACTTGCAGAGACAACAAGCAGGAGTTAGGTACGAGTTCAGACTCTGCAGAAAAAGGAAGGGAACGGACATAGAGGCAAAACAGGTAAAGGACAGGAGAGAGTTCAGACTGGAACTGAGTGTACGGAGGAGACCGACACTGCAGAGGGATACAGGAGCGGGTCTGGGAATACGGCCCCCAGAGAGGCGGAACGAACAGGCAAGGAGCGTGTTCAGACAGGACAGACAAGAGAACACAGAAAGGACTCAGTTCAGACACGGGAACTAATACCGAAAAGCAGGAGACATACAGGACTCAGTTCAGACACGGGAGCTGATACCGCAAAGCAGGAGACATACAGGACTCAGTTCAGACACGGGAGCTGATACCGCAAAGCAGAAGACATACAGGACTCAGTTCAGACAGGCCTGGAAATACAGCCTCCAGGAAAGGCAGACAAGGAAACAAAGAACGGGACCTGGCACCTTCAGAGTGCAAGCACACACTGAAGGAAACACTATGCTCAGGCAGGGATAGAAGGGAGCTGCTGAGCTATATACCAAGTGACAGACAGCAATAGGCTGAGGACGCACAAGGGGTGTGACCCACAGCAGGTACAAAAGGCAGGAAGTGATCGGGCGCCGCCCTTAAGCAGCAGAAACAGACACAAACAGACAGCATGGAGGGAAGCCAGAGAGACATTCTGGACAGGAGATCAAGTGCGCCCTCTTGCACAGTGGGAGATGGACCACCATGCAAGGACGCCGCCAGGTATGTTACAGTACCTCCCCCCTTACGCCCCCTCTTCTTCAGGCCTGCCAGAATCTTCCGCAGGGAATTCGAGGGCCAGTCGTTCACTGGGTTGGAGGGGGACAGAGACTTAAGGGTAATCTCTGCTTCGAGGTACATCTTGTCAAGCTCACAGGAAGAAATAGACGGGTTATCAGGTACATAATGAGGAAAAGTCACTGTCTCTTTGTTATCTGGTGGTATCCCGGAGGATTCAGGAAACAACTGGAGGTCCTCCGCCGGGTCAGAAGAGTGCAGAGGCTCAGAGAAAACAACTGCTTCAGAGTACACTAGGTCGGACTCACTGGAGGAAGCAGGCGAGGTATCGGGTACCGAGTATAGGAAAGTCTCTGTCCATTCACCACCAGGTGGCACCCCGAAGGGTTCTGGAGACAGCTGGCGGTCCTCCGCCTGGTCAGAGGGGTGTAGAGACTCACGGGTAACCTCTGCTTCAGAGTACACTAGGTCGGACTCACTGGAGGAAGCAGGCGAGGTATCGGGTACCGAGTATAGGAAAGTCTCTGTCCATTCACCACCAGGTGGCACCCCGAAGGGTTCTGGAGACAGCTGGCGGTCCTCCGCCTGGTCAGAGGGGTGTAGAGACTCACGGGTAACCTCTGCTTCAGAGTACACTAGGTCGGACTCACTGGACGAAGCAAGCGAGGTATCAGATCCAGGATATAGGAAAGTCTCTGTCCATTCACCACCAGGTGGCACCCCGAAGGATTCTGAACACAACTGGAGGTCCTCCGCCTGGTCGGAGGGGTGTAGAGACTCAGGAGTAACCTCTGCTTCGGAGTACACTAAGTTGGACTCACTGGACGAAGCGAGCGAGGTATCAGGTACAGAGTATAGGAGAGTCTCTGTCCTTTCGCTACCAGGTAGCACCCCGAAGGGTTCAGGAGACAACTGGAGATCCTCCGCCTGGTCGGAGGGGTGTAGAGACTCGGAGGTAACTACCACTTTGGGGTACCCATTGTCAGGCTCACAGGACGAAGCGGACAAAGTATTGAGTACCGGGTGTAGAGAAGTCTCTCTCCATTTGTCATCGAGTGGTATCCCGGAGGGTTCAGGAGGCAACAGGGGATCCTCCGCCAGGTAGTAGAGGTGCACAGACTCTGAGGTAACCACAGCTTTGGAGCATCCTTGGACATGCACACCGGTTAAAGAGAAAGAAGCATCTGATGCCGGGTGCAGGAAGTTCTCCTGTGTGGAGTCTGGATGGGCAGAAGTCTCTTCGGCCAGGAGAACTGGTGCACTACCCACGCACATTACCCATTGGGGTTTCTCCGGGATACAGGGAGATGAAGCTTCAGTAGGGACTTCAAGGTTGGGGTCAGGAGGTCTCAGGGAGGACAGACCCTGGCGTGACGGCTTGCCTCTAAGTCTAGCACGTCTGGACTGCCTCTTGAGGTTGAGAGAAGTATTCCGGAAAGCGTAGTCACCCTGTGAGGATTCTGGGTGGGCAGTAGTCTCATTGGGCTGGAGGACTATTGCGCTACCCACACACATTACCCGTCGGGGCTGCTCCGGGATATTGGGAAGTGAAGCTTCAGCAGGGGCTTCAGAGTTAGGGTCCTCGAAGACCATACGAAAGGCCACCAGGAAGGCCTGCAGGTCAAGGATGACAGGATCCCATGCTTCCCATAGGGGGGTGACCCATTTCAAGGCATCACCTGCTAGGTAGTCAATCATAAAGGCCACTTTAGCCCAATCGGAAGGAAAATAGAGAGGGTAGGCCTTAAAGTGTAGCATGCATTGCTCCACAAATGCACGACACTGTCTTGGATCCCCATAGTAACGTGGCGGATCCGCAGGAACGAGAGCAGATAGATCCATCTGGACGGGTGCGTAATTCGCCTGGAACTCAGCTAAAGGGGGAAAAAAATTTATTTATTTTATTTTAATGCATGTATTCGCTGGAAAAACTTCTCAAAGAGCGAAGGCCGTGGGGCTCAACGGGAACCATGGCCTGAGCATGCTGTTATGCACACGCCCGGGCTAAGCGGCGTGTGCGTGTGATTGGTAGTGATTCCACTGGACCGTGCCGGAGAGTGAATGCCTGGAGGGGCGTGACTAGGTATTCACCCGATCCGACCAGGGTCGCACGACGGCATACGACGCCAGTGCACCAAGGAGGAACCGAGCAGAGGGACCAGGTGCTACTCCAGGACAGACCCCGGACACGGCTGTTGACCCACACAGGGGAATACAGGAACAGGCTGGTAGGCTGGCACACAGACTGGTGGGTATAGGCAGGCACGACTGGTATGCAGGCAGGCGGGTATGCAGGCAGGGGGGTAAAGGCAAGCACAGCTAGAGTGCAGACAGGGAGGCACTAGCAGGTAGGAACACAGGCGGGATAGGACCCAGTACACACCGGGACTAAGGAACAATACAGGCAGAGGGTTACAGGCAAGCACAGCTAGAGTGCAGACAAGGCTGAGCAGGGAGGACAGGGCTCTGTTCACACGGAACAGACAGGAAGGGAAAGACAGAGCCAGATACTCACACAGTACTTGCAGAGACAACAAGCAGGAGTTAGGTACGAGTTCAGACTCTGCAGAAAAAGGAAGGGAACGGACATAGAGGCAAAACAGGTAAAGGACAGGAGAGAGTTCAGACTGGAACTGAGTGTACGGAGGAGACCGACACTGCAGAGGGATACAGGAGCGGGTCTGGGAATACGGCCCCCAGAGAGGCGGAACGAACAGGCAAGGAGCGTGTTCAGACAGGACAGACAAGAGAACACAGAAAGGACTCAGTTCAGACACGGGAACTAATACCGAAAAGCAGGAGACATAAAGGACTCAGTTCAGACACGGGAGCTGATACCGCAAAGCAGGAGACATACAGGACTCAGTTCAGACACGGGAGCTGATACCGCAAAGCAGAAGACATACAGGACTCAGTTCAGACAGGCCTGGAAATACAGCCTCCAGGAAAGGCAGACAAGGAAACAAAGAACGGGACCTGGCACCTTCAGAGTGCAAGCACACACTGAAGGAAACACTATGCTCAGGCAGGGATAGAAGGGAGCTGCTGAGCTATATACCAAGTGACAGACAGCAATAGGCTGAGGACGCACAAGGGGTGTGACCCACAGCAGGTACAAAAGGCAGGAAGTGATCGGGCGCCGCCCTTAAGCAGCAGAAACAGACACAAACAGACAGCATGGAGGGAAGCCAGAGAGACATTCTGGACAGGAGATCAAGTGCGCCCTCTTGCACAGTGGGAGATGGACCACCATGCAAGGACGCCGCCAGGTATGTTACAGACATTATCAGCAAATGCAGAGCACTTGTACTCGGTGCCTCCCACCTCAATCCCCCTAATATTGGGGTTATCGTGAATTGATGAGAGCAGGTGCTCCATCACTAGGATGTATAAGAGAGGGGACAGAGGAAAATCCCTGCCTTGTACCATTGGTGATTATGAAAGGTGATGATATTGTTCCATTTATCTTCAGCCTAGCTGACGGATTGTGATACAGGGTCATGATTTTGGCTATAAAAGGGTCCCCTACCCCAAGTTTTTTAAGAGAATAATATATGGAATGCCAGTAGACTCTATGGAATGCTTTCTCAGCATCCAACGAGAGTATCTAATTACAAATTTTTAACTGCATCTAGCCCAAGCAATACTTTGGGCCTAGTAGCAGTGTCTGCTAGTCAGCGGATTAACCCAGCTGTTAAGCAAGCTACACCACCTGTAGTTTGGACACTTAATTTTTTCAAATGAAAAGGTTTGGGCCCCCGGGACACTCAGTGAAGAGCATCGGGGAGGCACCCCAAGGCACAGGGACTGGGACTGGCGGTAGGACACCTTGCAGTGGACCACCAAGCTCGATCCTTATAAAAGCTTTTTAACTGTAGCAGCTTTAGTGGACCCTACTGGAGCTGGAATTACCGCGGCTGCTGGCATGAGACTTGCCCTCCAATAGATCCTTGTAAAAGGATTTAAAGTGTACTCATTCAAATTAGAGAGACAATTTAAATTAAAAAGATTAGACCTGCCTCCACCGCAGGGGGGCTCGCTCGACCCAGCAGCGGACAGGCACCAGTATTGGGAGAGGGGGGCTGGCCGTCAGGGTCCACCGCAGCTCTGGCACAAACCCGGTGACACGGAAGTGGCACGGGCAGGAACGGACTGGCCGTGTTGGCTTCACACTTTTTTGGTTTTAGAAGGGCATGACATGCCTATATCTGTGTCTCCCCCTCCTTTTACTCCTCCACCTCTTTTCTTTTCACATGACTATATGTACTTGTCACTTTTCCATGTGTTAGTTGTGTCTTCAGAGCAGTTTGTCATCTTTTTGACACTTTTGAAGTGTTTTCTATGTGTTTTCTATGTGTTTCTATGTGTTTTAGTATGCCTGCCATTGGTTTTAACGGTGTTCGAAGGTGTTCGACGAACAGTTCGACGAACAGTTCGGCGAACATACGGGTGTTCGACGAACCGAACTCGAACACTACGGGGGTGGCTCAACACTAGTGGGGAACAGTGACTTCCGGCAGCTGTTCTCTCCTTGTGAGCCACGCATGGCAGTGACGTCATGCGCGGCTCACATGTATTGATTAGTGCGGGCAGACAGGACGCAGCACTGGATGAGAGAAGAAAAGTGAGTATGAGTGTTTATTTTTTTATGTGCAGCCTGATGGGGATTAGGGGGACCATGCATACTAGGATAAGGATGAGGGGGCCAAACAAACCAGGATAAGGATGAGGGAGCCATACATACCAGGGTAAGGAGGAGGTGTTCCATGAATACCAGGATAAGGATGAGGGGGCCATGCATACCAGGATAAGGATGCGGGGTGCCATGCATACCAGGATAGGGATGAGGGGTGCCATGCATACCAGGATAGGGATGAGGGGTGCCATGCATACCAGGATAAGGATGAGGGGTGCCATGCATACCAGGATAAGGATGAGGGGTGCCATGCATATCAGGATAAGGATGAGGGGTGCCGTGCATGCCAGGATAGGGATGAGGGGTGCCATGCATACCAGGATAGGGATGAGGAGTGCCATGCATACCAGGATTGGGAAGAGGGGTGCCATGCATACCAGGATTGGGATGAGGGGTGCCATGCATACCAGGATTGGGATGAGGGGTGCCATGCAAACCAGGATAGGGATGAGGGGTGCCATGCATGCCAGGATAGGGATGAGGGGTGCCATGCATACCAGGATAGGGATGAGGGGTTCCATGCATACCAGGATAGGGATGAGGGGTGCCATGCATACTAGGATAAGGATGAGGGGTGCCATGCATACCATGATATGGATGGGGGGTGCCATGCATATCAAGATGGAGGGGTGCCATGCATATCAGGATGGGGATGGGAGCCACGTATAATAGGAAAGGGGGGGCATATCTGCCAGGATGATGGATATTATCAGAATTGGGGGACATTACCCCTATTCAAGTGTCAGCAGCAGACCCGTTCCCCCTTAACAGTGCATCGTGACCACATTTTTTGCTTAAATTTTTTTTTCTATTTTCCTCCTCTAAAACCTAGGTGCGTCTTATAGTCCGAAAAATACGGTAAGCATTTCACAGTCCACATTGAAATGAATGAGCTGCCCTGTGAGCTTTGTTTTGAAATGTTCCTCAAGTACTGTACTCCTGTTCAAACAAAAACTTCAACATATTGCCTTGGTCATAATCATCCACCATAATGCACAGCCTGGGGACAGTGTGTTTGCCCTCTAATGATATTGCATGTATATCCTGTGGTGCTCACACCATAAATTGAGAACCTAGACCCTAAATAAAAAATCATTCTGAATAATAAATGAAAGTCCTGACTTGGCAACCCCTTAATATTTAGTCAAAATGTTCTACTAAGCTATTGTGTTTCAGGCAATTCGTTCCTGCTATACATGATTGTTATGAATTGTCGATAAATACTGAAATTGGTCACTTTTAACAAACTGTCTCTTTTCCCACTTCGTATATAATGCTTGATATTTCTTCTTTTGGTGATTTATCCTTTTTATCTTTTTTTATGGTACATGGGATTCCCCCACAAGTAATAAATGAGTGAGCTTATGTCTGCAGATCTTGGCGGCTACTACGCTGGACAATGATGAACAATCCAGCAATTGGAAACTCGGAAAAGTCATTCTCAGTATATTGAGAATTTTGAGCTCCCCATGAGTTATAGAGTCTAGAGATGGTGTTTGTAGCTGGAGATTTATTTCTCTTACTGCTGCGTTCCATGTTCCAACCTGAACTATACCACCATTTCTGTATTATGTCCAAATAATATTTGATCTAGACTTGAGCTAAAAGATTCACAGCACTCCAGCGCACACATCTGTAGACCATGGCCGCCAGACCAAAGCACTGCAAATCTTCTACTAACTTCTGATTAGTAGGCCTTGTGATGTCATTACACTGTGGTGGAACACACACATGATTTCACACTGGGCCCGCTGCCCAGAAGAGGTGCCAGGGATGGAATCAGTTAGGGGGAGGTTCACAGGACTCATAATCTAGCAGCCATGGACTACCAATAGGAACTCTCGACCAAGGACCTGAAAATCTTTTTGCTCAGCTCTAATCTGATCATATCTTCTGATAATGACTATGATAATGTTTCAGATCCTTGTTCTTCATTTTGGCTGTGGCAAAAGTGGGACATCTCCTCAGCAGAAACTTTGGGATAGGTAACCATACCACAAAGACACACAATGCAGTTCTTAAACTTTAATGCAGACATTAAAATTCACAACTCAAGGTCCCGACAGATGCACAAATATTCATTGCGCGTTTCGCGTATAATGATCTTGCTTCTTCAGGGGGTTAATCAGGTTTCAGTAACTGCAAGAATAGTGAGACTCAATTTCTGATTTATTTTAACATGTGGCTTAACAATAAGCTAGTCATTCTCTCATTGTCTCTCTTAGTAACAGGCCAGCCTCTATGACTGTGCTGGCAAATTTTAAGTGTCATATTTGATAGATACTTCCATTGTCTGGTGCTATTTGTGGTAAAGCAGCTTACTATATGGAGTTGTATCAACAGAGTCCATTTAAGGTCTGCAAGCCCAGATATTGGGTCACCACATGGAGCTTTCTTCACCTCCTTCTCTGTCACCTCACGTTAGCTCCCCCTGACTTGCTACTCCTGACATGCTGCTGAATACTGACAGCCATGTCCCTAACTCTACTATATGAAGTTTTTAGTCTACATGCTTGTTTATATTTTCCCAATTGGAGACTATAATGGAAATTTTCTTACAGCAAACCAAAGGCCGAGGCTTAAAAGAGTTGATCGTGGGATTATGTGGACTATAAAATTAATTTATCCCAGTATAGTCTTCATCAATCAAATTATGGTTTGTTATTTTTCTACATTTTCAGTTTCTACAAAAGTGCATTACATAAGATAAAACCAAGAACATGTAAGTAAAATATGAAAAACAAATAAAAATATATTTTTATTTGACCCATTGTGCCTACAGCTTACATCTTAGACTCCCATGTATTCAAAACTGCTAATTAATTGAACTAGCAGAAGATAAGTTAATAGAGGCCAAACTGTATCCGCATGCTTCATTTTGCAATGTGTTCCCTGGAGCCATCAGAGCCCTTTATGGAACAGGTTAATCAGATGCGTTGAGTTTAATCACATTGAATAACGCCAAGTTCTGCTAATGTGGGCCCAAGGCGATAAGTTCTGTACACCAAACATGGTTCATTCCAGGGAATAATGTGAGAGGTCTGACATTATTTCATTGCTCAAAGGCTGTGATCTCAGATGAATCCATATGGGGGCTTTGGTAGAGTTTATTTTGCTGCCAATTGACTAAATCATATTGTATCAAGAATTGCATATGATTTTCTGCTGCTATTAGGTTAAAAGCAACATGACCTTGGAGATTTTTTCAAGGGTTTTTCTAGAAATTAACAAGGATGGGAAAGATGAGGGATACAATCAGCTCTAATCAAGATCATGGATAAATATAAATCACTTCTAAGGCCACATCGTGAATATGGGATGCAATTTTCGGTTCAACTTTTTAGAAAGGATATTGAAAAGGCAGAGTGGGATGAAAGGCAGGCAAGTAGATTATTACATGGGATGAAAGGTATCTCCTATGATGAGAGGTTGGAAAAGTTGGGCTTGTTTTGGAAGAAAGACTCCTCAGAGGAGATCTCAGTTATATGTATAACCACATGTGTGGACCATACAAAGGACTGGTACATGACTTATTTCTTCCAAAGACCTTACAAAGGACCAAGGGACATCTATTCCATGTGGAGGAAAGACAATCTGGAATTCAAATAGTTAGAGTAGTGAAACTACTATGATTACTGTATTATGACTGTAGAATGCCTTACCGCAAGAGACAGTAAAGGAAGACACTATAGCCCTAATTCATCAAGATCAGAAATGTTCACACCAGTCATGTTGAGGGGGGAGTGCTGGAGTCAGGGGCGCCTCATTTATTAATAGGTTTATGCCTCTTAATAAATCAAACATGTCTGAAAAGAATATATAGTAACCGAAAAATTACTCCTTTAAAAATGAGTAAATTTTTATTAGATAGACTCATTAAAAACACCCAAACAACATCACAAAACTATACATATTGTAAGGAAGCAGGCTTTCACCTCCAACAAGGTAGTAGTGAGCCAGTGACCCAGGTAAGTTCAATTCAAAGGAAAAAAAAGTCTTTAATTGCCAACTTCACAGATCATACACAGACCTTTCACATCTGGATCGCAGCCGGTAATATCCACATTCAGTTTGGCACCATAGGCACCTGCACTACTGTAGGAATCTAGAGTGCAGCTTCGGCTTTACCCAGGTCTCTGCCACCCATCTGTGTTCACCTCACAAACCAGACACACTCAAAACCTTCAGCTCTACAACAAATAGACAAAAACTGACCACACCACCATCCCTTTCCCTCATGTTTAAATGTAAACCCACTTGCAAGACCCGGTCTGGAGGGAAAGATCGATCCCACTACTTTCCTACAGGCCTTTCCAAAAATAAAAGCCCATGTCAGGTTTTCTTAATCTGACTTAGTCAAAAAAACTTGACCCAGTCCATTCTTACTTTTATTTTGAGCTGTACCCACAGCTATGGCTGTGATTACAATGCCCTCCAGTGGGTTCACTATGTCTCCAGACACATCCTGGGGGACATGTAACAACCCTTGAATATGACTTCCATCACTGCCTTACAATATATATAAGAGGGAACAAGAGGATCCTCACATAAAACAATAAGGAAGGATAGGGGATACCTACAGTATGTTACGGATCCGGGTGGTGGAACCTCTGTGCTGCGGTGCAAGGAGGGACCATAGGGGCGTAACTAGGTATCAACTCGGACTGACCAAGGTCGCATGGCGGCTCAATCGACTCCGTGAACCAAGGAAGGACCAAGCAGAGGGACGAGGTGCTACTCTGGACCAGTCCTTGTATGAGAGCAGGTGACTCCCACGGGTGAGAAGGCAGGGACTGACCGGTACAGCAGATGAGACCCGCAGGCAGGCTGACGGGTGATCCAGGTAGATGGACTTGCAGACACCACGGGTAACTGGCAGGAACCTCCAGGTAGGCTGGCTGGTAGGCACAGCAGGTAACTGGTACATTCTCTTGGTAGGCAGGCAAGCCTGGCCCATTGACAGACTGGCGGGTTTGGACCATAGGCAGACCATCGGGCTGGAGAGTGTACTTGGCTGGCGGAGACAGGTAGCAGGTAAAGGCTCCGGATAAGCGGACTGGCCAAGCCCATAGACAGACTGGCGGGCTGGGCTGTAAGCAGACTGTCGGGCTGGACTGGTAGTCAGGTTGGCGGACTGGACTGGTAGTCAGGCTGGCGGACTGGACTAGTGGTCAGACTAGCAGCAGGACCTGAGGGCTGAAGCACAGTTAGTACACAGAGCTACAACCTTGCACAGGCACCTCCATTTTGGAAGAGGTGGCTTTTATATGAGAAGTCCTCTGGCCATTGGCCGGGGACTCCTTAGGACGGCGCGCGCGGCCCCTTTTAGAGGTAGCGCGTGCGCGCCATAACCACAGTGCCCGGGAAGCTGCGCGCGCTTGCAGCAGCGGCAGGAGAGCCGGAAGAAGCCGGGCCAGGAGCGCGGTGGTAAGGGGGAAGGCGTCTCTGCCTGTCAGGGGGCAGAGATGCCGATGCTACACAGTATCCCTGTAATACCCTAATACTTTGTTGCCCCTACCTGAGCTGCTAAAGTTGGCACCCTAAAATTGTGTGGCTCCCATCATTGCCTCACAAACCCCCCCTATTCAAAATTAACGGGTTGAACATATGTTACCATACATGGTGCCCGTGATAGGGCATCTGAATTTCCTTGCTATTTCTCAGCTTGATGTCCTACCGTGAAACTAACGTTTTGTCATGACAAAAACCATCTGGTGACTTGAGCATTCTTCTCCTTGTGATTTTTCATCCAGACCAGAGGTGAAAGGCGAAAATGTCACCTTAGCAAGTAATAGCATATGGACTCTGATGTCCATTTGCAAGACCTGGTTTGGAGGGAAAGATTAGTCCCACTACCTTCCTATAGACCTTTCTAAAAATAAAAGCCCATGTCAGGTTTTCAGAATCTGACTTAGTAAAAAAAAACTTGACCCCGTCCATGCTTATTTTTATTTTGTGCTGTACAAACAGCTGTGACTGTGATTACAATGCCCTCCAACGGGTTCAGTATGCCTCCAGACATATCCTGGGGGACACGCAATGACCCTTGCATATGACTCCCATTACTGCCTTACAATATATAAGGGGGAACAAGAGGATCCCCTCAAAAAACAATAAGGTAGTGTGAATATCCGGGGTCTTCCGTGGGTATAACACTACTCAGACAACACAGGGTGAGGGTAAAACAGTGTGGCAATGCTTTATTGAACCACAAAGCGGACAATAAACAAACAGAACAGTCCCAGCAAATACCCAAGATAGTACAACACTACACAGTCTCACACTTTCTTCTCCGCCCGCCTGGGATAGTACAGCTGTGACTTTGGGAATTCCAGGGCCAACTACCTCAACCAGTGGCCCCCCATTTCTGGCGGGCCTCCACAGAGAAAAGGAAGAAGCTAGCAGTCCATCGAGGTACAAGGCCAGGAGACCCGAGAGTCCCACCCTGGCCTCTCCGAGAGTTTCCATGGGGCCAGATGACAGCGGGTCCCAATCTGGCTTCTCCGAATGTCTCCATGGGTTCCAGGTGACCGGTGGGTCCCTCCTTGCAACCCCAAACAACATATCCATGGGGCCAGGTGACTTCATTGTCCCAACCTGGTTTCTATGGGTTCTCTGATGGTCAATGGAGCAGATCCGTATCTTTCCAGTCAGGGCCTATACCCTTAGGCCGGAATCACGTAGAATCCAAATCTATGTCTCTTTATGTAAAATCTATGCTTCGAAGGCTGATGTTCTCAGAGAGTCTGATCCTTGACTCTTCCTGTAATGTCGCTTTCCAATTTCTGTTCCAAGTCTGACACATAAAATCATATCTCCTTTTTAAGCACACATCCACAGGTCAAGGGGTTAGGGAGGGCAGTCTCATGTCTCATTGTTTGAGATAATCAATTTACATAGCTGGTATAGAGTGGGCTCTTCAAATCAACATTCATCTGGCTTTTAGTACAATATGTAATTAGCAAACAACATTCTTTACAAACCCAAAAGGAGATAACAATCCTTGTTATACAAATACTGGTCTGTTCTTATTGACCATACACAAATACACAAAGATAATAGTGTATTTCTCTTGGATTAACAAATCTAAATGTCTGGCTTATTAAGATTTTAGGCTGTATCATCACAGGTAGGATAGGTGATACCTGCAGTATCCCTGTAATACCCTACTAATTAGTTGCCCCTACCTGAGCTGCCGAGGTTGGCACCCTGAAATTGTGTAATTGTAGGCTAAGCCCAATTATTCCCTAATAAGGCAACAAAAGGCTAGAAAAGGCAAAATAGCAATAAATTATTACTTAGCCTATTAATAATTCTCTAGCAATATCAAACAGAATACAGTGTATGATCATAGAAAGAGTATACCTCCATAATATAAAAAGGAGTACATTTTTACAAAACCATGTTACAGCCTCAACGCACTTCCCCCTGAGATATCAGTTTAATCAGGAGGTCAGGAGGTAAGTTTTCAAAGCTATATAGGAAAATACAGAGCGACGCCAGATGAGGAGCGTCAGAAAAGGAGCGTGCATCACTGTATGCTTTGCCACAAATCTTACAACAGTCAATGACTGGAATATGATTTCTGGCATAAAGAATGCCACAGCTCTTCATGAATTAGGTGAGTTGTGACATCACAACCTCATTCTGACCCTGTTCCAACCCAGCTCTGGCTGTTTTGATGGAGTTGGGTGTAACTGGCGTGAAAATGGCAAAAGTCACTTTTTTTGTGCCAATCCGAGTTGAACAAAAAAATTGTGTTTTTTCAAATCAATTTACATTTTGGCATACTCACTTTGATGAATTGAGGCCTATATCCTCATTTAAAAAAGGACTAGATACTTTTTTAAACAAATGTCACTGTTGGTTATAAATAATCTAGTGAAAGAGAATGTATTATCGGGCGAGAAATATTGAACTTGATGGCCCTGTGCCTTTTTTTATCCTACGTATCTGTGTGTCTTTTTGTAGCTATTCAGAGGTTGTGATGTCCATTACGACCTGTCAACAGCTCTGCTATTGTAGCATGTCATGATGATTCATTGAATTTATATGATCAAAAATTGCAGCATTGACAAACAGCAACAGTTTTTGCTTTTATTACTTGTTCGATTGTTCATCAAATATATGAGACCACCACAGGACTCATCATTAGAGATGAGCATTGTTCGACTCGAACTGTTCGCCAATCTCAAATTCAAGCTGTTTTGGGCGGTGTTCGAGCCGTTCGGCGAACACGAACGATTTGAGAAAAATTCGGCTGTTCGAGGTTATGTTCGATAACTGTTCATGCACCAAAATCATAACTGGATTTTTTCTCAGTAATGATGAAAATTAATGTTAATACGCAGTTTGAGTGTACAGCGGGGAGGTGCAATCTGTCAGCCTATCAGCAGCGCACACACGGAGCGATGTGCTTTTTTTCACACAAGCAAGGGCATGTGTCATTGGCAGTGTATGTCACATGTCCTTGCCCTATAAGACCAAGCCATTTTCCCCGTCGCCACCATTTTCTCACTGCTGCAGCTGCGTGTTAGACGGCACCGCTGTTGCTGTGTGCGCTATACCTTGTTAATTTCAAGCCAATTTTCGCACAAATCTACAGATAGCTTGGGAGTAGGGAATAGTTGTGATTGCAGTCGTTTTAAGGACTAGGTTACAGCATTTCCTACGACTTTCATCAGGCAGGTCTGTGCTCTTAAATAGATAGATTGTGGGAGTAAAGACTAATTGTAATTGCAGTCCTTTTCAGGACTAGGTTACATCAGTTCCTATCAGTTTTTGCCAGGCAGGTCTGTGCCAGTGCTGTGCAAGTTTTTTTCACAGCATTTGGCTGAATCTAGCAAAGCTAATCCTTTTTGGCCTATTGCAGAGTGTGTTAGTCAGTGGAGTAGTCTATCTGTGTTGCAAGATATACCACCTGTGTATAGAATACCAATTTTTTTACTGCACCTAGTGAAGTAAAATCTGTTGGGCATAGCATCATTCTATTAGTCCATCTATACTGACCTCCATCAGGTTGCAAATTGAATATAATTTTTTTCTGCATCTAGCTCTGAAAAAATATTTGGGCTTCTAGCAGTGTGTGGGACTTGTTCTATTAGTCCATCTATACTGACCTCCATCAGGTTGCAAATTAAAAATAATTTTTATCTGAATCTAGCTCTGAAAAAATATTTGGCCTTCTAGCAGTGTGTGGGACTTTCTCTATTAGTCAATCTATACTGACCTCCATCAGGTTGCAAATTCAAAATAATTTTTTGTCTGCATCTAGCTCTGTAAAAATATTTGGCCTTCTAGCAGTGTGTGGGACTTTCTCTATTAGTCCATCTATACTGACCTCCATCAGGCTGCAAATTAAAAATAATTTTTATCTGCATCTACCTCTGAAAAAATATTTGGCATTCTAGCTGTGTGTGGGACTTGTTCTATTAGTCCATCTATACTGACCTCCATCAGGTTGCAAACTGAATATAATTTTTTTCTGCATCTAGCTCTGAAAAAATATTTGGCCTTCTAGCAGTGTGTGGGACTTTCTCTATTAGTTCATCTATACTGACCTCCATCAGGTTGCAAATTAAAAATAATTTATATCTGCATCTAGCTCTGAAAAAATATTTGGCCTTCTAGCAGTGTGTGGGACTTTCTCTATTAGTCCATCTATACTGACCTCCATCAGGTTGCAAACTGAATATATATTTTTTCTGCATCTACCTCTGAAAAAATATTTGGGCTTCTAGCTGTGTGTAGGACTTGTTCTATTAGTCCATCTATACTGACCTCCATCAGGTTGCAAACTGAATACAATTTTTTTCTGCATCTACCTCTGAAAAAATATTTGGGCTTCTAGCTGTGTGTGGGACTGGTTCTGTTAGTCCATCTATACTGACCTCCATCAGGTTGCAAATTGAATATAATTTTTTTCTGCATCTAACCCAGCCAATAGTTTTGGCCTAATACCACAGTTTGGCCACTCAGCTCTGCTCGGTTCCCATCCATTGTTTTTTTGTGCAAACAACTCCAGAGTTGTGAATTAGTTAACCACCAAAATGAGTGGAAAAAGGCCTGCTGCTGGTGGAAAGGGGAATAGGCGTGTTGGGAAGGGGAAAAAAGGTTGTGTCCGTGGGGTAGGTGTTAAAGCAACAGTAACATCTGCAGAAGAAAGACCATCCTCCAGCCAAACTAAAATGTCTACTTCTTTTAGCGGACAATGTGATAAGATCCCTTTCTTACGGCCACGCCAATCGCTACAAATTCCAGATGAGGCACAAAAACAGCAGGTGCTTCAACGGATATCAAGTGCTCCTTTAAGTGGGCTCTCCTCCACATCAACTTCAACATCACAAATACTCCAGTCCTCAAAGGTGTCACCCAAATCGCACTTGCTTCCTCACAGCTCCCAAATCTCCAGCTGCCCGTCTGAGTATGAGGTAGAACAGATGGTTGAGTCTGCAGAGCTGTTTACTCATACTATAGCCTGGGAATCAGAGGTCGACTCCAGCACTTCTGTAAATCCAGACGAGGAAATGATCTGCACTGATGCCCAGAATCTTTATGAGTCGGATCCAGGACCAGACTCAGAAGGTTCTAACCATAATGTAGACCCTCGTTCCCAAACTGTAACTCCTGTTGGTGGAGACAATGAGGAAGACGATGATGAGACTCAAATACCTGATTGGAGCGACAACTTTAGTTTTTTGTCAGGGCAAGAACAGGTTGGCTCTGAGGACGACGGGTGTGATAACACACAGGGTGATGATGATGAGGTTGGAGATCCCACTTACTGTCAACCCACAGTCAGCCAAGAGATGAGGTCAGCAGAGGAGGTGGAGGAAGATGCTAGTGACGACGAGGTCAGGTTGTGCCTTCCTGGACAGAGACGTATTACTGGAAGCACGTCAACAACTGCATCCTCAAACACAACTCTGCCTCTCACCACAAGTCGTGGTGGCTCTTCAGGTCGCATGGGTGCTAAGCCTTGCATAGCCTGGGCATTTTTTCAGATCGATAAAGATGACCCAACTCGTGTTATCTGTAACATTTGTCAGCAAAAGCTAAGTAGAGGCCAAAAAATACATAGTTTGAGTACTTCATGCATGAACCGGCACATGGACATGAAGCATAAGTTGCAGTAGGAAGCTCAGTGTGCTACAATGCGGCCTAGCCGGCCGGGCCAACCACCGTCTGCCATATCTTGTGCATCCGCGGCCTCTTCCTCCTCTGTGACTAGGGGGACAGCAGTCACACCTGTTTTGGGGCGCAGACCTGCCACCTCTTTACCCGCAACAGCCAGCGTGATTGGCAGGTCATCATTTTCTTTGGAGGTGGTAACACCAGCTGGTGTTGAGCGCTGTTCGACATCGATAGCACCACCTTTGGATCAAGGCAACCTAACATGTCCGCCTGCATCTTCCTCACAGACCGGCAGTTTGCCGGGGACACCCTTATCAACCCCGTCTAAGCACAATAGCCAGCCCTCGGTCCCTCAGATGTGGACAAGTAAAAGACCATTTCCTCCTAGCCATGAGAAAGCTAAGAGGTTGAATTTTACCATCTGCAAGCTCTTGGCTACAGAAATGCTGCCTTTCCGCCTGGTGGACACAGAGGATTTTCGAGACCTTATGTCCGTCGCAGTGACCCAGTACCAGAAGCCCAGTCGGCACTACTTCTCAAAGAAAGGTGTGCCTGCGCTCCACCAGCATGTCGCACACAACATCACCGCTTCTTTGAGAAACTCTGTGTGTGACAGGGTGCATTTCACCACAGACACTTGGACGAGTAGGCATGGACAGGGGCGTTACATGTCGCTGACTGGGCACTGGGTAACTATGGTGACAGCAGGACAAGGGGCTGCTGTCCAAGTCTTGCCGTCCCCACGAGTTGTGCGTCAATCCTCTTTATGTCAAAGTTCCTCCACTGCTTCTGCCTCCTCAACCTCCTCTCGGTCTTCCACCTGCACCCAAAGCCTGTCTGGTCATGCCACAAGCTTTCTAACTGTGCAGAAGGGATCCTGAACACCTCCTTACTATGCTGGCAGTAGGGCTCAACGTCATCAGGCAGTTTTTACTTTGAAATGTCTGGGAAATGTGAGTCACACAGCTGAGGAGTTGTGGTCAGCTCTGGAGAACCAATTTCATGAATGGTTGTCTCCACTGGACCTGAAACCAGGGAAGGCCGTGTGTGACAATGCTGCAAACCTGGGTGCGGCCCTTCGCCGGGGCAATGTCACACACGTGCCTTGTATGGCTCACGTGTTGAACCTGGTTGTCCAGCAATTTTTAGCCCAATATCCCAGACTAGATGGCCTTCTGCAGAGGGCACGGTCGCTGTGTGCTCTCTTCCGCCGTTCGCATCCCGCAGCTCAGCGACTTACATCTCTACAGAAGTCGTTGGGCCTGCCACTTCACCGGCTAAAATGCGATGTGCCTACCCGGTGGAATTCAACTCTGCACATGTTGCAGCGACTGTGGCAGCACCGACAAGCCCTGGTGCAATATGTTCTGACGTATAGCCTGGGCCAACGAGATCCAGAGGTGGGGCAAATCACGCTGGAGGAGTGGTCTCAGATCAGGGACCTATGCACCCTTCTGCACAGTTTTGAAATGGCGACGAAGATGTTTAGCGCTGACGATGCCATTATCAGCATGACTATTCCGGTGATTTACATGCTGGAGCACATGTTAAACAGAATTCGGAGTCAGGTGGTGGCACAAGAGGAGGTGGAGGAAGTAGAGGAGGAGGAGTTGTATGCGGAAGGGCTAACATCTGCAAGGTCCAGACGGTCGGCAGCACCAAGGCGGCAGGCATGTGAGGGTGGGGGAGATGGTTTTACCAGGGCGCATGGTAGCAGCCAAACTAGTGAGGAAGGTGCAGGAGCCCAGGAAGAAGTGGAGGACGAACTGATGGAAGACTCATCAGATGAGGGAGACCTTGATCACATTTCTGTTGTGCGAGGTTGGGGGGAGAGGACAGAGGAAGGAAGCATGATTGTTACCTCGCCACCAACACAACAGGGACTTGGTGCTCCTGGATGCGCAACACACATGAGTGCCTTCTTGCTGCACTACCTGCAATATGACCCTCGAATTGTGAGAATTAGAAATAATCCTGACTACTGGGTTGCCACACTGTTAGATCCCCGGTACAAAAGTAAATTTGCAGAAATTATTCCTGCCATAGAAAGGGATGCACGCATGCAGGAGTATCAGCAGAGACTGTTGCAGAATCTTACATGTGCTTTTCCACAAAACACCAGTGGTGCACGTAGTGAATCTCACAGTTCCAACTTGCCAACCGTGGGACCGTCAAGTGTTCAGCACTCAAACCGTAAGAGAACCACAGTATCTGCTGGTAACATCAATTTTGCGGAATCATTTCACCACTTTTTTAGCCCATCCTTTGCAAGGCCACACGAGACAAGAAGTCTGACACATAGTCAACGCCTAGAGACGATGGTACAGGAGTATCTCCAAGTAAACATTGAAGCCATGACTGTGTCACTGGACCCTTGCTCTTTTTGGACTTCCAATCTGGATAAATGGCCGGAGCTAGCCACTTACGCCTTGGAGATCTTGTCATGCCCCGCAGCCAGCGTTCTGTCTGAACGTGTGTTCAGCGCTGCTGGTGGTGTGCTGACAGATAAGCGCACGCGGCTCTCCACTGATAATGTAGACAGACTCACGTTCATAAAGATGAACAAATCATGGATCCGAAACGACTTTTCTACCCCTATGTCATCCTGGGGAGAGTAAAAGCTTGATGATTGGTTAAAATCACCCTACCAACCGTTTTAAGCTTTCAAATTACTAATCATGTTTATCTGTATCTTGGCTGGAAAATTATTTGGGCTTTGTAGCAGTGTGCAGCACTGATCCTATTAGGCCATCTATACTAAGCTCCACCAGATTTAAAATTAATAATAATTTTTAGCTGCATCAAGCCCGGAAAATAATTTTGGGGCTCCTAGATGCGCAAGACACATAAGTGCCTTCTTGCTGCACTACCTGCAACATGACCCTCATACTGTCAGAATTCGAAGTAATCATGACTACTGGGTTGCCACACTCTTAGATCCCCCAAACTTTTCGATCAACCTTTTCATTTTAATAAAGACCAAAAAAATGGTCATTTTTGAAATTATAAGCATTAGCAGGTTATTAGAAACTGAAATCAAACAGTTTTCAACTCAACACTTTATTCTAGGTGATGTTACATTTTCACATAGGACCCCTTGTTCGAAAGGAGCTTCTGAACTCTCTCGTTCATTGAATTTGTCAGGTTTTGGATGGTTTCTGCTTCAATTGTTTTGCATGAGGACAGAATACCCTCCCAGAGCTTTTGCTTAGATGTGAACTGCCTTCCGCCATCATAGACACTCCTTTTGATGATGCTCCAGAGGTTCTGAATGGGGTAGAAGTCAGGGGAGCATGGGGGTCACACCATAAGTTTGTCCCCTTTTATGCCCATATCAGCCAGAGATGCAGATGTTTTATGTGCAGCATGAGATGGTGCATTATCATGCAAAAAAATGATCTTGCTGTGAAATACACGGTTCTTCTTCTTGAACCATGGCAGGAAGTGCTGTTTGAGAAAATCCACATACATTATGGAGTTCATCTTTAGCGCCTTCAGGGATCCTAAAGGGGCCGACCATCTCTCTTCCCATGATTCCAGCCCAAAACATTACTCCACCTCCTCCTTGTTGGCGCTGTAGCCGTGTTTGCGTGGGGTGTCCATCAACCAGCCATCCTCCACTCCATCCATCTGGACCATCGAGCGCTGCACGGCACTCATCCGTGAACAAAACAGTTTTGAAATCAGTCTTCATGTAATGTTTGGCCCACTGGAGCCGTTTCTGCTTGTGTGAAGTGGATAGAGGAGGTCGACAGGATGGCGTATGCACAGCTGCAAACCTCTGAAGGACCCTGCATCTTATTGTTCGGGGGACGTTGGAGGCACCAGCAGCTTCAAAAACTTGTCTGCTGCTATGACAAGGCTTTTTTGCCGCTGCTCTTTTAACCTGACGTAATTGCCTGTAGGAAAGAGTCCTCAATTTGCCCTTATCAGCACGCACACGTGTGTACTGTGAATCAGCTACATACTTCTTGATTGCCAAGACACTTCATCCTGATCATCGCACAATGTTGATTGTAGTCATGCCTTGACCTAAACACTCCACAATTTGTTGCTTCTCAGCAGCCGACACATCCTTTTTCTTTCCCATTTTGGCAGAAAATGTAGGCTGCTTAATAATGTGAGACAGCCTTCTTAAGTAGTCTTGCCTTTCATTGGACACACCTGCCAAACTAATTAGCACAGGTGTCTGCAATTGCTTACAGTGATATAAAGAGCCCTGACACACATCACCATCAATGAGTTTAACTGACAAACAAACAAATTCTTCCCTTATCACTCCTAAACACTTTTTGCATAATAATTTGGAACACAGTGTACATGTGCTTTTCCACAAAACACCAGTGGTTCACGTAGTGAATCTTACAGTTCTAACTTGCCAACCGTGGTCTGTATGGAGTTGTTCAATAAAGGGCCCAAAATTAAGATAACATAGATGGGAGAGGTCTCTATGAATAGGAATTCCTAAGTATTTGATACCCTGTGAGGGCCAGGCAAAGGGAAAGTTGGACTGGATGGAATCCTATATGGATTTGGGGAGGGAGACATCGAGGGCCTCAGACTTCGCTGCATTGATTTTAAAATTTGACCATGTAACAAAGTGATCTATTTCAGCCATAACAGCATGGATGGATATATGTGATTGAGTGATATATACTAGGACATCATAAGCAAATAGAGAGCACTTGTACTCGGTGCCTCCCACCTCAATCCACCTAATATTGGGTGTTATGGCGAATTGATGAGAGCAGGTGCTCCGTCACTATAATGTATTAGAGAGGGGACAGAGGACATCCCTGCCTTGTCCCATTGGTGATTGTGAAAGGTGATGAAAATGTTCTGATGCACCCCCTGGGCCTTGGGACACCCGGAGCCGGACCCTTTTTGGTGGATGTTGGTGGTTGTAGTCTTCGTGGCGGCGACCCGGTTCCGTGGCTCACGGTGGTCAAACCAGTGGCGGAACTATTTATGTGGTTTTGATGTTTAAATGTCCAACTACGCCACCCGTGGATTGCGGTCAGAGTGAACCGCCGCTGCAGGGCAGATCGCTGAGGCTGGTGTTGTGGGTGCAGCAGAGCGTAGCATAACTCCCCACGGGAGGAGTATAGCCTCAGGGCAGTGTATGCGGAGGATGGGGGTGATGGTGCAGGGCAGCAGCAGTAACGACACAGAGTCAGTGATGCAGTCCAGGGCCTTTACTCACAGTTCTTATTATCCAGACCCACGTCGTACTGTGCTCACCAGGTGAGGGGCTCAGACAACTCCCAGATAACTTTGGAGCGCTTCACAGGACCCCCTTTGTGTGTCCTTTGTCTGGCCTTTCTTACCAACCCTTCTGTCCGGCTGCCTCGGGCCTCCTCTTGGTAAACTTGGCGCCAGTTTCCCTGACCCTATGTGGTGCCTTCCTAGAGGGTGTAGCGAGGGGCTGCGCTACATAAAATGTCACAGCCTCCGGTTTCTAGCTGAGGGTCATTTTCTGCCTCCACTAGTTTCGGGGACCGGTCTCCACCTTTGGCCTGACGCAGGTGGATTCGGGCGTGCGGTGGCGACTCGCCCGTCCGCACCCCTGGGATCCCTTCATTCCTCGTTCCTGGAGCCTTCTCCTCTCCTCTTCCTTCCTTCTCCCTCTTCCAGGCCTGGGCCTCTGTTACTAGGCCCGCCTCCGGAGCAGAGCTCATGCAGAGCCCCTGCTCCCTGCCACTTCTGCTCAGACTTCTCTGCACTGAACTAAGATGGTGCCCACCTTTTATACTCCCTTCTCAATGCACCCAGGAACTGCTTCCTCCCTGCTCCTGCACTACAGGGTTCCCCTTCCTCAGTGTTCCCTCCCCCCACTCCAGCCAGGGACAGGGACTGTCATGCCCATCTCAGAGGCATATTGGTCGCCCTGCCCCACGGCAATGTGGTGTAATGCATGCAGGTGTCGAGTCCTGATTAGTTTTGAGCCACCCCCGTAGTGTTCGAGTTCGGTTCGGTTCGTCGAACACCCGTGTGTTCGCCGAACTGTTCGTCGAACTGTTCATCGAACACCTTCGAACACCGTTAAAACCTATGGCAGGCAAACAAAAACACATAGAAACACATAGAAAACACCTTCAAAGGTGTCCAAAAGCTGACAAACTGCTCAGAAGACATAACTAACACATGGAAAAGTGACAAGTACATATAGTCATGCGAAAATAAAAGAGGTGGAGGAGTAAAAGGAGGGGGAGACACAGATATAGGCATGTCATGCCCTTCTAAAATCCAAAAAGTGAGAAGCCGACACGGCCAGTCCGCTCCTGCCCGTGCCACCTCCGTGTCGCCGGGTTTGTGCCAGAGCCGCGGTGAACCCTGATGGCCAGCCCCCCTCTCCCAATACTGGTGCCTGTCCGCTGGTGGATCGAGCGAGCCCCCCTGTGGTGGAGGCAGCTCTAAGCTTTTTAATTTAAATTGTCTCTCTAATTTGAATGAATACACTTTAAATCCATTTACAAGGATCTATTGGAGGGCAAGTCTCATGCCAGCAGCCGCGTAATTCCAGCTCCAGTAGCGTCCACTAAAGCTGCTGCAGTTAAAAAGCTTTTATAAGGATCGAGCTCGGCTGTCCACCGCAAGGCATCCTACTGCCAGTCCCAGCCCCTATGCCTTGGGGTGCCTCCTGATGCTCTTCACTGAGTATCCCGTGGTCCCGAAGCATTTCCTTTGAAAAAATGAAGTGTCCAAACTACAGGTGGTGTAGCTTGCTTAACAGCCGGGATAATCCGCTGACTAGCAGACCCTGCTACTAGGCACAAAGTATTTCCTGGGCTAGATGCAGTTAAAAATTTGTAATTAGATACTCTCGTTGGATGCTGAGAAAGCATTCCATAGAGTCTCCTGGCACGCCATATATGATTCTCTTAAAAAGCTTGGGGTATGGGTCTAGGGGACCCTTTTATAGCCAAAATCACGGCCCTGTATCGCAATACGTCACCTAGGCTGAAGATAAATGGAACTGTAGCACCCTGAGGGCTCGGTTGCTACGGAGGTATTGCACCTCACCCAGAGGTGTGATATCTCACTCTCAGGTAAGGATGTAGTGTGGATAAGGACCCGACACCTGCATGCATTACAAAACATTGCCGTGGGGCAGGGCGACCAATATGCCCCTGAGATGGGCACGACAGTCCCTGTCCCTGGCTGGAGTGGGGGGGAGGGAACACTGAGGAAGGGGAACCCTGTAGTGCAGGAGCAGGGAGGAAGCAGTTCCTGGGTGCATTGAGAAGGGAGTATAAAAGGTGGGCACCATCTTAGTTCAGTGCAGAGAAGTCTGAGCAGAAGTGGCAGGGAGCAGGGGCTCTGCATGAGCTCTGCTCCGGAGGCGGGCCTAGTAACAGAGGCCCAGGCCTGGAAGAGGGAGAAGGAAGGAAGAGGAGCGTAGAAGGCTCCAGGAACGAGGAACGAAGGGATCTCAGGGGTGTGGACGGGCGAGTCGCCACCGCACGCCAGAATCCACCTGCGTGGAGGGGTCAGGCCAAAGGGGGAGACCGGTCCCCGAAACTAGTGGAGGCAGGAAACGACCCTCAGCTAGAAACAGGAGGCTGTGACATTTTATGTGGCGCAGCCCCTCGCTACACCCGCTAGGAAGGCACCACATAGGGTCAGGGAAACTGGCGCCAAGTTTACCAAGAGGAGGCCCGAGGCAGCCGGACAGAAGGGTTGGTAAGAAAGGCCAGACAAAGGACACACAAAGGGGGTCCTGTGAAGCGCTCCAAAGTTATCTGGGAGTTGTCTGAGCCCCTCACCTGGTGAGCACAGTACGACGTGGGCAGCCGTTACCTGCAGACGTGGTCTGGATAATAAGAACTGTGAGTAAAGGCCCTGGACTGCATCACTGACTCCCTGTCATTACTGCTGCTGCCCTGCACCATCACCCCCATCCTCCGCATACACTGCCCTGAGGCTATACTCCTCCCGTGGGGAGTTATGCTACGCTCTGCTGCACCCACAACACCAGCCTCAGCGGTCTGCCCTGGAGCGGCGGTTCACTCTGACCGCAATCCACGGGTGGCGTAGTCGGACATTTAAACATCAAAACCACATAAATAGTTCCGCCACTGGTTTGACCGCCCTGAGCCACGGAACCGGGTTGCCGCCACGGAGACTACAACCACCAGCATCCACCAAAAAGGGTCCGGCTCCGGGTGTCCCAAGGCCCAGGGGGCGCGTCAGAACATTTTCATCACCTTTCACAATCACCAATGGGACAAGGCAGGGATGTTCTCTGACCCCTCTCTTATACATCCTAGTGACGGAGCACCTGCTCTCATCAATTCGCCATAACCCCAATATTAGGTGGATTGAGGTGGGAGGCACCGAGTACAAGTGCTCTCTATTTGCTGATGATGTCCTAGTATATATCACTCAATCACATATATCCATCCATGCTGTTATGGCTGAAATAGATCACTTTGTTACATGGTCAAATTTTAAAATCAATGCAGCGAAGTCTGAGGCCCTCGATGTCTCCCTCCCCAAATCCATATAGGATTCCATCCAGTCCAACTTTCCCTTTGCCTGGCCCTCACAGGGTATCAAATACTTAGGAATTCCTATTCATAGAGACCTCTCCCATCTATGTTATCTTAATTTTGGGCCCTTTATTGAACAACTCCATACAGACCACGGTTGGCAAGTTAGAACTGTAAGATTCACTACGTGAACCACTGGTGTTTTGTGGAAAAGCACATGTACACTGTGTTCCAAATTATTATGCAAAAAGTGTTTAGGAGTGATAAGGGAAGAATTTGTTTGTCAGTTAAACTCATTGATGGTGATGTGTGTCAGGGCTCTTTATATCACTGTAAGCAATTGCAGACACCAGTGCTAATTAGTTTGGCAGGTGTGTCCAATGAAAGGCAAGACTACTTAATAAGGCTCTCTCTCATTATTCAGCAGCCTACATTTTCTGCCAAAATGGGAAAGAAAAAGGATGTGTCGGCTGCTGAGAAGCAACAAATTGTGGAGTGTTTAGGTCAAGGCATGACTACAATCAACATTGTGCGATGATCAGGATGAAGTGTCTTGGCAATCAAGAAGTATGTAGCTGATTCACAGTACACACGTGTGCGTGCTGATAAGGGCAAATTGAGGACTCTTTCCTACAGGCAATTACGTCAGGTTGAAAGAGCAGCGGCAAAAAAGCCTTGTCATAGCAGCAGACAAGTTTTTGAAGCTGCTTGTGCCTCCAACGTCCCCCGAACAACAAGATGCAGGGTCCTTCAGAGGTTTGCAGCTGTGCATACGCCATCCTGTCGACCTCCTCTATCCACTTCACACAAGCAGAAACGGCTCCAGTGGGCCAAACATTACATGAAGACTGATTTCAAAACTGTTTTGTTCACGGAAGAGTGCCGTGCAGCGCTCGATGGTCCAGATGGATGGAGTGGAGGATGGCTGGTTGATGGACACCCCACGCAAACACGGCTACAGCGCCAACAAGGAGGAGGTGGAGTAATGTTTTGGGCTGGAATCATGGGGAGAGAGATTGTCGGCCCCTTTAGGATCCCTGAAGGCGCTAAAGTTGAACTCCATAATGTATGTGGATTTTCGCAAACAGCACTTCCTGCCATGGTTCAAGAAGAAGAACCGTGTATTTCACAGCAAGATCATTTTTCTGCATGATAATGCACCATCTCATGCTGCACATAAAACATCTGCATCTCTGGCTGATATGGGCATAAAAGGGGACAAACTTATGGTGTGACCCCCATGCTCCCCTGACCTCTACCCCATTCAGAACCTTTGGAGCATCATTAAAAGGAGTGTCTATGATGGCGGGAGGCAGTTCACATCTAAGCAACAGCTCTGGGAGGGTATTCTGTCCTCATGCAAAACAATTGAAGCAGAAACCATCCAAAACCTGACAAATTCAATGGACGAGAGAGTTCAGAAGCTCCTTTCTAACAAGGGGTCCTATGTGAAAATGTAACATCACCTAGAATAAAGTTTTGAGTTGAAAACTGTTTTATTTCAGTTTCTAACAACCTGCTAATGCTTATAATTTCAAAAATGACCATTTTTTTGGTCTTTATTAAAATGAAAAGGTTGATCGAAAAGTTTGGGGGATCTAAGAGTGTGGCAACCCAGTAGTCATGATTACTTCGAATTCTGACAATATGAGGGTCATGCTGCAGGTAGTGCAGCAAGAAGGCACTTATGTGTCTTGCGCATCTCGGAGCCCCAAAATTATTTTCCGGGCTAGATGCAGCTAAAAATTATTTTTAATTTTAAATCTGGTGGAGCTTATTATAGATGGCCTAATAGGATCAGTGCTGCACACTGCTACAAAGCCCAAATAATTTTCCAGTCAAGATACAGATAAACATGATTTGTAATTTGAAAGCTTAAAACGGTTGTAAGGGTGATTTTAAACAATCATCAAGCTTTTACTCTCCCCAGGATGACACAGGGGTAGAAAAGTCATTTCGGATCCATGATTTGTTCATCTTTATGAACGTGAGTCTGTCTACATTATCAGTGGAGAGCCACGTGCGCTTATCTGTCAGCACACCACCAGCAGCGCTGAACACACGTTCAGACAGAACGCTGGCTGCGGGGCATGACAAGATCTCCAAGGCGTAAGTGGCTAGCTCCGGCCATTTATCCAGATTGGAAGCCCAAAAAGAGCAAGGGTCCAGTGACACAGTCGTGGCTTCAATGTTTACTTGGAGATACTCCTGTACCATCGTCTCTAGGCGTTGACTATGTGTCAGACTTCTTGTCTCCTGTGGCCTTGCAAAGGATGGGCTAAAAAAGTGGTGAAATGATTCCGCAAAATTGATGTTACCACCAGATACTGTGGTTCTGTTACGGTTTGAGTGCTGAACACTTGACGGTCCCACGGTTGGCAAGTTGGAACTGTGAGATTCACTACGTGCACCACTGGTATTTTGTGGAAAAGCACATGTAAGATTCTGCAACAGTCTCTGCTGATACTCCTGCATGCGTGCATCCCTTTCTATGGCAGGAATAATTTCTGCAAATTTACTTTTGTACCGGGGATCTAACAGTGTGGCAACCCAGTAGTCAGGATTATTTCTAATTCTCACAATTCGAGGGTCATGTTGCAGGTAGTGCAGCAAGAAGGCACTCATGTGTGTTGCGCATCCAGGAGCACCAAGTCCCTGTTGTGTTGGTGGCGAGGTAACAATCATGCTTCCTTCCTCTGTCCTCTCCCCCCAACCTCGCACAACAGAAATGTGATCAAGGTCTCCCTCATCTGATGAGTCTTCCATCAGTTCGTCCTCCACTTCTTCCTGGGCTCCTGCACCTTCCTCACTAGTTTGGCTGCTACCAGGCACCCTGGTAAAACCCTCTCCCCCACCCTCACATGCCTGCCGCCTTGGTCCTGCCGACCGTCTGGACCTTGCAGATGTTAGCCCTTCCGCATACAACTCCTCCTCCTCTACTTCCTCCACCTCCTCTTGTGCCACCACCTGACTCCGAATTCTGTTTAACATGTGCTCCAGCATGTAGATCACCGGAATAGTCATGCTGATAATGGCATCGTCAGCACTAAACATCTTCGTCGCCATTTCAAAACTGTGCAGAAGGGTGCATAGGTCCCTGATCTGAGACCACTCCTCCAGCGTGATTTGCCCCACCTCTGAATCTCGTTGGCCCAGGCTATACGTCAGAACGTATTGCACCAGGGCTTGTCGGTGCTGCCACAGTCGCTGCAACATGTGCAGAGTTGAATTCCACCGGGTAGGCACATCGCATTTTAGCCGGTGAAGTGGCAGGCCCAACGACTTCTGTAGAGATGTAAGTCGCTGAGCTGCGGGATGCGAACGGCGGAAGTGAGCACACAGCGACCGTGCCCTCTGCAGAAGGCCATCTAGTCTGGGATAGTGGGCTAAAAATTGCTGGACAACCAGGTTCAACACGTGAGCCATACAAGGCACGTGTGTGACATTGCCCCAGCGAAGGGCCGCACCCAGGTTTGCAGCATTGTCGCACACGGCCTTCCCTGGTTTCAGGTCCAGTGGAGACAACCATTCATGAAATTGGTTCTCCAGAGCTGACCACAACTCCTCAGCTGTGTGACTCACATTTCCCAGACATTTCAATGTAAAAACCGCCTGATGACGTTGAGCCCTACTGCCAGCATAGTAAGGAGGTGTGCAGGATCCCTTCTGCGCAGTTAGAAAGCTTGTGGCATGACCAGACAGGCTTTGGGTGCAGGTGGAAGACCGAGAGGAGGTTGAGGAGGCAGAAGCAGTGGAGGAACTTTGACATAAAGAGGATTGACGCACAACTCGTGGGGACGGCAAGACTTGGACAGCAGCCCCTTGTCCTGCTGTCACCATAGTTACCCAGTGCCCAGTCAGCGACATGTAACGCCCCTGTCCATGCCTACTCGTCCAAGTGTCTGTGGTGAAATGCACCCTGTCACACACAGAGTTTCTCAAAGAAGCAGTGATGTTGTGTGCGACATGCTGGTGGAGCGCAGGCACACCTTTCTTTGAGAAGTAGTGCCGACTGGGCATCTGGTACTGGGGCACTGTGACGGACATAAGGTCTCGAAAATCCTCTGTGTCCACCAGGCGGAAAGGCAGCATTTATGTAGCCAAGAGCTTGCAGATGGTGAAATTCAACCTCTTAGCTTTCTCATGGCTAGGAGGAAATGGTCTTTTACTTGTCCACATCTGAGGGACCGAGGGCTGGCTATTGTGCTTAGATGGGGTTGATAAGGGTGTCCCCGGCAAACTGCCGGTCTGTGAGGAAGATGCATGCGGACATGTTAGGTTGCCTTGATCCAAAGGTGGTGCTATCGATGTCGGACAGCGCTCAACACCAGCTGCTGTTACCACCTCCAAAGAAAATGATGACCTGCCAATCACGCTGGCTGTTGCGGGTAAAGAGGTGGCAGGTCTGCGCCCCAAAACAGGTGTGACTGCTGTCCCCCCAGTCACAGAGGATGAAGAGGCCGCGGATGCACAAGATATGGCAGACGGTGGTTGGACCGGCCGGCTAGGCCGCATTGTAGCACACTGAGCTTCCCACTGCAACTTATGCTTCATGTCCATGTGCGGATCATGCATGAAGTACTCAAACTATGTATTTTTTGGCCTCTACTTAGCTTTTGCTGACAAATGTTACAGATAACACGAGTTGGGTCATCTTTATCGATCTGAAAAAATGCCCAGGCTATGCAAGGCTTAGCACCCTTGCGACCTGAAGAGCCACCACGACTTGTGGTGAGAGGCAGAGTTGTGTTTGAGGATGCAGTTGTTGACGTGCTTCCAGTACTACGTCTCTGTCCAGGAAGGCGCAACCTGACCTCGTCGTCACTAGCATCTTCCTCCACCTCCTCTGCTGACCTCATCTCTTGGCTGACAGTGGGTTGACAGTAAGTGGGAGCTCCAACCTCATCATCATCACCCTGTGTGTTATCACACCCGTCGTCCTCAGAGCCAACCTGTTCCTGCCCTGACAAAAAACTAAAGTTGTCGCTCCAATCAGGTATTTGAGTCTTATCATCGTCTTCCTCATTGTCTCCACCAACTGGAGTTACAGTTTGGGAATGAGGGTCTACATTATGGTCAGAACCTTCTGAGTCTGGTCCTGGATCTGACTCATAAAGATTCTGGGCATCAGTGCAGATCATTTCCTCGTCTGGATTCACAGAAGCGCTGGAGTCGACCTCTGATTCCCAGGCTATAGTATGAGTAAACAGCTCTGCAGACTCAACCATCTGTTCTACCTCATACTCAGATGGGCAGCTGGAGATTTGGGAGCTGTGAGGAAGCAAGTGCGATTTGGGTGACACCTTTGAGGACTGGAGTATTTGTGATGTTGAAGTTGATGTGGAGGAGAGCCCACTTAAAGGAGCACTTGATATCCGTTGAAGCACCTGCTGTTTTTGTGCCTCATCTGGAATTTGTAGCGATTGGCGTGGCCGTAAGAAAGGGATCTTATCACATTGTCCGCTAAAAGAAGTAGACATTTTAGTTTGGCTGGAAGATGGTCTTTCTTCTGCAGATGTTACTGTTGCTTTAACACCTACCCCACGGACACAACCTTTTTTCCCCTTCCCAACACGCCTATTCCCCTTTCCACCAGCAGCAGGCCTTTTTCCACTCATTTTGGTGGTTAACTAATTCACAACTCTGGAGTTGTTTGCACAAAAAAACAATGGATGGTAACCGAGCAGAGCTGAGTGGCCAAACTGTGGTATTAGGCCAAAACTATTGGCTGGGTTAGATGCAGAAAAAAATATATTCAGTTTGCAACCTGATGGAGGTCAGTATAGATGGACTAATAGAGAAAGTCCGACACACTGCTACAAGGCCAAATATTTTTTCAGAGGTAGATGCAGAAAAAAATTATATTCAGTTTGCAACCTGATGGAGGTCTGTATAGATGGATTAATAGAACAAGACCCACACACAGCTAGAAGCCCAATATTTTTTCAGAGGTAGATGCAGAAAAAAATATATTCAGTTTGCAACCTGATGGAGGTCAGTATAGATGGACTAATACAACAAGTCCCACACACAGCTAGAAGCCCAATATTTTTTCAGAGGCAGATGCAGAAAAAAATATATTCCGTTTGCAACCTGATGGAGGTCAGTATAGATGGACTAATACAACAAGTCCCACACACAGCTAGAAGCCCAAATATTTTTTCAGAGGTACTGTAGATGCAGATAAAAATTATTTTTAATTTGCAACCTGATGGAGGTCAGTATAGATGGACTAATACAACAAGTCCCACACACAGCTAGAAGCCCAAATATTTTTTCAGAGGTACTGTAGATGCAGATAAAAATTATTTTTAATTTGCAACCTGATGGAGGTCAGTATAGATGGACTAATAGAGAAAGGCCGACACACTGCTACAAGGCCAAATATTTTTTCAGACGTAGATGCAGAAAAAAATTATATTCAGTTTGCAACCTGATGGAGGTCAGTATAGATGGATTAATAGAACAAGACCCACACACAGCTAGAAGCCCAATATTTTTTCAGAGGTAGATGCAGAAAAAAATATATTCAGTTTGCAACCTGATGGAGGTCAGTATAGATGGACTAATACAACAAGTCCCACACACAGCTAGAAGCCCAAATATTTTTTCAGAGGTACTGTAGATGCAGATACAAATTATTTTTAATTTGCAACCTGATGGAGGTCAGTATAGATGGACTAATACAACAAGTCCCACACACAGCTAGAAGCCCAAATATTTTTTCAGAGGTACTGTAGATGCAGATAAAAATTATTTTTAATTTGCAACCTGATGGAGGTCAGTATAGATGGACTAATACAACAAGTCCCATACACAGCTAGAAGCCCAAATATTTTTTTCAGAGGTACTGTAGATGCAGATACAAATTATTTTTAATTTGCAACCTGATGGAGGTCAGTATAGATGGACTAATAGAGAAAGTCCGACACACTGCTAGAAGGCCAAATATTTTTTCAGAGCTAGATGCAGAAAAAAATTATATTCAGTTTGCCACCTGATGGAGGTCAGTATAGATGGATTAATAGAACAAGACCCACACACAGCTAGAAGCCCAAATATTTTTTCAGAGGTAGATGCAGAAAAAAATATATGCAGTTTGCAACCTGATGGAGGTCAGTATAGATGGACTAATACAACAAGTCCCACACACAGCTAGAAGCCCAAATATTTTTTCAGAGGTACTGTAGATGCAGATAAAAATTAGTTTTAATTTGCAATCTGATGGAGGTCAGTATAGATGGACTAATAGAATGATGCTATGCCCAAAAGATTTTACTTCACTAGGTGCAGTAAAAAATTGGTATTCTATACACAGGTGGTATATCTTGCAGCACAGATAGGCTACTCCACTGACTAACACACTCTGCAATAGGCCAAAAAGGATTAGCTTTGCTAGATTCAGCCAAATGCTGTGAAAAAAACTTGCACAGCACTGGCACAGACCTGCCTAGCAAAAACTGATAGGAACTGATGTAACCTAGTCCTGAAAAGGACTCCAATTACAATTAGTCTTTACTCCCACAACCTATCTATTTAAGAGCACAGACCTCCCTGATAAAAGTCGTAGGAAATGCTGTAACCTAGTCCTTAAAAGGACTGCAATCACAACTATTCCCTACTCCCAAGCTATCTGTATATTTGTGCGAAATTTGGCTTGAAATTAACAAGGTATAGCGCACACAGCAACAGCGGTGCCGTCTAACACGCAGCTGCAGCAGTGAGAAAATGGTGGCGACGGGGAAAATGGCTTGGTCTTATAGGGCAAGGACATGTGACATACACTGCCAATGACACATGCCCTTGCTTGTGTGAAAAAAAGCACTTCGCTCCGTGTGTGCGCTGCTGATAGGCTGACAGATTGCACCTCCCCACTGCAAATGCGGGAAAGAGAAAAAAAAATGGAGATCTTCATTGTTCCTGCAGAGATCCATCCCCTGCCCCTCCCCCCACCCCGCTGTACACTCAAACTGCGTATTAACATTAATTTTCATCATTACTGAGAAAAAATCCAGTTATGATTTTGGTGCACGAACAGTTATCGAACATAACCTCGAACAGCCGAATTTTTATCAAATTGTTCGTGTTCGCCGAACGGCTCGAACACCGCCCAAAACAGCTCGAATTTGAGATTGGCGAACAGTTCGAGTAGAACAACGCTCATCTCTAGTCCTGATCCACACTCCATCCTTACCTGAGAGTGAGATATCACACCTCTGGGTGAGGTGCAATACCTCTGTAGCAACCGAGCCCTCAGGGTGCTACAGTTCCATTTATCTTCAGCCTAGGTGACGTATTGTGATACAGGGCCGTGATTTTGGCTATAAAAGGGTCCCCTAGACCCCTACCCCAAGCTTTTTAAGAGAATCATATATGGCGTGCCAGGAGACTCTATGGAATGCTTTCTCAGCATCCAACGAGAGTATCTAATTACAAATTTTTAACTGCATCTAGCCCAGGAAATACTTTGTGCCTAGTAGCAGTGTCTGCTAGTCAGCGGATTATCCCGGCTGTTAAGCAAGCTACACCACCTGTAGTTTGGACACTTAATTTTTTCAAAGGAAATGCTTCGGGACCACGGGATACTCAGTGAAGAGCATCAGGAGGCAACCCCAAGGCATAGGGGCTGGGACTGGCAGTATAATGCCTTGCGGTGGACAGCCGAGCTCGATCCTTATAAAAGCTTTTTAACTGCAGCAGCTTTAGTGGACGCTACTGGAGCTGGAATTACGCGGCTGCTGGCATGAGACTTGCCCTCCAATAGATCCTTGTAAATGGATTTAAAGTGTATTCATTCAAATTAGAGAGACAATTTAAATTAAAAAGCTTAGAGCTGCCTCCACCACAGGGGGGCTCGCTCGACCCACCAACGGACAGGCACCAGTATTGGGAGAGGGGGGCTGGCCGTCAGGGTTCACCGCGGCTCTGGCACAAACCCGGCGACACGGAGGTGGCACGGGCAGGAGCGGACTGAACGTGTCGGCTTCTCACTTTTTGGATTTTAGAAGGGCATGACATGCCTATATCTGTGTCTCCCCCTCCTTTTACTCCTCCACCTTTTTCTTTTCGCATGACTATATGTACTTGTCACTTTTCCATGTGTTAGTTGTGTCTTCTGAGCAGTTTGTCAGCTTTTGGACACCTTTGAAGGTGTTTTCTATGTGTTTCTATGTGTTTTTGTTTGCCTGCCATTGGTTTTAACGGTGTTCGAAGGTCTTCGACGAACAGTTCGACGAACAGTTCGGCGAACACACGGGTGTTCGACGAACCGAACCGAACTCGAACACTACGGGGGTGGCTCAACACTACTCATCACACATGAAATGATAGTAAGGTAGCACTATCTGTGCCAATGTAGGTTTGTACATTAGAGTAAGAATGTTCTGCTGCCCTAGCTAGTTGACTACCACATTACATTAAATCCTAAGAATAAAAATGCTTCTTAAATAGGATTTTACTATTCCGCCACCTGCAGAAAACTGTGAGAAAGTGCAGAAAACTGTGAAAAACTGCTGAAATCTGCAGTATGACTCCATTCAATTGAATGGGACAGTGTGCACTTTCCTAAGATGAGTGTCTGGGAGTGTCACATTGGGGTCTGCGCACCCGTTGTGGTTTTGTCGCATTTTTTTCTGCGCAAATTTGTCACAAAATCTGAAGGGTTTTCTAGTACCAACGAAGTGAATGTCTCTCCTTAAGTCTCATGAACTCGCTGTTTATTTTTTCCTCGCAATTTTCAGTAGATTCAAAAGTCTGCAGCATGTCAATTCTTTTAACATTTTTGCTGCAGATTTTACACAGACTACTGAAAGGGAAAAACTCATCAAAAATGCATCAAAACTGTATATATTTTATGCTGCATTTTGCCAGCACATCAGAGTTTGCAGCAGAGTTCCAGCAGATTTTTCTACTGCAAATACTGAACATGTGCACATACCCTTACAGTGCTGTGATGCAGACCAAAACTAGCACTATGGGCCCAATTCATAAAAACTTATATGCCAGAATTATTGTGTAAAAGCTTTGAAAAGTTGTAAAATTTACAGGCAACTCGGAGATGTGCATACATTTTGTGACTTTTGGCTGTTCGACTCCAATTTTTTCCAGCTCTGCCAAAAATGGGCGGAGCTTGGTTGACACTGGGCACACTGGGAAGGGCATGACACCACAGCTTGTCTAATTCATGACATTCGGTTTGCCATAAATTTAATTCCAGTTCCTAACTAGAGTAAGATTTCTGGCATATCGCACGCTACTCATCAGACTCTCCAGATTCATGAAGAGATGTGCACCTCTTCATGAATCAAGAACGTCTGACTCTGGCATTCCCCCTTATCAAGAAGACTGGCTTGAACAACACCGATCTTGATGAATCAGGCTCTTTGTCTTCTTAACAGGAATCTGTCATCAGCTTTTTGCCACTTAATCTTCAAGGAGCTGTCACAGGTGTGTCAGGCGTGACAGATAGTCGCCCTGCAGTTGGTTGCAGGAGATCTCTACGTTTGGCATTACAGACATCTTCTTAGAGGCTGTCTGTCTCTAGGACCCAGCGGCTATCTCCCTCTGGCTAATTAGCTTCCTGGCCTGAGTGTATAATTACCTGTGGGGGTCTGAGAGGGAGGTGCCGGTGATATTCATTACTACTTGTGAGGCTTTAGCAAGAGCAGTACTTCGTCCTCTCTGGAGCTTGAGGCCATGTGCGTATTTGGCTGGTGTCGTCTAAAGCTAAGCAATCCCCCCCTGTTTGTCTACCCTTGTTGTCTATAGAGTTTAGTGGAGATCGACTAGTGCTCATATCCTCCTTTCCCTAGCCTTAGCCATACGCCAGGGAAAATCAGGGCGAGGCACCCATGCGGCGATTGGTGAAGAGCCAATATAGGGACGATAGTTGAGACAGGGTGACACTAGACCAGACTAGGAGGTCTCCATTCCCCCCTTTCTCTAGTGTCTGGGCTCCCTTTCCCTCTTCCGTCTGTGTTGCACTAAGTTTTTCCCGCACCCTGAGTGACAGCAGCGTAATGTAGAGACAGATATCCTGGTTCCATCTATGTGTCACTTACTTAGCTGCTTGTTGTTCTTTTGGTAAAATCACTGATTTATCAGCAGGAGATTATCATTAGAGGACTAGTAAACCTGCTGCCAGGTAGTCCTCCATATTCATGAGCTCTGTAAAATCCTGCCCCCCACCTCTGATTGACAGCTTTCTGTGTATACTGTACATGGGCCAAAAGCTGCCAATAAATGGTGTGAGTGGGGTCAGCGTTATACGGGGTTCAGCATTCAGAGAACTGCTAGATCTGCAGCAGAGAAAACTGTGATTTTATCAAAATAACAGCAAGCAGCCCAGTAAGTGAAACATTGCTGGAATCAGGATCTCTGCTTCTACATTATGCTGCTACAAGATGGGAGAACAAAAACATGACTACAGATTCCCTTTAAATTTCAAAATGTGTGACAATCCAAGAGGTTGGTTTAGCATGTTCATGAAGTGATAGCTTTCTATCGCTAAAATGTGCTAAGACTTTCTAATGACCCATTGCTATGTATTATACATTATTATGTTAGGGAAATAACAATAATATTAATACAAAATGCTAACACTCCGATATTCGTAGAGGGGTGGTAAAGACTCATGCATGCAAAATGTTAAAAAACTAGAACACCAGCAGTTTAGAACAAAACACAGTGTACATAGCCCTATAAATTCCTAATGGAATGAGATTGGTAATGTCCTAAGGTTTCAATAGCTATAACTTTGGCAACATTCTTATAAACAATTCTCCATTTATTGGTTTCTGCGGGTGAAATATAGCTAAAAATAGCAAAATCAATTATAAGAAAATCAATGTTAAATGTGGAAGTAATATTTCCTGCTGCTGGTTTATGCTGCGATCCTTCTCTTCTGGTATTTGATAACAACTTCTCATTGGCATCACCAGCCGCAGCTCATGGTGTGAGTCAATCATTTTCCAAAGACAGTATCCTAAAGCTATCAAAGATGTCACTTTCTGTCATGATAGAGGAAAAAAATATCTCCTAATTAGTGTTGAGCCACCCCCGTAGTGTTCGAGTTCGGTTTGGTTCGTCGAACACCCGTGTGTTCGCCGAACTGTTCGTCGAACTGTTCGTCGAACACCTTCGAACACCGTTAAAACCAATGGCAGGCAAACAAAAACACATAGAAACACATAGAAAACACCTTCAAAGGTGTCCAAAAGCTGACAAACTGCTCAGAAGACACAACTAACACATGGAAAAGTGACAAGTACATATAGTCATGCGAAAAGAAAAGAGGTGGAGGAGTAAAAGGAGGGGGAGACACAAATATAGGCATGTCATGCCCTTCTAAAATCCAAAAAGTGAGAAGCCGACACATTCAGTCCGCTCCTGCCCGTGCCACCTCCGTGTCGCCGGGTTTGTGCCAGAGCGGCGGTGAACCTTGACAGCCATCCCCCCTCTCCCAATACTGGTGCCTGTCCGCTGGTGGGTCGTGCGAGCCCCCCTGTGGTGGAGGCAGCTCTAAGCTTTTTAATTTAAATTGTCTCTCTAATTTGAATGAATACACTTTAAATCCATTTACAAGGATCTATTGGAGGGCAAGTCTCATGCCAGCAGCCGCGTAATTCCAGCTCCAGTAGCGTCCACTAAAGCTGCTGCAGTTAAAAAGCTTTTATAAGGATCGAGCTCGGCTGTCCACCGCAAGGCATCCTACTGCCAGTCCCAGCCCCTATGCCTTGGGGTGCCTCCTGATGCTCTTCACTGAGTATCCCGTGGTCCCGAAGCATTTCCTTTGAAAAAATTAAGTGTCCAAACTACAGGTGGTATAGCTTGCTTAACAGCCGGGATAATCCGCTGACTAGCAGACACTGCTACTAGGCACATAGTATTTCCTGGGCTAGATGCAGTTAAAAATTTGTAATTAGATACTCTCGTTGGATGCTGAGAAAGCATTCCATAGAGTCTCCTGGCACGCCATATATGATTCTCTTAAAAAGCTTGGGGTAGGGGTCTAGGGGACCCTTTTATAGCCAAAATCACGGCCCTGTATCACAATACGTCACCTAGGCTGAAGATAAATGGAACTGTAGCAACCTGAGGGCTCGGTTGCTACAGAGGTATTGCACCTCACCCAGAGGTGTGATATCTCACTCTCAGGTAAGGATGGAGTGTGGATCAGGACCCGACACCTGCATGCATTACATCACATTGCCGTGGGGCAGGGCGACCAATATTCCTCTGAGATGGGCACGACAGTCCCTGTCCCTGGCTGGAGTGGGGGGAGGGAACACTGAGGAAGGGGAACCCTGTAGTGCAGGAGCAGGGAGGAAGCAGTTCCTGGGTGCAATGAGAAGGGAGTATAAAAGGTGGGCACCATCTTAGTTCAGTGCAGAGAAGTCTGAGCAGAAGTGGCAGGGAGCAGGGGCTCTGCATGAGCTCTGCTCCGGAGGCGGACCTAGTAACAGAGGCCCAGGCCTGGAAGAGGGAGAAGGAAGGAAGAGGAGCGGAGAAGGCTCCAGGAATGAGGAACGAAGGGATCCCAGGGGTGCGGACGGGCGAGTCGCCACCGCACGCCCGAATCCACCTGCGTGGAGGGGTCAGGCCAAAGGGGGAGACCTGTCCCCGAAACTAGTGGAGGCAGGAAACGACCCTCAGCTAGAAACCGGAGGCTCTGACATTTTATGTGGCGCAGCCCCTCGCTACACCCGCTAGGAAGGCACCACATAGGGTCAGGGAAACTGGCGCAAAGTTTACCAAGAGGAGGCCCGAGGCAGCAAGACAGAAGGGTTGGTAAGAAAGGCCAGACAAAGGACACACAAAGGGGGTCCTGTGAAGTGCTCCAAAGTTATCTGGGAGTTGTCTGAGCCCCTCACCTGGTGAGCACAGTACGACGTGGGCAGCCGTTACCTGCAGACGTGGTCTGGATAATAAGAACTGTGAGTAAAGGCCCTGGACTGCATCACTGACTCCGTGTCGTTACTGCTGCTGCCCTGCACCATCACCCCCATCCTCCGCATACACTGCCCTGAGGCTATACTCCTCCCGTGGGGAGTTATGCTACGCTCTGCTGCACCCACAACACCAGCCTCAGCGGTCTGCCCTGCAGCAGCGGTTCACTCTGACCGCAATCCACGGGTGGCGTAGTCGGACATTTAAACATCAAAACCACATAAATAGTTCCGCCAATGGTTTGACCACCCTGAGCCACGGAACCGGGTCGCCGCCACGAAGACTACAACCACCAGCATCCACCAAAAAGGGTCCGGCTCCGGGTGTCCCAAGGCCCAAGGGGTGCATCAGAACATTTTCATCACCTTTCACAATCACCAATGGGACAAGGCAGGGATGTCCTCTGTCCCCTCTCTTATACATCCTAGTGACGGAGCACCTGCTCTCATCAATTCGCCATAACCCCAATATTAGGTGGATTGAGGTGGGAGGCACCGAGTACAAGTGCTCTCTATTTGCTGATGATGTCCTAGTATATATCACTCAATCACATATATCCATCCATGCTGTTATGGCTGAAATAGATCACTTTGTTACATGGTCAAATTTTAAAATCAATGCAGCGAAGTCTGAGGCCCTCGATGTCTCCCTCCCCAAATCCATATAGGATTCCATCCAGTCCAACTTTCCCTTTGCCTGGCCCTCACAGGGTATCAAATACTTAGGAATTCCTATTCATAGAGACCTCTCCCATCTATGTTATCTTAATTTTGGGCCCTTTATTGAACAACTCCATACAGACCACGGTTGGCAAGTTAGAACTGTAAGTTTCACTACGTGAACCACTGGTGTTTTGTGGAAAAGCACATGTACACTGTGTTCCAAATTATTATGCAATAAGTGTTTAGGAGTGATAAGGGAAGAATTTGTTTGTTTGTCAGTTAAACTCATTGATGGTGATGGGTGTCAGGGCTCTTTATATCACTGTAAGCAATTGCAGACACCTGTGCTAATTAGTAGAGATGAGCGGTGTTCGACTAGAACTGTTCGCCAATCTCAAATTCGAGCTGTTTTGGGCGGTGTTCGAGTTGTTCGACGAACCCGAACGATTTGCAAAAAATTCGGCTGTTCGAGGTTATGTTCGATAACTGTTCGTGCACCAAAAGCGTGTCCTGCATGTCTGGCGCTATTTAGAGCACCAATCATGCAGGGATTGTCTGCCACTCACTGTAATGCCACAGCCATGGTGGTTGTGGCATTACAGTGATTGCCCAAATCGATGGGAACAGTGCCAACAGTGAAACATGAAAAGCCGGCAATTCAGCAGCGGCATACAGCGGTACCCGACAATTTAGAACCGAAAGAATAGAGCTTCACACATAGATTAGATAGATAGAAACATGTCAGTCACATATATATGAAGTACAGTGACAGTGTTGCTTACTGTACTTGTCATTTAGTGTAAAGGATTTATCAAAAAAAATAATAGTGTTTTCATGCACCGTCTCTTTGAAAAAGCCGGCCGGCAATTCAGCAGCGGTACCCGACAATTTGGAATAGAAAGAATAGAGAATCACACATAGATTAGATAGATAGAAACATGTCAGTCACATATATATGAAGTACAGTGACAGTGTTGCTTACTGTACTTGTCATTTAGGGTAAATGATTTATTAAAAAAAATATTAGTGTTTTCATGCACTGTCTCTTTAAAAAAGCCGGCCGGCATTTCAGCATCTGTACCCGACAATTTAGAATAGAAGGAATAGAGCATCACACATAGATTAGATAGATAGAAACATGTCAGTCACATATATAAGAAGTACAGTGATAGTGTTGATTACTGTACTTGTCATTTAGTGTTAAAATAAAGGATTTATTTAAAAAAAAATTGGCGTGGGGTTCCCCGTAATTTTAGGCTCTAGCGGAGGTTAAGCAGACGGCTGGGGCAGATGTTTGAAGCCTGGGAAGGGGGTAATACCCACGGAGCTTCCCAGGCTACTAATATCAGCCCCCAGCGGAATACCTAGCCTTTACTAGCTATTAAAATGGGGGACCCCCCCAAAAAAATTACGTGGGGTCCCCCCTATTTTAATAGCTAGCAAAGGCTAGGCAGACAGCTGGGGGCTGATATTAATAGCCCAGGAAGGGTGCCATGAATATTGGCCCCCTCCCAGGCTAGAAACACCAGCCGTCAGCCGCCCCAGAAATGGCGCATCCATAGGATGCGCCAATTCTTGCACTTAGCCTCGCTCTTCCCACTGCCCTGTAGCGGTGGCAGTGGGGTAATAGGGCTGGGGTTGATGTCAGCTTATAATGCCAGCTGACATCAAGCCCAGGTTAGTAATGGAGAGGCGTCTATAAGACACCCCCATTACTAACCCCATAGTCAAAGTTGAAAGAAAACACAAACACCCAGAATAAAGTCCTTTAATTGAAATAAAGACACAATCCTTTATTGTTCTAAATTAAACCATACTTACCACCACGCCCATTCCAGCTGAAGCCAATGATCTCCTGCAATAAAAGTAAAATAATAAAGCAACCTCATCCTTACCTTTCCATGGTTCCCAGGACAGCTTCAGCTCTGCTACATCGAGATGACAGGCTGGACCGCAGCAGAACGCTGCCATCCAGCCTGTCATCCCGTGGACACTGAGAAGCGCAGGCATGCTTGCGCTCCTCAGTGTCTCGCTGTTATGGCATCCAGATGAGCCGACAATGAACTCGGCTCACCTCATGCACGTCACTGACAGCGTGGGAGAATTCTCCTGCACTCAGCGCTTCTGCGTGAGAATTTTCGCACGCTGTCAGTGACGTGCATGAGGTGAGCCGAGTTCATTGGACATGAATGAGCTCACCTCATGCACGTCACTGACAGCGTGGGAAAATTCTCACGCTGAAGCGCTGAGTGCAGGAGAATTCTCCCACGCTGTCAGTGACGTGCATGAGGTGAGCTGAGTTCATTGGACATGAACTCAGCTCATCTTTATGCCGTCACAGAGAGACGCTGAGGAGCGCAAGCATGCCTGCGCTTCTCAGTGTCTGCGGGATGACAGGCTGGATGGCAGCGTTCTGCTGCTGTCCAGCCTGTCATCTCGATGTAGCAGAGCTGGAGCCATCGTGGGAACCATGGAAAGGTAAGGATGAGGTTGCTTTATTATTTTTCTTTTATTGCAGGAGATCGTTGGCTTCAGCTGGAATGGGCGTGATGGTAAGTATAGTTTAATTTAGAACAATAAAGAATTGTGTGTTTATTTCAATTAAAGGACTTTATTCTGGGTGTTTGTGTTTTTTTTTTTAACTTTGACTATGGGGTTAGTAATGGGGGTGTCTTATAGACGCCTCTCCATTACTAACCTGGGCTTGATGTCAGCTGGCATTATAAGCTGACATCAACCCCAGCCCTATTACCCCCTGCCACCGCACCAGGGCAGCGTGGAAGAGCGAGGCTAAGTGCCAGAATTGGCGCATCCTAAGGATGCGCCATTTCTGGGGCGGCTGACGGCTGGTGTTTCTAGCCTGGGAGGGGGCCAATATTCATGGTACCCTTCCTAGGCTATTAATATCAGCCCCCAGCTGTCTGCCTAGCCTTTGCTAGCTATTAAAATAGGGAGGACCCCACGTCATTTTTTTGGGGGGGTCCCCCATTTTAATAGCTAGTAAAGGCTAGGTATTCAGCTGGGGGCTGATATTAGTAGCCTGGGAAGCTCCGTGGGTATTACCCCCTTCCCAGGCTTCAAACATCTGCCCCAGCCGTCTGCTTAACCTCCGATAGAGCCTAAAAATAGGGGGAACCCCACGCCAATTTTTTTTTTAATAAATCCTTTATTTTAACACTAAATGACAAGTACAGTAATCAACACTGTCACTGTACTTCATATATATGTGACTGACATGTTTCTATCTATCTAATCTATGTGTGATGCTCTATCTTTCTGTTCTAAATTGTCGGGTACAGATGCTGAATTGCCGGCCAGCTTTTTTAAAGAGATGGTGCATGAAAACACTATTATTTTTTTAAATAAATCCTTTACACTAAATGACAAGTACAGTAAGCAACACTGTCACTGTACTTCATATATATGTGACTGACATGTTTCTATCTATCTAATCTATGTGTGATGCTCTATTCCTTCTTGTCTAAAATTGTCGGGTACCAGTGTATGCCGCTGCTGAATTGCCGGCCGGCTTTTTTTAAAGAGAGCGTCTTCTGAGCAGTTTGTCAGCTTTTGGACACCTTTGAAGGTGTTTTCTATGTGTTTCTATGTGTTTTTGTTTGCCTGCCATTGGTTTTAACGGTGTTCGACGGTGTTCTAAGGTGTTCGACGAACAGTTCGACGAACAGTTCCTCGAACATCCCGGTGTTCGACGAACCGAACCGAACCCGAACACTATGGGGGTGGCTCAACACTACTAATTAGTTTGGCAGGTGTGTCCAATGAAAGGCAAGACGACTTAAGAAGGCTGTCTCACATTATTAAGTAGCCTACATTTTCTGCCAAAATGGGAAAGAAAAAGGATGTGTCGGCTGCTGAGAAGCAACAAATTGTGGAGTGTTTAGGTCAAGGCATGACTACAATCAACATTGTGCGATGATCAGGATGAAGTGTCTTGGCAATCAAGAAGTATGTAGCTGATTCACAGTACACACGTGTGCTTGCTGATAAGGGCAAATTGAGGACTCTTTCCTACAGGCAATTACGTCAGGTTAAAAGAGCAGCGGCAAAAAAGCCTTGTCATAGCAGCAGACAAGTTTTTGAAGCTGCTGGTGCCTCCAACGTCCCCCGAACAACAAGATGCAGGGTCCTTCAGAGGTTTGCAGCTGTGCATACGCCATCCTGTCGACCTCCTCTATCCACTTCACACAAGCAGAAACGGCTCCAGTGGGCTAAACATTACATGAAGACTGATTTCAAAACTGTTTTGTTCACGGATGAGTGCCGTGCAGCGCTCGATGGTCCAGATGGATGGAGTGGAGGATGGCTGGTTGATGGACACCCCACGCAAACACGGCTACAGCGCCAACAAGGAGGAGGTGGAGTAATGTTTTGGGCTGGAATCATGGGGAGAGAGATTGTCGGCCCCTTTAGTATCCCTGAAGGCGTATCCCTGAAGGCGCTAAAGATGAACTCCATAATGTATGTGGATTTTCTCAAACAGCACTTCCTGCCATGGTTCAAGAAGAAGAACCGTGTATTTCACAGCAAGATCATTTTTTTGCATGATAATGCACCATCTCATGCTGCACATAAAACATATGCATCTCTGGCTGATATGGGCATAAAAGGGGACAAACTTATGGTGTGACCCCCATGCTCCCCAGACCTCTACCCCATTCAGAACCTCTGAAGCATCATCAAAATGAGTGTCTATGATGGCGGGAGGCAGTTCACATCTAAGCAACACCTCTGGGAGGGTATTCTGTCCTCATACAAAACAATTGAAGCAGAAACCATCCAAAACCTGACAAATTCAATAGACAAGAGAGTTCAGAAGCTCCTTTCGAACAAGGGGTCCTATGTGAAAATGTAACATCACCTAGAATAAAGTTTTGAGTTGAAAACTGTTTGATTTCAGTTTCTAATAACCTGCTAATGCTTATAATTTCAAAAATGACCATTTTTTTGGTCTTTATTAAAATGAAAAGGTTGATCAAAAAGTTTGGGGGATCTAAGAGTGTGGCAACCCAGTAGTCATGATTACTTCGAATTCTGACAATATGAGGGTCATGTTGCAGGTAGTGCAGCAAGAAGGCACTTATGTGTCTTGCGCATCTCGGAGCCCCAAAATTATTTTCCGGGCTAGATGCAGCTAAAAATTATTATTAATTTTAAATCTGGTGGAGCTTAGTATAGATGGCCTAATAGGATCAGTGCTGCACACTGCTACAAAGCCCAAATTATTTTCCAGCCAAGATACAGATAAACATGATTAGTAATTTTAAATCTGGTGGAGCTTATTATAGATGGCCTAATAGAATCAGTGCTGCACACTGCTACAAAGCCCAAATAATTTTCCAGCCAAAATACAGATAAACATGATTTGTAATTTGAAAGCTTAAAACGGTTGGTAGGGTGATTTTAACCAATCATCAAGCTTTTACTCTCCCCAGGATGACACAGGGGTAGAAAAGTCGTTTCGGATCCATGATTTGTTCATCTTTATGAACGTGAGTCTGTCTACATTATCAGTGGAGAGCCGCGTGCGCTTATCTGTCAGCACACCAGCAGCAGCGCTGAACACACGTTCAGACAGAACGCTGGCTGCGGGGCATGACAAGATCTCCAAGGCGTAAGTGGCTAGCTCCGGCCATTTATCCAGATTGGAAGCCCAAAAAGAGCAAGGGTCCAGTGACACAGTCATGGCTTCAATGTTTACTTGGAGATACTCCTGTACCATCGTCTCTAGGCGTTGACTATGTGTCAGACTTCTTGTCTCCTGTGGCCTTGCAAAGGATGGGCTAAAAAAGTGGTGAAATGATTCCGCAAAATTGATGTTACCAGCAGATACTGTGGTTCTGTTACGGTTTGAGTGCTGAACACTTGACGGCCCCACGGTTGGCAAGTTTGAACTGTGAGATTCACTACGCGCACCACTGGTGTTTTGTGGAAAAGCACATGTAAGATTCTGCAACAGTCTCTGCTGATACTCCTGCATGCGTGCATCCCTTTCTATGGCAGGAATAATTTCTGCAAATTTACTTTTGTACCGGGGATCTAACAGTGTGGCAACCCAGTAGTCAGGATTATTTCTAATTCTCACAATTCGAGGGTCATGTTGCAGGTAGTGCAGCAAGAAGGCACTCATGTGTGTTGCGCATCCAGGAGCACCAAGTCCCTGTTGTGTTGGTGGCGAGGTAACAATCATGCTTCCTTCCTCTGTCCTCTCCCCCCAACCTCGCACAACAGAAATGTGATCAAGGTCTCCCTCATCTGATGAGTCTTCCATCAGTTCGTCCTCCACTTCTTCCTGGGCTCCTGCACCTTCCTCACTAGTTTGGCTGCTACCATGCGCCCTGGTAAAACCATCTCCCTCACCCTCACATGCCTGCCGCCTTGGTGCTGCCGACCGTCTGGACCTTGCAGATGTTAGCCCTTCCGCATACAACTCCTCCTCCTCTACTTCCTCCACCTCCTCTTGTGCCACCACCTGACTCCGAATTCTGTTTAACATGTGCTCCAGCATGTAAATCACCGGAATAGTCATGCTGATAATGGCATCGTCAGCACTAAACATCTTCGTCGCCATTTCAAAACTGTGCAAAAGGGTGCATAGGTCCCTGATCTGAGACCACTCCTCCAGCGTGATTTGCCCCACCTCTGGATCTCGTTGGCCCAGGCTATACGTCAGAACGTATTGCACCAGGGCTTGTCGGTGCTGCCACAGTCGCTGCAACATGTGCAGAGTTGAATACCACCGGGTAGGCACATCGCATTTTAGCCGCTGAAGTGGCAGGCCCAACGACTTCTGTAGAGATGTAAGTCGCTGAGCTGCGGGATGCGAATGGTGGAAGTGAGCACACAGCGACCGTGCCCTCTGCAGAAGGCCATCTAGTCTGGGATAGTGGGCTAAAAATTGCTGGACAACCAGGTTCAACATGTGAGCCATACAAGGCACGTGTGTGACATTGCCCCGGTGGAGGGCCGCACCCAGGTTTGCAGCATTGTCGCACACGGCCTTCCCTGGTTTCAGGTCCAGTGGAGACAACCATTCATGAAATTGGTTCTCCAGAGCTGACCACAACTCCTCAGCTGTGTGACTCACATTTCCCAGACATTTCAAAGTAAAAACCGCCTGATGATGTTGAGCCCTACTGCCAGCATAGTAAGGAGGTGTGCAGGATCCCTTCTGCGCAGTTAGAAACCTTGTGGCATGACCAGACAGGCTTTGGGTGCAGGTGGAAGACCGAGAGGAGGTTGAGGAGGCAGAAGCAGTGGAGGAACTTTGACATAAAGAGGATTGACGCACAACTCGTGGGGATGGCAAGACTTGGACAGCAGCCCCTTGTCCTGCTGTCACCATAGTTACCCAGTGCCCAGTCAGCGACATGTAACACCCCTGTCCATGCCTACTCGTCCAAGTGTCTGTGGTGAAATGCACCCTGTCACACACAGAGTTTCTCAAAGAAGCGGTGATGTTGTGTGCGACATGCTGGTGGAGCGCAGGCACACCTTTCTTTGAGAAGTAGTGCCAACTGGGCATCTGGTACTGGGGCACTGCGACGGACATAAGGTCTCGAAAATCCTCTGTGTCCACCAGGCGGAAAGGCAGCATTTCTGTAGCCAAGAGCTTGCAGATGGTGAAATTCAACCTCTTAGCTTTCTCATGGCTAGGAGGAAATGGTCTTTTACTTGTCCACATCTGAGGGACCGAGGGCTGGCTATTGTGCTTAGACGGGGTTGATAAGGGTGTCCCCGGCAAACTGCCGGTCTGTGAGGAAGATGCAGGTGGACATGTTAGGTTGCCTTGATACAAAGGTGGTGCTATCGATGTCGGACAGCGCTCAACACCAGCTGGTGTTACCACCTCCAAAGAAAATGATGACCTGCCAATCACGCTGGCTGTTGCGGGTAAAGAGGTGGCAGGTTTGCGCCCCAAAACAGGTGTGACTGCTGTCCCCCCAGTCACAGAGGATGAAGAGGCCGCGGATGCACAAGATATTATGGCAGACGGTGGTTGGCCCGGCCTGCTAGGCCGCATTGTAGCACACTGAGCTTCCCACTGCAACTTATGCTTCATGTCCATGTGCCGGTTCATGCATGAAGTACTCAAACTATGTATTTTTTGGCCTCTACTTAGCTTTTGCTGACAAATGTTACAGATAACACGAGTTGGGTCATCTTTATCGATCTGAAAAAATGCCCAGGCTATGCAAGGCTTAGCACCCATGCGACCTGAAGAGCCACCACGACTTGTGGTGAGAGGCAGAGTTGTGTTTGAGGATGCAGTTGTTGACGTGCTTCCAGTACTACGTCTCTGTCCAGAAAGGCGCAACCTGACCTCGTCGTCACTAGCATCTTCCTCCACCTCCTCTGCTGACCTCATCTCTTGGCTGACTGTGGGTTGACAGTAAGTGGGATCTCCAACCTCATCATCATCACCCTGTGCGTTATCACACCCGTCGTCCTCAGAGCCAACCTGTTCCTGCCCTGACAAAAAAACTAAAGTTGTCGCTCCAATCAGGTATTTGAGTCTCATCATCGTCTTCCTCATTGTCTCCACCAACAGGAGTTACAGTTTGGGAATGAGGGTCTACATTATGGTCAGAACCTTCTGCGTCTGGTCCTGGATCCGACTCATAAAGATTCTGGGCATCAGTGCAGATCATTTCCTCGTCTGGATTCACAGAAGCGCTGGAGTCGACCTCTGATTCCCAGGCTATAGTATGAGTAAACAGCTCTGCAGACTCAACCATCTGTTCTACCTCATACTCAGACGGGCAGCTGGAGATTTGGGAGCTGTGAGGAAGCAAGTGCGATTGGGGTGACACCTTTGAGGACTGGAGTATTTGTGATGTTGAAGTTGATGTGGAGGAGAGCCCACTTAAAGCAGCACTTGATATCCGTTGAAGCACCTGCTGTTTTTGTGCCTCATCTGGAATTTGTAGCGATTGGCGTGGCTGTAATAAAGGGATCTTATCACATTGTCCGCTAAAAGAAGTAGACATTTTAGTTTGGCTGGAAGATGGTCTTTCTTCTGCAGATGTTACTGTTGCTTTAACACCTACCCCACGGACACAACCTTTTTTCCGGTTCCCAACACGCCTTTTCCCCTTTCCACCAGCAGCAGGCCTTTTTCCACTCATTTTGGTGGTTAACTAATTCACAACTCTGGAGTTGTTTGCACAAAAATACAATGGATGGGAACTGAGCAGAGCTGAGTGGCCAAACTGTGGTATTAGGCCAAAACTATTGGCTGGGTTAGATGGAGAAAAAAATTATATATGATTTGCAACCTGATGGAGGTCAGTATTTTTGGACTAATAGAACAAGTCCCACACACAGCTAGAAGCCCAAATATTTTTTCAGAGGTAGATGCAGAAAAAAAATATATTCAGTTTGCAACCTGATGGAGGTCAGTATAGATGGACTAATAGAGAAAGTCCCACACACTGCTAGAAGGCCAAATATTTTTTCAGAGCTAGATGCAGACAAAAAATTATTTTGAATTTGCAACCTGATGGAGGTCAGTATAGGTGGACTAATAGAACAAGTCCCACACACTGCTAGAAGGCCAAATATTTTTTCAGAGCTAGATGCAGAAAAAAATTATATTCAGTTTGCAACCTGATGGAGGTCAGTATAGATGGACTAATAGAACAAGTCCCACACACAGCTAGAAGGCCAAATATTTTTTCAGAGGTAGATGCAGATAAAAATTATTTTTAATTTGCAACCTGATGGAGGTCAGTATAGATGGACTAATAGAGAAAGTCCCACACACTGCTAGAAGGCCAAATATTTTTTCAGAGCTAGATGCAGATAAAAATTATTTTTAATTGGCAACCTGATGGAGGTCAGTATAGATGGACTAATAGAGAAAGTCCCGCACACTGCTAGAAGGCCAACTATTTTTTCAGAGCTAGATGCAGAAAAAAATTATATTCAGTTTGCAACCTGATGGAGGTCTGTATAGATGGATTAATAGAACAAGTCCCACACACAGCTAGAAGCCCAATATTTTTTCAGAGGTAGATGCAGAAAAAAAATATATTCAGTTTGCAACCTGATGGAGGTCAGTATAGATGGACTAATAGAGAAAGTCCCACACACTGCTAGAAGGCCAAATATTTTTTCAGAGCTAGATGCAGTTAAAAATTATTTTTAATTTGCAACCTGATGGAGGTCAGTATAGATGGACTAATAGAGAAAGTCCCACACACTACTAGAAGGCCAAATATTTTTTCAGAACAAGATGCAGAAAAAAATTATATTCAGTTTGCAACCTGATGGAGGTCAGTATAGATGGACTAATAGAACAAGTCCCACACACAGCTAGAAGCCCAAATATTTTTTCAGAGGTAGATGCAGATAAAAATTATTTTTAATTTGCAACCTGATGGAGGTCAGTATAGATGGACTAATAGAGAAAGTCCCACACACTGCTAGAAGGCCAAATATTTTTTCAGAGCTAGATGCAGATAAAAATTATTTTTAATTTGCAACCTGATGGAGGTCAGTATAGATGGACTAATAGAGAAAGTCCCACACACTGCTAGAAGGCCAACTATTTTTTCAGAGCTAGATGCAGAAAAAAATTATATTCAGTTTGCAACATGATGGAGGTCTGTATAGATGGATTAATAGAACAAGTCCCACACCCAGCTAGAAGCCCAATATTTTTTCAGAGGTAGATGCAGAAAAAATATATATTCAGTTTGCAACCTGATGGAGGTCAGTATAGATGGACTAATAGAGAAAATCTCACACACTGCTAGAAGGCCAAATATTTTTTCAGAGCTAGATGCAGAAAAAAATTATATTCAGTTTGCAACTTGATGGAGGTCAGTATAGATGGACTAATAGAACATGTCCCACACACAGCTAGAAGCCCAAATATTTTTTCAGAGGTAGATGCAGATAAAAATTATTTTTAATTTGCAACCTGATGGAGGTCAGTATAGATGGACTAATAGAGAAAGTCCCACACACTGCTAGAAGGCCAAATATTTTTTCAGAGCTAGATGCAGATAAAAATTATTTTTAATTTGCAACCTGATGAAGGTCAGTATAGATGGACTAATAGAGAAAGTCCCACACACTGCTAGAAGGCCAAATATTTTTTCAGAGCTAGATGCAGATAAAAATTATTTTTAATTTGCAACCTGATGGAGGTCAGTATAGATGGACTAATAGAGAAAGTCCCACACACTGCTAGAAGGCCAAATATTTTTTCAGAGCTAGATGCAAAAAAAAATTATATTCAGTTTGCAACCTGATGGAGGTCAGTATAGATGGACTAAAAGAACAAGTCCCACACACAGCTAGAAGCCCAAATATTTTTTCAGAGGTAGATGCAGATAAAAATTATTTTTAATTTGCAACCTGATGGAGGTCAGTATAGATGGACTAATAGAGAAAGTCCCACACAATGCTAGAAGGCCAAATATTTTTTCAGAGCTAGATGCAGATAAAAATTATTTTTAATTTGCAACCTGATGGAGGTCAGTATAGATGGACTAATAGAGAAAGTCCCACACACTGCTAGAAGGCCAAATATTTTTTCAGAGCTAGATGCAGAAAAAAATTACATTCAGTTTGCAACCTGATGGAGGTCAGTATAGATGGACTAATAGAGAAAGTCCCACACACTGCTAGAAGGCCAAATATTTTTTCAGATATAGATGCAGATAAAAATAATTTTTAATTTGCAACCTGATGGAGGTCAGTATAGATGGACTAATAGAGAAAGTCCCACACACTGCTAGAAGGACAAATATTTTTTCAGAGCTAGATGCAGATAAAAATTATTTTGAATTTGCAACCTGATGGAGGTCAGTATAGGTGGACTAATAGAGAAAGTCCCACACACTGCTAGAAGGCCAAATATTTTTTCAGAGCTAGATGCAGATAAAAATTATTTTTAATTTGCAACCTGATGGAGGTCTGTATAGATGGACTAATAGAGAAAATCCCACACACAACTAGAAGGCCAAATATTTTTTCAGAACTAGATGCAGAAAAAAATTATATTCAGTTTGCAACCTGATGGAGGTCAGTATAGATGGACTAATAGAACAAGTCCCACACACAGCTAGAAGCCCAAATATTTTTTCAGAGGTAGATGCAGATAAAAATTATTTTTAATTTGAAACCTGATGGAGGTCAGTATAGATGGACTAATAGAGAAAGTCCCACACACTGCTAGAAGGCCAAATATTTTTTCAGAGCTAGATGCAGATAAAAATTATTTTTAATTTGCAACCTGATGGAGGTCAGTATAGATGGACTAATAGAGAAAGTCCCACACACTGCTAGAAGGCCAAATATTTTTTCAGAGCTAGATGCAGAAAAAAATTATATTCAGTTTGCAACCTGATGGAGGTCAGTATAGATGGACTAATAGAGAAAGTCCCACACACTGCTAGAAGGCCAAATATTTTTTCAGAGCTAGATGCAGAAAAAAATTACATTCAGTTTGCAACCTGATGGAGGTCAGTATAGATGGACTAATAGAACAAGTCCCACACACAGCTAGAAGCCCCAATATTTTTTCAGAGGTAGATGCAGATAAAAATTATTTTTAATTTTCAACCTGATGGAGGTCAGTATAGATGGACTAATAGAGAAAGTCCCACACACTGCTAGAAGGCCAAATATTTTTTCAGAGCTAGATGCAGATAAAAATTATTTTTAATTTGCAACCTGATGGAGGTCAGTATAGATGGACTAATAGAGAAAGTCCCACACACTGCTAGAAGGCCAAATATTTTTTCAGAGCTAGATGCAGATAAAAATTATTTTTAATTTGCAACCTGATGGAGGTCAGTATAGATGGAATAATAGAGAAAGTCCCACACACTACTAGAAGGCCAAATATTTTTTCACAACTAGATGCAGAAAAAAATTATATTCAGTTTGTAACCTGATGGATGTCAGTATAGATGGACTAATAGAACAAGTCCCACACACAGCTAGAAGCCCAAATATTTTTTCAGAGGTAGATGCAGATAAAAATTATTTTTAATTTGCAACCTGATGGAGGTCAGTATAGATGGAATAATAGAGAAAGTCCCACACACTGCTAGAAGGCCAACTATTTTTTCAGAGCTAGATGTAGAAAAAAATTATATTCAGTTTGCAACCTGATGGAGGTCTGTATAGATGGATTAATAGAACAAGTCCCACACACAGCTAGAAGCCCAATATTTTTTCAGAGGTAGATGCAGAAAAAAAATATATTCAGTTTGCAACCTGATGGAGGTCAGTATAGATGGACTAATAGAGAAAGTCCCACACACTGCTAGAAGGCCAACTATTTTTTCAGAGCTAAATGCAGAAAAAAATTATATTCAGTTTGCAACCTGATGTAGGTCAGTATAGATGGACTAATAGAACAAGTCCCACACACAGCTAGAAGCCCAAATATTTTTTCAGAGGTAGATGCAGATAAAAATTATTTTTAATTTGCAACCTGATGGAGGTCAGTATAGATGGACTAATAGAGAAAGTCCCACACACTGCTAGAAGGCCAAATATTTTTTCAGAGCTAGATGCAGATAAAAATTATTTTTAATTTGCAACCTGATGGAGGTCAGTATAGATGGACTAATAGAGAAAGTCCCACACACTGCTAGAAGGCCAAATATTTTTTTAGAGCTAGATGCAGATAACAATTATTTTTAATTTGCAACCTGATGGAGGTCAGTATAGATGGACTAATAGAGAAAGTCCCACACACTACTAGAAGGCCAAATATTTTTTCAGAACAAGATGCAGAAAAAAATTATATTCAGTTTGCAACCTGATGGAGGTCAGTATAGATGGACTAATAGAACAAGTCCCACACACAGCTAGAAGCCCAAATATTTTTTCAGAGGTAGATGCAGATAAAAATTATTTTTAATTTGCAACATGATGGAGGTCAGTATAGATGGACTAATAGAGAAAGTCCCACACACTGCTAGAAGGCCAAATATTTTTTCAGAGCTAGATGCAGATAAAAATTATTTTTAATTTGCAACCTGATGGAGGTCAGTATAGATGGACTAATAGAGAAAGTCCCACACACTGCTAGAAGGCCAAATATTTTTTCAGAGCTAGATGCAGATAAAAATTATTTTTAATTTGCAACCTGATGGAGGTCAGTATAGATGGACTAATAGAGAAAGTCCCACACACTGCTAGAAGGCCAAATATTTTTTCAGAGCTAGATGCAAAAAAAAATTATATTCAGTTTGCAACCTGATGGAGGTCAGTATAGATGGACTAAAAGAACAAGTCCCACACACAGCTAGAAGCCCAAATATTTTTTCAGAGGTAGATGCAGATAAAAATTATTTTTAATTTGCAACCTGATGGAGGTCAGTATAGATGGACTAATAGAGAAAGTCCCACACAATGCTAGAAGGCCAAATATTTTTTCAGAGCTAGATGCAGATAAAAATTATTTTTAATTTGCAACCTGATGGAGGTCAGTATAGATGGACTAATAGAGAAAGTCCCACACACTGCTAGAAGGCCAAATATTTTTTCAGAGCTAGATGCAGATAAAAATTATTTTTAATTTGCAACCTGATGGAGGTCAGTATAGATGGACTAATAGAGAAAGTCCCACACACTGCTAGAAGGCCAAATATTTTTTCAGATATAGATGCAGATAAAAATAATTTTTAATTTGCAACCTGATGGAGGTCAGTATAGATGGACTAATAGAGAAAGTCCCACACACTGCTAGAAGGACAAATATTTTTTCAGAGCTAGATGCAGATAAAAATTATTTTGAATTTGCAACCTGATGGAGGTCAGTATAGGTGGACTAATAGAGAAAGTCCCACACACTGCTAGAAGGCCAAATATTTTTTCAGAGCTATATGCAGATAAAAATTATTTTTAAATTGCAACCTGATGGAGGTCAGTATAGATGGACTAATAGAGAAAGTCCCACACACTGCTAGAAGGCCAAATATTTTTTCAGAGCTAGATGCAAAAAAAAATTATATTCAGTTTGCAACCTGATGGAGGTCAGTATAGATGGACTAAAAGAACAAGTCCCACACACAGCTAGAAGCCCAAATATTTTTTCAGAGGTAGATGCAGTTAAAAATTATTTTTAATTTGCAACCTGATGGAGGTCAGTATAGATGGACTAATAGAGAAAGTCCCACACAATGCTAGAAGGCCAAATATTTTTTCAGCGCTAGATGCAGATAAAAATTATTTTTAATTTGCAACCTGATGGAGGTCAGTATAGATGGACTAATAGAGAAAGTCCCACACACTGCTAGAAGGCCAAATATTTTTTCAGAGCTAGATGCAGAAAAAAATTACATTCAGTTTGCAACCTGATGGAGGTCAGTATAGGTGGACTAATAGAGAAAGTCCCACACACTGCTAGAAGGCCAAATATTTTTTCAGAGCTAGATGCAGATAAAAATTATTTTTAATTTGCAACCTGATGGAGGTCTGTATAGATGGACTAATAGAGAAAATCCCACACACAACTAGAAGGCCAAATATTTTTTCAGAACTAGATGCAGAAAAAAATTATATTCAGTTTGCAACCTGATGGAGGTCAGTATAGATGGACTAATAGAACAAGTCCCACACACAGCTAGAAGCCCAAATATTTTTTCAGAGGTAGATGCAGATAAAAATTATTTTTAATTTGAAACCTGATGGAGGTCAGTATAGATGGACTAATAGAGAAAGTCCCACACACTGCTAGAAGGCCAAATATTTTTTCAGAGCTAGATGCAGATAAAAATTATTTTTAATTTGCAACCTGATGGAGGTCAGTATAGATGGACTAATAGAGAAAGTCCCACACTCTGCTAGAAGGCCAAATATTTTTTCAGAGCTAGATGCAGAAAAAAATTATATTCAGTTTGCAACCTGATGGAGGTCAGTATAGATGGACTAATAGAGAAAGTCCCACACACTGCTAGAAGGCCAAATATTTTTTCAGAGCTAGATGCAGAAAAAAATTACATTCAGTTTGCAACCTGATGGAGGTCAGTATAGATGGACTAATAGAACAAGTCCCACACACAGCTAGAAGCCCCAATATTTTTTCAGAGGTAGATGCAGATAAAAATTATTTTTAATTTTCAACCTGATGGAGGTCAGTATAGATGTACTAATAGAGAAAGTCCCACACACTGCTAGAAGGCCAAATATTTTTTCAGAGCTAGATGCAGATAAAAATTATTTTTAATTTGCAACCTGATGGAGGTCAGTATAGATGGACTAATAGAGAAAGTCCCACACACTGCTAGAAGGCCAAATATTTTTTCAGAGCTAGATGCAGATAAAAATTATTTTTAATTTGCAACCTGATGGAGGTCAGTATAGATGGAATAATAGAGAAAGTCCCACACACTACTAGAAGGCCAAATATTTTTTCACAACTAGTTGCAGAAAAAAATTATATTCAGTTTGTAACCTGATGGATGTCAGTATAGATGGACTAATAGAACAAGTCCCACACACAGCTAGAAGCCCAAATATTTTTTCAGAGGTAGATGCAGATAAAAATTATTTTTAATTTGCAACCTGATGGAGGTCAGTATAGATGGACTAATAGAGATAGTCCCACACACTGCTAGAAAGACAAATTTTTTTTCAGAGCTAGATGCAGATAAAAATTATTTTTAATTTGCAACCTGATGGAGGTCAGTATAGATGGACTAATAGAGAAAGTCCCACACACTGCTAGAAGGCCAACTATTTTTTCAGAGCTAGATGCAGAAAAAAATTATATTCAGTTTGCAACCTGATGGTGGTCTGTATAGATGGATTAATAGAACAAGTCCCACACACAGCTAGAAGCCCAATATTTTTTCAGAGGTAGATGCAGAAAAAAAATATATTCAGTTTGCAACCTGATGGAGGTCAGTATAGATGGACTAATAGAGAAAGTCCCACACACTGCTAGAAGGCCAACTATTTTTTCAGAGCTAAATGCAGAAAAAAATTATATTCAGTTTGCAACCTGATGTAGGTCAGTATAGATGGACTAATAGAACAAGTCCCACACACAGCTAGAAGCCCAAATATTTTTTCAGAGGTAGATGCAGATAAAAATTATTTTTAATTTGCAACCTGATGGAGGTCAGTATAGATGGACTAATAGAGAAAGTCCCACACACTGCTAGAAGGACAAATATTTTTTCAGAGCTAGATGCAGATAAAAATTATTTTTAATTTGCAACCTGATGGAGGTCAGTATAGATGGACTAATAGAGAAAGTCCCACACACTGCTAGAAGGCCAAATATTTTTTTAGAGCTAGATGCAGATAACAATTATTTTTAATTTGCAACCTGATGGAGGTCAGTATAGATGGACTAATAGAGAAAGTCCCACACACTACTAGAAGGCCAAATATTTTTTCAGAACAAGATGCAGAAAAAAATTATATTCAGTTTGCAACCTGATGGAGGTCAGTATAGATGGACTAATAGAACAAGTCCCACACACAGCTAGAAGCCCAAATATTTTTTCAGAGGTAGATGCAGATAAAAATTATTTTTAATTTGCAACATGATGGAGGTCAGTATAGATGGACTAATAGAGAAAGTCCCACACACTGCTAGAAGGCCAAATATTTTTTCAGAGCTAGATGCAGATAAAAATTATTTTTAATTTGCAACCTGATGGAGGTCAGTATAGATGGACTAATAGAGAAAGTCCCACACACTGCTAGAAGGCCAACTATTTTTTCAGAGCTAGATGCAGAAAAAAATTATATTCAGTTTGCAACCTGATGGAGGTCAGTATAGATGGACTAATAGAGAAAGTCCCACACACTGCTAGAAGGCCAAATATTTTTTCAGAGCTAGATGCAGAAAAAAATTATATTCATTTTGCAACCTGATGGAGGTCAGTATAGATGGACTAATAGAACAAGTCCCACACACAGCTAGAAGCCCAAATATTTTTTCAGAGGTAGATGCAGATAAAAATTATTTTTAATTTGCAACCTGATGGAGGTCAGTATAGATAGACTAATAAAGTCCCACACACTGCTAGAAGGCCAAATATTTTTTCAGAGCTAGATGCAGATAAAAATTATTTTTAATTTGCAACCTGATGGAGGTCAGTATAGATGGACTAATAGAACAAGTCCCACACACAGCTAGAAGCCCAAATATTTTTTCAGAGGTAGATGCAGATAAAAATTATTTTTAATTTGCAACCTGATGGAGGTCAGTATAGATGGACTAATAGAGAAAGTCCCACACACTGCTAGAAGGCCAAATATTTTTTCAGAGCTAGATGCAGAAAAAAATTATATTCAGTTTGCAACCTCATGGAGGTCTGTATAGATGGATTAATAGAACAAGTCCCACACACAGCTAGAAGACCAATATATTTTCAGAGGTAGATGCAGAAAAAAAATATATTCAGTTTGCAACCTGATGGAGGTCAGTATAGATGGACTAATAGAGAAAGTCCCACACACTGCTAGAAGGCCAACTATTTTTTCAGAGCTAAATGCAGAAAAAAATTATATTCAGTTTGCAACCTGATGTAGGTCAGTATAGATGGACTAATAGAACAAGTCCCACACACAGCTAGATGCCCAAATATTTTTTCAGAGGTAGATGCAGATAAAAATTATTTTTAATTTGCAACCTGATGGAGGTCAGTATAGATGGACTAATAGAGAAAGTCCCACACACTGCTAGAAGGCCAAATATTTTTTCAGAGCTAGATGCAGATAAAAATTATTTTTAATTTGCAACCTGATGGAGGTCAGTATAGATGGACTAATAGAGAAAGTCCCACACACTGCTAGAAGGCCAAATATTTTTTCAGAGCTAGATGCAGATAAAAATTATTTTTAATTTGCAACCTGATGGAGGTCAGTATAGATGGACTAATAGAGAAAGTCCCACACACTACTAGAAGGCCAAATATTTTTTCAGAACAAGATGCAGAAAAAAATTATATTCAGTTTGCAACCTGATGGAGGTCAGTATAGATGGACTAATAGAACAAGTCCCACACACAGCTAGAAGCCCAAATATTTTTTCAGAGGTAGATGCAGATAAAAATTATTTTTAATTTGCAACCTGATGGAGGTCAGTATAGATGGACTAATAGAGAAAGTCCCACACACTGCTAGAAGGCCAAATATTTTTTCAGAGCTAGATGCAGATAAAAATTATTTTTAATTTGCAGCCTGATGGAGGTCAGTATAGATGGACTAATAGAGAAAGTCCCACACACTGCTAGAAGGCCAACTATTTTTTCAGAGCTAGATGCAGAAAAAAATTATATTCAGTTTGCAACCTGATGGAGGTCAGTATAGATGGACTAATAGAGAAAGTCCCACACACTGCTAGAAGGCCAAATATTTTTTCAGAGCTAGATGCAGAAAAAAATTATATTCATTTTGCAACCTGATGGAGGTCAGTATAGATGGACTAATAGAACAAGTCCCACACACAGCTAGAAGCCCAAATATTTTTTCAGAGGTAGATGCAGATAAAAATTATTTTTAATTTGCAACCTGATGGAGGTCAGTATAGATGGACTAATAGAGAAAGTCCCACACACTGCTAGAAGGCCAAATATTTTTTCAGAGCTAGATGCAGATAAAAATTATTTTTAATTTGCAACCTGATGGAGGTCAGTATAGATGGACTAATAGAGAAAGTCCCACACACTGCTAGAAGGCCAAATATTTTTTCAGAGCTAGATGCAGATAAAAATTATTTTTAATTTGCAACCTGATGGAGGTCAGTATAGATGGACTAATAGAGAAAGTCCCACACACTGCTAGAAGGCCAAATATTTTTTCAGAGCTAGATGCAAAAAAAAATTATATTCAGTTTGCAACCTGATGGAGGTCAGTATAGATGGACTAATAGAACAAGTCCCACACACAGCTAGAAGCCCAAATATTTTTTCAGAGGAAGATGCAGATAAAAATTATTTTTAATTTGCAACCTGATGAAGGTCAGTATAGATGGACTAATAGAGAAAGTCCCACACAATGCTAGAAGGCCAAATATTTTTTCAGAGCTAGATGCAGATAAAAATTATTTTTAATTTGCAACCTGATGGAGGTCAGTATAGATGGACTAATAGAGAAAGTCCCACACACTGCTAGAAGGCCAAATATTTTTTCAGAGCTAGATGCAGAAAAAAATTACATTCAGTTTGCAACCTGATGGAGGTCAGTATAGATGGACTAATAGAACAAGTCCCACACACAGCTAGAAGCCCCAATATTTTTTCAGAGGTAGATGCAGATAAAAATTATTTTTAATTTGCAACCTGATGGAGGTCAGTATAGATGGACTAATAGAGATAGTCCCACACACTGCTAGAAGGACAAATTTTTTTTCAGAGCTAGATGCAGATAAAAATTATTTTTAATTTGCAACCTGATGGAGGTCAGTATAGATGGACTAATAGAGAAAGTCCCACACACTGCTAGAAGGCCAACTATTTTTTCAGAACTAGATGCAGAAAAAAATTATATTCAGTTTGCAACCTGATGGAGGTCTGTATAGATGGATTAATAGAACAAGTCCCACACACAGCTAGAAGCCCAATATTTTTTCAGAGGTAGATGCAGAAAAAAAATATATTCAGTTTGCAACCTGATGGAGGTCAGTATAGATGGACTAATAGAGAAAGTCCCACACACTGCTAGAAGGCCAACTATTTTTTCAGAGCTAAATGCAGAAAAAAATTATATTCAGTTTGCAACCTGATGTAGGTCAGTATAGATGGACTAATAGAACAAGTCCCACACACAGCTAGAAGCCAAAATATTTTTTCAGAGGTAGATGCAGATAAAAATTATTTTTAATTTGCAACCTGATGGAGGTCAGTATAGATGGACTAATAGAGAAAGTCCCACACACTGCTAGAAGGCCAAATATTTTTTCAGAGCTAGATGCAGATAAAAATTATTTTTAATTTGCAACCTGATGGAGGTCAGTATAGATGGACTAATAGAGAAAGTCCCACACACTGCTAGAAGGCCAAATATTTTTTCAGAGCTAGATGCAGATAAAAATTATATTTAATTTGCAACCTGATGGAGGTCAGTATAGATGGACTAATAGAGAAAGTCCCACACACTACTAGAAGGCCAAATATTTTTTCAGAACAAGATGCAGAAAAAAATTATATTCAGTTTGCAACCTGATGGAGGTCAGTATAGATGGACTAATAGAACAAGTCCCACACACAGCTAGAAGCCCAAATATTTTTTCAGAGGTAGATGCAGATAAAAATTATTTTTAATTTGCAACCTGATGGAGGTCAGTATAGATGGACTAATAGAGAAAGTCCCACACACTGCTAGAAGGCCAAATATTTTTTCAGAGCTAGATGCAGATAAAAATTATTTTTAATTTGCAACCTGATGGAGGTCAGTATAGATGGACTAATAGAGAAAGTCCCACACACTGCTAGAAGGCCAAATATTTTTTCAGAGCTAGATGCAAAAAAAAATTATATTCAGTTTGCAACCTGATGGAGGTCAGTATAGATGGACTAATAGAACAAGTCCCACACACAGCTAGAAGCCCAAATATTTTTTCAGAGGAAGATGCAGATAAAAATTATTTTTAATTTGCAACCTGATGAAGGTCAGTATAGATGGACTAATAGAGAAAGTCCCACACAATGCTAGAAGGCCAAATATTTTTTCAGAGCTAGATGCAGATAAAAATTATTTTTAATTTGCAACCTGATGGAGGTCAGTATAGATGGACTAATAGAGAAAGTCCCACACACTGCTAGAAGGCCAAATATTTTTTCAGAGCTAGATGCAGAAAAAAATTACATTCAGTTTGCAACCTGATGGAGGTCAGTATAGATGGACTAATAGAACAAGTCCCACACACAGCTAGAAGCCCCAATATTTTTTCAGAGGTAGATGCAGATAAAAATTATTTTTAATTTGCAACCTGATGGAGGTCAGTATAGATGGACTAATAGAGATAGTCCCACACACTGCTAGAAGGACAAATTTTTTTTCAGAGCTAGATGCAGATAAAAATTATTTTTAATTTGCAACCTGATGGAGGTCAGTATAGATGGACTAATAGAGAAAGTCCCACACACTGCTAGAAGGCCAACTATTTTTTCAGAACTAGATGCAGAAAAAAATTATATTCAGTTTGCAACCTGATGGAGGTCTGTATAGATGGATTAATAGAACAAGTCCCACACACAGCTAGAAGCCCAATATTTTTTCAGAGGTAGATGCAGAAAAAAAATATATTCAGTTTGCAACCTGATGGAGGTCAGTATAGATGGACTAATAGAGAAAGTCCCACACACTGCTAGAAGGCCAACTATTTTTTCAGAGCTAAATGCAGAAAAAAATTATATTCAGTTTGCAACCTGATGTAGGTCAGTATAGATGGACTAATAGAACAAGTCCCACACACAGCTAGAAGCCAAAATATTTTTTCAGAGGTAGATGCAGATAAAAATTATTTTTAATTTGCAACCTGATGGAGGTCAGTATAGATGGACTAATAGAGAAAGTCCCACACACTGCTAGAAGGCCAAATATTTTTTCAGAGCTAGATGCAGATAAAAATTATTTTTAATTTGCAACCTGATGGAGGTCAGTATAGATGGACTAATAGAGAAAGTCCCACACACTGCTAGAAGGCCAAATATTTTTTCAGAGCTAGATGCAGATAAAAATTATATTTAATTTGCAACCTGATGGAGGTCAGTATAGATGGACTAATAGAGAAAGTCCCACACACTACTAGAAGGCCAAATATTTTTTCAGAACAAGATGCAGAAAAAAATTATATTCAGTTTGCAACCTGATGGAGGTCAGTATAGATGGACTAATAGAACAAGTCCCACACACAGCTAGAAGCCCAAATATTTTTTCAGAGGTAGATGCAGATAAAAATTATTTTTAATTTGCAACCTGATGGAGGTCAGTATAGATGGACTAATAGAGAAAGTCCCACACACTGCTAGAAGGCCAAATATTTTTTCAGAGCTAGATGCAGATAAAAATTATTTTTAATTTGCAACCTGATGGAGGTCAGTATAGATGGACTAATAGAGAAAGTCCCACACACTGCTAGAAGGCCAACTATTTTTTCAGAGCTAGATGCAGAAAAAAATTATATTCAGTTTGCAACCTGATGGAGGTCAGTATAGATGGACTAATAGAGAAAGTCCCACACACTGCTAGAAGGCCAAATATTTTTTCAGAGCTAGATGCAGAAAAAAATTATATTCATTTTGCAACCTGATGGAGGTCAGTATAGATGGACTAATAGAACAAGTCCCACACACAGCTAGAAGCCCAAATATTTTTTCAGAGGTATATGCAGATAAAAATTATTTTTAATTTGCAACCTGATGGAGGTCAGTATAGATGGACTAATAGAGAAAGTCCCACACACTGCTAGAAGGCCAAATATTTTTTCAGAGCTAGATGCAGATAAAAATTATTTTTAATTTGCAACCTGATGGAGGTCAGTATAGATGGACTAATAGAACAAGTCCCACACACAGCTAGAAGCCCAAATATTTTTTCAGAGGTAGATGCAGATAAAAATTATTTTTAATTTGCAACCTGATGGAGGTCAGTATAAATGGACTAATAGAGATAGTCCCACACACTGCTAAAAGGCCAAATTTTTTTTCAGAGCTAGATGCAGATAAAAATTATTTTTAATTTGCAACCTGATGGAGGTCAGTATAGATGGACTAATAGAGAAAGTCCCACACACTGCTAGAAGGCCAACTATTTTTTCAGAGCTAGATGCAGAAAAAAATTATATTCAGTTTGCAACCTGATGGAGGTCTGTATAGATGGATTAATAGAACAAGTCCCACACACAGCTAGAAGCCCAATATTTTTTCAGAGGTAGATGCAGAAAAAAAATATATTCAGTTTGCAACCTGATGGAGGTCAGTATAGATGGACTAATAGAGAAAGTCCCACACACTGCTAGAAGGCCAACTATTTTTTCAGAGCTAAATGCAGAAAAAAATTATATTCAGTTTGCAACCTGATGTAGGTCAGTATATATGGACTAATAGAACAAGTCCCACACACAGCTAGATGCCCAAATATTTTTTCAGAGGTAGATGCAGATAAAAATAATTTTTAATTTGCAACCTGATGGAGGTCAGTATAGATGGACTAATAGAGAAAGTCCCACACACTGCTAGAAGGCCAAATATTTTTTCAGAGCTAGATGCAGATAAAAATTATTTTTAATTTGCAACCTGATGGAGGTCAGTATAGATGGACTAATAGAGAAAGTCCCACACACTGCTAGAAGGCCAAATATTTTTTCAGAGCTAGATGCAGATAAAAATTATTTTTAATTTGCAACCTGATGGAGGTCAGTATAGATGGACTAATAGAGAAAGTCCCACACACTACTAGAAGGCCAAATATTTTTTCAGAACAAGATGCAGAAAAAAATTATATTCAGTTTGCAACCTGATGGAGGTCAGTATAGATGGACTAATAGAACAAGTCCCACACACAGCTAGAAGCCCAAATATTTTTTCAGAGGTAGATGCAGATAAAAATTATTTTTAATTTGCAACCTGATGGAGGTCAGTATAGATGGACTAATAGAGAAAGTCCCACACACTGCTAGAAGGCCAAATATTTTTTCAGAGCTAGATGCAGATAAAAATTATTCTTAATTTGCAGCCTGATGGAGGTCAGTATAGATGGACTAATAGAGAAAGTCCCACACACTGCTAGAAGGCCAACTATTTTTTCAGAGCTAGATGCAGAAAAAAATTATATTCAGTTTGCAACCTGATGGAGGTCAGTATAGATGGACTAATAGAGAAAGTCCCACACACTGCTAGAAGGCCAAATATTTTTTCAGAGCTAGATGCAGAAAAAAATTATATTCATTTTGCAACCTGATGGAGGTCAGTATAGATGGACTAATAGAACAAGTCCCACACACAGCTAGAAGCCCAAATATTTTTTCAGAGGTAGATGCAGATAAAAATTATTTTTAATTTGCAACCTGATGTAGGTCAGTATAGATGGACTAATAGAGAAAGTCCCACACACAGCTAGAAGGCCAAATATTTTATCAGAGCTAGATGCACATAAAAATTATTTTTAATTTGCAACCTGATGGAGGTCAGTATAGATGGACTAATAGCGAAAGTCCCACACACTGCTAGAAGGCCAAATATTTTTTCAGAGCTAGATGCAGATAAAAATTATTTATAATTTGCAACCTGATGGAGGTCAGTATAGATGGACTAATAGAGAAAGTCCCACACACTACTAGAAGGCCAAATATTTTTTCAGAGCAAGATGCAGAAAAAAATTATATTCAGTTTGCAACCTGATGGAGGTCAGTATAGATGGACTAATAGAACAAGTCCCACACACAGCTAGATGCCCAAATATTTTTTCAGAGGTAGATGCAGATAAAAATTATTTTTAATTTTCAACCTGATGGAGGTCAGTATAGATGGACTAATAGAGAAAGTTCCACACACTGCTAGAAGGCCAAATATTTTTTCAGAGCTAGATGCAGATAAAAATTATTTTAATTTGCAACCTGATGGAGGTCAGTATAGATGGACTAATAGAGAAAGTCCCACACACTGCTAGAAGGCCAACTATTTTTTCAGAGCTAGATGCAGAAAAAAATTATATTCAGTTTGCAACCTGATGGAGGTCTGTATAGATGGATTAATAGAACAAGTCCCACACACAGCTAGAAGCCCAATATTTTTTCAGAGGTAGATGCAGAAAAAATATATATTCAGTTTGCAACCTGATAGAGGTCAGTATAGATGGACAAATAGAGAAAGTCCCACACACTGCTAGAAGGCCAAATATTTTTTCAGAGCTAGATGCAGAAAAAAATTATATTCAGTTTGCAACCTGATGGAGGTCAGTATAGATGGACTAATAGAACAAGTCCCACACACAGCTAGAAGCCCAAATATTTTTTCAGAGCTAGATGCAGATAAAAATTATTTTTAATTTGCAACCTGATGGAGGTCAGTATAGATGGACTAATAGAGAAAGTCCCACACACTGCTAGAAGGCCAAATATTTTTTCAGAGCTAGATGCAGATAAAAATTATTTTTAATTTGCAACCTGATGGAGGTCAGTATAGATGGACTAATAGAGAAAGTCCCACACACTACTAGAAGGCCAAATATTTTTTCAGAACAAGATGCAGATAAAAATTATTTTTAATTTGCAACCTGATGGAGGTCAGTATAGATGGACTAATAGAGAAAGTCCCACACACTGCTAGAAGGCCAACTATTTTTTCAGAGCTAGATGCAGAAAAAAATTATATTCAGTTTGCAACCTGATGGAGGTCTGTATAGATGGATTAATAGAACAAGTCCCACACACAGCTAGAAGCCCAATATTTTTTCAGAGGTAGATGCAGAAAAAATATATATTCAGTTTGCAACCTGATGGAGGTCAGTATAGATGGACTAATAGAGAAAGTCCCACACACTACTAGAAGGCCAAATATTTTTTCAGAACAAGATGCAGATAAAAATTATTTTTAATTTGCAACCTGATGGAGGTCAGTATAGATGGACTAATAGAGAAAGTCCCACACACTGCTAGAAGGCCAAATATTTTTTCAGAGCTAGATGCAGATAAAAATTATTTTTAATTTGCAACCTGATGGAGGTCAGTATAGATGGACTAATAGAGAAAGTCCCACACACTGCTAGAAGGCCAACTATTTTTTCAGAGCTAGATGCAGAAAAAAATTATATTCAGTTTGCAACCTGATGGAGGTCTGTATAGATGGATTAATAGAACAAGTCCCACACACAGCTAGAAGCCCAATATTTTTTCAGAGGTAGATGCAGAAAAAAAATATATTCAGTTTGCAACCTGATGGAGGTCAGTATAGATGGACTAATAGAGAAAGTCCCACACACTGCTAGAAGCCCAAATATTTTTTCATAGGTAGATGCAGATAAAAATTATTTTTAATTTGCAACCTGATGTAGGTCAGTATAGATGGACTAATAGAGAAAGTCCCACACACAGCTAGAAGGCCAAATATTTTATCAGAGGTAGATGCAGATAAAAATTATTTTTAATTTGCAACCTGATGGAGGTCAGTATAGATGGACTAATAGAGAAAGTCCCACACACTGCTAGAAGGCCAAATATTTTTTCAGAGCTAGATGCAGATAAAAATTATTTTTAATTTGCAACCTGATGGAGGTCAGTATAGATGGACTAATAGAGAAAGTCCCACACACTACTAGAAGGCCAAATATTTTTTCAGAACAAGATGCAGAAAAAAATTATTTTTAATTTGCAACCTGATGTAGGTCAGTATAGATGGACTAATAGAGAAAGTCCCACACACTACTAGAAGGCCAAATATTTTTTCAGAACAAGATGCAGAAAAAAATTATATTCAGTTTGCAACCTGATGGAGGTCAGTATAGATGGACTAATAGAACAAGTCCCACACACAGCTAGAAGCCCAAATATTTTTTCAGAGGTAGATGCAGATAAAAATTATTTTTAATTTGCAACCTGATGGAGGTCAGTATAGATGGACTAATAGAGAAAGTCAGACACACTGCTAGAAGGCCAAATATTTTTTCAGAGCTAGATGCAGATAAAAATTATTTTTAATTTGCAACCTGATGGAGGTCAGTATAGATGGACTAATAGAGAAAGTCCCACACACTGCTAGAAGGCCAAATATTTTTTCAGAGCTAGATGCAGATAAAAATTATTTTTAATTTGCAACCTGATGGAGGTCAGTATAGATGGACTAATAGAGAAAGTCCCACACACTGCTAGAAGGCCAAATATTTTTTCAGAGCTAGATGCAAAAAAAATTATATTCAGTTTGCAACCTGATGGAGGTCAGTATAGATGGACTAATAGAACAAGTCCCACACACAGCTAGAAGCCCAAATATTTTTTCAGAGGTAGATGCAGATAAAAATAATTTTTAATTTGCAACCTGATGGAGGTCAGTATAGAAGGACTAATAGAGAAAGTCCCACACACTGCTAGAAGGCCAAATATTTTTTTCAGAGCTAGATGCAGATAAAAATTATTTTTAATTTGCAACCTGATGGAGGTCAGTATAGATGGACTAATAGAGAAAGTCCCACACACTGCTAGAAGGCCAAATATTTTTTCAGAGCTAGATGCAGAAAAAAATTACATTCAGTTTGCAACCTGATGGAGGTCAGTATAGATGGACTAATAGAGAAAGTTCCACACACTGCTAGAAGGCCAAATATTTTTTCAGATCTAGATGCAGATAAAAATAATTTTTAATTTGCAACCTGATGGAGGTCAGTATAGATGGACTAATAGAGAAGGTCCCACACACTGCTAGAAGGCCAAATATTTTTTCAGAGCTAGATGCAGAAAAAAATTACATTCAGTTTGCAACCTGATGGAGGTCAGTATAGATGGACTAATAGAGAAAGTCCCACACACTGCTAGAAGTCCAAATATTTTTTCAGAGCTAGATGCAGACAAAAAATTATTTTGAATTTGCAACCTGATGGAGGTCAGTATAGGTGGACTAATAGAACAAGTCCCACACACTGCTAGAAGGCCAAATATTTTTTCAGAGCTAGATGCAGAAAAATATTATATTCAGTTTGCAACCTGATGGAGGTCAGCATAGATGGACTAATAGACAAAGACCCACACACTGCTAGAAGGTCAAATATTTTTTCAGAGCTAGATGCAGATAAAAATTATTTTTAATTTGCAACCTGATGGAGGTCAGTATAGATGGACTAATAGAGAAAATTCCACACACTGCTAGAAGGCCAAATATTTTTTCAGAGCTAAATGCAGAAAAAAATTACATTCAGTTTGCAACCTGATGGAGGTCAGTATAGATGGACTAATAGAGAAAGTCCCACACACTGCTAGAAGGCCAAATATTTTTTCAGAGCTAGATGCAGACAAAAAATTATTTTGAATTTGCAACCTGATGGAGGTCAGTATAGGTGGACTAATAGAACAAGTCCCACACACTGCTAGAAGGCAAAATATTTTTTCAGAGCTAGATGCAGAAAAAAATTATATTCAGTTTGCAACCTGATGGAGGTCAGTATAGATGGACTAATAGAGAAAGACCCACACACTGCTAGAAGGCCAAATATTTTTTCAGAGCTAGATGCAGATAAAAATTATTTTTAATTTGCAACCTGATGGAGGTCAGTATAGATGGACTAATAGAGAAAGTCCCACACACTGCTAGAAGGCCAAATATTTTTTCAGAGGTAGATGCAGATAAAAATTATTTTTAATTTGCAACCTGATGGAGGTCAGTATAGATGGACTAATAGAGAAAGTCCCACACACTGCTAGAAGGCCAACTATTTTTTCAGAGCTAGATGCAGAAAAAAATTATATTCAGTTTGCAACCTGATGGAGGTCTGTATAGATGGATTAATAGAACAAGTCCCACACACAGCTAGAAGCCCAATGTTTTTTCAGAGGTAGATGCAGAAAAAAAATATATTCAGTTTGCAACCTGATGGAGGTCAGTATAGATGGACTAATAGAGAAAGTCCCACACACTGCTAGAAGGCCAAATATTTTTTCAGAGCTAGATGCAGATAAAAATTATTTTTAATTTGCAACCTGATGGAGGTCAGTATAGATGGACTAATAGAGAAAGTCCCACACACTGGTAGAAGGCCAAATATTTTTTTCAGAGCTAGATGCAGATAAAAATTATTTTTAATTTGCAACCTGATGGAGGTCAGTATAGATGGACTAATAGAGAAAGTCCCACACACTACTAGAAGGCCAAATATTTTTTCACAACAAGATGCAGAAAAAAATTATATTCAGTTTGTAACCTGATGGATATTAGTATAGATGGACTAATAGAACAAGTCCCACACACAGCTAGAAGCCCAAATATTTTTTCAGAGGTAGATGCAGATAAAAATTATTTTTAATTTGCAACCTGATGGAGGTCAGTATAGATGGACTAATAGAGAAAGTCCCACACACTGCTAGAAGGCCAAATATTTTTTCAGAGCTAGATGCAGATAAAAATTATTTTTAATTTGTAACCTGATGGAGGTCAGTATAGATGGACTAATAGAGAAAGTCCCACACACTGCTAGAAGGCCAACTAATTTTTCAGAGCTAGATGCAGAAAAAAATTATATTCAGTTTGCAACCTGATGGAGGTCTGTATAGATGGATTAATAGAACAAGTCCCACACACAGCTAGAAGCCCAATATTTTTTCAGAGGTAGATGCAGAAAAAAAATATATTCAGTTTGCAACCTGATGGAGGTCAGTATAGATGGACTTATAGAGAAAGTCCCACACACTGCTAGAAGCCCAAATATTTTTTCAGAGGTAGATGCAGATAAAAATTATTTTTAATTTGCAACCTGATGGAGGTCAGTATAGATGGACTAATAGAGAAAGTCCCACACACTGCTAGAAGGCCAAATATTTTTTCAGAGCTAGATGCAGATAAAAATTATTTTTAATTTGCAACCTGATGGAGGTCAGTATAGATGGACTAATAGCGAAAGTCCCACACACTGCTAGAAGGCCAAATATTTTTTCAGAGCTAGATGCAGATAAAAATTATTTTTAATTTGCAACCTGATGGAGGTCAGTATAGATGGACTAATAGAGAAAGTCCCACACACTACTAGAAGGCCAAATATTTTTTCAGAACAAGATGCAGAAAAAAATTATATTCAGTTTGCAACCTGATGGAGGTCAGTATAGATGGACTAATAGAACAAGTCCCACACACAGCTAGAAGCCCAAATATTTTTTCAGAGGTAGATGCAGAAAAAATATATATTCAGTTTGCAACCTGATGGAGGTCAGTATAGATGGACTAATAGAGAAAGTCCCACACACTGCTAGAAGGCCAAATATTTTTTCAGAGCTAGATGCAGAAAAAAATTATATTCAGTTTGCAACCTGATGGAGGTCAGTATAGATGGACTAATAGAGAAAGTCCCACACACAGCTAGAAGCCCAAATATTTTTTCAGAGGTAGATGCAGATAAAAATTATTTTTAATTTGCAACCTGATGGAGGTCAGTATAGATGGACTAATAGAGAAAGTCCCACACACAGCTAGAAGCCCAAATATTTTTTCAGAGGTAGATGCAGATAAAAATTATTTTTAATTTTCAACCTGATGGAAGTCTGTATAGATGGACTAATAGAGAAAGTCCCACACACTGCTAGAAGGCCAACTATTTTTTCAGAGCTAGATGCAGAAAAAAATTATATTCAGTTTGCAACCTGATGGAGGTCTGTATAGATGGATTAATAGAACAAGTCCCACACACAGCTAGAAGTCCAATATTTTTTCAGAGGTAGATGCAGAAAAAATATATATTCAGTTTGCAACCTGATGGAGGTCAGTATAGATGGACTAATAGAGAAAGTCCCACACACTGCTAGAAGGCCAAATATTTTTTCAGAGCTAGATGCAGAAAAAAATTATATTCAGTTTGCAACCTGATGGAGGTCAGTATAGATGGACTAATAGAGAAAGTCCCACACACAGCTAGAAGCCCAAATATTTTTTCAGAGGTAGATGCAGATAAAAATTATTTTTAATTTGCAACCTGATGGAGGTCAGTATAGATGGACTAATAGAGAAAGTCCCACACACAGCTAGAAGCCCAAATATTTTTTCAGAGGTAGATGCAGATAAAAATTATTTTTAATTTTCAACCTGATGGAAGTCTGTATAGATGGACTAATAGAGAAAGTCCCACACACTGCTAGAAGGCCAAATATTTTTTCAGAGCTAGATGCAGATAAAAATTATTTTTAATTTGCAACCTGATGGAGGTCAGTATAGATGGACTAATAGAGAAAGTCCCACACACTGCTAGAAGGCCAACTATTTTTTCAGAGCTAGATGCAGAAAAAAATTATATTCAGTTTGCAACCTGATGGAGGTCTGTATAGATGGATTAATAGAACAAGTCCCACACACAGCTAGAAGCCCAATATTTTTTCAGAGGAAGGTGCAGAAAAAATATATATTCAGTTAGCAACCTGATGGAGGTCAGTATAGATGGACAAATAGAGAAAGTCCCACACACTGCTAGAAGGCCAAATATTTTTTCAGAGCTAGATGCAGAAAAAAATTATATTCAGTTTGCAACCTGATGGAGGTCAGTATAGATGGACTAATAGAACAAGTCCCACACATAGCTAGAAGCCCAAATATTTTTTCAGAGTTAGATGCAGATAAAAATTATTTTTAATTTGCAACCTGATGGAGGTCAGTATAGATGGACTAATAGAGAAAGTCCCACACACTGCTAGAAGGCCAAATATTTTTTCAGAGCTAGATGCAGATAAAATTATTTTTAATTTGCAACCTGATGGAGGTCAGTATAGATGGACTAATAGAGAAAGTCCCACACACTACTAGAAGGCCAAATATTTTTTCAGAACAAGATGCAGAAAAAAATTATATTCAGTTTGCAACCTGATGGAGGTCAGTATAGATGGACTAATAGAACAAGTCCCACACACAGCTAGAAGCCCAAATATTTTTACAGAGGTAGATGCAGATAAAAATTATTTTTAATTTGTAACCTGATGGAGGTCAGTATAGATGGACTAATAGAGAAAGTCCCACACACTGCTAGAAGGCCAACTAATTTTTCAGAGCTAGATGCAGAAAAAAATTATATTCAGTTTGCAACCTGATGGAGGTCTGTATAGATGGATTAATAGAACAAGTCCCACACACAGCTAGAAGCCCAATATTTTTTCAGAGGTAGATGCAGAAAAAAAATATATTCAGTTTGCAACCTGATGGAGGTCAGTATAGATGGACTTATAGAGAAAGTCCCACACACTGCTAGAAGCCCAAATATTTTTTCAGAGGTAGATGCAGATAAAAATTATTTTTAATTTGCAACCTGATGGAGGTCAGTATAGATGGACTAATAGAGAAAGTCCCACACACTGCTAGAAGGCCAAATATTTTTTCAGAGCTAGATGCAGATAAAAATTATTTTTAATTTGCAACCTGATGGAGGTCAGTATAGATGGACTAATAGAGAAAGTCCCACACACTGCTAGAAGGCCAAATATTTTTTCAGAGCTAGATGCAGATAAAAATTATTTTTAATTTGCAACCTGATGGAGGTCAGTATAGATGGACTAATAGAGAAAGTCCCACACACTACTAGAAGGCCAAATATTTTTTCAGAACAAGATGCAGAAAAAAATTATATTCAGTTTGCAACCTGATGGAGGTCAGTATAGATGGACTAATAGAACAAGTCCCACACACAGCTAGAAGCCCAAATATTTTTTCAGAGGTAGATGCAGATAAAAAATATTTTTAATTTTCAACCTGATGGAGGTCAGTATAGATGGACTAATAGAGAAAGTTCCACACACTGCTAGAAGGAAAAATATTTTTTCAGAGCTAGATGCAGATAAAAATTATTTTAATTTGCAACCTGATGGAGGTCAGTATAGATGGACTAATAGAGAAAGTCCCACACACTGCTAGAAGGCCAACTATTTTTTCAGAGCTAGATGCAGAAAAAAATTATATTCAGTTTGCAACCTGATGGAGGTCTGTATAGATGGATTAATAGAACAAGTCCCACACACAGCTAGAAGTCCAATATTTTTTCAGAGGTAGATGCAGAAAAAATATATATTCAGTTTGCAACCTGATGGAGGTCAGTATAGATGGACTAATAGAGAAAGTCCCACACACTGCTAGAAGGCCAAATATTTTTTCAGAGCTAGATGCAGAAAAAAATTATATTCAGTTTGCAACCTGATGGAGGTCAGTATAGATGGACTAATAGAGAAAGTCCCACACACAGCTAGAAGCCCAAATATTTTTTCAGAGGTAGATGCAGATAAAAATTATTTTTAATTTGCAACCTGATGGAGGTCAGTATAGATGGACTAATAGAGAAAGTCCCACACACAGCTAGAAGCCCAAATATTTTTTCAGAGGTAGATGCAGATAAAAATTATTTTTAATTTTCAACCTGATGGAAGTCTGTATAGATGGACTAATAGAGAAAGTCCCACACACTGCTAGAAGGCCAACTATTTTTTCAGAGCTAGATGCAGAAAAAAATTATATTCAGTTTGCAACCTGATGGAGGTCTGTATAGATGGATTAATAGAACAAGTCCCACACACAGCTAGAAGTCCAATATTTTTTCAGAGGTAGATGCAGAAAAAATATATATTCAGTTTGCAACCTGATGGAGGTCAGTATAGATGGACTAATAGAGAAAGTCCCACACACTGCTAGAAGGCCAAATATTTTTTCAGAGCTAGATGCAGAAAAAAATTATATTCAGTTTGCAACCTGATGGAGGTCAGTATAGATGGACTAATAGAGAAAGTCCCACACACAGCTAGAAGCCCAAATATTTTTTCAGAGGTAGATGCAGATAAAAATTATTTTTAATTTGCAACCTGATGGAGGTCAGTATAGATGGACTAATAGAGAAAGTCCCACACACTGCTAGAAGGCCAAATATTTTTTCAGAGCTAGATGCAGATAAAATTATTTTTAATTTGCAACCTGATGGAGGTCAGTATAGATGGACTAATAGAGAAAGTCCCACACACTACTAGAAGGCCAAATATTTTTTCAGAACAAGATGCAGAAAAAAATTATATTCAGTTTGCAACCTGATGGAGGTCAGTATAGATGGACTAATAGAACAAGTCCCACACACAGCTAGAAGCCCAAATATTTTTACAGAGGTAGATGCAGATAAAAATTATTTTTAATTTGTAACCTGATGGAGGTCAGTATAGATGGACTAATAGAGAAAGTCCCACACACTGCTAGAAGGCCAACTAATTTTTCAGAGCTAGATGCAGAAAAAAATTATATTCAGTTTGCAACCTGATGGAGGTCTGTATAGATGGATTAATAGAACAAGTCCCACACACAGCTAGAAGCCCAATATTTTTTCAGAGGTAGATGCAGAAAAAAAATATATTCAGTTTGCAACCTGATGGAGGTCAGTATAGATGGACTTATAGAGAAAGTCCCACACACTGCTAGAAGCCCAAATATTTTTTCAGAGGTAGATGCAGATAAAAATTATTTTTAATTTGCAACCTGATGGAGGTCAGTATAGATGGACTAATAGAGAAAGTCCCACACACTGCTAGAAGGCCAAATATTTTTTCAGAGCTAGATGCAGATAAAAATTATTTTTAATTTGCAACCTGATGGAGGTCAGTATAGATGGACTAATAGAGAAAGTCCCACACACTGCTAGAAGGCCAAATATTTTTTCAGAGCTAGATGCAGATAAAAATTATTTTTAATTTGCAACCTGATGGAGGTCAGTATAGATGGACTAATAGAGAAAGTCCCACACACTACTAGAAGGCCAAATATTTTTTCAGAACAAGATGCAGAAAAAAATTATATTCAGTTTGCAACCTGATGGAGGTCAGTATAGATGGACTAATAGAACAAGTCCCACACACAGCTAGAAGCCCAAATATTTTTTCAGAGGTAGATGCAGATAAAAATTATTTTTAATTTTCAACCTGATGGAGGTCAGTATAGATGGACTAATAGAGAAAGTTCCACACACTGCTAGAAGGAAAAATATTTTTTCAGAGCTAGATGCAGATAAAAATTATTTTAATTTGCAACCTGATGGAGGTCAGTATAGATGGACTAATAGAGAAAGTCCCACACACTGCTAGAAGGCCAACTATTTTTTCAGAGCTAGATGCAGAAAAAAATTATATTCAGTTTGCAACCTGATGGAGGTCTGTATAGATGGATTAATAGAACAAGTCCCACACACAGCTAGAAGTCCAATATTTTTTCAGAGGTAGATGCAGAAAAAATATATATTCAGTTTGCAACCTGATGGAGGTCAGTATAGATGGACTAATAGAGAAAGTCCCACACACTGCCAGAAGGCCAAATATTTTTTCAGAGCTAGATGCAGAAAAAAATTATATTCAGTTTGCAACCTGATGGAGGTCAGTATAGATGGACTAATAGAGAAAGTCCCACACACAGCTAGAAGCCCAAATATTTTTTCAGAGGTAGATGCAGATAAAAATTATTTTTAATTTGCAACCTGATGGAGGTCAGTATAGATGGACTAATAGAGAAAGTCCCACACACAGCTAGAAGCCCAAATATTTTTTCAGAGGTAGATGCAGATAAAAATTATTTTTAATTTTCAACCTGATGGAAGTCTGTATAGATGGACTAATAGAGAAAGTCCCACACACTGCTAGAAGGCCAAATATTTTTTCAGAGCTAGATGCAGATAAAAATTATTTTTAATTTGCAACCTGATGGAGGTCAGTATAGATGGACTAATAGAGAAAGTCCCACACACTGCTAGAAGGCCAACTATTTTTTCAGAGCTAGATGCAGAAAAAAATTATATTCAGTTTGCAACCTGATGGAGGTCTGTATAGATGGATTAATAGAACAAGTCCCACACACAGCTAGAAGCCCAATATTTTTTCAGAGGAAGGTGCAGAAAAAATATATATTCAGTTAGCAACCTGATGGAGGTCAGTATAGATGGACAAATAGAGAAAGTCCCACACACTGCTAGAAGGCCAAATATTTTTTCAGAGCTAGATGCAGAAAAAAATTATATTCAGTTTGCAACCTGATGGAGGTCAGTATAGATGGACTAATAGAACAAGTCCCACACATAGCTAGAAGCCCAAATATTTTTTCAGAGCTAGATGCAGATAAAAATTATTTTTAATTTGCAACCTGATGGAGGTCAGTATAGATGGACTAATAGAGAAAGTCCCACACACTGCTAGAAGGCCAAATATTTTTTCAGAGCTAGATGCAGATAAAATTATTTTTAATTTGCAACCTGATGGAGGTCAGTATAGATGGACTAATAGAGAAAGTCCCACACACTACTAGAAGGCCAAATATTTTTTCAGAACAAGATGCAGAAAAAAATTATATTCAGTTTGCAACCTGATGGAGGTCAGTATAGATGGACTAATAGAACAAGTCCCACACACAGCTAGAAGCCCAAATATTTTTACAGAGGTAGATGCAGATAAAAATTATTTTTAATTTGCAACCTGATGGAGGTCAGTATAGATGGACTAATAGAGAAAGTCCCACACACTACTAGAAGGCCAAATATTTTTTCAGAACAAGATGCAGAAAAAAATTATTTTTAATTTGCAACCTGATGGAGGTCAGTATAGATGGACTAATAGAGAAAGTCCCACACAATACTAGAAGGCCAAATATTTTTTCAGAACAAGATGCAGAAAAAAATTATATTCAGTTTGCAACCTGATGGAGGTCAGTATAGATGGACTAATAGAACAAGTCCCACACACAGCTAGAAGCCCAAATATTTTTTCAGAGGTAGATGCAGATAAAAATTATTTTTAATTTGCAACCTGATGGAGGTCAGTATAGATGGACTAATAGAGAAAGTCCCACACACTGCTAGAAGGCCAACTATTTTTTCAGAGCTAGATGCAGAAAAAAATTATATTCAGTTTGCAACCTGATGGAGGTCTGTATAGATGGATTAATAGAACAAGTCCCACACACAGCTAGAAGCCCAATATTTTTTCAGAGGTAGATGCAGAAAAAATATATATTCAGTTTGCAACCTGATGGAGGTCAGTATAGATGGACTAATAGAGAAAGTCCCACACACTGCTAGAAGGCCAAATATTTTTTCAGAGCTAGATGCAGAAAAAAATTATATTCAGTTTGCAACCTGATGGAGGTCAGTATAGATGGACTAATAGAGAAAGTCCCACACACAGCTAGAAGCCCAAATATTTTTTCAGAGGTAGATGCAGATAAAAATTATTTTTAATTTGCAACCTGATGGAGGTCAGTATAGATGGACTAATAGAGAAAGTCCCACACACTGCTAGAAGGCCAAATATTTTTTCAGAGCTAGATGCAGATAAAAATTATTTTTAATTTGCAACCTGATGGAGGTCAGTATAGATGGACTAATAGAGAAAGTCCCAGACACTGCTAGAAGGCCAAATATTTTTTCAGAGCTAGATGCAGATAAAAATTATTTTTAATTTGCAACCTGATGGAGGTCAGTATAGATGGACTAATAGAGAAAGTCCCACACACTGCTAGAAGGCCAAATATTTTTTCAGAGCTAGATGCAAAAAAAAATTATATTCAGTTTGCAACCTGATGGAGGTCAGTATAGATGGACTTATTGAACAAGTCCCACACACAGCTAGAAGCCCAAATATTTTTTCAGAGGTAGATGCAGATAAAAATTATTTTTAATTTGCAAACTGATGGAGGTCAGTATAGATGGACTAATAGAGAAAGTCCCACACACTACTAGAAGGCCAAATATTTTTTCAGAACAAGATGCAGAAAAAAATTATATTCAGTTTGCAACCTGATGGAGGTCAGTATAGATGGACTAATAGAACAAGTCCCACACACAGCTAGAAGCCCAAATATTTTTACAGAGGTAGATGCAGATAAAAATTATTTTTAATTTGCAACCTGATGGAGGTCAGTATAGATGGACTAATAGAGAAAGTCCCACACACTACTAGAAGGCCAAATATTTTTTCAGAACAAGATGCAGAAAAAAATTATTTTTAATTTGCAACCTGATGGAGGTCAGTATAGATGGACTAATAGAGAAAGTCCCACACAATACTAGAAGGCCAAATATTTTTTCAGAACAAGATGCAGAAAAAAATTATATTCAGTTTGCAACCTGATGGAGGTCAGTATAGATGGACTAATAGAACAAGTCCCACACACAGCTAGAAGCCCAAATATTTTTTCAGAGGTAGATGCAGATAAAAATTATTTTTAATTTGCAACCTGATGGAGGTCAGTATAGATGGACTAATAGAGGAAGTCCCACACACTGCTAGAAGGCCAACTATTTTTTCAGAGCTAGATGCAGAAAAAAATTATATTCAGTTTGCAACCTGATGGAGGTCTGTATAGATGGATTAATAGAACAAGTCCCACACACAGCTAGAAGCCCAATATTTTTTCAGAGGTAGATGCAGAAAAAATATATATTCAGTTTGCAACCTGATGGAGGTCAGTATAGATGGACTAATTGAGAAAGTCCCACACACTGCTAGAAGGCCAAATATTTTTTCAGAGCTAGATGCAGAAAAAAATTATATTCAGTTTGCAACCTGATGGAGGTCAGTATAGATGGACTAATAGAGAAAGTCCCACACACAGCTAGAAGCCCAAATATTTTTTCAGAGGTAGATGCAGATAAAAATTATTTTTAATTTGCAACCTGATGGAGGTCAGTATAGATGGACTAATAGAGAAAGTCCCACACACTGCTAGAAGGCCAAATATTTTTTCAGAGCTAGATGCAGATAAAAATTATTTTTAATTTGCAACCTGATGGAGGTCAGTATAGATGGACTAATAGAGAAAGTCCCAGACACTGCTAGAAGGCCAAATATTTTTTCAGAGCTAGATGCAGATAAAAATTATTTTTAATTTGCAACCTGATGGAGGTCAGTATAGATGGACTAATAGAGAAAGTCCCACACACTGCTAGAAGGCCAAATATTTTTTCAGAGCTAGATGCAAAAAAAAATTATATTCAGTTTGCAACCTGATGGAGGTCAGTATAGATGGACTTATTGAACAAGTCCCACACACAGCTAGAAGCCCAAATATTTTTTCAGAGGTAGATGCAGATAAAAATTATTTTTAATTTGCAAACTGATGGAGGTCAGTATAGATGGACTAATAGAGAAAGTCCCACACACAGCTAGAAGCCCAAATATTTTTTCAGAGCTAGATGCAGATAAAAATTATTTTTAATTTGCAACCTGATGGAGGTCAGTATAAATAAAACCAATAGAGAAAGTCCCACACACTGCTAGAAGGCCAAATATTTTTTCAGAGCTAGAAGCAGAAAAAAATTACATTCAATTTGCAACCTGATGGAGGTCAGTATAGATGGACTAATAGAGAAAGTCCCACACACTGCTAGAAGGCCAAATATTTTTTCAGATCTAGATGCAGATAAAAATAATTTTTAATTTGCAACCTGATGGAGGTCAGTATAGATGGACTAATAGAGAAAGTCCCACACACTGCTAGAAGGCCAAATATTTTTTCAGAGCTAGATGCAGAAAAAAATTACATTCAGTTTGCAACCTGATGGAGGTCAGTATAGATGGACTAATAGAGAAAGTCCCACACACTGCTAGAAGGCCAAATATTTTTTCAGAGCTAGATGCAGACAAAAAATTATTTTTAATTTGCAACCTGATGGAGGTCAGTATAGATTTACTAATAGAGAAAGTCCCACACACTACTAGAAAGCCAAATATTTTTCCACAACTAGATGCAGAAAAAAATTATATTCAGTTTGCAACCTGATGGAGGTCAGTATAGATGGACTAATAGAACAAGTCCCACACACAGCTAGAAGCCCAATATTTTTTCAGAGGTAGATGAAGAAAAAAATTATATTCAGCTTGCAACCTGATGTAGGTCAGTATAGATGGACTAATAGAACAAGTCCCACACACAGCTAGAAGCCCAAATATTTTTTCAGAGGTAGATGCAGATAAAAATTATTTTTAATTTGCAACCTGATGGAGGTCAGTATAGATGGACTAATAGAGAAAGTCCCACACACTGCTAGAAGGCCAAATATTTTTTCAGAGCTAGATGCAGATAAAAATTATTTTTAATTTGCAACCTGATGGAGGTCAGTATAGATGGACTAATAGAGAAAGTCCCACACACTGCTAGAAGGCCAAATATTTTTTCAGAGCTAGATGCAGATAAAAATTATTTTTAATTTGCAACCTGATGGAGGTCAGTATAGATGGACTAATAGAGAAAGTCCCACACACTGATAGAAGGCCAAATATTTTTTCAGAGCTAGATGCAGATAAAAATTATTTTTAATTTGCAACCTGATGGAGGTCAGTATAGATGGACTAATAGAGAAAGTCGCACACACTACTAGAAGGCCAAATATTTTTTCAGAACAAGATACACAAAAAAATTATATTCAGTTTGCAATCTGATGGAGGTCAGTATATATGGACTAATAGAACAAGTCCCACACACAGCTAGAAGCCCAAATATTTTTTCAGAGGTAGATGCAGATAAAAATTATTTTTAATTTTCAACCTGATGGAGGTCAGTATAGATGGACTAATAGAGAAAGTCCCACACACTGCTAGAAGGCCAACTATTTTTTCAGAGCTAGATGCAGAAAAAAATTATATTCAGTTTGCAACCTGATGGAGGTCTGTATAGATGGATTAATAGAACAAGTCCCACACACAGCTAGAAGCCCAATATTTTTTCAGAGGTAGATGCAGAAAAAATATATATTCAGTTTGCAACCTGATGGAGGTCAGTATAGATGGACTAATAGAGAAAGTCCCACACACTGCTAGAAGGCCAAATATTTTTTCAGAGCTAGATGCAGAAAAAAATTATATTCAGTTTGCAACCTGATGGAGGTCAGTATAGATGGACTAATAGAACAAGTCCCACACATAGCTAGAAGCCCAAATATTTTTTCAGAGCTAGATGCAGATAAAAATTATTTTTAATTTGCAACCTGATGGAGGTCAGTATAGATGGACTAATAGAGAAAGTCCCACACACTGCTAGAAGGCCAAATATTTTTTCAGAGCTAGATGCAGATAAAATTATTTTTAATTTGCAACCTGATGGAGGTCAGTATAGATGGACTAATAGAGAAAGTCCCACACACTACTAGAAGGCCAAATATTTTTTCAGAACAAGATGCAGAAAAAAATTATATTCAGTTTGCAACCTGATGGAGGTCAGTATAGATGGACTAATAGAACAAGTCCCACACACAGCTAGAAGCCCAAATATTTTTACAGAGGTAGATGCAGATAAAAATTATTTTTAATTTGCAACCTGATGGAGGTCAGTATAGATGGACTAATAGAGAAAGTCCCACACACTACTAGAAGGCCAAATATTTTTTCAGAACAAGATGCAGAAAAAAATTATTTTTAATTTGCAACCTGATGGAGGTCAGTATAGATGGACTAATAGAGAAAGTCCCACACAATACTAGAAGGCCAAATATTTTTTCAGAACAAGATCCAGAAAAAAATTATATTCAGTTTGCAACCTGATGGAGGTCAGTATAGATGGACTAATAGAACAAGTCCCACACACAGCCAGAAGCCCAAATATTTTTTCAGAGGTAGATGCAGATAAAAATTATTTTTAATTTGCAACCTGATGGAGGTCAGTATAGATGGACTAATAGAGAAAGTCCCACACACTGCTAGAAGGCCAACTATTTTTTCAGAGCTAGATGCAGAAAAAAATTATATTCAGTTTCCAACCTGATGGAGGTCTGTATAGATGGATTAATAGAACAAGTCCCACACACAGCTAGAAGCCCAATATTTTTTCAGAGGTAGATGCAGAAAAAATATATATTCAGTTTTCAACCTGATGGAGGTCAGTATAGATGGACTAATAGAGAAAGTCCCACACACTGCTAGAAGGCCAAATATTTTTTCAGAGCTAGATGCAGAAAAAAATTATATTCAGTTTGCAACCTGATGGAGGTCAGTATAGATGGACTAATAGAACAAGTCCCACACACAGCTAGAAGCCCAAATATTTTTTCAGAGGTAGATGCAGATAAAAATTATTTTTAATTTGCAACCTGATGGAGGTCAGTATAGATGGACTAATAGAGAAAGTCCCACACACTGCTAGAAGGCCAAATATTTTTTCAGAGCTAGATGCAGATAAAAATTATTTTTAATTTGCAACCTGATGGAGGTCAGTATAGATGGACTAATAGAGAAAGTCCCAGACACTGCTAGAAGGCCAAATATTTTTTCAGAGCTAGATGCAGATAAAAATTATTTTTAATTTGCAACCTGATGGAGGTCAGTATAGATGGACTAATAGAGAAAGTCCCACACACTGCTAGAAGGCCAAATATTTTTTCAGAGCTAGATGCAAAAAAAAATTATATTCAGTTTGCAACCTGATGGAGGTCAGTATAGATGGAGTTATTGAACAAGTCCCACACACAGCTAGAAGCCCAAATATTTTTTCAGAGGTAGATGCAGATAAAAATTATTTTTAATTTGCAAACTGATGGAGGTTAGTATAGATGGACTAATAGAGAAAGTCCCACACACTGCTAGAAGGCCAAATATTTTTTCAGAGCTAGATGCAGATAAAAATTATTTTTAATTTGCAACCTGATGGAGGTCAGTATAAATCAACCAATAGAGAAAGTCCCACACACTGCTAGAAGGCCAAATATTTTTTCAGAGCTAGATGCAGAAAAAAATTACATTCAGTTTGCAACCTGATGGAGGTCAGTATAGATGGACTAATAGAGAAAGTCCCACACACTGCTAGAAGGCCAAATATTTTTTCAGATCTAGATGCAGATAAAAATAATTTTTAATTTGCAACCTGATGGAGGTCAGTATAGATGGACTAATAGAGAAAGTCCCACACACTGCTAGAAGGCCAAATATTTTTTCAGAGCTAGATGCAGAAAAAAATTACATTCAGTTTGCAACCTGATGGAGGTCAGTATAGATGGACTAATAGAGAAAGTCCCACACACTGCTAGAAGGCCAAATATTTTTTCAGAGCTAGATGCAGACAAAAAATTATTTTTAATTTGCAACCTGATGGAGGTCAGTATAGATTTACTAATAGAGAAAGTCCCACACACTACTAGAAAGCCAAATATTTTTTCACAACTAGATGCAGAAAAAAATTATATTCAGTTTGCAACCTGATGGAGGTCAGTATAGATGGACTAATAGAACAAGTCCCACACACAGCTAGAAGCCCAAATATTTTTTCAGAGGTAGATGCAGATAAAAATTATTTTTAATTTGCAACCTGATGGAGGTCAGTATAGATGGACTAATAGAGAAAGTCCCACACACTGCTAGAAGGCCAAATATTTTTTCAGAGCTAGATGCAGATAAAAATTATTTTTAATTTGCAACCTGATGGAGGTCAGTATAGATGGACTAATAGAGAAAGTCCCACACACTGCTAGAAGGCCAACTATTTTTTCAGAGCTAGATGCAGAAAAAAATTATATTCAGTTTGCAACCTGATGGAGGTCTGTATAGATGGATTAATAGAACAAGTCCCACACACAGCTAGAAGCCCAATATTTTTTCAGAGGTAGATGAAGAAAAAAATTATATTCAGCTTGCAACCTGATGTAGGTCAGTATAGATGGACTAATAGAACAAGTCCCACACACAGCTAGAAGCCCAAATATTTTTTCAGAGGTAGATGCATATAAAAATTATTTTTAATTTGCAACCTGATGGAGGTCAGTATAGATGGACTAATAGAGAAAGTCCCACACACTTCTAGAAGGCCAAATATTTTTTCAGAGCTAGATGCAGATAAAAATTATTTTTAATTTGCAACCTGATGGAGGTCAGTATAGATGGACTAATAGAGAAAGTCCCACACACTGCTAGAAGGCCAAATATTTTTTCAGAGCTAGATGCAGATAAAAATTATTTTTAATTTGCAACCTGATGGAGGTCAGTATAGATGGACTAATAGAGAAAGTCCCACACACTGATAGAAGGCCAAATATTTTTTCAGAGCTAGATGCAGATAAAAATTATTTTTAATTTGCAACCTGATGGAGGTCAGTATAGATGGACTAATAGAGAAAGTCGCACACACTACTAGAAGGCCAAATATTTTTTCAGAACAAGATGCAGAAAAAAATTATATTCAGTTTGCAATCTGATGGAGGTCAGTATATATGGACTAATAGAACAAGTCCCACACACAGCTAGAAGCCCAAATATTTTTTCAGAGGTAGATGCAGATAAAAATTATTTTTAATTTTCAACCTGATGGAGGTCAGTATAGATGGACTAATAGAGAAAGTCCCACACACTGCTAGAAGGCCAAATATTTTTTCAGAGCTAGATGCAGATAAAAATTATTTTTAATTTGCAACCTGATGGAGGTCAGTATAGATGGACTAATAGAGAAAGTCCCACACACTGCTAGAACGCCAACTATTTTTTCAGAGCTAGATGCAGAAAAAAATTATATTCAGTTTGCAACCTGATGGAGGTCTGTATAGATGGATTAATAGAACAAGTCCCACACACAGCTAGAAGCCCAATATTTTTTCAGAGGTAGATGCAGAAAAAAATATATATTCAGTTTGCAACCTGATGGAGGTCAGTATAGATGGACAAATAGAGAAAATCCCACATACTGCTAGAAGGCCACATATTTTTTCAGAGCTAGATGCAGAAAAAAATTATATTCAGTTTGCAACCTGATGGAGGTCAGTATAGATGGACTAATAGAACAAGTCCCACACACAGCTAGAAGCCCAAATATTTTTTCAGAGCTAGATGCAGATAAAAATTATTTTTAATTTGCAACCTGATGGAGGTCAGTATAGATGGACTAATAGAGAAAGTCCCACACACTGCTAGAAGGCCAAATATTTTTTCAGAGCTAGATGCAGATAAAAATTATTTTTAATTTGCAACCTGATGGAGGTCAGTATAGATGGACTAATAGAGAAAGTCCCACACACTGCTAGAAGGCCAACTATTTTTTCAGAGCTAGATGCAGAAAAAAATTATATTCAGTTTGCAACCTGATGGAGGTCTGTATAGATGGATTAATAGAACAAGTCCCACATACAGCTAGAAGCCCAATATTTTTTCAGAGGTAGATGCAGAAAAAATATATATTCAGTTTGCAACCTGATGGAGGTCAGTATAGATGGACTAATAGAGAAAGTCCCACACACTGCTAGAAGGCCAAATATTTTTTCAGAGCTAGATGCAGATGAAAATTATTTTTAATTTGCAACCTGATGGAGGTCAGTATAGATGGACTAATAGAGAAAGTCCCACACACTGCTAGAAGGCCAAATATTTTTTCAGAGCTAGATGCAGATAAAAATTATTTTTAATTTGCAACCTGAGGGAGGTCATTATAGATGGACTAATAGAGAAAGTCCCACACACTGCTAGAAGGCCAAATATTTTTTCAGAGCTAGATGCAAAAAAAAATTATATTCAGTTTGCAACCTGATGGAGGTCAGTATAGATGGACTAATAGAACAAGTCCCACACACAGCTAGAAGCCCAAATATTTTTTCAGAGGTAGATGCAGAAAAAAATTATTTTTAATTTGCAACCTGATGGAGGTCAGTAAAGATGGACTAATAGAGAAAGTCCCACACACTGCTAGAAGGCCAAATATTTTTTCAGAGCTAGATGCAGATAAAAATTATTTTTAATTTGCAACCTGATGGAGGTCTGTATAGATGGACTAATAGAGAAAGTCCCACATACTGCTAGAAGGCCAAATATTTTTTCAGAGCTAGATGCAGAAAAAAATTATATTCAGTTTGCAACCTGATGGAGGTCTGTATAGATGGATTAATAGAACAAGTCCCACACACAGCTAGAAGCCCAATATTTTTTCAGAGGTAGATGCAGAAAAAATATATATTCAGTTTGCAACCTGATGGAGGTCAGTATAGATGGACAAATAGAGAAAGTCCCACACATTGCTGGAAGGCCAAATATTTTTTCAGAGCTAGATGCAGAAAAAAATTATATTCAGTTTGCAACCTGATGGAGGTCAGTATAGATGGACTATTAGAACAAGTCCCACACACAGCTAGAAGCCCAAATATTTTTTCAGAGCTAGATGCAGATAAAAATTATTTTTAATTTGCAACCTGATGGAGGTCAGTATAGATGGACTAATAGAGAAAGTCCCACACACTGCTAGAAGGCCAAATATTTTTTCAGAGCTAGATGCAGATAAAAATTATTTTTAATTTGCAACCTGATGGAGGTCAGTATAGATGGACTAATACAGAAAGTCCCACACACTACTAGAAGGCCAAATATTTTTTCAGAACAAGATGCCGAAAAAAATTATATTCAATTTGCAACCTGATGGAGGTCAGTATAGATGGACTAATAGAACAAGTCCCACACACAGCTAGAAGCCCAATTATTTTTTCAGAGGTAGATGCAGATAAAAATTATTTTTAATTTGCAACCTGATGGAGGTCAGTATAGATGGACTAATAGAGAAAGTCCCACACACAGCTAGAAGGCCAAATACTTTTTCAGAGCTAGATGCAGATAAAAATTATTTTTAATTTGCAACCTGATGGAGGTCAGTATAGATGGACTAATAGAGAAAGTCCCACACACTGCTAGAAGGCCAACTATTTTTTCAGAGCTAGATGCAGAAAAAAATTATATTCAGTTTGCAACCTGATGGAGGTCTGTATAGATGGATTAATAGAACAAGTCCCACACACAGCAAGAAGACCAATATTTTTTCAGAGGTAGATGCAGAAAAAATATATATTCAGTTTGCAACCTGATGGAGGTCAGTATAGATGGACTAATAGAGAAAGTCCCACACACTGCTAGAAGGCCAAATATTTTTTCAGAGCTAGATGCAGATATAAATTATTTTTAATTTGCAACCTGATGGAGGTCAGTATAGATGGACTAATAGAGAAAGTCCCACACACTGCTAGAAGGCCAAATATTTTTTCAGAGCTAGATGCAGAAAAAAATTACATTCAGTTTGCAACCTGATGGAGGTCAGTATAGATGGACTAGTAGAGAAAGTCCCACACACTGCTAGAAGGCCAAATATTTTTTCAGATCTAGATGCAGATAAAAATAATTTTTAATTTGCAACCTGATGGAGGTCAGTATAGATGGACTAATAGAGAAAGTCCCACACACTGCTAGAAGGCCAAATATTTTTTCAGAGCTAGATGCAGAAAAAAATTACATTCAGTTTGCAACCTGATGGAGGTCAGTATAGATGGACTAATAGAGAAAGTCCCACACACTGCTAGAAGGCCAAATATTTTTTCAGAGCTAGATGCAGATAAAAATTATTTTTAATTTGCAACCTGATGGAGGTCAGTATAGATGGACTAATAGAGAAAGTCCCACGCACTGCTAGAAGGCCAAATATTTTTTCAGAGCTAGATGCAGATAAAAATTATTTTTAATTTGCAACCTGATGGAGGTCAGTATAGGTGGACTAATAGAACAAGTCCCACACACTGCTAGAAGGCCAAATATTTTTTCAGAGCTAGATGCAGAAAAAAATTATATTCAGTTTGCAACCTGATGGAGGTCAGTATAGATGGACTAATAGAACAAGTCCCACACACAGCTAGAAGCCCAAATATTTTTTCAGAGCTAGATGCAGATAAAAATTAATTTTAATTTGCAACCTGATGGAGGTCAGTATAGATGGACTAATAGAGAAAGTCCCACACACTGCTAGAAGGCCAAATATTTTTTCAGAGCTAGATGCAGACAAAAAATTATTTTGAATTTGCAACCTGATGGAGGTCAGTATAGGTGGACTAATAGAACAAGTACCACACACTGCTAGAAGGCCAAATATTTTTTCAGAGCTAGATGCAGAAAAAAATTATATTCAGTTTGCAACCTGATGGATGTCAGTATAGATGGACTAATAGAACAAGTCCCACACACTGCTAGAAGGCCAAATATTTTTTCAGAGCTAGATGCAGATAAAAATTTATTTTAATTTGCAACCTGATGGAGGTCAGTATAGATGAACTAATAGAGAAAGTCCCACACACTGCTAGAAGGCCAAATATTTTTTCAGAGCTAGATGCAGATAAAAATTATTTTTAATTTGCAACCTGATGGAGGTCAGTATAGATGGACTAATAGAGAAAGTCCCACACACTGCTAGAAGGCCAAATATTTTTTCAGAGCTAGATGCAGATAAAAAATATTTTTAATTTTCAACCTGATGGAGGTCAGTATAGATGGACTAATAGAGAACGTCCCACACACTGCTAGAAGGCCAACTATTTTTTCAGAGCTACATGCAGAAAAAAATTATATTCAGTTTGCAACCTGATGGAGGTCTGTATAGATGGATTAATAGAACAAGTCCAACACACAGCTAGAAGGCCAAATTTTTTTTTCAGAGGTAGATGCAGAAAAAATATATATTCAGTTTGCAACCTGATGGAGGTCAGTATAGATGGACTAATAGAGAAAGTTCCACACACTGCTAGAAGGCCAAATATTTTTTCAGAGCTAGATGCAGAAAAAAATTATATTCAGTTTGCAACCTGATGTAGGTCAGTATAGATGGACTAATAGAACAAGTCCCACACAGCTAGAAGCCCAAATATTTTTTCAGAGGTAGATGCAGATAAAAATTATTTTTAATTTGCAACCTGATGGAGGTCAGTATAGATGGACTAATAGAGAAACTCCCACACACTGCTAGAAGGCCAAATATTTTTTCAGAGCTAGATGCAGATAAAAATTATTTTTAATTTGCAACCTGATGGAGGTCAGTATAGATGGACTAATAGAGAAAGTCCCACACACTGCTAGAAGGCCAAATATTTTTTCAGAGCTAGATGCAGATAAAAATTATTTTTAATTTGCAACCTGATGGAGGTCAGTATAGATGGACTAATAGAGAAAGTCCCACACACTACTAGAAAGCCAAATATTTTTTCAGAACAAGATGCAGAAAAAAATTATATTTAGTTTGCAACCTGATGGAGGTCAGTATAGATGGACTAATAGAACAAGTCCCACACACAGCTAGAAGCCCAAATATTTTTTCAGAGGTAGATGCAGATAAAAATTATTTTTAATTTGCAACCTGATGGAGGTCAGTATAGATGGACTAATAGAGAAAGTCCCACACACTGCTAGAAGGCCAAATATTTTTTCAGAGCTAGATGCAGATAAAAATTATTTTTAATTTGCAACCTGATGGAGGTCAGTATAGATGGACTAATAGAGAAAGTCCCACACACTGCTAGAAGGCCAACTATTTTTTCAGAGCTAGATGCAGAAAAAAATTATATTCAGTTTGCAACCTGATGGAGGTCTGTATAGATGGATTAATAGAACAAGTCCCACACACAGCTAGAAGCCCAATATTTTTTCAGAGGTAGATGCAGAAAAAATATATATTCAGTTTGCAACCTGATGGAGGTCAGTATAGATGGACTAATAGAGAAAGTCCCACACACTGCTAGAAGGCCAAATATTTTTTCAGAGCTAGATGCAGAAAAAAATTATATTCAGTTTGCAACCTGATGGAGGTCAGTATAGATGGACTAATAGAACAAGTCCCACACACAGCTAGAAGCCCAATTATTTTTTCAGAGGTAGATGCAGATAAAAATTATTTTTAATTTGCAACCTGATGGAGGTCAGTATAGATGGACTAATAGAGAAAGTCCCACACACTGCTAGAAGGCCAAATATTTTTTCAGAGCTAGATGCAGATAAAAATTATTTTTAATTTGCAACCTGATGGAGGTCAGTATAGATGGACTAATAGAGAAAGTCCCACACACTGCTAGAAGGCCAAATATTTTTTCAGAGCTAGATGCAGATAAAAATTATTTTTAATATGCAGCCTGATGGAGGTCAGTATAGATGGACTAATAGAGAAAGTCCCACACACTGCTAGAAGGCCAAATATTTTTTCAGATCTAGATGCAGATAAAAATAATTTTTAATTTGCAACCTGATGGAGGTCAGTATAGATGGACTAATAGAGAAAGTCCCACACACTGCTAGAAGGCCAAATATTTTTTCAGAGCTAGATGCAGAAAAAAATTATATTCAGTTTGCAACCTGATGGAGGTCAGTATAAATGGACTAATAGAACAAGTCCCACACACTGCTAGAAGCCCAAATATTTTTTCAGAGCTAGATGCAGAAAAAAATTATATTCAATTTGCAACCTGATGGAGGTCAGAATAGATAGACTAATAGAATGATGCCATGCCCAAAAGATTTTACTTCACTAGGTGCAGTAAAAAAATTGGTATTCTATACACAGGTGGTATATCTTGCAACACAGATAGGCTACTCCACTGACTAACACACTCTGCAATAGGCCTAAAAGGATTAGCTTTGCTAGATTCAGCCAAATGCTGTGAAAAAAACTTGCACAGCACTGGCACAGACCTGCCTGGCAAAAACTGATAGGAACTGATGTAACCTAATCCTGAAAAGGACTGCAATTACAATTAGTCTTTACTCCCACAATCTATCTATTTAAGAGCACAGACCTGCCTGATAAAAGTCGTAGGAAATGCTGTAACCTAGTCCTTAAAAGGACTGCAATCACAACTATTCCCTACTCCCAAGCTATCTGTAGATTTGTGCGAAAATTGGCTTGAAATTAACAAGGTATAGCGCACACAGCAACAGCGGTGCCGTCTAACACGCAGCTGCAGCAGTGAGAAAATGGTGGCGATGGGGAAAATGGCTTGGTCTTATAGGGCAAGGACATGTGACATACACTGCCAATGACACATGCCCTTGCTTGTGTGAAAAACAGCAGTTCGCTCCGTGTGTGCGCTGCTGATAGGCTGACAGACTGCACCTCCCCACTGCAAATGTGGGAAAGAGAAAAAAAAATGGAGATCTTCATTATTCCTGCAGAGATCCATCCCCTGCCCCTTCCCCCACCCCGCTGTACACTCAAACTGCGTATTAACATTAATTTTCATCATTACTGAGAAAAAATCCAGTTATGATTTTGGTGCACGAACAGTTATCGAACATAACCTCGAACAGCCGAATTTTTCTCAAATCGTTCGTGTTCGCCGAACGGCTCGAACACCGCCCAAAACAGCTCGAATTTGAGATTGGCGAACAGTTCGAGTAGAAAAACGCTCATCTCTACTCCTAATCCGATGTAAGATTATGTTGTAATAACAGAGATGCTTAGAAACCTTAAAGTTACAACCTGTTGGACATCACACTGTCATTAAACCATATTAAAAACCAGCAGGTACCAGAATACACACCATAGTCATAGTTAGGTTCCTTCTAAAATATACAGAATATTTAACCCCTTAATAAATAGGCGATTTTCCCTTTTTGCACATGTGTGTTTTTTGTCTTCCTCTCCACAATAACAGTAACTTTTTTTCCCATTGACAGAGATATATGAGGCTTTTTATTTTTGCGGGATGAGTTGCACCCTTGAATCAGAGCATTCATTTTACCATTGAATGCACGGAAAAACAGAAAAAAATTCCAAGTGTTGTGATATCAAATTGTAATTAAACTATCGTATTTTTGGGGTTTGTTTTCATGGCGTTCATTGTGCGGTAAAAATAATCGGCAGACATGATTTTCTAAGTCAGAATGATTTTGGCAATTCCAAACTTGTAATTTTAATTTTTTTATTTCAGTGGCGAAAAAAAAAATCTGAAATTTCTAAAACAGAAAAAAAAGAGGTTTGTGTCTCCATATCCTGAAACAGTTATTGATTTTTTTCATTGATGGACCTATTTGAGGACTGTTTTTCCCTAGGTGAGCTGACATCTCTAATGGTGCCATTATGGGTTACATATGCAATTTTTTATGCGTAGATCATTGGTCCATATTTAAAAACGTTCATGTGAAGTACCACACTGAGTTGCCTTGGTCAGTGGACTGTGTGTATGCAGACATCACATGGACCATTAATATGTTTGTCTGAATGAGCCCTAATAGGTAGTAGAAGCCAGACAGGTAGTAAAAATGGGTGCACAAACCAAAATTGGATAATAGCTGGATCAGGCACAGTGATCAAAAATTGTTTGGTATTTTTCTCACATGCAAAAAAAAGACGGGTGTCTACATGAGGTCTAAAACTCATAAAAAAGGGTGAAAAATGGATGTTGTGCAATAAATTTGTACATATGTTTTTTGGAAAAAAATTGCTAATTTGAAGATGATATCCACACTCTCAGGGCTTGTTCACATGACCGTAATTTTTGCCCGCGTGATGTTGGTGAAAAAAAACGCACATGAGCGACTTTTTCCCCTGACCGAATTAAAAAAATCTTTTCTTACTGTTAAAAAATTTGCAGCATGCGCTGGTTTCATCCATAAATCAGTTGAGAGTCCCCATTCTTGCCTATGAGTGGGTAGAAAAAAATTGGATGCCATGCAAAGTCACAGTATAGCATCTGATTTTTACGGATACATTGCAATTCTGTAACATAGTAAATGATCTTTTAAATGATTAACCCCTTAAAAGCCCAAGGCATACTAATACGTATCTGCGCACTGGGCTTTAAGAGCCAGGTACGTATTAGTACGTCCTGTTGATTTCGCCCACACACAGGGTGTGCGGGCGCGATCGCCGCCTGGTGTCAGCTGATTGTCACAACTGACACTGGGTGTTATGTGCTGGGAGAGGTCCCGCACCGCTCCCGGCATATTAACCCCGTAATGCTGTGATCGAAGTCGATCGCAGCATTGCGGGGGCAAGGGGAGGTGATCGCGATACTCACCTCTCCTGCCGGCGTCCAACGCTGTCTGCCGCGGCTTCCCGGATGTTGCCATGACGACCCGATGTCGTCATGATAACATCCGGGTCACCAGACAGCAGGAAGATACTTTGCTCATGCGCAGTGCATGACCAAAGTATCTTCTGCATCTGCAGCACTGACAGCCTGTCTAGCACAGGGATGGTGCTCCATCCCTAAGCTATACAGGCGATCAGAGTAAAAAAAGTGAAAGTCCCATAGTGGGACAAAGTATAAAAGTAAAAAACGTGTTAAAAAAAAAATTGTAAAAATATAAAAAAAAAAATAATAATAATCCACCAAAAATAAAAATATAATGTACCCATCAATAAATATTATTATGAAAAAAAAATTAATAATGATAAAAGTACACATATTTGGTATTGCCGCGTCTGGAACGACATGACCTATAAAACTTTCCCACTAATTATCCCTACAATGCGTATCGGGGAGCCTTTTAGGCCCAGGTGCTTACTTTTTTGCTATTATCTGCAAAATTGCTTTAGTTAGAATTTGGAAAATCTAGGTATTCCTCAAGTATGTCGTTGTTGGTAATATCCAGGTGTTCATATAACTTTTTTGATAGGCATTTTGGTGTAACAATGCTTTTTTGGGGAAAACTACATCTGTACGAAACGGGGGCCTTTTAGGCCCCTGCTTTTTTTATGATATACACAGCAGTGTTTGTGTCTCAAGTTACTTTATTTGTAGTCAGGGTTGCTAGTGGGGGGGGGGCAGGGGGTGGATCATGCCATGTGATTACGTCATGTGATTTTGGAAGGGAGTGATAAGGCCTAGAAGGAAGACGTATCTCTTCTGCAAAAAATAAGTCCTGGAAAAATATCTCAAAAGAGGAACTTTATGCATATATTGGACTTTTACTGCTGGCAGGGAGTCAAAAATCGTATGATGTTCCAATCAGAGAATTATTTCTGGACCCACTCTCTGATCCACACTATAAAGCAACAATGGCAGTGGACAGATATGAGGAAATTAGAAGAAACATTTGATTTGATGATAAGCGAACTCGTGCAGTGAGGTTCCAAACAGACAAATTAGCCCCTATCAGTTATATCTGGAACATATTTATCAAAAATTGCACCAAACTTTACAATCTTAGTACTAATGTTACAGTAGATGAGCAACTTGTACCCTTCAGAGGACGTTGCAAGTTCATACAATACATGCCCAGTAAACCAGCCAAGTGTGGAATAAAGATCTTCTGAATGTGTGATTCTGAAAATTATTATGGCATAAATGGACTTATCTACTGTGGCAAAGAAGTTGATGCACCAGTACAGAAAGATCTAGGGTCTGAGATTGTGAAAACACTTGCTGTACCAATATACAATTCAGATAGAAACATTACCATGGACAATTATTTTACCAATGTTGCATTGGGCAATTTTCTGCTTGAAAAAGCTGTTACACTTGTTGGTACTATGAAGCCAAACTGACGAGAAATTCCTCAAGCAATGAAACACAATCCACAGCGAGCACTTTATGAGAGTGTCTTTGGTTTCAACAACAAAGCAACACTGGTATTTTACAAAGCGAAGAAGAAGAAATCCGTTATATTACTCAGTACCATGAATTATGATTGCAATATTGACAGCAATGACAGGAAATTGAAACCAGAAATCATCCTGTATTACAATAAAACTAAAGGAGGTGTGGACAAAATGGTAATTTTTTCAAATATGCTTGATGTAGCAGCCCTGAATTCATTCATTATTTATACAGAAACTCATCCAGAATTCCATGCAAGGAGGAAGGACAGGTGACGCCTATTCTTGAAGGACCTTTGCCATGAACTTGTAATGACTCACATGATGGAGCGAAGCAACATGAAATGCTTGCCAAAGCAAACTAAAGAAGCAATGAAATGGTGTGGCGTACAGTTTCAGGATATTTCAGGGCCAGGAGAAAGAAAACGAAAGCGTTGTTTCATTTGTCCAAGAAACTTAGAGGGGAAAACTGAGCGATATTGTACCACTTGTGGGGAAAATGTCTGTAAAGAACATTCTTCAGAAAAGATAACATGTGAAAATTGTTTGGAAGACCAATAAAATTGAAAAGAAAAAGTTAGAAAAGAAATGTAGCTGCAGCTAGTTTACTCTAGATTTATATACCTTTGTGTGTTTTTCATATCTTTGTTTGAAATTTGGAAAAAAAAATGTTTTTTGGTGTTTTCTACAAAAAATTATAATTAAAATGTTGTGCATTATTCATATCTTATTTTGCAATTTTGAAATAAACTTGTAAAAGTTATTTACAGTGCGTTGTGAAAGTATTTGGCCCCCTTCAACTTTTCTACCTTTTGCCACATTTCTGGCTTCAAACATAAAGATATAAAATTCTATTTTTTTTGGGAAGAATCAACAACAAGTGGGACACAATCGTGAAGTGGAATGAAATTTATTGGATAATTTAAACTTTTTTAACAAATTAGAAACTGAAAAGTGGGGCATGGAGCATGCAATGCTATTCGGCGCCTTTACTTTCAGTGCAGAAAACTCACTCCAGAAGTTCAGTGAGGATCTCTGAATGATCCAATGTTGTCCTAAATGACTGGTAATGATAAATAGAATCCACCTGTGTGTAATCAAGTCTTCGTATAAATGCACCTGCTCTGTGATAGTCTCAGGGTTTTGTTTCAAGTGCAGACAGCATCATGAAGACCAAGGAACACACCAGGCAGGTCCGAGATACTGTTGTGGCGAAGTTTAAAGCCGGATTTGGATACAAAAAGATTTCTCAAGTTTTAAATATCTCGAGGAGCACTGTGCAAGCGATCATATTGAAATGGAAGGAGTATCAGAACACTGCAAATCTACCAAGACCCGGCCGTCCCTCTAAACTTTTATCTCGAATAAGGAGAAGGCTGATCAGAGATGCAGCCAAAAGGCCCATGATCACTATGGATGAACTGCAGAGATCTACAGCTGAGATGGGAGAGTCTGTCCATAGAACAACAATCAGTCGTGCACTGCACAAATTTGGCCTTTATGGAAGAGTAGCAAAAAGAAAGCCATTTCTCAAAGATATCCATGAAAAGTCTCGTTTGAAGTTTGCCACAAGCCACCTGGGAGACCACCAAACATGTGGAATAAGGTGCTCTGGTCAGATGAAACCAAAATCAAACTTTTTGGACACAATGCAAAATGATATGTTTGGCGTAAAAGCAACACAGCTCATCACCCTCAAAACAGCATCCCCACTGTCAAACATGGTGGTGGCAGCATCATGGTTTAGGCCTGCTTTTCTTCAGCAGGGACAGGGAAGATGGTTAAAATTGATGAGAAGATGGATGGAGCCAAATACAGGACCATTCTGGAAGAAAACCTGTTGGAGTCTGCAAAAGACCTGAGACTGGGACGGAGATTTATCTTCCAACAAGACATTGATCCCAAACATAAAGCAAAATCTACAATGGAATGGTTCAAAAATAAATGTATCCAGGTGTTAGAATGGCCAAGTCAAAGTCCAGATCTGAATCCAATCGAGAATCTGTGGAAAGAGCTGAAAACTGCTGTTCACAAACGCCCTCCATCTATCCTCAATGAGCTCGAGCTGTTTTGCAAGGAAGAATGGGCAAGAATTTCAGCCTCTCGATCTGCAAAACTGATAGAGACATACTCCAAGCGACTTGCAGCTGTAATCGCAGCAAAAGGTGGCGCTACAAAGCATTAACACAAGGGGGGCCGAATAATATTGCACGTCCCTCTTTTCAGTTTTTAATTTGTTAAAAAAGTTTAAAATATCCAATAAATTTTGCTCTACTTCACGATTGTGTCCCACTTGTTGTTGATTCCTCCCAAAAATATTAGAATTTTATATCTTTATGTTTGAAGTCAGAAGTGTGGCAAAAGGTAGAAAAGTTGAAGGGGGCCAAATACTTTCACAATGCACTGTATGTGAGTTTCTCCATATGATTTGCCCCCGTTATGTAAGAGTGTAGATTTGTGACATCACGCATGCTAGGGTTAACCCCTTTCGTGAACACGGTAAAAAAATAAAAATAAAAAACGAAGCAAAAAACAATGCTTTATCATCATACCGCCAAACAAAAAATGGAATAACACGCGATCAAAAAGACGAATATAAATAAGAATGGTACCGCTGATAATGTCATCTTGTCCCGCAAAAAACAAGCTGCCATACAACTCCATCAGCCGAAAAATAAAAAAGTTATAGCTCTCAGAATAAAGCGATGCAAAAAATAATTTTTTCGGTAAAATAGCTTTTATTGTGTAAAAAGCACCAAAGCATAGAAAAACTATATAAATGTGGTACCGCTGTAAACGTTCTGACCCGAAGAATAACGCTGCTGTATCAATTTTACCACAAGCTGAACAGCATAAAAAATGTAAAAAAAAAACAATTCTTGAATTGTTGGTTTTTGTTTATTCTGCCTCCCAAAAACCGGAATAGAAAGCGATCAAAAATTGTCACATGCCTGAAAATGGTACCAATAAAAACATCAACTCATCCCGCAAAAAACAAGCCATCATATGACTCTGTCGGCCAAAATATGGAAAAGTTATAGCTCTCAAAATATGGCGATGCAAAAACTAGATTTTACAAAAAATGCGTCTTTTAGTGTGTGTCAGCTGTCAATCATAAAAACTCGATATGATTCTGGTATCGCTGTAATCGCACCGACCCGAAGAACAAAGTCGTCTAACCACTTATACCGCACGAGGAACGGCGTAAAAAATTAACTCTAGGGTTAGGGTTAGGGTTGTGCTAGGGTTAGGGTTGGGGTTATTGTTGGGCTAGGGTTAGGGTTGGGGTTGGGGTTAGGGTTAGGGTTGGGCTAGGGTTAGGGGTGGGCTAGGGTTGGGCTAGGGTTAGGGGTGGGTTAGGGTTGGGCTAGGGTTAGGGTTGGGGTTGGGGTTAGGGTTGGGCTAGGGTTAGGGTTGGGCTAGGGTTAAAGTTAAGATTGGGGTTGGGGTTAGGGTTGGGCTAGGGTTAGGGTGGGGCTAGGGTTAGGGTTGGGCTAGGGTTAGGGTTGGGCTAGGGTTAGAGTTGAGGTTGTATTAGGGTTGGGTTAGGGTTGGGATTTTTTTCAAAAGTAAAAAAAAAAAAGATGGCGATATGGCGACTAGTGTTGAGCGCAAGTGCTCTCAGCTTGAGTTTGCATCGGGTGCTCGAGTATGCACTGAGTATCGCGGGTGCTCGAGTGACATGCTTGAGTCTCCACCACTTATGCTTCGAGGCCAAAAAACCTAGCGGGGACTGCCTGCCATGCACGAGCGATCCCCGCCTGGATTTCTTGGGTGTCTAATTACCGTGAAACATGCGGGCGGGGACTCGAGCATGTCACTGGAGCACGCACGATACATGGTGCATACCTGAGTACCCAAACTCAAGTAGCGAGCACTTGCACTCAAGACTAATGACAACTTATTCAATATGATGACCTAATGGTATCAAATTCAGTGTCGCACCTCTGGGATCAAAATATTCACTATACTACTTGATAAAATCCTTGAGGGGTGTAGCTTCCAAAATGGGGTCACTTGTGGGGGATTTTCACTATTTAGGCACATAAGGGGCTCTTCAAATGCGACATGGCGTCCGCTCTCAATTCCAGCCAATTTTGCGTTCAAAAAGTCACACAGTGCTCCTTCCCTTCTGAACTTTGCCGTGCGCCCAAACACTGTATTTTCCCCACATATAGGGTATCAGCTTACTCAGGAGAGATTGCACATAAAGTTGCATGGTGTAATTTCTCCTGATACCCATAAAAATGCAAAACTGGGGGCTGAAAAACATTTTTGTGGGAAAATTGTAAAAATTTTATTTTCACGGCTCCATGTTATAAACTTCTGTGTAGCACCTGGGGGTTCAAGGTGCTCACCACACATCTAGATAAGTTCCCTGAGGGGTCTAGTTTCCAAAATGGTGTCACTTGTAGGGGGTTTCCACTGTTTAGGCACATCAGGGGCTTACCAAACGCAACATGGCGTCTGCTTATTATTCAAGCAAATTTTACATTCAAAAAGTCAAATGCCGCTCCTTCCCTTCAGAGCCCTGTCGTGCCCCCAAACAGTGGTTTTCTGCCACATGTGGGGTATCTACATGCTCAGGAGGAATTGCAAAACAAATTGCATGGTGAAATTTCTCCTGTTATACTCATGAAAATGCAAAATTGGAGGCTGAAAAACAATTTTGTTGCAAAAATGTGAAAATTTTATTTTTACGGCTCAATGTTCTAAACTTCTGTGAAGCACTTGGGGATTCAAGTTGCTCACCACAAATCTAGATAAGTTCCCTGAGGGGTCTAGTTTCCAAAATGGTGTCACTTGTAGGGGGTTTCCACTGTTTAGGCACATCAGGGGCTCTCCAAACGCAACATGGGGTCCACTAATTATTCAAGTAAATTTTACAATAAAAAAGTCAAATGGCGCTCCTTCCCTTCTGAACACTACCGTGCGCCCAAACAGTGTTTTTTCCCCACATATGTGGTATCTACTTGCTCAGGGCAACTTGCACAACAAATTTTGGAGTCAATTTTTTCTGTTACCCCTGCGAAAATAAAAAAAAATGAGTCTAAATTAACATTTTTGTGAAAAAAGTTAAATGTTAATTTTTTTCTTCCACATTCCAAAAATTCCTGTGAAGCACCAGAAGGGTTAATAAAGTTCTTAAATGTGGTTTTGCGCACCATGAGGGGTGCAGTTTTTAGAATGGTGTCACTTTTGGGTATTTTCTGTCATAAAAACCCCTCAAAGTGACTTCAAATGTGATGTGGTCCCTAAAAAAATGGTTTTGTAAATTATGTTGGAAAAATGAGAAATTGCTGGTCAACTTTTAACCCTTATAGCTCCTTAATAGAAAAAACATTTGGCTCCAAAATTGTGTTGATGTAAAGTAGACATGTGGGAAATGTTATTTATTAACTATTTTGTGTGACATATCTCTCTGATTTAAGGGCATAAGAATTAAAATTTTGAAAATTGCTAAATTTTCAAAATGTTCGCCAAATTTCTGTTTTTTTCACAAATAAACACAAGTGATATCGAAGAGATTTTACCACAATCATGAAGCACAATATTTCACGAAAAAACAGTCTCAGAATCAGGGGGATCCGTTGAAGCGTTTCAGAGTTATTACCTCATAAAGTGACAGTGGTCAGAATTGTAAAAATTGGCCTGGTCATTAACGTGCAAACCACCTTGGGTTGTAAAGGGGTTAAAGAAGCACTCCCATCAACATTTGTATCCTCTTAATATATTCCAATCATCATATTATATAGCACTGTGTACTTACAATTGCTCATTTTGCCCTTCTATGCAGGTAATTCTTCTCTTTTCCATTAGGTCTATGACATCACGTCATTAATAACAGACAAGCTGAATCAGTGTCAGACTGGAGAACACACAGGGCCCACCAAAGAAGATCATTCTTGGGGCCCACCATCCATTTATTATAGAAATAAGAAAGGCTGAAGTCTGAAATATAAAAGAGGACTACGCTGTGTACATTAACATAAAGCGTGTGAAACTAAATATCAGAGATTTCATTAATTTTTCTTATCACTATATGGACTACATTGGATTTGATGGACTATGTTGGACCAATCTAGTTGACTAATAAAATGATCAAAGAGTAATAGTGTAGGGTAGTGTTTTATTTGTTTTTTTTTTTTAATAAAGTATTTTTATTTGTTGTAATACATTAGTAATGATGGTATCTGACAGACGCCTTTGACGTTCATTTACGTTAAAGGTCGTGTCCCTGCCTTTGATACGGTTACACACGCTGAACCCGCATCTTTCCAGGCACATGGCGGCTGATTTAATCACGTGACAATGGGGCGCCGATGCATTGTCATATATAGCCTGACATTGCAATCCTCCTGTGAACGCTGACTCATGGCCGGCATTCATCGGAGATTGTGATTTCTGCTATGCATAGCAACAGCGATCAGATGATTGCAGTCTCAAGTCTCCTAAGGGAAAAAGTGAGAAAAACAGTTTTTAAAAATATGAAAAAATACAAAAGTTCAAATCAACCCCCTTTTGCCCCATTAAAAATAAAACAATTGAAAAAAAATTACATGTCACAACTTTGCAAAATGCAATAAGACGCGATCAAGACATCGTATCTACCCCAAATATAGATAAAAATGTCAGCTCAGGGTGCAAAAAATTAGCCTTCATACAGCCCCATATCCCAAAAAATTAAAACATTACGGGTCTCGGAAAATGACAACATAAGCGTATTTTATTTCTTACAAATTTCCAAAATTGTTTTCACCTCTTAGAGCGGTTGTGCCACCAAAAAATTACAGTTAACCAACCAGAAAAGGTGGAAATAAATAGTTTTGCAATTTATAGTGAGAAAAAATTATGCTTCATTCAAAATATACCAAGCTTTGATTTTTTGAATTATGCTCTCTGGCTCCCCCTGGTGTTATTTCATTATGTCCTGGTAGTGAACGATCAGCAGATCGAGTTGCGTAGTTCCTGTCATAAGAGCACCCCAACTCCCCACCCGCAGTGTGCACAACATATTCTCTGCCACAAGTCTGACAGTGCAGGCTATCTGCTGTAAGCACAGAGTGAGTCTGTGATTCTCCCCATCACCCTGCGCTCACAGCTGACCTCCGGGTGAGATCACAGACCTGTAAGTGCAGGAAGCATCTTTCTGCTTCCTCGCTTTTTTATTTAAAAAATTAAAAGCTGGGTATCTTTTGAATGAAGCTTAATTTTTAATTAAAAAACTCAAATAAACAATAAAGGAATTTCACTTTTTTTGCAATTTTTGGATTTTTTTCCCATTTCCAGTACAATATATAGGGTAGAATAAATGGTGTCATTCAAAAGCACAAACGCGTCCCACAAAAAACAAGTCCGCACACTGCCATATTGCTGGAAAAATAAAACAGTTATATTTCTTGAAAAAAGGGGAAGAAAAAATGGAAAATCGCCCGGGGTGAAGGGATTAAAGAAGCACTCCCATCACAGTTTTTATCATCTTAATATATTGCAATCACCATATTATATGTAACTGTGTACTTACAATTGATAATTTTTCCTTTTTACCCAGTTAATTTTCTTTTTTCTGCTCTACGTACCCATCGGTGCTCAGTGATCATGTGACAGATGCGCCGATGGGCGGGATCACTGTTGCGCTTCCTATCTGAGCGTGTTAATTGCCGCACTCAGTGATTAACAGTGGTATTTAGTTGGTTAACAGCCAAGATCCACCCGTGGCTGTTGGAGGAACTCTGATGACTAATTAAATAGCCATCAAGTGTGGGGAAAGATGCGGACTCAGCATGTGAGCCAGCGTCAAAGGCAGGGACATGGCCGATGACGTAAAATATATGTTATCAGTCGTGAATGGGTTAATAGCTACTGCTGTAAAAAAAAAACAACAAAAAAAATGGATTGCACACGAATGACAAGTGAGAAAAAAAAATTGCCTGACTTTGAGAGTGCCTTGTATTCTCTACTGCCGCTGATCACTAGGTCCTAGAATTCTGCTGGTAAAGCTAGGCGGCTGACTCCTGCACTCAGACTGCACAGGCCAGTGCTGAGCGCAGAGGAAGATGGCTTTCATCAGGGTGATTATATTATTTGGAATTAATGAGCTGTGCAGTGTTAACAAGCAATTGAATGCATTTAACCCAAGTGATGGCAGAATGACCTGGCAAGCTTTGCTTTTCCAGGGTTAATTTTCAATCGGTGTAAGAACAAAAGCTAATTAAGCAGCCTTCCTGTACCTGTAGCAGTACACACTTTGTGGAGCTCACATCCCCAGCTATTGACATATCTGTCTGGATGTCTCGTTACACAGAATCAATCGACTTACAACAGCCACGAGCAATATTGAATATGATAATTACATTTGCTGATCAGAAGTGCAGGCCGCTGCGCATGGATTAGTACTGGAAATCTGAGTGTGGGGTTATTGTGAGCTCTATGGATACATTAGAAGCGGGAATGTGAACTGCTGAGCAAGTTATAAGAAGTATTTGATTTTAATAAGAAGAATTCACCTAAGGCTCCTTTCTAAACAAGTAACGAGTGCCAAAGTTTCAATTATTATCTGGCATGTTAAACTGAGCGGCAGGTTTGCACAGACTGGCGTCCTGCTCGTAATTACGTGACCAAACCATGTGGGTCGATAACTCTACAGAATTATCTAGACATAATTTATATGTTGGATGCTGGATGCACGGTTACAAAATAACACAGAAGTCCTGGGCATTGTTATAGACAATCTTGAATTTAGAACATCGGTACCATTGCGGTGACACTAAACGTGTGCAGCTTTTATTATGGTTTAGTGGTTAAAAACAGTTCAGAACTTCATAAAAAAAGATGGCTGTGTATGAGGGCTAGATCTTAGCATGGCAAACTGATATTTTTATTGACTATTTGGGGTACATGTGATATTTTGATAAGGGGTGAACAGAAGAATAGGGATGAGCGGACCCATGGAAGTTCGGATTCATCGAGATTGACCAAACTTTAGTCCATAGTTCGGTTCAGATGCCAGAACTCTACTCGAACTTGAAGATGAATCCAAACCATTTTGAAACCAATCTCTCTCTCGAATCTCTCTCTCCTCCCCGAACTCCCGAACTATATAATGGACTTCCTAGCAGTTCGTGTTCGGAGTTCAGCACCCAGTTCGCTCATCTCTACAGAAGAAGGCTTCTTTGAAAGAACAGAATATAGGTCCTTTGCAGTCATCACAATGCCACACTTTTATGTGTCTTTATGGTGCTTTGCAGCTGGCAGTGGCCATATTACCTCTTGGGCCCATGTGCAATTGCATAGGTTGCACCAGTGGCATGTGTGTACCTGATTTTGATCATTATAATTTTTTATTGATTTTTGGGGGAGGTGTGGAGACAAACAAATGACAATTGTGTTTTTTTCATTTTTTTTCTGTCCTATGAAGTTTTTACTATATGGGTTAGGCAGGGATCATAGGAGAGCATTTCACAGTCCACATACGGACCTCAATGCCTATGCTGATCATGGGTCATCTAAGAGAATAGGGTTGATTATGAAAATGACACTCTGCTCAAAGTCTGATCAGTGTCAGCATAGTGTGATCTGATTTTCTCGAATGAAGAAAAGATGGAAAAAAAAATTCTCCATTCTGTGAGTCTTTGGAAATCGGATTGCACTTAGATGTCATACAAGTGCAGTCCAATGGTTTCCAGGGACTCATTGACTTGCATGTCCGAATAGCAGATCAAACTCGAGCACACAATGATTTTTTTTCCTTGGGCAAACTCTGTCCAAGGGAAGACATGTGCACGGACCCATAGGCTAACCAATGTTTTGTCTGCACCTGCCCTTATAGACACTAACCGCATAAGGCTGTTAGTTTGGGTCAGGAGACCCACAGTCAGTCTGGGCATTGTTCGTATAGTGACGCTTTACCTGGCTTTAATTTTATGTTTTCATTGATTGGACACTTATGGACAATGGGATGCCAAATATGTTTATTTATTTTTTTTTAACTGGTAAAAAAATTGTAATATTTTTTTATTTTTAAAATATTTTCCTTTAATTTTTCATTTATTTTTAGGAGATTGTTTAATCACTTGTTCTATTCCCTGCAGTATATACAAGAAAGAAATGATGATTTAGTAGGAAGTTGCTGGGCTTCATGGGAGAAGAAAAATGGCAACGATGAAAGGCCATGAGTTGGCCTCCGTCTGCCATGGCTACCCATCAGAACCACATTATAACATAGCGTGAGGATGGGAGTCAGAATGGTCGAGTGAAAATAATTGCCCCATCTTCTTAATTCAGGACCACACAGCTCCAGGTTTCCTGCTTGCTGTGCATAGGCATAATCCTGCTTGATTGACAGTTCAGACCAACGGAGCTGTGCTCTCTCTGATGTTACTATATGAAGTAGTTTTGACTCTGCAGCATTGGAGGAGCGAAGCGGCACTGACGCTGGCCGCGATTAGAAGCTAGTTGTGCACTCCAGCATTCCTAGCCAGCTTCAGAGCAGGGCTTACAAGCTCAATAGAAAAGAGCTTGTAAACACTGCACGTTTGGCTACTACAGCTAGATTGGTAATTTAGGCAATGTGGCATAAACAATACAATAAAATATAATGAAATACAAACATACAGATGCTCCAAGCTATATCTCTAATTGAGACATTCATATATGACTTTCTCCGAACCAAAGCTGCAGTCTAGTATTTGAAGGTCTACCATTAAGCAGACTCTGCATGGGCAATGCAATAACCTCTAACTCTACCAAATCAGGCAGTAACATTTTAATTTCTGCATGTTAAGCAGGTGTCATAGATTTAATCTTCTGCTTGTGATGCATGAGGTGTCACCAACAGTAAAAATCAAATGTGTCTTGCATGATGTGTGACAGATGCATGCACCTGGGGGTGAGTAACTTCTGAACACCTCATCTTCTATCATTAGCTCTCACTTCTATTTCTACAGTCATTTCTCGAATTGGTGACATTTCTTGAGTAAATGTGTAAAATGAGTCTAATTTCCAAGTTTGAATATAGGTTAATTTAGCAAAAAAAAAACACTAAAACGCAGCCACACTGAGAATAATAAAATATATGCAAACATTGGATATGTGAATGATTTGAAATTGCATCATGCTGGATTTCCTATCCAAAATATGACATTTTATGAGATTGGCTATATTTCCGTCTGCAACAACAAACAGTTGTTTTGTGCTTTTCTCACAATGGATTTGAATCTGCACGTGTACTTTGCCTTGTGAGGCCTCATTCAGACGTTCATGATTTTTCACGTATGCAAAAAATGGTCCGCGCGTCATCATTGTTTTGGATCCATGTGTCATCAGTGTTTGACCAGTGTGTCAGTTTTTACCGTCAATGTTCCATCAGTGATTTTCATGTATGAAAAAAATACTTCTCCTCAACTTTACAATGTTAACCCTTTAAGGACGACGGAATTTTTCATGTGTACATTTTTCATTTTTTCCTCCCCTTCTTCCAAGTGCCATAACTTTTGTTTTACTTTTCCGTCAGCATAGCTGTATGAAGGCTTTTTTTTTTTTCGAGAGAAGTTGTGCTTTTGAATTAAACCATTAATTTTATCATATAATGTACTGAAAAAAATTGAAATTGCTGTAAAAATCACCTAAAAACATGGTTGTCCATGTCAGTTTGATTACAGAAATGCTAAACTTGCATCAAGTTTTTTCTTTTCTGTTTAAGTGATGAAAAAAAAATTAGAACATTGCTGCCATTTCTATTTTTCTGCTGATGGGGCGCAGTGATGGTTTGTTTATTTTGTGCAGTGAACTGATGGTCTTTATTAATACCATTTTTGTGTACATACGGTACTTTGACTTCTTATATACAGTACAGACCAAAAGTTTGGACACACATTCTCATTTTAAGATTTTTCTGTATTTTCATGACTATGAAAATTGTACATTCACACTGAAGGCATCAAAACTATGAATTAACACATGTGGAATTATATACTTATCAAAAAAGTGTGCCACACAAAAGGTTGGTATATAAAATGAGAATGCTTGGTCTGGGGGATAATGTGTGCAAGTGGGTAAATAGCTGGCTGAGTGATAGAAAGCAGAGGGTGGTTATCAATGGAGTAAGCTCAGGGTGTGTCAGGGTTACTAGCGGGGTGCTATTAACCAATCAGGTTAATTAATTTAAAATTAGAATGCATGAGATTGGACTTTTACGAATGCAGTGATGCTGAACATGTGTGTTTTTTTAACTGGGAAAGAGAGTAGTGATTTCAATTTCTTAATTTTTTTAATCATTTTTTTACATTATTTTTAAATCCTACTAAGGTACTTGCAGCTGTGATCATTTGATATCTTGTAATATATGCTGTAATATTATGTTATTGCAGTATGTAGTGAAAATCTCAGACTCCTACAGAGCTCAGTCTATGGCCGGGGTCACAGGGACGATGATTTTTTCACGAGAGAGAATCGGCTAGATTTTGCTAATCTAACTCTGTCATCTTAGTGTGATCCGATTCTTTTAAATGCGAGAATCGGTGCACAGGTGTGGAGAAGATGAAGAACTTTATTTCTCCATCTTCTCCATTGTCTAAGTCCACGGATGTTGGACTGCATTTAGATGACATCCCAGTGCACTCTAATGTTTCACACGCACCCATAGACTTGTATGAGTACGTGTGAGACAATCATCGGATGAACTCCTAGCATGCTACGATATTTTTTCATACCGATTTGGCATGAGAAAACAAACAGATCTGCATTGCCCCATAGTGTAACATTGAGCCAAGTGCTATCCGATAAAACATCAGATAACGCTCGACCAAGTTATACGCTAATGTGAGCGATCCTTATGCTATGTGCCCACGTAGCAGATTTGATGCAGAGCGTTTTTGCCTCTCTCTGGCAGAAAAAAATGCATGCAGATTTACATGTGTTTTTTCTGCCAGAGAGAAGCGTTTTTTCAGCATTTTTACATGCGTTTTCGCATGCGTTTTTTCAAGCAGTTTTCCAAGCGATTTTGAGCATCACTTGGAAAAGTGCTTGACAAGTTGGTCACACAATATAAATCCATGCAACTGGCATGGATTTATAATGTGTGAACAACTTATGCTTTAAATGCAGCATCTATAGTAAAAAAAAAGAGAACTAAAACGTTAAAAATAAAAAAAAAACCTGTATACACACCTCTCCGGTCTCCTCCAGTCTGCTCCCAGCCGCATCCTGTCTGCTCCCTGCTCCTCCAGTCTGCCCCTTGCCGCGTCCACAGAGTACTGTGAGGACCTGCGGTGATGTCATTTAGTCAGCTGATGGTCACGCGACCATCACCTGACTGCCGACGTCAGTGGTCGCGTGACCATCAGGTGACTAAATGAGGTCACCGCAGGTCCTGACAGTACACGGCGGGATGCCAAGGAGAGAGGACGTGGCCGGGAGCAGACCGGGGGCCGCCGGAGAGGTGAATATACAGGTTTTGTTTATTTTTAACTTTTTTCTTTCTTTTTTTCACCTCGTGGTAGCCGGGATGAAGAGGAGTTGTAGTCTCCTCTTCATCCTGGGTACCACACGCACCGCGATTACGCTGCAAATTCGCGGCCATTGAATTTAATTGAAATGCAGCAAATCCACATATACCTGCGGGTTTGCTGCGTTTCAATGTTCCCCAATGGCCGCGAATTTGCAGCGTAATCGTGGTAGAAATGGTCATGCTGCGTTTTGCAACGCAATGCGAATTCGGCGCGCAAATTAGCGCATCATGTGCACAGCACATCCGAATTCACATTGCTTTGCATGGCAGACTGTTCTACAAGCGATTCCGCTGCGTTTTCGCAGCCATAAAAACGCCACAACAATGCTAAAAAAAGGCTACGTGGGCACATGGCCTTATAACTGAGCTTCACAGCAGGACCAAGATGCCAGTGATGGGGACCTTCAGCAGATCTCTGGGTGCAACAGTAACCCATCGGTCCTCCTTGATCATTCCCAGTGCATCCAAGGACTGTCACGCATTCCATTTAAACACCTCTGTCAGAGATTCATGAAGGTGTTTAAAGCGTTAGACACTATGGCCCGAATTCGACACTGTCTACAGCTGTTGGGGGCAGATGCCGACTATGTAATATTAATAGCTGGGACGTCTACACACCTGTGGACCCCTTTCTAAGATGATAGTTCACATTCTAATGTGAGAAAGTGTTAATCACCACAGAAGCCATCCTTGTGCTAATTACGATTTTCATGAACCGTAGATGGACGACAAACGGTTAAAAAAATATTCTCACGGCTCACCTCTACCGCTTGCTCTCCTCTGTATCAGTCCTTGATGTATTTTCTTACCACCGTCATGTGCTACATGCTCAGGGTCTTCCTCAGTCTTGTTGCGCCCAGAAGTCCTGGTCTAGAGTGAAGATGCAGCACGCGTTGGTCAGACAGGGACAGCGAACAGAAGAGGTGAGTAATGAGGAGGGAATTAGGCTGTGTTCCCACGATGCATTTTTTAAGAGTTTCTGCAGCGGCAAAAACGCTGCAGAAATGCTTAAAAAACACATGGCAGAAGGCCTGCCATGTTCCCCAATGATAATCCGCATGTGCTGTGCACATGCTGCGGAAATTTCCGATGTGGATTATCATTGCGGAAAAAAACGCAGCACTACCAATTATTTTGCGGAAGCGCTGCGTTTTCGCCGCCATTGACTTGCATTAGAACGCATGTATTCCGCTTCAATAGATAAGCACATACATGCGTTTAATGTGCGGATGGTACCCAGGTGTGGAGGAGAGGAGACTCTCCTCTGGACCTGGGTACCATAGAAAACTGTAAAAAAAAGAATAAAATAAAAAATAAATGTTATACTTACCTTCTGATGGCCCCCGGTGAGCTCGTCCTCTCATGCCGGCAGATCGCGATGGACTGGAGGACCTGCGCCGACGTCATAGTCATGTGATGGGTCACGCGACGCTGACGTCGGCAGGTCCTTCAGTGTACTGTGATCTGCCGGCATGAGAGGACGGAGTGAAGCAAGACTGCGGGGGCCATCGGAAGGTAAGTATAGATTTATTTTTTATTTTTAAACATTCTCTCGGTCACACTATATAAATCCATGCCGGTTGCATGGATTTATATAGTGTGACCAAGTTGACAAACACTTTCCAAGTGATGCTAAAATTGCTTGGAAAGCGCTTGACAACCCGCATGCGGAAATGCATGTGAAGAACGTTTCACATCCGCATGTCCCTGGCAGGAAAAACGCATGTACAATCCGCATGTACAATCCGCATGTACAATCCGCATGTACAATCCGCTTGCGTTTTTTCTGCCAGGGAGATGAAGAAACGCTCAGGAAAAATCCGGAGCATTTCTGCATCGTGGGCACATAACCTTAGTTGGTTTTTGTTTTTATTTTAGACTACAACTTGTCCAGCAAAAAACTAGGCCTCCTATGACTATGTCAATGTAAACACTAATGCTCACCTCACTGCTTACCTCAACTCCTCACTCACCCCGGTAACAGACCACGGCGTATCTTCTTGCTGCTGATGAGTGCTTCATGCGCAGCGTGGTCTCGGGGATAAGCCGAAGCCGAAAGTCCCAGCCCTCCGTGAAGATGCAGCAGTAAGAAGACGCGCCACAGACGGTAGGGGGCAGAGTGAGCAGTGGAGGAGAGCAGTGAGGTGAGTTGTTATTTTTCTACATCTTACATCTGTTATGTTCTCGGGTCTCTCCAGACTCCAGCACAAATCAAGGGAAATTTAATTAGTGGGAAATAAATTTGTGACAAATCTTGAAAAAATGGTGAGGAAAAAAAATAAAAATTTCAAAAATTAGGATGACCCAGTCCTTGAGTGGTTACAAAAAGAGTAGTAAAAATAGAAAAATTGAAATAGTTGTATATTCTGCTGAGACAAAAAAATAATACACGGAAAATTCAAAGCTATTTTTTTTATATACCAAAACTAGGTATATGACAAGTAAAGTAACGGCAAAACAACAGCTAACACAACACTGGAAAATAAAAAAAGAGAAAAATATACTGTGCCATGAAAACAAAAAATGTTTTAAATAATTATGATGATAAAATTAATAATATTAATTATGATTGCTCACTAGAGAGTTTGCACCTTTTAGTATGGTGTCTTGCTTTCAAAATATCTTAATAAGTCGTAATCTTTTTTACGCATTCAACTCTCCCGATCCACCTCTGTAGATAATAATTCATTCTTTATCAACCCACCCTGCAAAGGGTGAACATTAACACCAGAAATGCATTCTCTTCTCCATCTGACAGCTACTCAAATCATATCTTCAGCGAGTAAGGGTTTGTCTAGCAGATTAAATGGCTGCTTGAGGAATAAAGGACTGCTGTGTTCTACATACAAACACATCACTTAGACACAAACAGAGAGTGCTGCTTGACTAACACCCAACATCAATATGAAGGAGACGAAAACAGCAAGATGTAAAACACACAGCAGATTCCCCACAAAGGTTATTACTCTCCCAAACAAATCAAATGGTGTGATTTTTTTTTTTCTGCATGTGTTGTTTAGAACCTGTGAAAATACATAAGCGGCACAGTTTTTCATCAGTATTGTGATTATTTCAGATTTCACACAGGAATAAACACAGACAGCAGAGGATCTTTGTGTATGTCTAGTATAGGGGCGCCCCAAACTCCACCAAAGTTCACCATAGAGCACCCCCTTATGTGTATAAAAATTCATCTTCTTAGTTTCATAGGCTAGGATCACGCTAACATTTGGACTTCCATTATTTTTGTTCTGTCACAGGAACAGAGAAATTGAACTTATAAAGGAAACAGATCCGTCCAACATCATTTAAATACACCACAGTATAAATAATATGTCATTGATATACAGTAGCTTGCCAAAGTATTAGCTCCCCTTAGCATTTTTCCTGTTTTGCTACCTTGCAACCTGGAATTTCACTGTTTTTTTAAGGGTTTGCATCAGTTCATGTAAAGAACATGCCTTTAACTGTGAACATTTTTTTTTTGTGTGAAGCAAACAAATAGGACAAAATTACTGAAAACTTCAGTGTGCATAACTATTCGTCCCCTAAATCCCCAGCACTTTTTAGGACCTGCTTTGGCGGCAATTACATCTGCAAGCCACTTTGTATAAGTCTCTATGAGCTTTATGCATGTGGCCACTGGGATTTTTGCCCATTTCTCAAGGCAAAACGCTCCAGTTCCTTCAAGTTAGATTGTTTCCTCTGGTGAACTGAAATCTTCAAGTCTGACCACAGATTCTCAATTGGATTAAGGTCTGGGCTTTAACTAGGCCACTACAAAAAATGTACACTTTTCTCCTTAAACCACTCGAGTGTTGATTTAGGAGTATGCTTAGGATCATTGACTTGTTGGAAGGTGAACCTCCCCCCCAGTCTCAAATCACTGATAGATTGAAACAGGTTTTGCTCAAGAATATCTCTGTATTTCGCACCATCCATCTTCCCCTTGACTTGGACCATTTTCCCTGTCCCTCCTGCAGAAAAACTTCCCCACAGCATGATACTGCCACCACCATGTTTCACTGTGGGGATGGTGTTCTTGGGGTGATGAGCTGTGTTGGTTTGGCACCAGACATAGCATTTATCTTGGTGACCAAAAAGTTCAATTTTGATCTCATCTGACCACAGCACTTTCCTCCATACATTTGGAGAATCTCCCACATGTCTTTTGGCAAACTCAAAAAGAGCCTTACAATTTTTGGGTGTAAGTACAGGCTTATTTTTGGCCACTCTTCCAAAGAGGCCACCTCAATGGAGTGTATGGCTTATTGTTGTCGTATGGATAGATACGCCAGTCTCTGCTTGGGAACTTTGCAGCTCTTTCAGGGTTACGTTTGGTCTTTGTTCCAACTCTCTGATTAATGCCCTCCTTGCCCGGGCTGAGAATTTTGGTGGGCGACCCTCTCTTGGCAGGTTTGTTGTGGTACCATGTTCTTTCCATTTGATGCTAATGAACTTGATGGTGCTCCGGAGGATCATCAGAGATTGGGATATTTTTTAAAACCCAACCCTGACTTGTACTTCTCAACAACTTTGTCCCTGACTTGATTGGAGATCTGCTTGGTCTTCATGGTGTTGTTTGGTTATTGGTGCCACCTGCATAATGGAATTGCAGCCTCTCTGGCCTTTCATAAAAGGTGTGTATGTACTGACAGACCATGTGACACTTAGATTGCACACAGGTGGACTTACTTTCATGAAGCATGTGACTTATGAAGGTAATTGTTTTCACCTGAAATTTTTAGGGGCTACAAAGCAAAAGGAGTGAATACGTATGCACATGCCAATTTTTAGTTACCGCATATACTCGAATATAAGTCGAGGAATCTAATTTTACCACAAAAAACTGGGAAAACTTATTGACTCGAGTATAAGCCTAGGGTGGGAAATGCAGCTGCTACTGGTAAATTTCCCCATCCTGATAAGCATTGCCCACTCATCAGCAATCCTGGTATGCATGGCCCCCTCATCCCCAATCCTGGTATGCATGGCCCCCTCATTACCAATCCTGGTATGCATGACCGCCTCATCCCCAATCCTGGTATGAATGGCCCCCTCATCTCCAATCCTGGTATGCATGACCCCCTCATCACCAATTCTGGTATGCATGGCACCCCTCATCACCAATCCTGGAATGTATGGCACCTCTCATTCCAATCCTGGTATGTATGGAACCCCCATCCTAATCATGGTATGTATGGCACCCCTCAACACCAATCCTGGTATGTATGGCCCCTTCATCCCCAATCCTGGTATGTATGGCACCCCTCATCCCCAATCCTGGTATGCATGGCCCCCTCATCCCCAATCCTGGTATTCATGATCCCTCATCATTGCATACATGAAAAAAATAAACACTCATACTCACCTTCCTCCCCTCTGCTCCAGCACTGCGTTCTCTTCTGCAAGCAGCAGCTCACCACTGCATCTGAGCAGCTCATGACATCACTACCATGCACCATCCGACGCCGAGGTGAGCTGTGGGGATATTCCCTCCTCTCCACTATGGCCGTGGAGAAGAGTGAATAGTCATTTTCTTTAATAGCGCACACAGTCAGCAGCACAGTGCTCTATGCCCGCTACTAGAGAGAATGAATATTCACTCTTCTCTATGTCCATGGAAGTGGGGAGAAGTGAATATTCAAACTCTCTAATAGCTGGCACCGTGTATCACTGAGTCTGCTGTGGCAACTGCTGACAGTGCGCTATAAAAGAAAATGAATATTTACTCTTCCCCACTTCCATGGGCGTGGAGAAGATTGAATATTCATTTTCTTTAGCAGCAGACACACGTGGTAGCTGCAGAAGCGGCTTCTACCTGTGCACTGCTACTCCGCCGCCGCAGCACCCCCCACCCCACCGGTATATACTGTATAATGTATATACCATATTTTTCGGACCATAAGACGCACCTAGGTTTTAAAGGCGGAAAATAGGAAAAAAAAATTAAGCAAAAAATGTGGTCATGATGCCCTGTTATGGGGGAGGGGGTCTGCTGCTGACACTGGTATTGGGGTAATGTCCCCTAATTCTGTTAATATCCTCCATCCTGGTATGTATGGACCCTCCTTCCTGGTATAAGTGGCCCCCATCCCATCCTGGTATACCTGGCCCTCATCCCCATCCTGGTATGCATGGTACCCCTTGATCCCCCATCCTGGTATGTATGTCACCCCTTTATCCCCCATCCTGGTATGCATGGCACCCCTTTATACCCCATCTTGATATTCATGACACCCCTTTATACCCCACCCTGGTATGCATGGTACCCCTTGAGCCCCCATCCTGGTATGCATGGCACCCCTTGATACCCCATCCTGGTATACATGGCACCCCTTGATCCCCCCATCCTGGTATTCATGGCACCCCTTGATCCCACATCCTGGTATGCATGGAACCCTCTGAGCCCCCATCCTGATTATGCATGGCACCCTCTAAGCCCCCATCCTGGTATGTATGGCACTCTCTGAGCCCCCATCCTGGTATGCATGGCACCCTCTGAGCCCCCATCCTGGTATGTATGGCACCCCTTGAGCCCCCATCACGCTTCCAACAAAAAATAAATAAACAATCATACTCACGTCGTCTCTCCTCCAGCGCTGTTCCGCTCTGCTGCCGACACTCTCTCACTGTGTGAGCCGCGCATTGCCATGCACCCTCACACAGTGTGAGACACTGTGCTGGAATAGTCACTGCTCCCCACGCCGGGACTCTGTGCGTGGGGAGCAGTGACCATTCAGTGTGTTCAATAGCGTGCACACTGTACCACAGAGTGGCTCCTGCTGCACTCTGCTGTCAGTGTGCCTGCAATTAAAGACCATGGATATTCCCTACAACCCATGGGAGTGGGTTGTAGGGAATATTCATGAGCTTTAAAAGCGGGCACACAGACCGCAGAGCGGCAGCAGGAGCAGCGCTGCAGCTACAGTGTGCCGGCTATTAAGAAAAATGAACATTCATTGCTCTCCACGCCCATGGCCGTGGGGAGCAGGGAATATTCATTTTCTTTAGTAGCAGGCACAGGGTAGGCTGCAGCAGGCGGCTACTGCCTCCTGTGCCACGCTGATCCCCCGCTGCCGCTCCTCCACACCCACCACCATGCACAGCCATGTATATAGTATTCAGACTATAAGACGCACTCCCCACTTTCCTCCAAAATTTTGGAGGAAAAAAGTGCGTCTTATAGTCCGAAAAATACAGTAAGTATATATAAGTATATATCGGAGTATAAGCTGAGGGGGGCTTTTTCAGCATGAAAAATGTGCTTAAAAAATTGGCTTATACTCGAGTATATACGGTATTTGATTTTATGTGAAATTAATTTATGCCTAGATTTTTCTCACCTCACTTCACCAACTTAGACTATTTAGTGCTGATGCATCACACGCAAATCAGATTATAAAAATATTTAACAAAGGTTGTAATGTAACAAAATAGGTAAAAAGCCAAGGGGGTGAACACTTTTGCAAGCCACCGTGTGTATATACATATTTTTTTTTGTATTTTCTTGGAGAGACAATGACAAAGGGTGCGTTATTTACAATGTATTTGATTTTTATTGTGTCCATAAAGTGACAGAGAACAGCTCGCTTTAAAGAAACTACAAGTGCTGCATACAGAGCCCTATCTGTGTATACTGTATAATGTTGCTTTTCTAGGCATCCAGCAACACAATAGAACTGTGCTGAACACGTCTAACTTTTAAGAATAATGAGATGACTCTGCTCATGTTATTAAAGTCTATTCAGTAAAGCTAAGAACTGAGCTGCAGAAAAAAAAATGTGTCAGCTTATGGTTTTGGTTTAGCAAGCAGTGATTTTAAGTAAAACATAATCACCATGCTAAAAATCTTGTTAAAATCTGTAACAATGTGTTTTATGAAGACAAAACACTTAACTGTTCTTACTTGATTTTCATTCAAATATGCCTCTAATCCACCTTATTATCCTCTCGGAAAACAAAATATTCAGTCATCTCATGTATACTGTTGCTTTGCTGTCACCATGTTTGGTACTGTTAGTCGCCATGTTACCCTTCTTCCCTTTTTCTTTCTCAATGGTTTTATTAATTTCCTTTACCTGTTTTTGAAATCATGTCAGGTTGTCACAAGTCGCTTCATGCTGAACTTTGCATCGGCGAGGTACAGTAGCTTTATCACTCATAAATATTTTAATGGCAGCCACAGACTCCTTATAAATGATTGATTCTCGGCAGTTCAGTGACCTTTGCTGCAAAAGTCTTTATTAAAATTAAAACTGAAGCCATACAAAACTTGCCCATTAATTATTAATTATGGTATTTATCCAGAGCACACTTTTCCACACCTCCAAAGTCTACTAACTGTGAGCTTCACATCACTTTGGCCTACACTTGGCATTAGGCATGGTGATCCCAGGCTTGTGTGCACTTTGTCAACTCTAGAAATCCAATTCATGAAGCTCCTGATGAAGTTTTTGTTTTGAAGTCACCTACCGAGAAATTTGAAACTCTACAGTAATGCAATAGAAATAGATCGTTCAGAATTGAGCTATTACTCCTGGACTTTTCCGCTTCACAATACTGACAGGTGACTGCTATGGATCATAAATATTGCAAACTGACTTGTGGTACAGATGATAAAGGGGTTGTCAGGTCTTAAGCTACAAGTCTGTAGTCACCCTACACTACTGTACACTACTCTACTCTACTGTACAACTCTACTCTAGTCACTCTGACCCCTGGTGCCAACACTAGAGAATTCTCACAGCACGCAGTGCGCTCAATGTGAGGATTCACAAGTCTGCAGTCACATAGCGTGACTGCAGATTTGTAGCTTAAGACCAGACAACCCTTTAACTTTTTATATATAATCTATTTTCCATCTCTAATACTGTATCTATAGACCAATTGTTTAATCGACCAATTGATCAGTCTTATGCGGCAATGCAAATACTGGAGTGGCATGTTTGTTCCACTGAAGAGCCACATTTCCAGCAAATAGGGAGCATGTACAGCAAAAAAACCTCTTTTCACATTTCGGATTGAGTATAAATATTTTTAATAGGATCTGGTTGTTCGAGGTGGAGTAAGGAAGGTTGTTTTGAGATGGCCAATAAAACTCATTAAGAGCCAGATGGTTGGAAGTGGGGGTGGGAAGTGACTAATGTTTTAAAAAATCATGGTGAGCATTTCCTACAATGCTCTCAGTCTAGGAAGAGATAGGCTGTCCAAGGCTTGTAGGAGTCACCATTATGGGATATGGTATGGGCTATGTTGTGTTAGAGGCACTGGGACATCTCTATAAGCGAAGATCACTAAGAAACATCATAATCCAAGTATATTTCCAGTTGGCACTCGGGAAGGTAATGGTGCTTGTGTCAAGTGATGGTATCCCACACTGGAATATATATAAAGACAGGGTCTCGCATAAGTTGCAATGAACATCAGATATGATGCATTTCATCTTAAAAAGGCTTTGGTTAAGCCGACGCGCGTCATATCTTATGTTCTGAAGAACATGGAATAAACGCTGAATGCATTGCAACTTACATGAGTGCCGGTCTTTATAAACATTTAAGAAAGTCGGTACGTGGTCAGATGGGCAAGAATTAATATTTACATTGCTTTGCCATAAATGAAGATAACAACACTGGTTGTGGCCAGTTGTATGCCTAATCGTCGTTGTTGTAGTGAAAGTCTTTTATGTGTCCATCATGTAATCCAGAAAATGGCAATTGGGAGAGCTAATTGACCACCGGATTTTTACACTATCTAATCCTAAAATCATTTGATATATTTAATCTTTAATAAAACACTTAATTGAGTTGTAATTCATTTGTTTGTAGTGGGATATTGTTATGACCTTCAGTAAACTGCAGATATAATGTAGTAGAGCACATAGACTTGTATCACATCACAATAACAAATGACACTAAGTGTCGCCTATGCTTCTATTCTCCGCGCTGGCACAATTCATTATCACATGGCACATTTCCCCCTGCCGTTACTCATTCCAGTAGTTCCAGGATGTATAGACTGCACAGCCGGCTCCTTTGAAACACGGGTAATCCTGACAGTGTTATTAACTGCTGCCATGTTGTCAGTAAAAGTTTTCTAATAGATGATTTGGTTTGAGGTGGCGTTGAATGCTTGAACTGGAAAATTGAGCAACGGTCAATTGAATTAAATTGAATATAGTGGTTTAGTATGCAGTGAGGTGAGCAACATGCAGAACACCAGAGAAAGCCCGCAGGCCCCACAATGAAATCTCTCCTCACATGGGCGGAAAGATAAGGAGGAAAAGTGCAGCCTCTGCGTCCTCATGATGGAAAATGCACTTATATAATGGCACATTATTTCATTTACTAACCTGTTCAGCTATGGTTCTATTAATAAAAAAGTCCAGGCTGCAAGAAACATATGACCCAGGCTTTGTTAAGTCTATGTTTACAGAGATAATGGCTACCATATGAGCTGACAAAGCTGAACATTTACACTAGTGACTGACTAGCTATATATCATTACTGGCAATGATTTTTCTTATAATTAGCCACAACTCGAGATGAGTGAATCAATTTGAGATTAATCAAATTTGCCTGAAATTTTACAATAAAAAAAATTATTTACCGAAATTTGTTTTAGAGCTTGATCAAACGGGGGTATACAATGGACGAGTGCTATCTGATGTTTTATCGGATAGCACTTGGACCAATGTTATACTATGGGGCAGTGCAGATCAGCGATTTCTTTCTCATACCGAGTCGGCATGAGAAGAAAATCACAGCATGCTACGAGTAGATCAAAAATTGGATGCCACTCACCCATTCAAGTCTATGGGTGCATGGAAATCATCTGACTGCACTCAGATGACATCTTAGTGCAGTCCGATTTCCGCGGACTCACAGAATGGAGAAGGAAAAAACTTGTTCTCCATCTTCCCCTCACTTGGGCTCTGATTCTCTCATTTGAGAAAATCAGATCACACAATGCTCACACTTTGATCTTACTCTGATCAGAGTTTGATCCGATTGTCATTTACATAATCGGTCAGATTCTCTGAGAAGAGAGAATCTACGGTTGTGTGACCGTAGCCTTAGTGTAATCCAGCAATCCGAGTGTCATTTACATAATCGGTCAGATTCTCTGAGAAGAGAGAATCTACGGTTGTGTGACCGTAGCCTTAGTGTAATCCAGCAATCCGAGTGTCATTTATATAATCGATCAAATTCTCTGAGAAGAGAGAATTTACGGTTGCGTGACCGTAGCCTTAATGTAATCTAGCAAAATGGTCTCTGGTTGCTCCATTTTTCTGGGTTGTATAGGGCCACAAAGGAGTAAAAAAAAATCTTTAAAAATTATACTCACCTAGTCCTTGCTTTTCCCACTGTGCAGCCTCTATTACACATGCATGTGGTTTCACGGGCCCATTGTGCCACGGGGTCAGTGGGCTTACCTAAGAAGGGCGTAGCTAAGTAGGTGTTCACTGGAACTCCTGATGCTGGAGTCAGGCTTGGCTTCGGGTAGCCATCATGTACCACTCCTAAGCAGTCCCTGGTATTGCAACTACTGACCCCAGGGGTCAGTTACGCAGACACAGATGTGGACTCGGACTCCGTTCAGACTAAGAGGTTCTAGATCCTCTGCAGAATGGTTACTGACATGGTTTCGGGTTCCATTCAGACTAATAGGTTCAGGATCCTCAGACAAAACGGTTACTGACATGGAGAGTCAAGACTGATTCAGGTAACGCTTGAGCAGCCTCAGGATACAGCTGCAGCTGATGCAGCTTCAGTGTCCGGAGACTGGTTGTAGCAGTCTGGATATACGGGGTACCCGGATAGGCACACAGACACACAGGTCTTAAATACTAATTCATGGTCTGGCCAGACATGGACTACTGGGGAACGAAGTTCAGGCACTAGCCACACTAGGACCAGGGATTTGGGGTTCAGGACAGGCAGCACCAGGACCAGGGACTTAGAATTCAGGACTGGCCCCACCAGAACCAGGTTTCAGGACTGGCCACACTGGGACCAGGAACTTTGGGTTCAGGACAGGCCACACTGAAACCAAGGATTCGGGTTCAGGACACTGGCCACACCAGAACCAGGGATTCGGGTTCAGGACACAAGCAACACAGGAACCTGGAATTCGGCTTCAGGACCCTGGCCACACATCGGGACCAGGGGACCTCACAACTTCACTGCTAGAACACCACACTACCTAATGACTGAATGTGTTGCGTGGCGACTCCCTAAGGAGGAGGGTGTCTTTTATATAAGATGCCTACTAGATTTTGTCTGGGATCCATCTTGAAGGTGAACATTAACACTAAATGCTTTTCAGCTATAGGCTGAGGGCATTTCACTTTATGCACGCTGCTCCTGTAAGAGCAGGGAAGCACGCGCAGACTAGGCGTGTCGCTGGGAGGTGTGGCACACATACACAGAGCAGGAGTTAGGGAGCATGGAACATGCCGCGGGGCTGGGGTGTGGAGTATGCTGGCGTCCCTGCATGAGAGTGGAATGGGAACCATGCAGAGGTGCCGGCCATAGCTTTACAGCCTCACTCCTCTCATATTCCTCAATCCAGCTTTCAGGGTCATCTTTGGCACAACTGGCTGTTGGGATCTTTGGTGCTAACTAGGTTCTGAGACGCCATGAAGTCATGGGGTGATGCACGTCATGACAACTCGTGAGGCCTAGTCAGCTCTAGAGGTGTTGAAGATGCTATTGAAGACTGGACAGGAGCAAAGAAGATGACTGAACTGAAGTATGTCTGCATGACGGCACAGATGAAATCTGGGTAAGTATAATTTTTTTTACCTGAAATTTATTGTGGTCTGGGGTCTGGAGAGATCTCAAAGTATTAAACCACTTTTAATTTGCATTGAATAAATTTTATTCAAATCCAAGTTCCCAGTAATGTTCATAGTGATGTACATTACATTTGGTGCCATTTACCATGTTCTTTGATGCTACAGATTTGAGATAGATGTGCATCGTGAATATACAGTGCCTACAAGTAGTATTCAACCCCCTGCAGATTTAGCTGGTTTGATAAGATGCAAATAAGTTAGAGCCTTCAAACTGCAAATGAGAGTAGGTTTTATGAACAGAAGCATAAATCTTACAAACCAAAAAGTTATGTTGCTCAGTTGAATTTTATTAAATTTTAAACATAAAAGTGTGGGTCAATTATTATACAACCCCTATGTTTAATATTTTGTGGAATAACCCTTGTTTGCAATTACAGCTAATAATCGTCTTTTATAAGACCTGATCAGGCCGGCACAGGTCTGTGGAGTTATCTTGGCCCACTCCTCCATGCAGATCTTCTCCAAGTTATCTAGGTTCTTTGGGTGTCTCATGTGGACTTTATTCTTGAGCTCCTTCCACAAGTTTTCAATTGGGTTAAGGTCAGGAGACTGACTAGGCCACTCCAACACCTTGACTTTTTCCCTCTTGAACCAGGCCTTGGTTTTCTTGGCTGTGTGCTTTGGGTCGTTGTCTTGTTGGAAGATGAAATTACGACCCATCTTAAGATCCTTGATGGAGGAGCGGAGGTTCTTGGCCAAAATCTCCAGGTAGGCCGTGCTATCCATCTTCCCATGGATGCGGACCAGATGGCCAGACCCCTTGGCTGAGAAACAGCCCCACAGCATGATGCTGCCACCACCATGCTTGACTGTAGGGATGGTATTCTTGGGGTCGTATGCAGTGCCATCCAGTCTCCAAACGTCACGTGTGTGGTTGGCACCAAAGATCTCGATCTTGGTCTCATCAGACCATAGAACCTTGAACCAGCCTGTCTCAGAGTCCTCCAAGTGATCATGAGCAAACTGTAGACGAGCCTTGACATGACGCTTTGATAGTAAAGGTACCTTACGGGCTCGTCTGGAACGGAGACCATTGCGGTAGAGTACATTACTTATGGTATTGACTGAAACCAATGTCCCCACTGCCATGAGATCTTCCCGGAGCTCCTTCCTTGTTGTCCTTGGGTTAGCCTTGACTCTTCGGACAAGCCTGGCCTCGGCACGGGAGGACACTTTCAAAGGCTGTCCAGGCCGTGGAAGGCTAACAGTAGTTCCATAAGCCTTCCACTTACGGATGATGCTCCCAACAGTGGAGACAGGTAGGCCCAACTCCTTGGAAAGGGTTTTGTACCCCTTGCCAGCCTTGTGACCCTCCACAATCTTGTCTCTGATGGCCTTGGAATGCTCCTTTGTCTTTCCCATGTTGACCATGTCTGAGTGCTGTTCACAAGTTTGGGGAGGGTTTTAAATAGTCAGAAAAGGCTGGCAAAAGAGATCTTTAATCCACACATGTGAAGCTCATTATTCTTGGTGCCTGAACTACTTCTTAATACTTTAGGGGGACTAAACAGAATTCTTGTGGTTTGAGGGGTTGAATAATAAATGACACTCTGAATTAACTTTTAACGTTTTAAAAAAACAAAAAACAAAAAAACAAAAACAAAATTTGCTGCAGTGCATTTCCCACTTCCAGGCTGATCTACAGTACAAATGTCACAATGCCAAGTTAATTCCGCATGTGTCAACCAGTTAAATCTGCAGGGGGTTGAATACTACTTGTAGGCACTGTATATTATAGTACAGGGAGGTGCAACTGATTGATAATGTTGTAGCTAGAGTTTGCACTGAAGATACATCCTGGTTCAAAAAAAATTTCCTTTCAAGGTGTTGTTTGGTAGTGGATCAAGTGTCTGAGAAGCCGCCAATAAGAGGGACTCGGAGGGTTTTTATATTGGTAATTTGTACTGAGTTGCTGGTGAGTAGAGATGAGCGTTGTTCTACTCGAACTGTTCGCCAATCTCAAATTCGAGCTGTTTTGGGCGGTGTTCGAGCCGTTCGGCGAACACGAACAATTTGAGAAAAATTCAGCTGTTCGAGGTTATGTTCGATAACTGTTCGTGCACCAAAATCATAACTGGATTTTTTCTCAGTAATGATGAAAATTAATGTAAATACGCAGTTTGAGTGTACAGCGGGGTGGGGGGAGGGGCAGGGGATGGATCTCTGCAGGAACAATGAAGATCTCCATTTTTTTTTTCTCTTTCCCGCATTTACAGTGGGGAGGTGCAATCTGTCAGCCTATCAGCAGCGCACACACGGAGCGAAGTGCTTTTTTTCACACAAGCAAGGGCATGTGTCATTGGCAGTGTATGTCACATGTCCTTGCCCTATAAGACCAAGCCATTTTCCCCGTCGCCACCATTTTCTCACTGCTGCAGCTGCGTGTTAGACGGCACTGCTGTTGCTGTGTGTGCTATACCTTGTTAATTTCAAGCCAATTTTCGCACAAATCTACAGATAGCTTGGGAGTAGGGAATAGTTGTGATTGCAGTCCTTTTAAGGACTAGGTTACAGCATTTCCTACGACTTTTATCAGGCAGGTCTGTGCTCTTAAATAGATAGATTGTGGGAGTAAAGACTAATTGTAATTGGAGTCCTTTTCAGGACTAGGTTACATCAGTTCCTATCAGTTTTTGCCAGGCAGGTCTGTGCCAGTGCTGTGCAAGTTTTTTTCACAGCATTTGGCTGAATCTAGCAAAGCTAATCCTTTTTGGCCTATTGCAGAGTGTGTTAGTCAGTGGAGTAGCCTATCTGTGTTGCAAGATATACCACGTGTGTATAGAATACCAATTTTTTTACTGCACCTAGTGAAGTAAAATCTTTTGGGCATAGCATCATTCTATTAGTCCATCTATACTGACCTCCATCAGGTTGCAAATTGAATATAATTTTTTTCTGCATCTAGCTCTGAAAAAATATTGGGCTTCTAGCTGTGTGTGGGACTTGTTTTATTAGTCCATCTATACTGACCTCCATCAGGTTGCAAACTGCATATATTTTTTTCTTCATCTACCTCTGAAAAAATATTGGGCTTCTAGCTGTGTGTGGGACTTGTTCTATTAATCCATCTATACAGACCTCCATCAGGTTGCAAACTGAATATATTTTTTTCTGCATCTACCTCTGAAAAAATATTGGGCTTCTAGCTGTGTGTGGGACTTGTTGTATTAGTCCATCTATACTGACCTCCATCAGGTTGCAAACTGAATATATTTTTTTCTGCATCTACCTCTGAAAAAATATTGGGCTTCTAGCTGTGTGTGGGACTTGTTCTATTAATCCATCTATACAGACCTCCATCAGGTTGCAAACTGAATAAAATTTTTTCTGCATCTACCTCTGAAAAAATATTGGGCTTCTAGCAGTGTGTGGGACTTGTTCTATTAATCCATCTATACAGACCTCCATCAGGTTGCAAACTGAATATATTTTTTTCTGCATCTACCTCTGAAAAAATATTGGGCTTCTAGCTGTGTGTGGGACTTGTTGTATTAGTCCATCTATACTGACCTCCATCAGGTTGCAAACTGAATATATTTTTTTCTGCATCTACCTCTGAAAATATATTGGGCTTCTGGCTGTGTGTGGGACTTGTTCTATTAATCCATCTATACAGACCTCCATCAGGTTGCAAACTGAACATATTTTTTTCTGCATCTACCTCTGAAAAAATATTGGGCTTCTAGCTGTGTGTGGGACTTGTTGTATTAGTCCATCTATACTGACCTCCATCAGGTTGCAAACTGAATATATTTTTTTCTGCATCTACCTCTGAAAAAATATTGGGCTTCTAGCTGTGTGTGGGACTTGTTCTATTAATCCATCTATACAGACCTCCATCAGGTTGCAAACTGAATATATTTTTTTCTGCATCTACCTCTGAAAAAATATTGGGCTTCTAGCTGTGTGTGGGACTTGTTGTATTAGTCCATCTATACTGACCTCCATCAGGTTGCAAACTGAATATATTTTTTTCTGCATCTACCTCTGAAAAAATATTGGGCTTCTAGCTGTGTGTGGGACTTGTTCTATTAATCCATCTATACAGACCTCCATCAGGTTGCAAACTAAATATATTTTTTTCTGCATCTACCTCTGAAAAAATATTGGGCTTCTAGCTGTGTGTGGGACTTGTTGTATTAGGCCATCTATACTGACCTCCATCAGGTTGCAAACTGAATATATTTTTTTCTGCATCTACCTCTGAAAAAATATTGGGCTTCTAACTGTGTGTGGGACTTGTTCTATTAATCCATCTATACAGACCTCCATCAGGTTGCAAACTGATTATATTTTTTTCTGCATCTACCTCTGAAAAAATATTGGGCTTCTAGCTGTGTGTGGGACTTGTTGTATTAGTCCATCTATACTGACCTCCATCAGGTTGCAAACTGAATATATTTTTTTCTGCATCTACCTCTGAAAAAATATTGGGCTTCTAGCTGTGTGTGGGACTTGTTCTATTAATCCATCTATACAGACCTTCATCAGGTTGCAAACTGAATATATTTTTTTCTGCATCTAGCTCTGAAAAAATATTTGGCCTTCTAGCAGTGTGTGGGACTTTCTCTATTAGTCCATCTATACTGACCTCCATCAGGTTGCAAATTAAAAATAATTTTTATCTGCATCTAGCTCTGAAAAAATATTTGGCCTTCTAGCAGTGTGTGGGACTTTCTCTATTAGTCCATCTATACTGACCTCCATCAGGTTGAAAATTGAATAAAAAATTTTTCTGCATCTAACCCAGCCAATAGTTTTGGCCTAATATCACAGTTTGGCCACTCAGCTCTGCTCGGTTCCCATCCATTGTTTTTTTGTGCAAACAACTCCAGAGTTGTGAATTAGTTAACCACCAAAATGAGTGGATAAAGGCCTGCTGCTGGTGGAAAGGGGAAAAGGCGTGTTGGGAAGGGGAAAAAAGGTTTTGTCCGTGGGGTAGGTGTTAAAGCAACAGTAACATCTGCAGAAGAAAGACCATCTTCCAGCCAAACTAAAATGTCTACTTCTTTTAGCGGACAATGTGATAAGATCCCTTTCTTACGGCCACGCCAATCGCTACAAATTCCAGATGAGGCACAAAAACAGCAGGTGCTTCAACGGATATCAAGTGCTCCTTTAAGTGGGCTCTCCTCCACATCAACTTCAACATCACAAATACTCCAGTCCTCAAAGGTGTCACCCCAATCACACTTGCTTCCTCACAGCTCCCAAATCTCCTGCTGCCCGTCTGAGTATGAGGTAGAACAGATGGTTGAGTCTGCAGAGCTGTTTACTCATACTATAGCCTGGGAATCAGAGGTCGACTGCAGCGCTTCTGTGAATCCAGACGAGGAAATGATCTGCACTGATGCCCAGAATCTTTATGAGTCGGATCCAGGACCAGACGCAGAAGGTTCTGACCATAATGTAGACCCTCATTCCCAAACTGTAACTCCTGTTGGTGGAGACAATGAGGAAGACGATGATAAGACTCAAATACCTGATTGGAACGACAACTTTAGTTTTTTGTCAGGGCAGGAACAGGTTGGCTCTGAGGACGACGGGTGTGATAACGCACAGGGTGATGATGATGAGGTTGGAGATCCGACTTATTGTCAACCCACAGTCAGCCAAGAGATGAGGTCAGCAGAGGAGGTGGAGGAAGATGCTAGTGACGACGAGGTCAGGTTGCGCCTTCCTGGACAGAGACGTAGTACTGGAAGCACGTCAACAACTGCATCCTCAAACACAACTCTGCCTCTCACCACAAGTCGTGGTGGCTCTTCAGGTCGCATGGGTGCTAAGCCTTGCATAGCCTGGGCATTTTTTCAGATCGATAAAGATGACCCAACTCGTGTTATCTGTAACATTTGTCAGCAAAAGCTAAGTAGAGGCCAAAAAATACATAGTTTGAGTACTTCATGCATGAACCGGCACATGGACATGAAGCATAAGTTGCAGTGGGAAGCTCAGTGTGCTACAATGCGGCCTAGCCGGCCGGGCCAACCACCGTCTGCCATATCTTGTGCATCCACGGCCTCTTCATCCTCTGTGACTGGGGGGACAGCAGTCACACCTGTTTTGAGGCGCAGACCTGCCACCTCTTTAGCCGCAACAGCCAGCGTGATTGGCAGGTCATCATTTTCTTTGGAGGTGGTAACACCAGCTGGTGTTGAGCGCTGTCCGACATCGATAGCACCACCTTTAGATCAAGGCAACCTAACATGTCCGCCTGCATCTTCCTCACAGACCGGCAGTTTGCCGGGGACACCCTTATCAACCCCGTCTAAGCACAATAGCCAGCCCTCGGTCCCTCAGATGTGGACAAGTAAAAGACGATTTCCTCCTAGCCATGAGAAAGCTAAGAGGTTGAATTTCACCATCTGCAAGCTCTTGGCTACAGAAATGCTGCCTTTCCGCCTGGTGGACACAGAGGATTTTCGAGACCTTATGTCCGTCGCAGTGCCCCAGTACCAGATGCCCAGTCGGCACTACTTCTTAAAGAAAGGTGTGCCTGCATTCCACCAGCATGTCGCACACAACATCACCGCTTCTTTGAGAAACTCTGTGTGTGACAGGTTGCATTTCACCACAGACACTTGGACGAGTAGGCATGGACAGGGGCGTTACATGTCGCTGACTGGGCACTGGGTAACTATGGTGACAGCAGGACAAGGGGCTGCTGTCCAAGTCTTGCCGTCCCCACGAGTTGTGCGTCAATCCTCTTTATGTCAAAGTTCCTCCACTGCTTCTGCCTCCTCAACCTCCTCTCGGTCTTCCACCTGCACCCAAAGCATGTCTGGTCATGCCACAAGCTTTCTAACTGCGCAGAAGGGATCCTGCACACCTCCTTACTATGCTGGCAGTAGGGCTCAACGTCATCAGGCGGTTTTTACACTGAAATGTCTGGGAAATGTGAGTCACACAGCTGAGGAGTTGTGGTCAGCTCTGGAGAACCAATTTCATGAATGGTTGTCTCCACTGGACCTGAAACCAGGGAAGGCCGTGTGCGACAATGCTGCAAACCTGGGTGCGGCCCTTCGCCGGGGCAATGTCACACACGTGCCTTGTATGGCTCACGTGTTGAACCTGGTTGTCCAGCAATTTTTAGCCCACTATCCCAGACTAGATGGCCTTCTGCAGAGGGCACGGTCGCTGTGTGCTCACTTTCGCCGTTCGCATCCCGCAGCTCAGCGACTTACATCTCTACAGAAGTCGTTGGGCCTGCCACTTCACCGGCTAAAATGCGATGTGCCTACCCGGTGGAATTCAACTCTGCACATGTTGCAGCGACTGTGGCAGCACCGACAAGCCCTGGTGCAATACGTTCTGACGTATAGCCTGGGCCAACAAGATCCAGAGGTGGGGCAAATCACGCTGGAGGAGTGGTCTCAGATCAGGGACCTATGCACCCTTCTGCACAGTTTTGAAATGGCGACGAAGATGTTTAGTGCTGACGATGCCATTATCAGCATGACTATTCCGGTGATTTACATGCTGGAGCACATGTTAAACAGAATTCGGAGTCAGGTGGTGGCACAAGAGGAGGTGGAGGAAGTAGAGGAGGAGGAGTTGTATGCGGAAGGGCTAACATCTGCAAGGTCCAGACGGTCGGCAGCACCAAGGCGGCAGGCATGTGAGGGTGGGGGAGATGGTTTTACCAGGGCGCATGGTAGCAGCCAAACTAGTGAGGAAGGTGCAGGAGCCCAGGAAGAAGTGGAGGACGAACTGATGGAAGACTCATCAGATGAGGGAGACCTTGATCACATTTCTGTTGTGCGAGGTTGGGGGGAGAGGACAGAGGAAGGAAGCATGATTGTTACCTCGCCACCAACACAACAGGGACTTGGTGCTCCTGGATGCGCAACACACATGAGTGCCTTCTTGCTGCACTACCTGCAACATGACCCTCGAATTGTGAGAATTAGAAATAATCCTGACTACTGGGTTGCCACACTGTTAGATCCCCGGTACAAAAGTAAATTTGCAGAAATTATTCCTGCCATAGAAAGGGATGCACGCATGCAGGAGTATCAGCAGAGACTGTTGCAGAATCTTACATGTGCTTTTCCACAAAATACCAGTGGTGCACGTAGTGAATCTCACAGTTCCAACTTGCCAACCGTGGGACCGTCAAGTGTTCAGCACTCAAACCGTAACAGAACCACAGTATCTGCTGGTAACATCAATTTTGCGGAATCATTTCACCACTTTTTTAGCCCATCCTTTGCAAGGCCACAGGAGACAAGAAGTCTGACACATAGTCAACGCCTAGAGACGATGGTACAGGAGTATCTCCAAGTAAACATTGAAGCCACGACTGTGTCACTGGACCCTTGCTCTTTTTGGGCTTCCAATCTGGATAAATGGCCGGAGCTAGCCACTTACGCCTTGGAGATCTTGTCATGCCCCGCAGCCAGCGTTCTGTCTGAACGTGTGTTCAGCGCTGCTGGTGGTGTGCTGACAGATAAGCGCACGCGGCTCTCCACTGATAATGTAGACAGATTCACGTTCATAAAGATGAACAAATCATGGATCCGAAACGACTTTTCTACCCCTGTGTCATCCTGGGGAGAGTAAAAGCTTGATGATTGGTTAAAATCACCCTACCAACCGTTTTAAGCTTTCAAATTACTAATCATGTTTATCTGTATCTTGGCTGGAAAATAATTTGGGCTTTGTAGCAGTGTGCAGCACTGATTCTATTAGGCCATCTATAATAAGCTCCATCAGATTTAAAATTACTAATCATGTTTATCTGTATCTTGACTGGAAAATAATTTTGGGGCTCCGAGATGCGCAAGACACATAAGTGCCTTCTTGCTGCACTACCTGCAGCATGACCCTCATATTGTCAGAATTCGAAGTAATCATGACTACTGGGTTGCCAGACTCTTAGATCCCCCAAACTTTTCGATCAACCTTTTCATTTTAATAAAGACCAAAAAAATGGTCATTTTTGAAATTATAAGCATTAGCAGGTTGTTAGAAACTGAAATCAAACAGTTTTCAACTCAAAACTTTATTCTAGGTGATGTTACATTTTCACATAGGACTCCTTGTTCGAAAGGAGCTTCTGAACTCTCTTGTCCATTGAATTTGTCAGGTTTTGGATGGTTTCTGCTTCAATTGTTTTGCATGAGGACAGAATACCCTCCCAGAGCTGTTGCTTAGATGTGAACTGCCTCCCGCCATCATAGACACTCCTTTTAATGATGCTCCAAAGGTTCTGAATGGGGTACAGGTCAGGGGAGCATGGGGGTCACACCATAAGTTTGTCCCCTTTTATGCCCATATCAGCCAGAGATGCAGATGTTTTATGTGCAGCATGAGATGGTGCATTATCATGCAGAAAAATGATCTTGCTGTGAAATACACGGTTCTTCTTCTTGAACCATGGCAGGAAGTGCTGTTTGAGAAAATCCACATACATTATGGAGTTCATCTTTAGCGCCTTCAGGGATCCTAAAGGGGCCGACAATCTCTCTCCCCATGATTCCAGCCCAAAACATTACTCCACCTCCTCCTTGTTGGCGCTGTAGCCGTGTTTGCGTGGGGTGTCCATCAACCAGCCATCCTCCACTCCATCCATCTGGACCATCGAGCGCTGCACGGCACTCATCCGTGAACAAAACAGTTTTGAAATCAGTCTTCATGTAATGTTTGGCCCACTGGAGCCGTTTCTGCTTGTGTGAAGTGGATAGAGGAGGTCGACAGGATGGCATATGCACAGCTGCAAACCTCTGAAGGACCCTGCATCTTGTTGTTCGGGGGACGTTGGAGGCACAAGCAGCTTCAAAAACTTGTCTGCTGCTATGACAAGGCTTTTTTGCCGCTGCTCTTTCAACCTGACGTAATTGCCTGTAGGAAAGAGTCCTCAATTTGCCCTTATCAGCACGCACACGTGTGTACTGTGAATCAGCTACATACTTCTTGATTGCCAAGACACTTCATCCTGATCATCGCACAATGTTGATTGTAGTCATGCCTTGACCTAAACACTCCACAATTTGTTGCTTCTCAGCAGCCGACACATCCTTTTTCTTTCCCATTTTGGCAGAAAATGTAGGCTGCTTAATAATGTGAGACAGCCTTCTTAAGTAGTCTTGCCTTTCATTGGACACACCTGCCAAACTAATTAGCACAGGTGTCTGCAATTGCTTACAGTGATATAAAGAGCCCTGACACACATCACCATCAATGAGTTTAACTGACAAACAAACAAATTCTTCCCTTATCACTCCTAAACACTTTTTGCATAATAATTTGGAACACAGTGTACATGTGCTTTTCCACAAAACACCAGTGGTTCACGTAGTGAATCTTACAGTTCTAACTTGCCAACCGTGGTCTGTATGGAGTTGTTCAATAAAGGGCCCAAAATTAAGATAACATAGATGGGAGAGGTCTCTATGAATAGGAATTCCTAAGTATTTGATACCCTGTGAGGGCCAGGCAAAGGGAAAGTTGGACTGGATGGAATCCTATATGGATTTGGGGAGGGAGACATCGAGGGCCTCAGACTTCGCTGCATTGATTTTAAAATTTGACCATGTAACAAAGTGATCTATTTCAGCCATAACAGCATGGATGGATATATGTGATTGAGTGATATATACTAGGACATCATCAGCAAATAGAGAGCACTTGTACTCGGTGCCTCCCACCTCAATCCACCTAATATTGGGGTTATGGCGAATTGATGAGAGCAGGTGCTCCGTCACTAGGATGTATAAGAGAGGGGACAGAGAACATCCCTGCCTTGTCCCATTGGTGATTGTGAAAGGTGATGAAAATGTTCTGACGCGCCCCCTGGGCCTTGGGACACCCGGAGCCGGACCCTTTTTGGTGGATGCTGGTGGTTGTAGTCTCCGTGGCGGCGACCCGGTTCCGTCGCTCAGGGCGGTCAAACCAGTGGCGGAACTATTTATGTGGTTTTGATGTTTAAATGTCCGACTACGCCATCCGTGGATTGCGGTCAGAGTGAACCGCCGCTACAGGGCAGACCGCTGAGGCTGGTGTTGTGGGTGCAGCAGAGCGTAGCATAACTCCCCACGGGAGGAGTATAGATTCAGGGCAGTGTATGCGGAGGATGGGGGTGATGGTGCAGGGCAGCAGCAGTAACGACACGGAGTCATTGATGCAGTCCAGGGCCTTTACTCACAGTTCTTATTATCCAGACCACGTCTGCAGGTAAAGGCTGCCCACGTCGTACTGTGCTCACCAGGTGAGGGGCTCAGACAACTCCCAGAAAACTTTGGAGCGCTTCACAGGACCCCCTTTGTGTGTCCTTTGTCTGGCCTTTCTTACCAACCCTTCTGTTCGGCTGACTCGGGCCTCCTCTTGGTAAACTTGGCGCCAGTTTCCCTGACCCTATGTGGTGCCTTCCTAGCGGGTGTAGCGAGGGGCTGCGCCACATAAAATGTCACAGCCTCCTGTTTCTAGCTGAGGGTCGTTTCCTGCCTCCACTAGTTTCGGGGACCGGTCTCCCCCTTTGGCCTGACCCCTCCACGCAGGTGGATTCGGGCGTGCGGTGGCGACTCGCCCGTTCGCACCCCTGGGATCCCTTCGTTCCTCGTTCCTGGAGCCTTCTCCGCTCCTCTTCCTTCCTTCTCCCTCTTCCAGGCCTGGGCCTCTGTCACTAGGCCCGCCTCCGGAGCAGAGCTCATGCAGAGCCCCTGCTCCCTGCCACTTCTGCTCAGACTTCTCTGCACTGAACTAAGATGGTGCCCACCTTTTATACTCCCTTCTCAATGCACCCAGGAACTGCTTCCTCCCTGCTCCTGCACTACAGGGTTCCCCTTCCTCAGTGTTCCCTCCCCCCACTCCAGCCAGGGACAGGGACTGTCGTGCCCATCTCAGGGGCATATTGGTCGCCCTGCCCCATGGCAATGTGGTGTAATGCATGCAGGTGTCGGGTCCTGATCCACACTCCATCCTTACCTGAGAGTGAGATATCACACCTCTGGGTGAGGTGCAATACCTCTGTAGCAACCGAGCCCTCAGGGTGCTACAGTTCCAGTTATCTTCAGCCTAGGTGACGTATTGCAATACAGGGCCGTGATTTTGGCTATAAAAGAGTCCCCTAGACCCCTACCCCAAGCTTTTTAAGAGAATCATATATGGCGTGCCAGGAGACTCTATGGAATGCTTTCTCAGCATCCAACGAGAGTATCTAATTACAAATTTTTAACTGCATCTAGCCCAGGAAATACTTTGTGCCTAGTAGCAGTGTCTGCTAGTCAGCGGATTATCCCGGCTGTTAAGCAAGGTACACCACCTGTAGTTTGGACACTTAATTTTTTCAAAGGAAATGCTTCGGGACCACGGGATACTCAGTGAAGAGCATCAGGAGGCACCCCAAGGCATAGGGGCTGGGACTGGCAGTAGGATGCCTTGCGGTGGACAGCCGAGATCGATCCTTATAAAAGCTTTTTAACTGCAGCAGCTTTAGTGGACGCTACTGGAGCTGGAATTACGCGGCTGCTGGCATGAGACTTGCCCTCCAATAGATCCTTGTAAATGGATTTAAAGTGTATTCATTCAAATTAGAGAGACAATTTAAATTAAAGAGCTTAGAGCTGCCTCCACCACAGGGGGGCTCGCTCGACCCACCAGCGGACAGGCACCAGTATTGGGAGAGGGGGGCTGGCCGTCAGAGTTCACCGCGGCTCTGGCACAAACCGTGCGACGCGGAGGTGGCACAGGCAGGAGCGGACTGAACGTGTCGGCTTCTCACTTTTTGGATTTTAGAAGGGCATGACATGCCTATATCTGTGTCTCCCCCTCCTTTTACTCCTCCACCTCTTTTCTTTTCGCATGACTATATGTACTTGTCACTTTTCCATGTGTTAGTTGTGTCTTCTGAGCAGTTTGTCAGCTTTTGGACACCTTTGAAGGTGTTTTCTATGTGTTTCTATGTGTTTTTGTTTGCCTGCCATTGGTTTTAACGGTGTTCGAAGGTGTTCGACGAACAGTTCGACGAACAGTTCGGCGAACACACGGGTGTTCGACGAACCGAACCGAACTCGAACACTACGGGGGTGGCTCAACACTACTGGTGAGATGGCTGGAGAAAAAATGCTTGCTATGTAGTTTGCTGTAGCAGCAGGCGGTGGTGAGTAAACAAACGATATTAAAAGGGTTGTCCACTACTTATCATGACCTATCTTCCATGAAATGAGCAGTTGACACTCCCATAACTTGATTCTTTTTGTTACTGCCTGCAGCAGTCTATCTGTGACTTACTAGAGGAGATGGTCAGATGTCAAAGGCTGTACTGTACTATTCATCTACATTAGCTCCTTGAGAATTTTTTCTACAGCTTGTGCATGACATTTTAGAAAGTAGAAAGTCTACTAGTTGACTACTTTTCAGGGTCTATCAATGCTAGACAGTTGAGAAATTAATATTGCTCCAATGCATACAATATCCTGGTTAGACAGCAATTGCATGTTTTAGGTAAGGACCCGACCAAAAATACTTCTTAGGCCACGGCCCCACTATCAGTATTTGATCAGTATTTGGTCAGTATTTTTTCTCAGGAGTGGGAGCCAAAACCAGGTGAGGAACAATCAGAGAAAAGGTATAATAGAAACAAGTGCATTGATTCCGCATTTATCACCCACTCCTGGTTTTGGCTCCCATTCCTGAGAAAAAATACTGACCAAATACTGATAGTGGGGACATTACCTTAAATAAGTATACTAATGATATACACCATATGCCAAGAGGAAAATATTGCGGATATTGTACTTTTTTAAAAAATCATCGATCGAGGAACTTTAAACCCCAAAGATTTAATTATAAACAAAAATCACTGACTGCAGTGGAATCCCCAATTATGTACTTTTTAACCCCATCCGAGCATGACAATTTTTCATTTTTGTGCTTTAGCTTTTCCTCGCCATCTTCCTACTGTAGAGCCATAAATATATATACAGTGGTGGCCAAAAGTATTGGCACCCCTGCAATTCTGTCAGATAATACTCAGTTTCTTCCAGAAAATGATTGCAATCACAAATTCTTTTGTATTATTATCTTCATTTAATTTGTCTTCAATGAAAAAACACAAAAAGAATTGTCCTAAAGCCAAATTGGATATAATTCCACACCAAACCTAAAAAAGGGGGTGGACAAAAGCATTGGCACTGTTTGAAAAATCATGTGATGCTTCTCAAATTCGTGTAATTAACAGCACCTGTAACTTACCTGTGGCACCTAACAGGTGTTGGTAATAACTAAATCACACTTGCGGCCAGTTAACATGGATTAAAGTTGACTCAACCTCTGTCCTCTGTTCTTGTGTGTACCACATTGAGCATGGAGAAAAGAAAGAAGACCAAAGAACTGTCTGAAGACTTGAGAAATCAAATTGTGAGAAAGCATGAGCAATCTCAAGGCTACAAGTCCATCTCCAAAGACCTGAATGTTCCTGTGTCTTCCGTGCGCAGTGTCATCAAGAAGTTTAAAGCCATGGCACTGTGGCTAACCTCCTTAGATGTGGACGGAAAAGAAAAATTGACGAGAGATTTCAAAGCAAGATTGTGCGGATGGTGGATAAAGAACCTTGACTGACATCCAAACAAGTTCAAGCTGCCCTGCAGTCCGAGGGTACAACACTGTCAACCCGTACTCTTCGTCGACGTCTGAATGAAAAAGGACTGTATGGTAGGATACCCAGGAAGACCCCACTTCTTACCCCGAGACATAAAAAAGCCAGGCTGGAGTTTGCCAAAACTTACCTGAGAAAGCCTAAAACGTTTTGGAAGAATGTTCTCTGGTCAGATGAGACTAAAGTAGAGCTTTTTGGGAAAAAGCATCAACATAGAGTGTACAGGAAAAAAAAAGAGGCATTCAAAGAAAAGAACATGGTCCCTACAGTCAAACATGGCGGAGGTTCCCTGATGTTTTGATGTTGCTTTGCTGCCTCTGGCACTGGACTGCTTCACCGTGTGCATGGCATTTTGAAGTCTGAAGACTACCAACACATTTTGCAGCATAATGTAGGGCCCAGTGTGAGAAAGCTGGGTCTCCCTCAGAGGTCATGGGTCTTCCAGCAGGACAATGACCCAAAACACACTTCCAAAAGCACTATAAAACGGTTTGAGAGAAAGCACTGGAGACTTCTAAGGTGGCCAGCAATGAGTCCAGAACTGAATCCCATAGAACACCTGTGGAGAGATCTCAAAATGGCAGTTTGGAGAAGGCACCCTTCAAATATCAGGGACCTGGAGCAGTTTGCCAAAGAAAAATGGTCTACAATTCCAGCAGAGCATTGTAAGAAACTCATTGATGGTTACCGGAAGCGGTTGTTCGCAGTTATTTTGGCTAAAGGTTGTGCAACCAAGTATTAGGCTGAGAGTGCCAATACTTTTGTCTGGCCCATTTTTGGAGTTTTGTGTGAAATGATCAATGATTTGATTTTGGCTTCATTCTTTTTTGTGTTTTTTCCTTGCAAGCAAATTAAATGAAGATAATAAGACCAAAGAATTTGTGATTGCAATCATTTTCAGGAAGAAACTGAGTATTATCTGACAGAATTGCAGGGGTGCCAATACTTTTGGCCACCACTGTTTATATATATATATGTATATACTGTATATATACAGTACAGACCAAAAGTTTGGACACACCTTCTGATTTAAAGATTTTTCTGTATTTTCATGACTATGAAAATTGTACATTCACACTGAAGGCATCAAAACTATAAATTAACACATGTGGAATTATATACTTAACAAAAAAGTGTGAAACAACAGAAAATATGTCTTATATTCTAGGTTCTTCAAAGTAGCCACCTTTTGCTTTGATGACTGCTTTGCACACTCTTGGCATTCTTTTGATGAGCTTCAAGAGGTAGTCACCGGAAATGGTCTTCCAACAATCTTGAAGGAGTTCCCAGAGATGCTTAGCACTTGTTGGCCCTTTTGCCTTCACTCTGCGGTCCAGCTCACCCCAAACCATCTCGATTGGGTTCAGGTCTGGTGACTGTGGAGGCCAGGTCATCTGGCGTAGCACCCCATCACTCTCCTTCTTGGTCACCTGGAGGTGTGTTTGGGGTCATTGTCCTGTTGAAAAATAAATGATGTTCCAACTAAACGCAAACCGGATGGAATAGCATGCCGCTGCAAGATGCTGTGGTAGCCATGCTGGTTCAGTCTGCCTTCAATTTTGAATAAATCCCCAACAGTCTCATCAGCAAAGCACCCCCACACCATCACACCTCCTCCTCCATGCTTCACGGTGGGAACCAGGCATGCAGAGTCCATCCGTTCACCTTTTCTACGTCGCACAAAGACACGGTGGTTGGAACCAAAGATCTCAAATTTGGACTCATCAGACCAAAGCACAGATTTCCACTGGTCTAATGTCCATTCCCTGTGTTCTTTAGCCCAAACAAGTGTCTTCTGCTTGTTGCCTGTCCTTAGCAGTGGTTTCCTAGCAGCTATTTTACCATGAAGGCCTGCTGCACAAAGTCTCCTCTTAACAGTTGTTGTAGAGATGTGTCTGCTGCTAGAACTCTGTGTGGCATTGACCCTGTCTCGAATCTGAGCTGCTGTTAACCTGTGATTTCGGAGGCTGGTGACTCGAATAAACATATCCTCAGATGCAGAGGTGACTCTTGGTCTTCCTTTCCTGTGGCGGTCCTCATGTGAGCCAGTTTCTTTGTAGCGCTTGATGGCTTTTGCAACTGCACTTGGGGACACTTTCAAAGTTTGCCCAATTTTTCGGACTGACTGACCTTCATTTCTTAAAGTAATGATGGCCACTCTTTTTTCTTTACTTAGCTGCTTTTTTCTTGCCATAATACAAATTCTAACAGTCTATTCAGTAGGACTATCAGCTGTGTATCCACCTGACTTCTGCACAACACAACTGATGGTCCCAACCCCATTTATAAGGCAAGAAAACACCTGTGAAGTGAAAACCATTTCCGGTGACTACCTCTTGAAGCTCATCAAGAGAATGCCAAGAGTGCGCAAAGCAGTCATCAAAGCAAAAGGTGGCTACTTTGAAGAACCTAGAATATAAGACATATTTTCAGTTGTTTCACACTTTTTTGTTAAGTGTATAATTCCACATGTGTTAATTCATAGTTTTGATGCCTTCAGTGTGAATGTACAATTTTCAAAGTCATGAAAATGCAGAAAAATCTTTTCATGAGAAGGTGTGTCCAAACTTTTGGTCTGTACTGTACTTTCTCTCTGTCAATATAGCAGCATTAGTGTGTGTTTTTGGTGGGACAAGTTGCAGTTTTGAAAGGCATCATATATTTTACCAAACGCTGTACTGGAAAAAGGGAAAAAAAATCCAAGTGCGGTGAAATTGCATAATTTGATAAAAATGACATGTCAACATGATTCTCCAGGCCAATACGATTACAGTGATACCAAAATTGTACACAAATTAAATATATATATATATATATATACATACGTACATACAATCATATATATATATGTACTCTATATAAATACATGTTTTTTTAAGTAGTAAAAAAAGTTATTTTTTTATTCTTGAGACCAATAACATTTTTATTTTCAGTAGAGAGCTGTGTGAGCTTGTTTTTCGCAAGGCAATTTGATGTTTTTAAAGATAGCATTTTGGGGTACATACAACGTCTTCTTGATCACTTATTATTGAACTTTTTCTTTATATTTTTATTGTATACTTTTTATTATATTTGTTAGTTACTTTAGAGGAATCGCCACAGTATTGCAGTTTATAGAAAACATTACGGGCTCCTATGAGTACCAGCCCCAGGTTAGTTTTCATAGGAGCACTGTCATGATGGGCAAGGAGGCCTTCAGCAGGCCCCTAACTGTCATGGCAACGCAATTTTATTGGGTTGCTGATGTACTTATGGAACAATGTCCCCTGCTTTAAATCCTGCTATCAGAGATTAACAGTGGTATATAAGTGGTTAACAGCATTACACGTCGACCAGCTCCACACGACACCTATAAGGGCAAATCCTGGTGTATAATAAATCACAATCATTATCTTTTGGCAGTTCTTTAACTTGCATCAAAGTAATAGTACATCAAATATCAGGAATCGGGGATGATATTAAAATATATACAGAAGTGGCGCTAATAGGTCTGCCTGGCTTGGCCAGCTGCAAGTGGACAACTACCACATGTTGTCAGTGGTTAAGGATAGTAGGTTTAAAAGTGTCACTTGCGCTGGACAGGTAGGCATAAAAAGGGAGGAAACAGAGTGGGTAAAATCAAATAGTTTATTTAAATATTAAAATAGGTAAAAGTGGGGTGGGGGGGAGACAAAGGAGTGTCGGTATTGGTGGATGAATGGGTGTTCCTCTTCTTTAGTGGAGTTGGATGTAACCTATGCGGCGGTTGAGTCTCAGAGAATGGTCATCCCCTGGAGTGAGAAGAAGGAAAAATGGACTAAGGCTAGCAGATAACAACAGGGTATGCAATTGACTAGTTGTGGAATTACCTGATTAAGGAGATGAGAGAGGAGAAGGTCGATGTAGCCGGCTGGTCGGCTGTAGTGGTGGTTAACTTGAAGTGAGAGCCAGAAAAGGTTAGATCGGCTCCCTAGGTGATAGCTAAGGGTACTTAAATAGTGCTAGAATACCTGCTCATGGTCCGTGAGATAACTAGCTGTTTTAGTAAGGTGATGGTTACTTTAGTTAGGTATGGAATGGTAGTCGTTTAAGCAAGAATATGCAGCCCCCCTGTATCATAAAGTGGAGAGAGAAAAAGGGGTAAATTGAGTAGAATAGGATGTGCCACAGGTACGTGGAATAGTGGTGACCGTACCTTACCTGGTATGGTGTTTAGGGTGCCCCCAATATATAGCTGTAATAAACCCCTGTTGAGATCGTGGCGAAGGTGCCAATTGGCAGCGGTGCTTCTATATCTGAAAATGAGATATTAGGTATAATAGCAAAAATGCTGATTAGCGCAGTATATTGGGTAGGAGTTGAGGCAAACCTTTACCTCATTGCCTGGTGGAATAGGCTTGAAAGTCTGAGGTGGTGGAAAGGTGCTGCAGGACCAACAACAAACCACCTGCATCCCATCCTCTTCATTGACATCCGGCATTCTTCAACACGGATCACCTCCTTGAGGGAACTCACTGCTCCCTCACAGCAACTGCCAGTTGCTAGGACAACAAACCGTGAGTCTACGTTTACCTCCACCGCCACAGAGCTCTGCTAACATGCTGACACACAGCGGTAGTCTACCATGCCTCCTACCTCAAGTCTGTGGATATAACTGGAGAGTTACACCACTCCCTCAAGGGACTGCCAGCCACCCGGGTTATACAACCGATGACGCATTGGCTCTCCCTGTTACTCAGCCAGTCTGTTGTTGGTCCTGAAGCACCTCACCACCCCCCACCACCCTTTTTCCTATTTTAATATTTAAATAAACTATTTGATTTTACCCACTCTTTGCCCCCTTTTTTAAGCCTACCTGTCCAGCCCAAGTGACACTTTTAAACCAAATATCAGGAAGTGGTTAAGTTCCACTTCAGCATGTTTTTATTTATGTATTTATTTATTTTTTCACTGTTTGTTAGCTATTAGTAATATTAGTGCAACGTGTTCATTAAAATACTTATCAAGCTCTGTCTTCTGCCATTTCTCTTAATGTTCCAGCCTTCTCCTGGATTATACGACCGCAGTTTTGACACAACTTCTTCTGCGTGGACTGGAAGTCACTGTCTCAAAGGAAGTCTATAAGACTCAGAATGAGGCTCTTATAGGATTACATTAAGAATAATAATCTTTATTTATACAGCACCAACATATTCCGCAGCATGTAAGGGCTTACAATCTGCAATGAGGTGGAGGTAACACAAAATACAGGTGCTTATTTACAATGATGGTTCAGTCATCTTGAGGGAATGGGAGATAGATAATGTTTGTAGTGGTTTTGGGTACGGTGGAGTTTGTTGGAGAATTACGTTCAGGGAAATGGTGAATGGGCTATATTTAAAAAGGACTTTGATTAGGGAACGTGATAGGCCACCCTTATCAGATGTGTTTTTAGGGAGCGCCTAAAACTGTGTAAATTGTGGTCAGTCCTAATTTCTTGGGGTAGAGCATTCCAAAGAATTGGTGCAACTCGGGAGAACCAGCAGAGACCAGTGTCCTTTATTCTGATTGAATGTAGCATAGAGAGTAGGAGATGGTGGTCAACAGTGTCGAAAGCTGCAGAGAGGTCAAGAAGAATGAGCAGAGAGTAGTCATCGTTATGTTTTTGCTGTCAAAAGGTCATTGATCACTTTGGTGAGTGCAGTTTCTGTAGAATGTAGTGGGTGGAAGCCAGACTGTGATGGATCTAGAAGAGAGTGAGTTGAGAGGTAATGGTTAAGGCGAGAGTAGACCAGGCACTCTAGGAATTTAGAGCAGAAGGGGAGATTGGAGACTGGTCTGTAGTTATTTGTGCTGGTTGGGTCATGAGAGGGTTTTTTTTAAAAATGCAGTAACGACAGAGTGATTGAAGTTGTAGGGGAAGATACCAAGAAGACAGAGATTGAAGAGTTTAGTTAGGTGAGTAGTGACGACTGGAGAGAGTGATTGGAGTAGGTGTGAGGGAATGGGATCAGTAGTGCATGTAGTAGGACGAGAAGAAGAAAAGAGCCTGGAGACTTCTTCTTCTTCTGTGACTGGGTCAAATTAGGAGAGTGAGCCTGAGGAGATTTGGGGAGGGATGGGAGTCAGGGCACTTGGTGGCCGGAAGCTGATTTCCTGACCGATATTTCCTATTTTCTCTGTTAAGTAGGAGGCCCGATCATCAGCACAAATGTCCATGATAGGGTCCTGCCATTAAGGACTGAGAAGGGAGTGAAAGGTGTCAAAGAGTTTTTTAGGGTTGTTGGATAGTGAGATCAGGGTGGTGAAGTAGGTCTGTTTGATGAGATGAAGGGCAGAGTTATAGGTTCTTAACATAAATTTATAGTGGATAAAGTTTTCTGGTGTGAGAGTTTTCTTCCATAGGAGTTCGGCACTCCTATAGCATCGCTGGAGAAAACAAGTTGGTGGTGTGAGTCAGGGCTGTTTTACTGTGTGTTTGGAGGTTCTGGGAGTGAGGGACACTACTTTGCCCATGGTGCTTCTGAGACTGTCGTTGTAGTGATTTACAGCCAGATCAGGACAGGAAAAAGAGGAGATTGGGGACAGTGATGAATGTAGAGAGTCTGTAAGGTTAATGTCTTGTGGATTTCTGAATATATGATAGGTAGGAGTGTGCTTGGGTGGGCATGGATTTGTGAGCGCAAAAGAGAGAATGTTGTGGTCAGAGAGGGAAGAGGTGAGTTACCAAGGTAGGAGATTGAACAGAGCCGGAGAAAGACCAGATCAAGGATGTTACCATCTTTGTGTGTCTCAGAGGTTGAAAGCTGTGAGAGGCCAAGAGAAGTGGTTAAAAATAGAAGCTGGGATGCAGATGGGTGAGGTGGAGCTGTTTATGAGTATTTTGAAGTCTCCCAGTATAAGGGTTGGTAATTTTGAGGACATGAAGTACAGCTGTTATGATCTGCTACAAGAACTAAGGAAAGGTAGGAAAACTGTCCCTACAATAGGACTAAGCTGATTCCCTACGATGCAGCGGGCAACCTGTTCCTTGTGAACAGACCCGCCTTCGTCCTCAGCTAGTCTGAACGCAGACCTATAGAAATAAGGAAGGGGTCCCTAAAAGTACTAAGGACTGGGACAAAATTGGACACCTCCTAGCAGAAGTTGTAGCGGAGCAAAAAGACAAACAGACAAAAATACTTAGAGGTCCAAGGACCAAGCAAACTATAGAGATAGGTACAAAGCACCTGGCTAGATTAAGAGTCAAAGTAAAACTGAAGTCCAGCAAAGCCAGAAGGGCGGAGCTGGAATAAATAGGCAGCAGGTCACGTGACCACAAAATAGAAAAAAGTAACAGGAGGGTTCTAACAGTACCCCCTCTTCTATGAGGATCCTCCGGATCCTCCAGGCTCAGGCCTATCAGGAAACCTCCCGTGAAACGCTCCGACAAGTCCAGGAGCAGAGACATCATCTGCCCTTACCCAGGAGTTATCCTCAGGATCGAAACCTTTCCAAGCGACGAGATACTGCAATCTCCCTCTATGCATTCTGGAATTCAAGATACAAGAAATTTCATATTCACCGTCTTCCACCACCGGAGGAACAGTGACAGTGGCATCCCCATCCGATACATCAGCCCTTTTCAGCAAGGAAACATGAAACACCGGATTAATCTTCCAGGAGGAGGGAACCTCCAACCTAACAGCAGACTGGTTAACCACCTGAAGCACCTTAAATGGTCCCACAAACTTCGGACCCAATTTCTCAGAAGGAATCCTCAACAGCAGATTCTTTGAGGACAACCAAACCATGTCACCAACTGTAAACAAAACCTCTTGACATTTCCTGTTAAAATACTTCTTAGACTTTTTGTTAGCCTCTTGAAGGTTACAACGTACAGTACAGACCAAAAGTTTGGACACACCTTCACATTTAAAGATTTTTCTGTATTTTCATGACTATGAAAATTGTACATTCACACTGAAGGCATCAAAACTATGAATTAACACATGTTGAATTATATACTTAACAAAAAAGTGTGAAACAACTGAAAATATGTCTTATATTCTAGGTTCTTCAAAGTAGCCACCTTTTGCTTTGATGACTGCTTTGCACACTCTTGGAATTCTCTTGATGAGCTTCAAGAGGTAGTCACCGTAAATGGTTTTCACTTCACAGGTGTGCCCTATCAGGTTTAATAAGTGGGATTTCTTGCTTTATAAATGGGGTTGGGACCATCAGTTGTGTTGTGCAGAAGTCAAGTGGATACACAGCTGATAGTCCTACTGAATAGACTGTTAGAATTTGTATTATGGCAAGAAAAAAGCAGCTAAGTAAAGAAAAACGAGTGGCCATCATTACTTTAAGAAATGAAGGTCAGTCAGTGCGAAAAATTGGGAAAACTTTGAAAGTGTCCCCAAGTGCAGTTGCAAAAACCATCAAGCGCTACAACGAAACTGGCTCACATGAGGACTAGAGATGAGCGTTGTTCTACTCGAACTGTTCGCCAATCTCAAATTCGAGCTGTTTTGGGCGGTGTTCGAGCCGGTCGGCGAACACGAACAATTTGAGAAAAATTCGGCTGTTCGAGGTTATGTTCGATAACTGTTCGTGCACCAAAATCATAACTGGATTTTTTCTCAGTAATGATGAAAATTAATGTTAATACGCAGTTTGAGTGTACAGCGGGGCGGGGGGAGGGGCAGGGGATGGATCTCTGCAGGAACAATGAAGATCTCCATTTTTTTTTCTCTTTCCTGCATTTGCAGTGGGGAGGTGCAATCTGTCAGCCTATCAGCAGCGCACACACGGAGCGAAGTGCTTTTTTTCACACAAGCAAGGGCATGTGTGATTGGCAGTGTATGTCACATGTCCTTGCCCTATAAGACCAAGCCATTTTCCCCGTCGCCACCATTTTCTCACTGCTGCAGCTGCGTGTTAGACGGCACCGCTGTTGCTGTGTGCGCTATACCTTGTTAATTTCAAGCCAATTTTCGCACAAATATACAGATAGCTTGGGAGTAGGGAATAGTTGTGATTGCAGTCCTTTTAAGGACTAGGTTACAGCATTTCCTACGACTTTTATCAGGCAGGTCTGTGCTCTTAAACAGATAGATTGTGGGAGTAAAGACTAATTGTAATTGGAGTCCTTTTCAGGACTAGGTTACATGAGTTCCTATCAGTTTTTGCCAGGCAGGTCTGTGCCAGTGCTGTGCAAGTTTTTTTCACAGCATTTGGCTGAATCTAGCAAAGCTAATCCTTTTTGGCCTATTGCAGAGTGTGTTAGTCAGTGGAGTAGCCTATCTGTGTTGCAAGATATACCACCTGTGTATAGAATACCAATTTTTTTACTGCACCTAGTGAAGTAAAATCTTTTGGGCATAGCATCATTCTATTAGTCCATCTATACTGACCTCCATCAGGTTGCAAACTGAATATAATTTTTTTCTGCATCTAGCTCTGAAAAAATATTTGGGCTTCTAGCAGTGTGTGGGACTTGGTCTATTAGTCCATCTATACTGACCTCCATCAGGTTGCAAATTAAAAATAATTTTTTTCTTCATTTAGCTCTGAAAAAATATTTGGGCTTCTAGCAGCGTGTGGGACTTGTTCTATTAGTCCATCTATACTGACCTCCAACAGGTTGCAAATTAAAAATAATTTTTTTCTGCATCTAGCTCTGAAAAAATATTTGGGCTTCTAGCAGTGTGTGGGACTTGGTCTATTAGTCCATCTATACTGACCTCCATCAGGTTGCAAATTAAAAATAATTTTTTTCTGCATCTAGCTCTGAAAAAATATTTGGGCTTCTAGCAGTGTGTGGGACTTGGTCTATTAGTCCATCTATACTGACCTCCATCAGGTTGCAAATTGAATAAAAAAAATTTCTGCATCTAGCTCTGAAAAAATATTTGGGCTTCTAGCGGTGTGTGGGACTTGGTCTATTAGTCCATCTATACTGACCTCCATCAGGTTGCAAATTAAAAATAATTTTTTTCTGCATCTAGCTCTGAAAAAATATTTGGGCTTCTAGCAGTTTGTGGGACTTGGTCTATTAGTCCATCTATACTGACCTCCATCAGGTTGCAAATTAAAAATAATTTTTTTCTTCATTTAGCTCTGAAAAAATATTTGGGCTTCTAGCAGTGTGTGGGACTTGTTCTATTAGTACTTCTATACTGACCTCCAGCAGGGTGCAAATTGAATATAATTTTTTTCTGCATCTAGCTCTGAAAAAATATTTGGGCTTCTAGCGGTGTGTGGGACTTGGTCTATTAGTCCATCTATACTGACCTCCATCAGGTTGCAAATTAAAAATAATTTTTTTCTGCATCTAGCTCTGAAAAAATATTTGGGCTTCTAGCAGTGTGTGGGACTTGGTCTATTAGTCCATCTATACTGACCTCCATCAGGTTGCAAATTAAAAATAATTTTTTTCTGCATCTAGCTCTGATAAAATATTTGGGCTTCTAGCAGTGTGTGGGACTTGGTCTATTAGTCCATCTATACTGACCTCCATCAGGTTGCAAATTGAATAAAAAAAATTTCTGCATCTAGCTCTGAAAAAATATTTGGGCTTCTAGCGGTGTGTGGGACTTGGTCTATTAGTCCATCTATACTGATCTCCATCAGGTTGCAAATTAAAAATATTTTTTTTCTGCATCTAACCCAGCCAATAGTTTTGGCCTAATACCACAGTTTGGCCACTCAGCTCTGCTCGGTTACCATCCATTGTTTTTTTGTGCAAACAACTCCAGATTTGTGAATTAGTTAACCACCAAAATGAGTGGAAAAAGGCCTGCTGCTGGTGGAAAGGGGAATAGGTGTGTTGGGAAGGGGAAAAAAGGTTGTGTCCGTGGGGTAGGTGCAGAAGAAAGACCATCTTCCAGCCAAACTAAAATGTCTACTTCTTTTAGCGGACAATGTGATAAGATCCCTTTCTTACGGCCACGCCAATCGCTACAAATTCCAGATGAGGCACAAAAACAGCAGGTGCTTCAATGGATATCAAGTGCTCCTTTAAGTGGGCTCTCCTCCACATCAACTTCAACATCACAAATACTCCAGTCCTCAAAGGTGTCACCCAAATCGCACTTGCTTCCTCACAGCTCCCAAATCTCCAGCTGCCCGTCTGAGTATGAGGTAGAACAGATGGTTGAGTCTGCAGAGCTGTTTACTCATACTATAGCCTGGGAATCAGAGGTCGACTCCAGCGCTTCTGTGAATCCAGACGAGGAAATGATCTGCACTGATGCCAGAATCTTTATGAGTCGGATCCAGGACCAGACGCAGAAGGTTCTGACCATAATGTAGACCCTCATTCCCAAACTGTAACTCCTGTTGGTGGAGACAATGAGGAAGACGATGATAAGACTCAAATACCTGATTGGAGCGACAACTTTAGTTTTTTGTCAGGGCAGGAACAGGTTGGCTCTGAGGACGACGGGTGTGATAACGCACAGGGTGATGATGATGAGGTCGGAGATCCCACTTACTGTCAACCCACAGTCAGCCAAGAGATGAGGTCAGCAGAGGAGGTGGAGGAAGATGCTAGTGACGACGAGGTCAGGTTGTGCCTTCCTGGACAGAGACGTAGTACTGGAAGCACGTCAACAACTGCATCCTCAAACACAACTCTGCCTCTCACCACAAGTCGTGGTGGCTCTTCAGGTCGCATGGGTGCTATGCCTTGCATAGCCTGGGCATTTTTTCAGATCGATAAAGATGACCCAACTCGTGTTATCTGTAACATTTGTCAGCAAATGCTAAGTAGAGGCCAAAAAATACATAGTTTGAGTACTTCATGCATGAACCGGCACATGCACATGAAGCATAAGTTGCAGTGGGAAGCTCAGTGTGCTACAATGCGGTCTAGCCGGCCGGGCCAACCACCGTCTGCCATATCTTGTGCATCCGCGGCCTCTTCATCCTCTGTGACTGGGGGGACAGCAGTCACACCTGTTTTGGGGCGCAGACCTGCCACCTCTTTACCCGCAACAGCCAGCGTGATTGGCAGGTCATCATTTTCTTTGGAGGTGGTAACACCAGCTGGTCTTGAGCGCTGTCCGACATCGATAGCACCACCTTTGGATCAAGGCAACCTAACATGTCCGCCTGCATCTTCCTCACAGACCGGCAGTTTGCCGGGGACACCCTTATCAACCCCGTCTAAGCACAATAGCCAGCCCTCGGTCCCTCAGATGTGGACAAGTAAAAGACCATTTCCTCCTAGCCATGAGAAAGCTAAGAGGTTGAATTTCACCATCTGCAAGCTCTTGGCTACAGAAATGCTGCCTTTCCGCCTGGTGGACACAGAGGATTTTCGAGACCTTATGTCCGTCGCAGTGCCCCAGTACCAGATGCCCAGTCGGCACTACTTCTCAAAGAAAGGTGTGCCTGCGCTCCACCAGCATGTCGCACACATCACCGCTTCTTTGAGAAACTCTGTGTGTGACAGGGTGCATTTCACCACAGACACTTGGACGAGTAGGCATGGACAGGGGCGTTACATGTCGCTGACTGGGCACTGGGTAACTATGGTGACAGCAGGACAAGGGGCTGCTGTCCAAGTCTTGCCGTCCCCACGAGTTGTGCGTCAATCCTCTTTATGTCATTTTTCCTCCACTGCTTCTGCCTCCTCAACCTCCTCTCGGTCTTCCACCTGCACCCAAAGCCTGTCTGGTCATGCCACAAGCTTTCTAACTGCGCAGAAGGGATCCTGCACACCTCCTTACTATGCTGGCAGTAGGGCTCAACGTCATCAGGCGGTTTTTACATTGAAATGTCTGGGAAATGTGAGTCACACAGCTGAGGAGTTGTGGTCAGCTCTGGAGAACCAATTTCATGAATGGTTGTCTCCACTGGACCTGAAACCAGGGAAGGCCGTGTGCGACAATGCTGCAAACCTGGGTGCGGCCCTTCGCCGGGGCAATGTCACACACGTGCCTTGTATGGCTTACGTGTTGAACCTGGTTGTCCAGCAATTTTTAGCCCACTATCCCAGACTAGATGGCCTTCTGCAGAGGGCACGGTCGCTGTGTGCTCACTTCCGCCGTTCGCATCCCGCAGCTCAGCGACTTACATCTCTACAGAAGTCGTTGGGCCTGCCACTTCACCGGCTAAAATGCGATGTGCCTACCCGGTGGAATTCAACTCTGCACATGTTGCAGCGACTGTGGCAGCACCGACAAGCCCTGGTGCAATACGTTCTGACGTATAGCCTGGGCCAACGAGATTCAGAGGTGGGGCAAATCACGCTGGAGGAGTGGTCTCAGATCAGGGACCTATGCACCCTTCTGCACAGTTTTGAAATGGCGACGAAGATGTTTAGTGCTGACGATGCCATTATCAGCATGACTATTCCGGTGATTTACATGCTGGAGCACATGTTAAACAGAATTCGGAGTCAGGTGGTGGCACAAGAGGAGGTGGAGGAAGTAGAGGAGGAGGAGTTGTATGCGGAAGGGCTAACATCTGCAAGGTCCAGACGGTCGGCAGCACCAGGGCGGCAGGCATGTGAGGGTGGGGGAGATGATTTTACCAGGGCGCATGGTAGCAGCCAAACTAGTGAGGAAGGTGCAGGAGCCCAGGAAGAAGTGGAGGACGAACTGATGGAAGACTCATCAGATGAGGGAGACCTTGATCACATTTCTGTTGTGCGAGGTTGGGGGGAGAGGACAGAGGAAGGAAGCATGATTGTTACCTCGCCACCAACACAACAGGGACTTGGTGCTCCTGGATGCGCAACACACATGAGTGCCTTCTTGCTGCACTACCTGCAACATGACCCTCGAATTGTGAGAATTAGAAATAATCCTGACTACTGGGTTGCCACACTGTTAGATCCCCGGTACAAAAGTAAATTTGCAGAAATTATTCCTGCCATAGAAAGGGATGCACGCATGCAGGAGTTTCAGCAGAGACTGTTGCAGAATCTTACATGTGCTTTTCCACAAAATACCAGTGGTGCACGTAGTGAATCTCACAGTTCCAACTTGCCAACCGTGGTCTGTATGGAATTGTTCAATAAAGGGCCCAAAATTAAGATAACATAGATGGGAGAGGTCTCTATGAATAGGAATTCCTAAGTATTTGATACCCTGTGAGGGCCAGGCAAAGGGAAAGTTGGACTGGATGGAATCCTATATGGATTTAGGGAGGGAGACATCGAGGGCCTCAGACTTCGCTGCATTGATTTTAAAATTTTACCATGTAACAAAGTGATCTATTTCAGCCATAACAGCAGGGATGGATATATGTGATTGAGTGATATATACTAGGACATCATCAGCAAATAGAGAGCACTTGTACTCGGTGCCTCCCACCTCAATCCACCTAATATTGGGGTTATGGCGAATTGATGAGAGCAGGTGCTCCGTCACTAGGATGTATAAGAGAGGGGACAGAGGACATCCCTGCCTTGTCCCATTGGTGATTGTGAAAGGTGATGAAAATGTTCTGACGCACCCCCTGGGCCTTGGGACACCCGGAGCCGGACCCTTTTTGGTGGATGCTGGTGGTTGTAGTCTTCGTGGCGGCGATCCGGTTCCGTGGCTCAGGGCGGTCAAACCAGTGGCGGAACTATTTATGTGGTTTTGATGTTTAAATGTCCGACTACGCCACCCGTGGATTGCGGTCAGAGTGAACCGCCGCTACAGGGCAGACCGCTAAGGCTGGTGTTGTGGGTGCAGCAGAGCGTAGCATAACTCCCCACGGGAGGAGTATAGCCTCAGGGCAGTGTATGCGGAGGATGGGGGTGATGGTGCAGGGCAGCAGCAGTAACGACACGGAGTCAGTGATGCAGTTCAGGGCCTTTACTCACAGTTCTTATTATCCAGACCACGTCTGCAGGTAACTGCTGCCCACGTCGTACTGTGCTCACCAGGTGAGGGGCTCAGACAACTCCCAGATAACTTTGGAGCGCTTCACAGGACCCCCTTTGTGTGTCCTTTGTCTGGCCTTTCTTACCAACACTTCTGTCCGGCTGCCTCGGGCCTCCTCTTGGTAAACTTGGCGCCAGTTTCCCTGACCCTATGTGGTGCCTTCCTAGCGGGTGGAGCAAGGGGCTGCGCCACATAAAATGTCAGAGCCTCCGGTTTCTAGCTGAGGGTCGTTTCCTGCCTCCACTAGTTCGGGGACCGGTCTCCCCCTTTGACCTGACCCCTCCACGCAGGTGGATTCGGGCGTGCGGTGGCGACTCGCCCGTTCGCACCCCTGGGATCCCTTCATTAATCGTTCCTGGAGCCTTCTCCGCTCCTCTTCCTTCCTTCTCCCTCTTGCAGGCCTGGGCCTCTGTTACTAGGCCCGCCTCCGGAGCAGAGCTCATGCAGAGCCCCTGCTCCCTGCCACTTCTGCTCAGACTTCTCTGCACTGAACTAAGATGGTGCCCACCTTTTATACTACCTTCTCAATGCACCCAGGAACTGCTTCCTCCCTGCTCCTGCACTGCAGGGTTCCCCTTCCTCAGTGTTCCCTCCCCCCACTCCAGCCAGGGACAGGGACTGTCGTGCCCATCTCAGGGGCATATTGGTCGCCCTGCCCCACGGCAATGTGGTGTAATGCATGCAGGTGTCGGGTCCTGATCCACACTCCATCCTTATCTGAGAGTGAGATATCACACCTCTGGGTGAGGTGCAATACGTCTGTAGCAACCGAGCCCTCGGTGCTACAGTTCCATTTATCTTCAGCCTAGGTGACGTATTGTGATACAGGGCCGTGATTTTGGCTATAAAAGGGTCCCCTAGACCCCTACCCCAAGCTTTTTAAGAGAATCATATATGGCGTGCCAGGAGACTCTATGGAATGCTTTCTCAGCATCCAACGAGAGTATCTACTTACAAATTTTTAACTGCATCTAGCCCAGGAAATACTTTGTGCCTAGTAGCAGTGTCTGCTAGTCAGCGGATTATCCCGGCTGTTAAGCAAGCTACACCACCTGTAGTTTGGACACTTAATTTTTTCAAAGGAAATGCTTCGGGACCACGGGATACTTAGTGAAGAGCATCAGGAGGCACCCCAAGGCATAGGGGCTGGGACTGGCACTAGGATGCCTTGCGGTGGACAGCCGAGCTCGATCCTTATAAAAGCTTTTTAACTGCAGCAGCTTTAGTGGACGCTACTGGAGCTGGAATTACGCGGCTGCTGGCATGAGACTTGCCCTCCAATAGATCCTTGTAAATGGATTTAAAGTGTATTCATTCAAATTAGAGGGACAATTTAAATTAAAAAGCTTAGAGCTGCCTCCACCACAGGGGGGCTCTCTCGACCCACCAGCGGACAGGCACCAGTATTGGGAGAGGGGGGCTGGCCGTCAGGGTTCACCGCGGCTCTGGCACAAACCCGGCGACACGGAGGTGGCACGGGCAGGAGCGGACTGGCCGTCTCGGCTTCTCACTTTTTGGATTTTAGAAGGGCCTGACATGCCTATATCTGTGTCTCCCCCTCCTTTTACTCCTCCACCTCTTTTCTTTTCGCATGACTATATGTACTTGTCACTTTTCCATGTGTTAGTTGTGTCTTCTGAGCAGTTTGTCAGCTTTTGGACACCTTTGAAGGTGTTTTCTATGTGTTTCTATGTGTTTTTGTTTGCCTGCCATTGGTTTTAACGGTGTTCGAAGGTGTTCGACGAACAGTTCGACGAACAGTTCGGCGAACACACGGGTGTTCGACGAACCGAACCGAACTCGAACACTACGGGGGTGGCTCAACACTAATGAGGACCACTCCAGGAAAGGAAGACCAAGAGTCACCTCTGCTTCTGAGGATAAGTTTATCCGAGTCACCAGCCTCAGAAATCGCAGGTTAATAGCAGCTCAGATTAGAGACCAGGTCAATGCCACACAGAGTTCTAGCAGCAGACACATCTCTACAACAACTGTTAAGAGGAGGCCTTCATGGTAAAATAGCTGCTAGGAAACCACTGCTAAGGACAGGCAACAAGCAGAAGAGACTTGTTTGGGCTAAAGAACACAAGGAATGGACATTAGACCAGTGGAAATCTGTGCTTTGGTCTGATGAGTCCAAATTTGAGTACTTTGGTTCCAACCACCGTGTCTTTGTGCGACGCAGAAAAGGTGAACGGATGGACTCTACATGCCTGGTTCCCACCGTGAAGCATGGAGGAGGAGGTGTGATGGTGTGGGGGTGCTTTGCTGGTGACACTGTTGGGGATTTATTCAAAATTGAAGGCATACTGAACCAGCATGGCTACCACAGCATCTTGCAGCGGCATGCTCTTCCATCCGGTTTGCGTTTAGTTGGACCACCATTTATTTTTCAACAGGACAATGACCCCAAACACACCTCCAGGCTGTGTAAGGGCTATTTGACCAAGAAGGAGAGTGATGGGGTGCTACGCCAGATGACCTGGCCTCCACAGTCACCAGACCTGAACCCAATTGAGATGGTTTGGGGTGAGCTGGACCGCAGAGTGAAGGCAAAAGGGCCAACAAGTGCTAAGCATCTCTGGGAACTCCTTCAAGATTGTTAGAAGACCATTTCCGGTGACTACCTCGTGAAGCTCATTAAGAGAATGCCAAGAGTGTGCAAAGCAGTCATCAAAGCAAAAGGTGGCTACTTTGAAGAACCTAGAATATAAGACATATTTTCAGTTGTTTCACACTTTTTTGTTACGTATATAATTCCACATGTGTTAATTCATAGTTTTTATGCCTTCAGTGTGAATGCACAATTTTCATAGTCATGAAAATACGGAAAAATCTTTAAATGAGAAGGTGTGTCCAAACTTTTGTTCTATACTGTATATCAGTCCAAACTCTCTCCAAATGACCGAAAAAATTCTCCTCCTCAGGCACAGCCGACACCAATTTGGAGAACGAACCAAACGACGGATGTCTCCCAGTACAACAAAAAAACGGAGAACACCCAGCAGAAGAGGATGTATGGTTGTTAAGATAAAATTCAGCAAGTGGCAGAAACTCAGACCACCCCTCTTGATTGTCTGCCACAAAACAACGCAAAACCTGCTCAACATCCAGGTTCTTTCTTTCTGCCTGTCCATTAGACTCAGGATGATACACAGATGAAAATGACAAATGGACTCCCAACCTGTCACAAAAAGCATGCCAAAAATGAGCCACAAACTGAGGTCCCCAATCAGAAACAATGTCGGTGGGAACGCCATGGAGTCTGACAATTTCCTTGACAAAGCCTTAGCGAGTGTCGTAGCGCAGGGTAGTTTAATGAAGGGAACCAAGTGACACATCTTGCTAAAACGGTCCACGACCACCCAGATGACAGTGAAACCCTCGGACACAGGGAGGTCAGTAATAAAATCCATTGCAAGATGCGTCCAAGGTGCACTAGGAACCTCCAGAGGGCAAAGCAACCACGCAACAGGAGCATGTGAAGCCTTTGATCTAGCACACACCGTACATTGACGCACCCATTTAATGATTTCCTTCTGCCATCCTGGCCACCAAAAACTGCGACCTACCAGTCTCTTAGTCTCAGAAATTCCTGGATGACCAGCCAACCGAGACTCATGATACTCCACAAACAACTCTCTCCTAAAGGTTCTAGGTACAAACAACCTCCCATGGGGAGTGTGAGATGGGGCATCCTCCTGGGCTTTCAGAATCCCATCTTCCAAAACAGAGTCCAATGCTGCTATCACAACTCCTTCCTGTAAAATGCTCTCCTCCTCCTCGGTACCAACCATGGGAGAAAAGCTGCGAGTTAAAGCATCAGCTTTAACATTCTTAGTACCCGGGATGTAAGTAGCAGAAAAATTAAACCGTGAAAAAAAAAAGAGCCCACCTAGCCTGACAGGCATTCAAGCGCTTGGCAGCATCTAGATAGATCAGATTCTTATGATCAGTGAAAACCTGAATGGTAAATTTAGCACCTTCCAAGAAATGACACCAATGTTCAAATGCGAGTTTGATAGCCAGCAATTCCCGATTACCAACATCGTAATTAAGTTCGGTTTCAGAATTTTTTTTCGAAAAAAAAGCACAGGGATGAACACCATCCTTGTTCTCCTGAGACAAAACCGCACCGACCCCCACCAAAGAAGCATCAACCTCGACCAAAAAAGGCTTGGTCTCATCAGGCTGCATAAGGATGGGGGCAGAACTGAACCTCTCCTTGAGATACACAAAAGCTTCAATGGCCTCAGTAGTCCACTGGACCGTATTCGCACCTTTCTTGGTGAGATCGGTCAGCGGCTTAACAATTATAGAAAAATTCTTAATGAATTTTCTGTAATAATTGGCGAAACCCAAAAATCTCTGTATCGATTGTAACGGGTCTGGGAGGTGGAACCTCTGAGCTACGATACAAAGGGGCAGTCCTTGTAAGGAAGCTGGTGGCTCCCAGGGTAGGCGGGCAGGTAGTCACGGCAAGTGACGGGGACAGTCTCTGGGTAGAAGGGCAGGAGGTCACGGCAAGTAACGGGGACAGTCTCTGGGTAGAAGGGCAGGAGGTCACGGCAAGTGATGGGGACAGTCTCTGGGTAGAAGGGCAGGAGTCTCTGGACAGGCAGGTGGTCACAGCAAGTGATGGCTAAGACTCCAGGTAGACTAGCAGGCAGATAGCAGGTGGACGCTCCCAGGTGAGCGGGCAAGAGTCTCTGGACAGGCAGGTGGTCACAGCAGGTGACGGCAGAGCCTCCAGGTAGGCTAGCAGGCAGGTAGCAGGCGGACGCTACCAGGTGAGTGGGTAAGAGTCTCTGGATAGGCAGGTGGTCACAGCACGTGACGGCAGAGCCTCCAGGTAGGCTAGCAGGCAGGTAGCAGGCGGACGCTCCCAGGTGAGCGGGTAAGAGTCTCTGGACAGGCAGGTGGTCACAGCACGTGACGGCAGAGCCTCCAGGCAGGCTAGCAGGCAGGTAGCAGGCGGACGCTCCCAGGTGAGCGGGTAAGAGTCTCTGGACAGGCAGGTGGTCACAGCACGTGACGGCAGAGCCTCCAGGTAGGCTAGCAGGCAGGTAGCAGATGAGCGCTCCCAGGTGAGCGGGCAATCAGATCCATAGACAGACTGGCAGGGCTTGTAGGCAGACTGTCGGACCGCAGGAATGCAAGTAGATAGACAAGTATCAGGCAGGTATCAAGCAGGAATCTGGCAGGAAACTGGCAGGTAACTGGTAACGGGACCTGAGGGCTGAAGCAGAGTGATAGACTATGCAACAACATTGCTCGGGCACCTCCATTTTGGAGGAGGTGCCTTATATATGGTGAGGTCCTCCGGCCATTGGCCGGGGACTCCTTAGGACGGCGCGCGCGGCCCCTTTAAGAGAGGGGGAGCGCGTGCGCCCTAAGCATAGTGGCCGGGAAGCAGCGCGCGCTGCCAGCAGAGCGGGAGGAAGACGCCGGGCAGGGAGCGGAGAGGTGAGGGGAACAGCGTCCCTGCCTAGCAGGGGGCAGGGACGCCGACGCTACAGTACCCCCCCCTTTAAGCCCCCCCTTTTTTAGGCCAGACAGAAATTTATCAAGGATGAGAGGGGTATGGATGTTCTACCGGGGCTCCCACGTTCTCTCCTCAGGACCAAACCCATTCCAATCTACTAGAAAAAAGGTCTTTCCTCTTACCCTTTTGGTGGCCAGAATGTTCTCTACCTCAAACTCGTTTTCAGCGGAAACCGGAGCAGGAGGCGTACCTGTAGACTTGGAAAAAGAGTTAAGTACCACGGGTTTGAGGAGAGATACATGAAAGGAGTTAGGGATCCATAAGTTGGCCGGGAGTTTCAATTTATAGGCCACTGGGTTGATTTGTTTGATAACTTCCAGTGGGCCGATGAACCGAGGCCCTAACTTGTAGGAAGGAATCTTGAGCCGGACATACTTGGACGAGAGCCAGACTTTATCTCCAGGACGGAATTGTGGAGGATCCAGGCGTTTTTTGTCAGCGTGTCTTTTCATCCGCTCGGACGACTGAAGGAGTGCGGTTCGGGTACTCTCCCAAATGGAGGAGAATTCGCTAACGAGAGATTCCGCAGCCGGATTGTCCACCGAGGTGGAGACGGGAAATGGGATCCGAAGATGCTGACCGAAGACTACAAAAAACGGGGATTTGGAGGAAGATTCGCTCTCGTGATTATTGTAAGAGAACTCGGCCCATGGTAGGAGATCCACCCAGTCCGAATGGTGGGCATTAACGAAGTGCCGGAGGTAACTGGTCAGGTTCTGATTAATCGGCTCCACTTGACCATTGGACTGTGGGTGGTAGACGGAGGAGAAGTCCAGGGTGACGTCCAGCAGCTTACATGTGGCTCTCCAGAAGCGTGAGGTGAACTGAACCCCACGATCCGACACGATGTGGAGCGGCAGGCCATGGAGACGGAAGATGTGGCAGATAAAGTCTTTAGCCACCTCGGGTGCAGACGGGAGGCCTGGCAGGGGAATGAAGTGAGCCATCTTGGAAAAGCGGTCAGCGACCACCCAAATGACCGTACAACCGGCAGAGACAGGGAGATCCGTTATAAAGTCCATAGCTATATGCTGCCATGGGGCAGCAGGTACTGGAAGAGGAAGGAGGCGACCGGCTGGCAGATGTCTCGGAACTTTGTTGAGCGCGCAGGACACACAGGCTGAAACAAAGTCTATTACGTCCTTGTGCAGGGTAGGCCACCAGTAATGCCGGGCAATAAGCTGGAGGGTCTTTTTCTGACCGGCGTGGCCACCTAGCTTAGACGAGTGACCCCAGTGTAGGATCTTCTTCCGATCAGGTACAGTTACGAACGTCTTACCGGGAGGGAGACGATTTAGATTCACGGGGGCCACCTGCATTACTCTGGCGGGATCAATGATGTGCTTAGGCTCCTCCTCTAGATCAGACACCAGGAAGGATCGGAACAAGGCGTCAGCTTTGATGTTTTTGTCTGCTTGGTGAAAATGAAGAACGAAATCAAAGCGGGCAAAAAACAAGGACCACCGGGCTTGGCGCGGGTTAAGTCTCTGGGCGCTCTGGAGGTAAGCCAAGTTCTTGTGGTCCGTGTAAATAATTACCGGGTGAAGAGCCCCCTCGAGCAGGTAACGCCACTCCTCCAGTGCCAGCTTAATGGCCAATAACTCTCGGTCTCCTATAGAATAATTGCGCTCAGAAGGGGAGAAGAGTTTGGAGAAGAAGCCACAAGTTACCATTCTTCCGGAAGACGACTTTTGAGTAAGTACTGCTGCGGCTCCAGAGGAGGAGGCGTCCACTTCCAGGAAGAATTGTTTGTTGCCGTCCGGACGATGCAGCACCGGGGCGGAAGAGAAAGCCTGTTTTAAGGAAAGAAAGGCTTCCTCTGCTTCGGGCGGCCACTCTCTGGGATTAGTGCCCTGACGGGTGAGCGCAGAGATTGGGGCAGTCCGGGAAGAGAAGTGCGGTATGAAGAGGGGGTAGTAGTTGGCGAAGCCCAGGAACCGCTGAATAGCCTTCAACCCCTCTGGTCGGGGCCACTTCTGGATGGCAGACAGTTTCTCAGGATCCATTCGTAGGCCGGTCTGAGAGATTATGTAGCCCAAAAATGGAAGCGAGTTCTGCTCAAAGAGGCACTTCTCATATTTAGCGTAGAGGTGGTTCTGCCTGAGCCTGAGCAGGACCTGACGAACATCCCTCCGGTGAGTGAGAAGATCCAGAGAGAAGACCAAGATGTCGTCCAGGTACACCACTACGCAGGAGTAGAGAAGGTCCCGGAAGATGTCATTGACCAACTCTTGAAAGACGGCGGGAACGTTACAGAGACCGAAGGGCATTACCAGGTATTCATAGTGGCCGTCCCAGGTGTTGAATGCCGTCTTCCATTCATCCCCCTGACGGATACGGACCAGGTTATACGCCCCACGGAGGTCCAGCTTGGTGAAGATTCTAGCCCCCCTCAGACGGTCAAATAATTCCGGAATGAGCGGAAGGGGGTATTTATTCTTCACCGTGATCTGGTTAAGGCCTCTATAGTCTATACAGGGACGGAGTGAGCAGTCCTTCTTTTTGACGAAGAAGAAGACTGCTCCCGCCGGGGAGGTCGATTTCCGGATAAATCCCTGGGCCAGATTCTCCTCAATATATTCAGACATGGACCGGGTCTCAGCAGCGGACAAAGGGTAAATACGCCCACGGGGAGGAGTAGCGCCGGGCATCAGGTCGATTTGGCAGTCGTATGGTCTATGAGGGGATAATGTCTCTGCCTCCTTTTTATTAAAGACGTCCGCATAAGACCAATAGGGAACCGGAAGACCAGGTAGATTGGCTGGGGTAGGAGAAGGATGGACAGGATGGACGAGAACTAAACAAGTCTTATGGCAGTCCTGTCCCCAGCGAAGGACTTCTCCGGTCTGCCAATCAAGCATGGGTGCATGTTTCTGAAGCCAAGGTAGGCCTAGCAAGAGGGCGTGAGAGAGTCCAGGCAGAACATGAAAGAAGATGCTCTCTGAGTGCAGCATTCCCACCTGCAGGGTTATGGATTCGGTGATGAGTTGGATGGGATGTGGTAAGAGGCCCCCATCTACGGCAGCGACAGACAAGGGTACAGCTAGAGGTTTGGTGGGAATGCGGTATTTCTCTACCAGGGACTGAGAAATGAGATTTCCAGCAGCTCCAGAGTCAAGTTGGGCTAGTTCAAAATAACGGTTCTCCCCGCAGATGATTGAGACCGACAGCAACAGAGATGGAGAGGGTTTACTCTTTTCTAGGATGACCTCTATGAGCGATCCTAGACACAGGCGTTTCCCGACCTCTCCGGGCAGGAACGGATCCGGTGCTCCTTACTGCCACAGTAGAAGCAGCTCCTCTCGGCTCGGCGTAACTCTTGATGGGTCTTGACCATCTTGGTCTGGTCGACCTGCATAGGCTCGGGTGAGTGCGCCTGGGGAGTAGCGGGAGAAGTGATGGGTTTCTGGAAGGTAGGGGCTAGACGTGGAAACCTCCTCTCACGGGTGACCTCTTTGGCGCGCTCCTGGAACCGGATGTCTATCCGGGTGGCAAGAGTTATTAAGTCGTCGAGAGTGGTAGGAATGTCCCGACCGGCGAGTTCATCTTTAATACGGCCGGACAGACCCTCCCAAAAGATAGACACCAGGGCGTCGTTATCCCAGGCCAGCTCCGAAGCAAGGGTACGGAACCGTATGGCATATTGGCCCACGGTGAGATTTCCTTGACGGAGGCGTAGCAGAGATGATGCGGATGAGGTCTTCCGTCCTGGTTCGACGAAGACTTTCCGGAAAGCCATGAGAAAGGCTGGCAGGTTGGACACCAGGGGGTCTCCTCTCTCCCATAGAGGATTTAGCCAAGCCAGTGCCTCTCCCGTGAGATGGGACATGATGAAGGCTACTTTGGCTCGGTCGGTGGAAAATTGGTGTGCCAACAGTTCGAAGTGCAGAGTGCACTGGTTCATGAAGCCCCGTGCCTGGCTGGGATCTCCGCCAAAACGAGGAGGAGCGGAGAGGCGGGGGCCGGGAAGAGATGCCATGGTGTTGATGGGCTGCGGCGGTGCCGGGGTAGTAAGTGTGCGTGTGGAGGCAGCTCCCGAAGAGGTAGACAATGTGTCCAGGCGGGAGTTAACGCTACGCAGATGACTCAGGATGGACTCCTGTTGGGACCTCTGACGGGAAAGTTCATGACACAAGTCCGAGAGCGAGGGAGCTTGGGTGCCACCGGGTTCCATGGCCCGAGCAAACTGTAACGGGTCTGGGAGGTGGAACCTCTGAGCTACGATACAAAGGGGCAGTCCTTGTAAGAAAGCGGGTGGCTCCCAGGGTAGGCAGGCAGGTAGTCACGGCTAGAGATGAGCGGTGTTCGACTAGAACTGTTCGCCAATCTCAAATTCGAGCTGTTTTGGGCAGTGTTCGAGTTGTTCGACGAACCCGAACGATTTGCAAAAAATTCGGCTGTTCGAGGTTATGTTCGATAACTGTTCGTACACCAAAAGCGTGTCCTGCATGGATTGTCTGCCACTCACTGTAATGCCACAGCCATGGTGGTTGTGGCATTACAGTGATTGCCCAAATCGATGGGAACAGTGCCAACAGTGAAACATGAAAAGCCGGCAATTCAGCAGCGGCATACACCTGTACCCGACAATTTAGAACCGAAAGAATAGAGCTTCACACATAGATTAGATAGATATAAACATGTCAGCCACATATATACGAAGTACAGTGAAAGTGCTGCTTACTGTACTTGTCATTTAGCGTAAAGGATTTATCAAAAAAAATAATAGTGTTTTCATGCACCGTCTCTTTAAAAAAGCCGGCCGGCAATTCAGCAGCGGTACCCGACAATTTATAACAGACAGAATAGAGCTTCACACATAGATTAGATAGATAGAAACATGTCAGTCACATATATATGAAGTACAGTGATAGTGTTGGTTACTGTACTTGTCATTTAGTATTAAAATAAAGGATTTATTATTAAAAAAATTGGCGTGGGGTTCCCCTTAATTTTAGGCTCTAGCGGAGGTTAAGCAGACGGCTGGGGCAGATGTTTGAAGCCTGGGAAGGGGGTAATACCCACGGAGCTTCCCAGGCTACTAATATCAGCCCCCAGCTGAATACATAGCCTTTACTAGCTATTAAAATGGGGGACCCCCCAAAAAAAATGACGTGGGGTCCCCCCTAATTTAATAGCTAGCAAAGGCTAGGCAGACAGCTGGGGGCTGATATTAATAGCCCAGGAAGGGAGCCATGAATATTGGCCCCCTCCCAGGCTAGAAACACCAGCCGTCAGCCGCCCCAGAAATGGCGCATTCATAGGATGCGCCAATTCTGGCACTTAGCCTCGCTCTTCCACGCTGCCCTGGTGCGGTGGCAGGGGGTAATAGGGTTGGGGTTGATGTCAGCTTATAATGCCAGCTGACATCAAGCCCAGGTTAGTAATGGAGAGGCGTCTATAAGACACCCCCATTACTAACCCCATAGTCAAAGTTAAAAAAAACACAAACACCCAGAATAAAGTCCTTTAATTGAAATAAAGACACAGTCCTTTATTGTTCTAAATTAAACCATACTTACCGTCACGCCCATTCCAGCTGAAGCCAACGATCTCCTGCAATAAAAGAAAAATAATAAAGCAACCTCATCCTTACCTTTCCATGGTTCCCACGACAGCTTCAGCTCTGCTACATCGAGATGACAGGCTGGACCGCAGCAGAACGCTGCCATCCAGCCTCTCATCCCCCAGACACTGAGAAGCGCAGGCTTGCTTGCGCTGCTCAGCGTCTCTCTGTGACGACATCCAGATGAGCCGAGTTCATGTCCAATGAACTCGGCTCACCTCATGCACGTCACTGACAGCGTGGGAAAATTCTCAAGCTGAAGCGCTGAGTGCAGGAGAATTTTCCCACGCTGTCAGTGACGTGCATAAGGTGAGCTCATGTCCAATGAACTCAGCTCACCTCCTGCACGTCACTGACAGCGTGGGAGAATTCTCCTGCACTCAGCGCTTCAGTGTGAGAATTCTCCCACGCTGAAGCGCTGAGTGCAGGAGAATTTTCCCACGCTGTCAGTGACGTGCATGAGGTGAGCCGAGTTCATTGGACATTAACTCGGCTCATCTGGATGCCCTCACAGAGAGACACTGTGGAGCGCAAGCAAGCCTGCGCTTCTCAGTGTCTGCGGGATGACAGACTGGATGGCAGCGTTCTGCTGCCGTCCAGCCTGTCATCTCGATGTAGCAGAGCTGAAGCTGTCATGGGAACCATGGAAAGGTAAGGATGATGTTGCTTTATTATTTTTCTTTTATTTCAGGAGATCGTTGGCTTCAGCTGGAATGGGCGTGATGGTAAGTATGGTTTAATTTAGAACAATAAAGAATTGTGTGTTTATTTCAATTAAAGGATTTTTTTCTGGGTGTTGTGTTTTTTTTAAATTCTTTACTAGAAATTCATGGTGGTCATGTCTAATATTGGCGTGACCCCATGAATTTCGGGCTTAGGGCCAGCTGATAATGCCAAGCTGGCCCTAACCCCTTTATTACCCAGTGAGCCACCGCATCAGGGCCCTGGATGAGTTGGGTACAGCGCCAGAAGATGGTGCTTCTCTGAACGCGCCATTTTCCGGGGTGGCTGCGGACTGCAGTTTGCAGCGGGGGTGGCCCAGAAAGCTTGGGCCTCCCTGCGCTGCGGATTCCAGCCCCCAGCTGCCTAGTTGTACCTGGCTGGACACAAAAACAGGGCGAAGCCCCACGTCAATTTTCTTTAAATTATTTCATGAAATAATTAAGAAAAAAGGGCTTCCCTATATTGTTGTGTCCGGCCAGGTACAAATAGGCAGCTGGTGGTTGGGGGCAGCCCGTTCCTGCCTGCTGTACCTGGCTGGACACAAATATAGTGCGAAGCCCCACGTCAATTTTTTTAAAATTATTTCATGAATTTCCTGAAATAATTTAAAAAAATTTAAGTGGGGCTTCGCACTATATTTGTGTCCAGCCAGGTACAGCAGGCAGGAACGGGCTGCCCCCATCCACCAGCTGCCTATTTGTACCTGGCTGGACACAACAATATAGGGAAGCCCTTTTTTTCTTAATTATTTCATGAATTTCATGAAATAATTAAAAAAAATTGAAGTGGGGCTTCGCACAATATTTGTGTCCAGCCAGGTACAGCAGGCAGGAACGGGCTGCCCCCAACCACCAGCTGCCTATTTGTACCTGGCCGGACACAACAATATAGGGAAGGCCTTTTTTTCTTAATTATTTCATGAATTTCATGAAATAATTAAAAAAAAAGTACGTGGGGCTTCGCCCTATTTTTGTGTCCAGCCAGGTACAACTAGGCAGCTGGGGGCTGGAATCTGCAGCGCAGGGAGGCCCAAGCTTTCTGGGCCCCCCCCCGCTACAAATTGCAGTCCGCAGCCACCCCGGAAAATGGCGCGTTCATAGAAGCGCCATCTTCTGGCGCTGTACCCAACTCATCCAGGGCCCTGGTGCGGTGGCTCACTGGGTAATAAAGGGGTTAGGGCCAGCTTGGTATTATCAGCTGGCCCCAAGCCCAAAATTCATGGGGTCACGCCAGTATTAGACATGACCGCCATGAATTTCTAGTAATGTATTTAAAAAAAACACAACACCCAGAATAAAGTCCTTTAATTGAAATAAAGACACAATTATTTATTGTTCTAAATTAAACCATACTTACCATCACACCCATTCCAGCTGAAGCCAACGATCACCTGCAATAAAAGAAAAATAATAAACCAACCTCATCCTTACCTTTCCATGGTTCCCACGACAGCTTCAGCTCTGCTACATCGAGATGACTGGCTGGACCGCAGCAGAACGCTGCCATCCAGTCTGTCATCCCGCAGACACTGAGAAGTGCAGGCATGCTTGCGCTCCTCACTGTCTCGCTGTGACGGCATCCAGATGAGCCGAGGTCATGTCCAATGAACTCGGCTCACCTCATGCACGTCACTGACAGCGTGGGAAAATTCTCACGCTGAAGTGCTGAGTGCAGGAGAATTCTCCCACGCTGTCAGTGATGTGCATGAGGTGAGCTCATGTCCAATGAACTCAGCTCACCTCCTGCACGTCACTGACAGCGTGGGAAAATTCTCCTGCAATCAGCGCTTCAGCGTGAGAATTTTCCCACGCTGTCAGTGACGTGAATGAGGTGAGCCGAGTTCATTGGACATGAACTCGGCTCATCTGGATGTCGTCACAGAGAGACGCTGAGCAGCGCAAGCAAGCCTGCGCTTCTCAGTGTCTGCGGGATGACAGGCTGGATGGCAGCGTTCTGCTGCGGTCCAGCCTGTCATCTCGATGTAGCAGAGCTGAAGCTGTCGTGGGAACCATGGAAAGGTAAGGATGAGGTTGCTTTATTATTTTTCTTTTATTGCAGGAGATCGTTGGCTTCAGCTGGAATGGGCGTGACGGTAAGTATGGTTTAATTTAGAACAATAAAGGACTGTGTCTTTATTTCAATTAAAGGACTTTATTCTGGGTGTTTGTGTTTTTTTTAACTTTGACTATGGGGTTAGTAATGGGGGTGTCTTATAGACGCCTCTCCATTACTAACCTGGGCTTGATGTCAGCTGGCATTATAAGCTGACATCAACCCCAACCCTATTACCCCCTGCCACCGCACCAGGGCAGCGTGGAAGAGCGAGGCTAAGTGCCAGAATTGGCGCATCCTATGAATGCGCCATTTCTGGGGCGGCTGACGGCTGGTGTTTCTAGCCTGGGAGGGGGCCAATATTCATGGCTCCCTTCCTGGGCTATTAATATCAGCCCCCAGCTGTCTGCCTAGCCTTTGCTAGCTATTAAATTAGGGGGGACCCCACGTCATTTTTTTTGGGGGGTCCCCCATTTTAATAGCTAGTAAAGGCTATGTATTCAGCTGGGGGCTGATATTAGTAGCCTGGGAAGCTCCGTGGGTATTACCCCCTTCCCAGGCTTCAAACATCTGCCCCAGCCGTCTGCTTAACCTCCGCTAGAGCCTAAAATTAAGGGGAACCCCACGCCAATTTTTTTAATAATAAATCCTTTATTTTAATACTAAATGACAAGTACAGTAACCAACACTATCACTGTACTTCATATATATGTGACTGACATGTTTCTATCTATCTAATCTATGTGTGATGCTCTATCTTTCTGTTCTAAATTGTCGGGTACCGCTGCTGAATTGCCGGCCGGCTTTTTTAAAGAGACAGTGCATGAAAACACTATTATTTTTTTAAATAAATCCTTTACACTAAATGACAAGTACAGTAAGCAACACTATCACTGTACTTATTATATATGTGACTGACATGTTTCTATCTATCTAATCTATGTGTGAAGCTCTATTCTTTCTGTTCTAAATTGTCGGGTACAGATGCTGAATTGCCGGCCGGCTTTTTTAAAGAGACGGTGCATGAAAACACTAATATTTTTTTTAATAAATCCTTTACACTAAATGACAAGTGCAGTAACCAACACTGTCACTGTGCTTCTTATATGTGTGACTGACCTGTTTCTATCTATCTAATCTGTGTTTGAGGCTCTATTCCTTCTTGTCTAAATTGTCGGGTACCGGTGTATGCCGCTGCTGAATTTGCCGGCCGGCTTTTTTAAAGAGAGTGTCTTCTGAGCAGTTTGTCAGCTTTTGGACACCTTTGCAGGTGTTTTCTATGTGTTTCTATGTGTTTTTGTTTGCCTGCCATTGGTTTTAACGGTGTTCGACGGTGTTCTAAGGTGTTCGACGAACAGTTCGACGAACAGTTCCTCGAACATCCCGGTGTTCCACGAACCCAACCGAACCCGAACACTACGGGGGTGGCTCAACACTAGTCACGGCAAGTGACGGGGACAGTCTCTGGGTAGAAGGGCAGGAAGTCACGGCAAGTGACGGGGACAGTCTCTGGGTAGAAGGGCAGAAGGTCACGGCAAGTGACGGGGACAGTCTCTGGGTAGAAGGGCAGGAGTCTCTGGACAGGCAGGTGGTCACAGCAAGTGATGGCTAAGCCTCCAGGTAGACTAGCAGGCAGGTAGCAGGTGGACGCTCCCAGGTGAGCGGGCAATAGTCTCTGGACAGGCAGGTGGTCACAGCAGGTGACTGCAGAGCCTCCAGGTAGGCTAGCAGGCAGGTAGCAGGCGGACGCTCCCAGGTGAGCGGATAAGAGTCTCTGGACAGGCAGGTGGTCACAGCGCGTGACGGCAGAGCCTCCAGGTAGGCTAGCAGGCAGGTAGCAGGCGGACGCTCCCAGGTGAGCGGGTAAGAGTCTCTGCACAGGCAGGTGGTCACAGCACGTGACGGCAGAGCCTCCAGGTAGGCTAGCAGGCAGGTAGCAGGCGGACGCTCCCAGGTGAGCGGGTAAGAGTCTCTGGACAGGCAGGTGGTCACAGCACGTGACGGCAGAGCCTCCAGGTAGGCTAGCAGGAAGGTAGCAGATGAGCGCTCCCAGGTGAGCGGGCTATCAGATCCATAGACAGACTGGCAGGGCTGGTAGGCAGACTGTCGGACCGCAGGAATGCAAGTAGATAGACAAGTATCGGGCAGGTATCAAGCAGGAATCTGGCAGGAAACTGGCAGGTAACTGGCAGGTAACTGGTAACGGGACCTGAGGGCTGAAGCAGAGTGATAGATTATGCAACAACATTGCTCGGGCACCTCCATTTTGGAGGAGGTGCCTTATATATGGTGAGGTCCTCCGGCCATTGGCCGGGGACTCCTTAGGACGGCGCGCGCGGCCCCTTTAAGAGAGGGGAAGCGCGCGCGCCCTAAGCACAGTGGCCGGGAAGCAGCGCGCGTTGCCAGCAGAGCGGGAGGAAGACGCCGGGCACGGAGCGGAGAGGTGAGGGGAACAGCGTCCCTGCCTAGCAGGAGGCAGGGACTCCGACGCTACATCGATTTTAAACCAATAGGCCTAGGACATTCTTGCACAGCCTGAACCTTCACCGGGTCCATCTCAAAGCCCTCGCTGGTGATAATGTACCCATAAAAACTATTTCTCTGCACAGCGAACTCGCATTTCTCCAGCTTAGCAAAAAGTGAATTGTCACTTAATAACTGCAATACCTCACGTACGCTCTGCCAATGAGACTCCAGATCTGGCAAATCAATCAAAATGTCATCCAAATACACCACCACATTCTTACCAATCAAAGGTCTCAGGATGTCATTAATAAGGTTCTGAAAAAACGCTGGTGCATTGGTAAGACCTAAAGGCATAACCAAACTCTAAAAATGACCCACTGGGGTGTTAAATGCAGTCTTCCATTCATCACCCTCCTTCATTCGCAACAAATTGTATGCCCCCCGGAGATCAATTTTAGAGAACCACTTGGCCCCCACTAACTGGTTAAACAAGTCAGGAATTAACGGCAGTGGGTAGGAATTGCGTACGGTAATTTTATTAATTTTGCGAAAGTCCAGACATGGACGTAAACCGCCATCCTTTTTTTTTACAAAAAAAATCCAACAGCCACAGGTGACTTAGAAGGTCTAATGTGACCAGCAGCCAAGCTCATCTGTATGTATTCCTCCAAGGCCTTTCTTTCAGGGATAGTAAGATTAAATAAGCGACTCTTGGGAAGAGTAGCTCCAGGAACAAACTCAATGGTACAATCATAGTCCCTATGAGGAGGTAGAATTTGCGACTCCTCCTCTGAAAAAACCTTCCAAAAATCCTGAATATTTACCGGTAATTCCCCTCTTTCCACAGCAGCAATGCGACCGTTACAACATTTATCATAACACTTAGGACTCCAAGATTTAATCTCATTAGTAGACTAGTCCAGTAAAGGATTGTGCAGTTTTAACCAAGGCAAATCTAAAACTACTGGAGAAGGTAAATTATTTAATACCACTAAATCCAAATTCTCTTGGCGAATACCATTAATAGTGAGGGGAAATTCAGCAACCTTGTGAGTAATACATTTCAAAGGAGTGTTATCAACAGCAACCACAGAAATAGGAGATGACAAAGATTTGGGTTCCAATTTAAGTTTTTCCAAAAATCCCTTATCAATCACATTCAGTGTAGAACCCCAATCCACAAATACCTGAAATTCAATCAACTCCTCCTGCAATGATGTACTCCCTGAAAGAAATACTCCCTTAGAGTTTAAACAAGCAATACGGGCGTAACTGACCTTTTTTTTTTCTTCGTTTAACAGAAGCCCACAGTTCTTAATAAAATGGTCAGATTTACCACAATAAAAACACAATCCCTTAGAAAACCTGCGGTCTTTTTTCTGAGAGCGGAGTGACATCGCCCCAATCTCCATCGGTTCTCCATCATCCGAGCAGACCCTCTGATGACTTGGAGCTGCCATAGCAGGAGTTTTCTCCTCATTAACCCTGGCTCGCAGTCTCCTGTCCACCCGTATAGCTAATTGCATGGCTTCTTGCAAGGTTCCAGGTGCTGGGAAAGCAATCAGCAGATCCTTAACCCTTTCACTTAAACCAGCAAGAAACAAACATTTTAATGCCGAACCATTCCATCTCACTTCAGAAGACCACCTTCTGAAGTGTGTACAATAATTTTCAACATCACCTGGCCCCTGCTTTAAACGTCTCAGTTGTGTCTCAGCAGAAGAGACTCGATCAGGATCGTCATACAACAACCCCATAGCAGAAAAAAAATCTTCCACTGATCTAAAACACGGATCATTAGGTTGGAGAGAAAAGGCCCATCCCTGTAGTTCCTTGCGCAAAAGTGACATGATAAACCCAATGCGCTGTAAATCATTCCCAGAGGACCTGGGTCTCAAACGGAAATATAATAAACAAGCATTTTTAAAGGAAAAAAATCTTGTTGTTTACCATAAAAAAAATCAGGCAGTCCTACCTTCGGTTCAACAAAACGCGCTCCAGGACAGCTATTCACGCGTTGCTGGAGGTCGGCCACCTCAAGACACAATCCCTGCAGGCGTTAAGCCAATTCCTGAACAGACACCATGCTGATCTCCGGATCTCTTTCCTTAGGATTTTTTTTTTTTTTTTTTGATTTTGGGCTGGACCTACTGTTATGATCTGCTACAAGAACTAAAGAAAGGTAGGAAAACTGTCCCTACAATATGACTAAGCTGATTCCCTACGATGCAGTGGGCAACCTGTTCATTGTGAACAGACCCGCCTTCATCCTCAGCTAGTCTGAACGCAGACCTATAGATATAAGGAAGGGGTCCCTAAAAGTACTAAGGACTGGGACAAAATTGGACACATCCTAGCAGAAGTTGTAGTGGAGCAAAAAGACAAACAGGCAAAAATACTTAGAGGTCCAAGGACCAAGCAAACTATAGAGATAGGTACAAAGCACCTGGCTAGATTAAGAGTCAAAGTAACACTGAAGTCCAGCAAAGCCAGAAGGGCGGAACTGGAATAAATAGGCAGCAGGTCACATGACCACAAAATAGAAAAAACTAACAGGAGGGTTCTAACAGCAGCAGCCAGGCAGAGAAATGGTCAAGGAACTGGATGGGTGAGCCTGAGACATGGTATATGACCGCTACTCTGAGGGAGAGAGGATGGAAGAGCCTGATGGTGTGCACCACAAAAGAAGGGAATGAAAGTGATGAAATTGGGGGAATGACCTGTAAAGTGCATTATGGGGACAGGGTTAAGCCGATTCCACCACCAGGTCTGTTCGCAGGTCTTGGGGAATGGAAAAAATGTAAGCCACCTTGAGAAATAGCGGCAGGGGAGACAGTGTCGGTTTCCTGAATCCTGGTCTCAGTGATGGCCTGCAGATTGAGAAAGTTGATCAGAAAGTAGGTGTGCAGGAAAGGAAGCTTGCTGCATGCAGACTGTGGATTCCACAGTGCACAATTAAAAGAGGGAGATGAAGTAGTACAACAGATGTTTATAAGATGGGCAGGGTTATGATGTGAGGTGGGAGAGGGGTTGAAGTTGGTGGAGGGTGGACCGGGGTTAGGAGAGACATCCCCTAAAATAAGTAGAATCAGTAAAAAGAGAAAGAGCAAATAGTTTTTGGATTTGTGACATGGTTTCTTGTGCAGTATCTTTGACAAGATGGGCTGAGATTTTTCAGGAAGGTGAAAAGTGCATGGGAGCTGTACATGGGAGAGGGAGGTAGAGAGGGGCAGATGTGGATGAGTGGTGATAGAGGGGTGATGAGGCAGTGAATGTGGATGACAAGAGCACACAGGAATATGGATGTAGAGATAAAGAACAAAGTTAAAAAAATAGTTCAAAGTGTGGGTTTCCTGACTCCTGCCCTGACTAATTGCCAATGAAATAGCTGCGGGACACTTGGCCACAATGACACTTTGCTTAAGAGGACATGTGCATGCACCCCACACACATGCACCCCATCTGATGCTTCTAAATTTATAGGGCAGACAATAGTATCAGGTGAGAGGGATTATGGGAGCTATTTTAGGATAAATTAACAATGGTGGTCAACACACCAGGGGATGAATAGCTGATCAGAGACAGTCAGAGCTAAACCTATGCCTGGCTCCAGATACAGGAATAACGCCTTTCACCATCAGATAAAGTCAACAATGAGGGAATGACGAGCATATATCAGTGAATATTGAATAAAAGGCAACAGATAACATATAGCAGAGATACAACAAGCAGAAACATTATACCATTAAATTGTTTCAAGATGAGAATGCAGCAGATGACATAGATACCGCAAGCAGAGATGTAATACCATTAAATTGTTTCAAGATGAGAATGCAGAAGATGACATAGATACAGAAAGCAGAGATGTTATACCTATGTGAAAAGAGGAGATTGGTGTGTTAATCCATTGCCAATGAAATAACACTTGGCCACAATGACAATATGCTTAAGAGGACACGTGCATGCAAACCACACATGCGTGTGAGCCTGTGAGTAAGAGCTCCAACCGGTAAGTTTTTAATGCAAATACTGAACGTACATTCCCAATATCTAACAAATGGTGATATTACAAAAAAAAATGCTGGAATGTGACCAATTTTAAATCAAAGCATATTCACACTTTCCACCCCTAATACAGGTGCTTCTTACTAAATTAGAATATCATCAAAAAGTTAATTTATTTCAGTTCTTCAATACAAAAAGTGAAACTCGTATATTATATAGAGTCATTACAAACAGAGTGATTTATTTCAAGTGTTTATTTCTGTTAATGTTGATGATTATGGAGTCTTTCCCATGATTGTGGAGCCTACTGAAACAGACTAAGGGACCTTTTTAAATGCATCGGAAGCCTTTGCAGATGTATTTTGTTAATTATTCTAATTTACTGAGTTATTGACTTTTGCGTTTTCATTGGCTGTGAGCCATAATCATCAACATTAACAGAAATAAGCACTTGAAATAGATCACTCTGTTTGTAATGACTCTATATAATATATGAGTTTCACTTTTTGCATTGAAGAACTGAAATAAATTACCTTTTTGATGATATTTTAATTTAGTGAGAAGCACTTGTATGTCCCCTCAAACTTTCCACACTTTTCTTCTACAGTAGAAAGGGTTTATTACAAATGATGCTGATCTAAAAGGGCTCATAATATAAGGCGATCACAAGAAGTGAAAGGAAGAAAATACGTTACCGGTGGTAAAATTATTCAAGGAAAAACTCATTAAAAATAATCTGTGTTTACCAAATTTATAGCCGGTAACGAAGTAAGTCCGTGGCAAAATATAGGAAACATAAAAATAAATTAAACATGAATAATGGCTGAAATAACTATTACGGGTAGAGAAGTGGAGAAATAGATATGAAAACTGATTAAAACAAAAGAAATGATCATATAGAAATAGGGCAGACTGTATATTGTGCAGAGCAGTAACTGGTCAATAGTGATTAGTACTTAGGAAGGTAGAGTTTATGTGTAGTGAGATGTGAATAATGGTGCACACAATTCACTTCTTGATATTGGTATCCTGCTCTTATATTGGCTTCATTTTTGCTGCCAAAGAGAATGTCCAGTTTCCAGACTGAACAGTCATTATTGGCAATAGAGGAGCATGTCAATTATTTCAGGGATGTAAAAAAAATAATGCGCTGAATTAATATTTGCCTCTGCTTTTCTCTGTAGACTTGTGACAAACACGATTAACTCTTTAACTATAGCTGATTTGAATAGTGACAAGTGCCATTTTTCACATGGCTTGGCATGTGACTGAACAGTCTCATTAATGGTGGATACAACAATAATGTCTGCACTTAGCTTCAATAGTCTCTGCGAAAACAATCATTGGAGAAATCTAAACACAGGGGAAACAGTTTTAATAGTCTAACACAAGTTCACATTATTTTGGAAGTTTGTCTGTACTACTTCCTTTGGCAGTCAGCCTGTCGATTGTCATCTCAATTGACATCCTTATGCAATCCTTGAACCATAAACCAAGGCAAACTGTGAATCATGAACCAAGGCAAACTCAACATCGTTAAAGCCAAAATGGAAAGAATAGTTCTCGACTTACTTGGAATTAGCAGATTAAGAAGGACTCAATCTGGACATTTTCAGTCAAACAAACATTGGGTCTACCATTCTGGCAACGATAACCAAAAACAAAATGGAGTTATTTTTATTCTCAACTGAAGGTTGGCCAGCAGTATTCTAAAGTATAATGTAGTCAGTGATAAAGCCATCTTGATACAACTACAAGGAGTGCCAATCCACATCACAGTTATACAAGTTTATTTTCCAACAACAAATAACGAGGCGGAAGACAATGAACTATTCTATGATCAATTTCTCAAATAAATCAAAAAGACGCCAAACCAAGACTTACTCTCTATCATGGGAGACTTGAATGCCAAAGTGGGCCACGGCAAACATGGAACTGTTGTTGGAAACTTTGGACTTGGTGAACAAAATGAGTCTGGGGGAAGATTCATTGACTTTTCTAAGACAAATCAACTGACCATCATGAACACATTCTTCCAAAATTACAAACAGAGACTCTACACATGGATATCCCCCAATGGGGCCTATAAGAATCAGATTAACTACATATGTGTTTGCCAAAGATGGAGCTCGTCAATCATTACCATGAAAACAAAGCCAGGAGCTGACTGTAGAACTGATCATGAACTTTTAAAGTCAAAGATTTGAATCAAGCTGCATAAATGGACTAGACAACAGACCCTTTGCAACATTGATTTGACTAACATACTTGAAGTTTTCTGGAACTGTTTGCACAACTGATTTACATTACTGAACATGGATGAAAGAAATCCTGAGGAATTATGGACACATATAAAGGCTATTATAACTGAATAAGCCAGTAAGACAATAAACAATAGGCAGAATTGACCACTACAGCCATGGCTAAGAGAAGAGACCCTAAAGATCAATGAAGAAAGATGAATGACAAAAGCAAAAGAGAACAAGCATGATGCAGACAACATCAATAAAAGACTAAAGAGAGCCATTTGAGCAGACAAATAACTTTATTTCCAAAAAATATGTACAGAAAAGAAAGTGGACATCTGAGGGGCAAGACCAGGAAGGAAAACCAAATGATCAAAGAGAAATAACGAAAGTTTCAATCAAAACTAATTGAGCAACAACAGATCAAGGAAAGCCTCCAGCATTTCTTTTCCAAGGTTAAAACAGCTTAAGTATCTTTCGTGACATCATGGTCATTTGACCATGATGTCACCAAAAGTCCTTTAACTGCAGGAGTCTAAAGGGGACTAAAGAGGACAGAGTCTGGCATGCAGGGCCAGCATTAGGGTTTAGGGGGGTGGGATCTCGGCAATTTCCCAGGGCCCTTACTTTCTTAGAGGCCCCAGCATTTCTATTCTGAGATTAAGACTGCTTAAAGACCTTTGATGACATCACGGTCATGCGACCATGCTGTCACCAAGGGTCCTTTAACTGGAGAAATCTAGAGTATCTGAAGAGGAGACAGGCTGGTATGTACCATATGTTCAGTGTGTGTATATTTACATGTGCATGTGCAATGTGTGTGTGTGTGTGTGTATTCATGTGTATGTGCAGTGTGTGTATATTTCCATGTATCTGTGCAGTGTTTGTGTGTAAACAAAAGCAAAATATAATATAACACCCTTTGTTATTTTTGGAGAAATACAGTATAAAAAGGTGAGACTCACCAAAAAGCGAGATGGTAAAAAAAGGCAAAATCAATGACAAGCGTGCATGCAACAGTCGAGTTGCACCCTTATCTGAGTCCAGACTTGCCTGTCACGAGCAAACTAGAAAAGACGGCCTCCTATTAACTCTTAGCCTAGACAGTTGGCATTCCTAAGTGGAGCGGGGAGAAGGAATATGTCAAGGTCTTCTGGAGCTGCTATTGAGACAAGAGAAAAGTGTCAGAACTGGATAACGGTGAAGTCTGAATGGTTTTAATGCCATTTCTTTATCTGAACTAGTCAGAGTCTTTGCTGATTGTTTAACCAGTTTTACCTGTCAGGTTGTTGTGTAAGATAAATGTTCAACTATTTTTTTAAGAATAGTCATGCTTGCCAATTCTTTGTTTCTTGAAGTAGCTAACTTGCATTTCCGGACCAAATCCACATCTTACAATTTAAATAACAACTTAAGATGTAAAAAAAACCCATATACTTTAGGAAATTAAGGAAAGCTACATAGTTCTTTCCATTACTCTGTAAGGCTACATTAAGTTCTATCATCTTATTGTCTAGTACTTACCGCATACAGTATATATGAGTCATAGATTTATGGGTTGAGGATTGTTTACTCTATTGTTATATAGAGTTAAAGAAAAAAGGTTTTTCACTTGACCGCAAAATGTATATCGGATGGAGTTAACTAAATCATAGAACAACTCTAGATGAACTTTGTAGAATGGAAGAAAAAGAAAATCATTACACATCCTACTGATTGCAGAGGCCTAATTTAATCAATACCAGCCCTCAGGTCTGGGAAGAGGGTTAAGCTAGTCCTGCATACATCACATTTTCACTGACACCTGGAATCCCAGCAAAAGATACAAAACCCTGAGAGATCTAGTGAAGAGGTTGTGAGACTGAGTTAGAAAGTAACAGGGATACTAAGAGAAGCTCCAGCATCTTTAGGTAGCTAGAAATGAGGTAAGTAAATCACTCTATTGTTTAGACGAGGTTATGTCTCGCCCAGGGGGAATATATGGGGGGGAGACTTGGTACCCGGGCCTTTACCTTCTTTGCAGGATATCACGGCAGTCGGCTCCCGGGCCCGTCCTCTGGGTCACTCTTTGAAAAGGGGTTTTAGTGTTTTTAGTTTGTCTCGTGACGCCACCTGTGGTTTCCGGTAATAGTTACCGGCGCTGCTGCAGACCTCCGGGAGTGATGGAATGGCAACCGGGATGTTTCTGCTCCCCACAGGTGGAGCGGGCCCCCGGGGCAGTGTAGGTGCAGATGGTGATGCTGGGCATTGTAGTGCAGGCGCGGTGGGGTGATGGAAATAACCGACAGAGACAGTGGAGTGCAGTCATCCAAGTTTACTCACAGTTCTTTTTAGGTTCCTTGGGTACACTGTGCAGGTGTCAGACTCCCACGTCCCCCTGCATTTGCCAGGTAGGGGGTTCAGCACTCCTTCAGGTGTATCAGAAGCACTTTACGGGGCCCCCTGTCTTTATGTTCCTTCCTCGGCCGACTTCCTGCGCTGGGTCTCCTCCTCCCTTTTGCCCTGCGCTCCCCACAAACAGTCCTGATCGGGTGCTCTGAAGTCCCTCTGGGCAACCTGGAGTTCCCGGACCTACTTGATGCCCTTCACGGCGACTAAGGTGAGGCTGTGGCAACTGCACCATGGAAGTGCAGAAGCTTCTGGTTTTTCCAGCACTGACCTGGAGTAACATGGTTTGTCCAGGGACCGGTTCACTTCCTGCGGCCTGGTCCCTCTGATGCCTGGCAGGTTCGGGCGTACGGGTGCCGTCCTGCACTCACCGTACCCCCAGGGATCCCTTCTGTTACCGGAACATTCCTCCCTGACTCCCCTCACACTCCTGGGCCTCCATCTTACTAGTCCCCTTTCTGGAGCAGAGCTCCTGAAGAGACTCTGCTTCCCTCCTCTCCTTACTGCTCACTTCACTGCACAGCACTGCACTGCCACCCTAAGATGGCTTCCCTTTATATACACCTACTTCATAAGTGCTCCCCTGTCCTACATCCTCCACCCACACCCACTACTTGTTCCCCCTCTCTTTGGTTCCCCCCACTCCAGCCAGGGACAGGGCTCAGCAGAAACACAGTGCATCTTGCCCTTCCAGCTGGCCTGGAGTAGTGTAGTGTTGAATACGAGTGTTGGAGTCCCGGGCAGTACTCCATCCTTACCTGAGAGAAGGAGATGCCACACCTCTAAGTGAGGTGCAGTACCTCTGTGGCGACTGAACCCTCAGGGGCGCCACAGTTATAAAGAAGCAAAAAAAAGCCCCAGCTTGAGCTGACATATGAGAGGTCTTTTCCAGGTAGCAGAGACCAGATCACCTGCCAAAGAGAAGCTGCTATTAGTAGTGGGTGTGGTTTGCCATGGACAAGGAGCACATAGGGACTCATTCCTGACTGTGAAGAGTGTATTAGGGAAGAAGAGATAACTGAGTATGAAGGATAAGAAGCATCTATAACAGAGGAGGCTGAAAGTTGATGTCCGAGTGTAAAAAGGGATGACATGTCAAAGATGGCTAGGAGACTCATGCCTGTGTATAAGGAACTGTAACTGTAAAGGGCATGCAAGAGTATGGAAAGTGCCAGACAAGTTCTTGCTGGAGATTGCTGCTAAAGAGGGATGACCATGAATTTGTCTGCTACTCTTCTAAACCAAATATTCAAGCTAAATTATTTCTTCAATTGAGACTGTATATCACAAAGCTGGTTGCCTCCCTGACTACTGTCTACACCTGCATCTTTCAGAAATCCCTGAGTGGAGAACAATTCTATCACCAAGGGCTATAATATCCTATCATACACTAGCATACACTACCATCTTAATTCTCATCATATGGAGGGATTACACATAGCACACAACATGAAAAGTACAATACAAAACCCCATTTAACGCATTGTTTTCCATAGAACTATTGAGATAAGCATGTAGGACACTTTTGTTTAGCATTTATAACATGGTGCGAGGAGGTAGCCAAGGGCTAGGCACTCTTCTGAGGCATCTGGCACGTTACATGAAAGTGGGGGTCCTGGCTGGGTGTGTGGACTTGTGCTGAGAGGGCATTACGCCTGTGCAGGCTACATGTAACTGAGGTTGTTGATTTGCCAGGACAAGACATTTCATAGTTCAATGAAGGATACCACCATTCAACTCTTTACTAAACAAGAAACTTTGTAAGGGTTATATCCAAGGGATAGCAGATACAAAGTCTTATGGACATTTCCTTTGCAACATGAAGCATTTCCCATACAGTATCTTTCTTCAGTAGTATACTCCAGATCTGTTTATGTCCACTGTTTATCTCTACTTTGCCAGAACTCAGCTTTAACACTACAGTACTGATCAACAAGTCTCCTTCACTAATTCAGCAGTTCCATGACCTATTTCTTCCACTACTTGTGCCCTGGTACATCTGCTCTGGACCCTTCCCTAGTCCCCCTTACTCAGTCCTGTTTTGGTCCATTATCTCTCGTCATTACAAGCACAAGGTCTCGTGGGTAGGCGTCCTCTCCTATGATCCATGTCCGGAAGGACACTTTGTCTCTGTCAGTCACTGATCTTCAGGATCTTGCTATCCCTCTTATTTTGTCTCCTCTCACTTAGGGTCACCTTTGTAGGTGGCACTGCTTACTCAGCTCTGCAGACCCTATTTGCCTATCTAGCTGGAAGGAAGGAAGGAGTAACTCTCCCTAAGACTATCTCCTCCCATTCTGGGCTAGTGCCAATAATTAACTCTAAACTCTCCCTATAGTCAATTACACACTAAACATTACTCAGGCAAGCGCCACAATACCATACAATTCACATAACACTTTACATCCCACTGATGCGATTGGTGTCTTCAGGTGTAAGAGTTGCGACCACACCGATCCACCTTCCTTAGATGTTCATTATGTCAACTGTGGCAATTCTAAGTGAAGATGTGAAATCAACTACTTTGCTATGTGATTTAGTAACCATACTTGTACTATCTCATTTCCTATTGTGCATAATTTAGAATTGGTTTTGGTCATCTTCTATTCTTTCATGCAGGGTTGTTGTGTAAAGGGGGATTGCCGGAATCCACCTTGCAGCTGAGTACAATAAATATTTTAAAGCTAGTTACTAAGAATCAACTTTATCGACAAATTGGCATAGTGGGGATTACCATAGTGGTAATATTCAATATTTCGGTTCAGTACACTAGATATAAATGTCAGGAATTAGCTCTACTTACGATAAAAAAAACATACAAAATTTTGGACTATTTCCATCAGTAAATATTATGCGGCAGAAGTGAGCACTTGTCTTCCCCACCAAGTGATTGTCAATGTCTTCAAAATTGCATGCATTGCAATAAGATATTAAGTTGTTACTTTCTATGACAAACCTTGGCCACAGCTATGGATGGCAAAATGTATAATTTTTTGCTTGAATTGCTTTAATTGCTTTTGAAGACTTTAATGCAATAGAAATGGTTTATAGAACAAAGCGAGGAGAACCAGTTTAGCCCTGCCCCTGAATGCATAATGCCATCACAGCAGGGATAATCCCTCCTTGGATGTACTGTACAGACAGCCATAATATGCTTTCCTAAAGCCACTTAGCTGATTTCAATACATAATCTCTATTAGAGCAACATAACATGTGGTAGGAGGACAGATTTGATGAACCTTAATAAGCCTTGCACATTAAGGATAGAGCATATGTACTGTGTGTTCATTTCAGTGTCATGCCGAGGCACGCTGTCGTATGTTATGTTGAAGAGACTTGCCTTATGGTTGTCGCTTGTTGTACCTGTTTGCCCTCTAGGGAAAGCTGCAAAAACAGTGGAATAAACATTTCATAAAGAGTAATATTTTCTTAGACAGCACTGAACAGCATTGTGTGCCGAGAGAAGGGAATCTAAGGAGAAGATATAATATAGAAGTCTTTCTTTTGTTTTTCTTTCTTTTTTTCTCTTCATTCCATATTTTCTTCCCCTCTCTCCTCTCATTCTCTTTTTTCTTTCCCTCTTTCTTACTTTCTCTGTATTTCTATATATCTCATAGTATCATCTATCTATCTATCTATCTATCTATCTATCTATCTATCTATCTATCTATCTATCTATCTATCTATCTATCTCAATAGAAAATAATCAAGGCAGCACCAGCAAACAAAAGTGGGGCAGGGGTTGAGAGCCTCCCAGGCATAAACCAATCCTCCAATATTCATACAAAAATAAAGGCAAGCACTCCCAAAATAGAGAATTTGAAAAATTTAATAGCCGATAGTGATGACGTTTCAGTCCAATTGAGGATCTTTCTCTATCTATCTATCATTTATTTACATATACAGTATGTTTACCTTTACTTACCTGCAAATTTCATTAAAGGGGGTGTCCGACTTTAGGGTACAAGTCACTGTATATGATTGCAGACTTGTGAATCCTCACAGTGTGTGCATTGTGAGTTATTTCTGGTGCCGGTTCCGGAGCAGGCGGTCACGTGACTGCAAGCATGCGATTTGTATACTTCTGGACATATTCCGTCTAGACGTGTCCGGCCCCACGCAATACGCTTTGTGGCAAGACGACTCGCTCGGCTCTCCTGGAGGCAGACTCAGGACACACATTCTCAGGTATCACACTTGGATACCTCATTCAGCCGGCGGTAGTCATTACAAAACCTCCACTCTCCATTGGGTTTTGGCACGAGGACGATTGGGCTCGACCACCCACTCTTTGACTCCTCTATTACTCCGAGGTCTAACATCCTCTTCACCTCGGCCGAGATCACCTCCCGGCGTGCTTCTGGAATCCGATACGGCTTCAGATTCACTCGTACGTGCGGCTCTGTCAGCACATCATGCTCTACCACTTGAGCATGCCCCGGCAACTCTGAGAACAGCTCCCGATTCCGCTGTAGTAATTCTCGACACTGTTGCTTCTGGGCCGATGATAGAGTCTCTGCAATAGTGACCTCCTCCACCTTGCCTTCTGGTGCGGCTCCCAGGCAAGGAGTTTCCACAGGTTCACGGTCCCGCCACGGCTTGAGCAAATTTACATGATATATTTGATGCGGCTTTCTTCGGCCAGGCTGGTGGACTTTATAATTAACCTCGCAGACTTTCTCCACCACCTCGTATGGACCTTGCCACTTGGCGAGGAACTTGCTGTCGATGGTAGTGATCAGCACCAAAACACGGTCCCCGGGCTGGAACTGTCTTAGTCTCGCCGACCGGTTATAGACCCACGCCTCGGCTTCCTGCGCCTGGAGGAGATGTTCCTTCATGATGGGCATCACCTTTGACATTCTCTCCTGTAACTGGGCGACATGTTCGATGATACTCGGGTGTGGTGTGACTTCAGCCTCCCAAGTTTCCTTGGCGATGTCTAGGAGACCTCTTGGATGCCTCTCATATAGGAGCTCAAATGGAGAGAAGCCAGTGGAGGCTTGAGGAACTTCTCTGACCAAGAAAAGCAGAAATGGGAGCAGGTAGTCCCAGTCTCGCCCATCCTTTTCAACGACCTTCTTGAGCATCGCCTTTAAGGTCTTGTTGAAGCGTTCCACTAGGCCGGCCGTCTGTGGATGATAAACCGAGGTCCGAAGCTGAGTTATCTGAAGGACTCTGCAAAGCTCCTTCATCACCTTGCTCATGATGAACGGGGTTCCTTGGTCTGTCAGAATCTCTTTTGGTAGACCTGTCCGATCAAAAATATGGACCAGCTCTCGGGCTATTCTTTTACTGGACATGTTCCTTAGGGGAACCGCTTCCGGATACCGAGTCGCATAGTCCATGATGACCAGGATATATTGGTGGCCCCGAGCTGATTTAACTAAGGGGCCCACGAGGTCCATGGCAATCCTCTCAAAGGGAACCTCTATCACAGGTAGCGGGACTAAGGGGCTACGGAAGTGGAAGGGGGGAGCGGTTATTTGGCAGGTGGGGCAGGACCTACAATAGTTTTTAACTTCTCTATAACACCCTGGCCAATAAAACCTTCTCAATATCCTCTCCTGAGTTTTCTCGACCCCTAGGTGTCCCCCCAGAACATGTGAATGGGCCATATCTAGCACCCGCCGTCTGTATGGCCCCGGCACTAACAGCTGTTCCACTATCTTACCGCCCCTCAGTTTGGCCACCCGATATAGCAACTCCCCCTGCACTGCAAAGTGGGGGAATCTGGTGTCGGCCCCCCGCTCTTGGGCAACCCCATTACATACAGTAACCTGGTGGAACGTCCCATTTAAGGTCAGGTCTCGAACTTGAGAAGTCCCAAAGTTCTCTTTGGACACATCTAAAGCAGGGAGGTCGGCCTCCTCGGTCACCGTCTCACCCTCATCACCGACAAGGACGCACAGTGGGAACTCCTCCATCTGAGACTTCATCGGGGGTTCTTCTTCAAGGACCTGGCTTTTTCCCATACTACTAAGTCCAGTTCCCTTCCCCCACAAGTCCCAGAATAAGGAAAAATCGCGGCCCAATATGACGGGATGTATCAGGTCCTTTACTACCCCGACTTCATGGGACTGGGCACCACAGTCAGTCCCCACTGTTACTGTGGCCAAGGGATAGTCCTTGGCGTCACCATGGATGCACCGAACGCCCAGGGTTTTGGAAGGGATCAACTGGTGGGGAAGGGATGCTCTGATCAAGGTCACCAGACTCCCGGAGTCCAACAGCCCAAGCACTTTTACTCCATTAATGGACACTGCACACGCCTGTGGCCCCTCGCCGGGTTGACAGTCCACGCTACAGGCTGGATAGGCATAATAGGAGACCCGTCTGCCTAGGCTGCAGTCCATGGGCTCAGGGGATATTTGACACCTGGCGGCTACATGTCCAGGGTTGTGACACCGCCAGCAAACCATATCTTTACCAACAGTTCTAAAGGCACCTTCAGTAGGAGTGGGACGTCCCCCAGTGGTGGCTCTAGACCCCTTCTGTGGTGAACCCGCCCCCTTTTGGGTATCCCAGTAGGGAGAAGTGACTGCATCTGGTTTCCATGTGAAAAGCTCTGCAGCTTCCACAATACTGTCTGGAGACTTCCCTGTCCAGACCACACTCCAGAGAAAATAAAAAGGGACTGAGCTTTTACACATTGCTCAGCCACACCCTGAGGGGAGGTAGGGGGAATGGCGTCCCGCCCTCTTTGCCATTCCCATAAAACCGCACACCCTTTAACAGAGTAAGCCTACCAGCATATAACACGCTGGCAGAAAAATAAAGTAGGTCTTAGTTCACACAGGAGAGCATCCTGAGTGACACATACCTCCCCTCAAATATAAAACCAGTGACACTGTCACAGATTGTACTGCATGAGGCCGCACCCATCTAGTCAGCATGTTACCACATGTATGCAAATCACATACTGTACTTGCAGTCATTACTCCTAGCATCAGCACCGGAGAATCCTCCCAGCACACAGTGCACACGCTGTGAGAATTCACAAGTCTTCAGTCACATAGAGTGACACCAAGCTTGTGCTGTAAGTCTGAACAATCCCTTTAGGGACTTTCATTTCTTATAATTATTACAATATAAATTTAATACTCTATAATAGAATGCAAAATTTAGCAACTTTTCAAAGCTTTTACACCAATGTTCTGGCCTAGAAGCTTTTATAAATTGGTCTCTTTCTGTTGATTCATTCTGATCTGGATTACTGCAACTCACTACTAACAATTCTTCATCTCAGTAAACTTTCCCCTGTCCAATTTATCCTGAATGCAGCAATCAGGCTCATATTTCTGTCCATACTCTACTGGTTGCTCACCCACCATAGAATTCAACATAATTAATCACTCTCATCCTCAAAACTCTTCATAGTGCTGCACTGCCCTACATCTTCTTCCTCATCTCTATCTACCACCTTACACATGCTTCTCTGTTCAAGTAGCAATCTAAGACCAACATCCTCCAATTTCTTAATCTCCCACTCCTGTCTCCAAGACTTTTCTCGTGCTTCACCAACTCTCTAGAATGTAATACCCCAGACAATCAGACTGATTTTCAGTGTCCACACTTTTAAGTGTGCCCAAAAAACAGATAATTTTAGGTGGGCCTATCACATAATTTCACTGATCTAAAATCTCTCAGTTCTCACATTTTTTCTCAGAATCTAGTCCTTTCTATCATTTGTTCTACACACTGCATACACTCAGTAGCCCTTTGTATGTGGATATTCACAGATACTGGCTGGTGACTGGTTCATGACTGGTTCATGCTGCTTTACATGAATAATCTTATTTAGTTGTATATTTTGTGTAACCTCTTTTTCCTCGTAGATTGTTAGCTCTTGTTAGCAGGGCACTCATTCCTCTTGTTTGAATTGGAAAATTATGTATAACTCGGTAATGTCTGACATTGTTTGTATATGTCCCCTCTGAATGGTAAAGTGCTACAGAATATGCTAGCGCTGTAAAAAATTATTATTAAGAAAAAAAGAGCAAAAAAAGGCGATCGTATTTACCAACACAGATCACAAAACTAATTACAGGATACAACAGATCTTCTTGATGAAGGCAGATACCAAAACAGGTACAAAATACTGATGAAACAACCACTCACACATCTATCAATTCATTTAGTGGGTGGTCATCTACTTTAGAAATGCACACCGCTAAGGCTTGCACAGGTCACACAGGTATGCGCAGTGCACAGTGTCTAGCTTACAGCCTATTAGTGATGCCCATACTATTAAATTAGACAGTCTACCCAGCACTATATTGGTGCACCCGACCGGGACAGGCACCCTAATTTACAAGGTCAACTTTGTTGGACTTGGTTGCATCCTGCATAAAAAGGCTGCTGCATCCTATAAGTACATTACTTTTCTGTCCTGTGTTGGAAAATACAGCTATCTTTTTTCTACTATTTTTATTAGTAATCTACTATTTGGTCATCTGCAATATCTGTACTTCAACTCCATACTGAATTTCCTTCCTGCCATACTTTATCTGATAAATGGCACCAGAGAGCTGCCACCACTTGTGAGGGATCCACACCTCGCCACCCGCCTGATGTCACAATTACGGCAGACGGATCACGTGATACAGATCTGCCCTTTGCACACCCCCTCAGAGACGTATACGGTCAGATTGGTACAGTTCTATACAAACACCCCCTGTCCACATGGGTACAGGAAGGAACCAGGAGTGAGAAGAGGTGGCCAACTCAGTCACTGATGTGGCACCACACTCGCTCACACCCCTGACAGGCTGAGAGGTCCTTTCACTAGCCCCAGTGAAGCAGAACCTTGTCGGCCTGGTAGAGCTGCCACCAGTTCCTATTAAATATAATTCCAGCCCAGTAGCGTGTTCGTTGGACCAAACAATGGACGTCAGGATTTGTGGATCGAGATAAAAGAGCAGCCCAAGGTTAAATTATATCTATATCTATTATATTTAATCGCCTTAAGGGCACACTAAACAATACATTATATACATAAGGGTTATACATACATAATGGTCAGAGAAGCAAACACAATAGTACTGGTACAAAAGATAAAGCAGTTATTGAGAGTCAGTTACCAGTCAGATGGAAGGCCTGGCTTGCGGGGGAGGGGCTGCCACATAGGAGGCTGGTGGTCCCCTTTGTTGCAGGACTTCTCCCACACAATGTGTCGTTGTGACCTCCCAGGAAAAAAGACACTGAGCTAGGGCTGCTGGAGCTCTTAACCCCTCTGGGTCACTCTCCTGAATGCCCCCTGGCTGGACCTACAGTAAATCTCCACCTCTTGCCTCTCTCAGATAAAAACTCCAAAAACTAAAATGGGCTATACTTCCTTAATGGGCGGTCCTAGGGAGTCGGTTCTGGTGTCATGGGATCCAGCCGAGCCCCTGCTACATTGGGAGACCAAACACAGTGGCCTTAGGGTTTTATGAAAGGCTGTGCCATCTATCTCCTTATCCCTACGCACTGGACTGTGCTGGAAGCTAGGGTGACATTCCTCCTGTTCGTGTGATTACCAAAATCTATTTGGTGTATCACTGGGATGTAACGTATTCCCATAACTGGGCATTGAATTATACTTGTCTGACACAAAGGACATGCCGCACGGCTGGAGTCCACAGGGAGTCTTCCTGTAGCAGCTCCACAGCAGAAGGTGGGGGTTTTGTCACTCACTGTCCCTCAGCCCCCTCCCTTCTTGTTTAGTTGCAAAAGCGTCTGGTTACAGCTGTACATTGTAGACCTCTATAATCCCCCATCAAGCAGGGCACAATGATTGACATTTATGTATTATAAATATCTTCAATATTCTTCACACCTTACATAAAATAAAAGTTCAGGGCAGTATTTTGTATTCAGATACTACATTTAGATGCTTGGAAAACAAAAAAATGCTCACACTCAAGTTTGCAAAAATTAATTTTTTAATCTGTGTGTTTGTACGAGGGTCTCATTTCCCTACATGCCATTTATGGTGCTGATGTCCTCTAAGTACCACTCAGCCCCTTGAGGCACCTTTGTGACCTTTTTAGTTATGCCCCTGCAATAACGTCTGTTAGAAAATATATCAGATTTCTGCTCTCAACATGTTATCATGTTTCTGCTCTTTATTGGTGACATCATCCCCTTAAGAAGTGAGAGATGAGTGAGACTGAATTAATAATGGGTTAGAAAAAGTAAGTGTTAGTGTGGTATTCTGAACTGACATAACTGAGAACTAGCGGGACCAAGTAATAAAACATTTGGGGAGATTTAGTAATCAGTTAAACAATAATGAATGGGAATAACAAATACTGATGGGCGAGCACTAAAATGCTCGGGTCGAGCACATTGGAATACTCGGGTGCTCGACCCGAGCAATGAGCCCAATGTAGCTCTAGGGGAAACTCGAGCATTTTTCAGGCAGCTTCCCCTGGCGGTCTGCAGAAGGCCTGAAAATTGCCCTAATCGATGGGAACAGTGCTCAAATGTCATGGGAACAGCATGGGGAAGACCCCTGGAATCATTTCTGACTCCCAGGTCACTTCTGTCAACAACGTTGTCAGAGTATTACGCCACTATTACGGACTCACAATAAAACATACAAAAAACAAAACCAAAATGGATTTTCCTGGGAAATATGTTAAGGAACATCCTTTCCAAGGTAATGACATATAAATAAAGCAAAATAAAGAACCAAAAACAAAAGTACTCCTCCACACCTTAGGCTATGTTCACACGAAGCGTTTTTGATGTGTTTTTGCACTTTTGCATTGCTTTCAACCGTGACAAATGCATTCACCAGGAAATGACATTTTAACATTTTACAACTTTATCTGGCCTTGTGGTGTGTGAGATATCATCAGACACATCGTGTTTCATTTAAGAAGGAGGGACTCTGAAAGTCATAAAGCCTATTTTTGTAGGGCCATCAGGCGGCCTTCACTATTCTTAAAGGGCCAGCAGTCGGCCCTCACTATTCTTAGAGAGCCATCAGCCGGGTATGTTTTATTGTTCCCATTACTAAAGAGTCAGTCTCCTATACTGTTATTGCGTATGAAGTGAGTGGCAGGGCTGCCCAAAATTTGGACGCACCCCAATACCACTTTAAAAATTTGGATGCAATCCCAATACCCCTTTGAAGAGACTTAGAGGAGGGCCTTCTGAAAACAATGTTCCTTTAATTAGTAAGTGGGTCTCCCATTGTGTTTGCCTATGCGGTGAATGCAAGGGTTGCCAAAAATTTGGAGGTACTCCAATGCCCCTTGGAAGAGACGTGGAGGAGGGCCTCGTGAAAAAATGCTCCCACTATTAGGAAGTGGGTCTCCCATAGTGTTGGCCTATGCAGTGCATGTAAGTGCTGCCAAAAATTGGGAGGCACTCCAATGCCCCTTGGAAGAGAAGTAGAGGAGGGCCTCATAAAAAATGGCTGGCAAACATTTACCCCTGGGGGTATACATGAACATACTGTATAATTTTTTTTTTTACTGGCATCAAAAACACCCTTTAAAAAAATTATGTGGGTGTGGCATCACGGACCACGGTAACCCTGGTGATATGGTGGTGGAGGATGAGGATGAGGAGAAGGAGGAGGACAAGAGCAAATAGCCAAAATCAGGAAGCGTATACCCATGTGTGAGTGTGAAGAGATGCATGGGAATACACCTCCCAAAAAAAGATATTGGATTTGAGTTTATGTTACGCTGCTATCATTCGGTGGTGTTGAGAAGTCTGGCCCAATCCAGACCTTGTTCATTTCTATAAGAGTCAGCCTGCCAGCATTTTCAGTTGACAGGCGGATGCGCTTATCAGTTATAATTCCACCAGCGGCACTAAAACCCGGCTCTGATAAAATGCTAGGGGCAGGGCAGGCCAGGACCTCCAAGGCGTAGAGAGCCAGTTCATTCCATGTATCCAGCTTGGATACCCAATAATTATGAGGCACAGAGGAATCACAGAACACGTTGGTACTGCCTCACGATCTTCCCAAACTTTGCATTCCTTGTGAGAGTACCCCGCGCCTCAGGGCCTGTGCGATGGGAGGGTCTGAGAAAATTCTCCCAGAACTTTGACAGTATTCCCCTGCCTCTGCTGGATTGAAGTTGTGTCTTTTTCACCTGTACTCCTTGGTTGCCAAACGAACTGTGACCTCTGCCGTCACCGTTTTCAGATGGGAATTTTTTTAATAGTTCCGCAACAAGGGCCTTCTGGTACTGCCCTATTTTTGTAGACCTGTCCGCCTCAGGAATAATAGATATAAAGTTCTCCTTGTAGCAAGAGTCTAGAAGTGTCACCAATAGAGATGAGCGGTGTTCGACTAGAACTGTTCGCCAATCTCAAATTCGAGCTGTTTTGGGCGGTGTTCGAGTTGTTCGACGAACCCGAACGATTTGCAAAAAATTCGGCTGTTCGAGGTTATGTTCGATAACTGTTCGTGCACCAAAAGCGTGTCCTGCATGTCTGGCGCTATTTAGAGCACCAATCATGCAGGGATTGTCTGCCACTCACTGTAATGCCACAGCCATGGTGGTTGTGGCATTACAGTGATTGCCCAAATCGATGGGAACAGTGCCAACAGTGAAACATGAAAAGCCGGCAATTCAGCAGCGGCATACACCTGTACCCGACAATTTAGAACCGAAAGAATAGAGCTTCACACATAGATTAGATAGATATAAACATGTCAGCCACATATATACGAAGTACAGTGAAAGTGCTGCTTACTGTACTTGTCATTTAGCGTAAAGGATTTATCAAAAAAAATAATAGTGTTTTCATGCACCGTCTCTTTAAAAAAGCCGGCCGGCAATTCAGCAGCGGTACCCGACAATTTATAACAGACAGAATAGAGCTTCACACATAGATTAGATAGATAGAAACATGTCAGTCACATATATATGAAGTACAGTGATAGTGTTGGTTACTGTACTTGTCATTTAGTATTAAAATAAAGGATTTATTATTAAAAAAATTGGCGTGGGGTTCCCCTTAATTTTAGGCTCTAGCGGAGGTTAAGCAGACGGCTGGGGCAGATGTTTGAAGCCTGGGAAGGGGGTAATACCCACGGAGCTTCCCAGGCTACTAATATCAGCCCCCAGCTGAATACATAGCCTTTACTAGCTATTAAAATGGGGGAGCCCCCCAAAAAAATGACGTGGGGTCCCCCCTAATTTAATAGCTAGCAAAGGCTAGGCAGACAGCTGGGAGCTGATATTAATAGCCCAGGAAGGGAGCCATGAATATTGGCCCCCTCCCAGGCTAGAAACACCAGCCGTCAGCCGCCCCAGAAATGGCGCATTCATAGGATGCGCCAATTCTGGCACTTAGCCTCGCTCTTCCACGCTGCCCTGGTGCGGTGGCTGGGGGTAATAGGGTTGGGGTTGATGTCAGCTTATAATGCCAGCTGACATCAAGCCCAGGTTAGTAATGGAGAGGCGTCTATAAGACACCCCCATTACTAACCCCATAGTCAAAGTTAAAAAAAACACAAACACCCAGAATAAAGTCCTTTAATTGAAATAAAGACACAATCCTTTATTGTTCTAAATTAAACCATACTTACCGTCACGCCCATTCCAGCTGAAGCCAACGATCTCCTGCAATAAAAGAAATATAACAAAGCAACCTCATCCTTACCTTTCCATGGTTCCCACGACAGCTTCAGCTCTGCTACATCGAGATGACAGGCTGGACCGCAGCCGAACGCTGCCATCCAGCCTCTCATCCCGCAGACACTGAGAAGCGCAGGCTTGCTTGCGCTGCTCAGCGTCTCTCTGTGACGACATCCAGATGAGCCGAGTTCATGTCCAATGAACTCGGCTCACCTCATGCACGTCACTGACAGCGTGGGAAAATTCTCACGCTGAAGCGGTGAGTGCAGGAGAATTCTCCCACGCTGTCAGTGACGTGCATAAGGTGAGCTCATGTCCAATGAACTCAGCTCACCTCCTGCACGTCACTGACAGCGTGGGAGAATTCTCCTGCACTCAGCGCTTCAGCGTGAGAATTCTCCCACGCTGAAGCGCTGAGTGCAGGAGAATTTTCCCACGCTGTCAGTGACGTGCATAAGGTGAGCTCATGTCCAATGAACTCAGCTCACCTCCTGCACGTCACTGACAGCGTGGGAGAATTCTCCTGCACTCAGCGCTTCAGTGTGAGAATTCTCCCACGCTGAAGCGCTGAGTGCAGGAGAATTTTCCCACGCTGTCAGTGACGTGCATGAGGTGAGCCGAGTTCATTGGACATTAACTCGGCTCATCTGGATGCCCTCACAGAGAGACACTGTGGAGCGCAAGCAAGCCTGCGCTTCTCAGTGTCTGCGGGATGACAGGCTGGATGGCAGCGTTCTGCTGCGGTCCAGCCTGTCATCTCGATGTAGCAGAGCTGAAGCTGTCATGGGAACCATGGAAAGGTAAGGATGATGTTGCTTTATTATTTTTCTTTTATTTCAGGAGATCGTTGGCTTCAGCTGGAATGGGCGTGATGGTAAGTATGGTTTAATTTAGAACAATAAAGAATTGTGTGTTTATTTCAATTAAAGGATTTTTTTCTGGGTGTTGTGTTTTTTTTAAATACTTTACTAGAAATTCATGGTGGTCATGTCTAATATTGGCGTGACCCCATGAATTTCGGGCTTAGGGCCAGCTGATAATGCCAAGCTGACCCTAACCCCTTTATTACCCAGTGAGCCACTGCATCAGGGCCCTGGATGAGTTGGGTACAGCGCCAGAAGATGGAGCTTCTATGAACGCGCCATTTTCCGGGGTGGCTGCGGACTGCAATTTGCAGCGGGGGTGGCCCAGAAAGCTTGGGCCTCCCTGCGCTGCGGATTCCAGCCCCCAGCTGCCTAGTTGTACCTGGCTGGACACAAAAACAGGGCGAAGCCCCACGTCAATTTTCTTTAAATTATTTCATGAAATAATTAAGAAAAAAAGGGCTTCCCTATATTGTTGTGTCCGGCCAGGTACAAATAGGCAGTTGGTGGTTGGGGGCAGCCCATTCCTGCCTGCTGTACCTGGCTGGACACAAATATAGTGCGAAGCCCCACGTCAATTTTTTTTAAATTATTTCATGAATTTCTTGAAATAATTTAAAAAAATTGAAGTGGGGCTTCGCACTATATTTGTGTCCAGCCAGGTACAGCAGGCAGGAACGGGCTGCCCCCATCCACCAGCTGCCTATTTGTACCTGGCCGGACACAACAATATAGGGAAGCCCTTTTTTTCTTAATTATTTCATGAATTTCATGAAATAATTAAAAAAAATTGAAGTGGGGCTTCGCACTATATTTGTGTCCAGCCAGGTACAGCAGGCAGGAACGGGCTGCCCCCATCCACCAGCTGCCTATTTGTACCTGGCCGGACACAACAATATAGGGAAGCCCTTTTTTTCTTAATTATTTCATGAATTTCATGAAATAATTAAAAAAAATTGAAGTGGGGCTTCGCACTATATTTGTGTCCAGCCAGGTACAGCAGGCAGGAACGGGCTGCCCCCAACCACCAGCTGCCTATTTGTACCTGGCCGGACACAACAATATAGGGAAGGCCTTTTTTTCTTAATTATTTCATGAATTTCATGAAATAATTAAAAAAAAAGTACGTGGGGCTTCGCCCTATTTTTGTGTCCAGCCAGGTACAACTAGGCAGCTGGGGGCTGGAATCTGCAGCGCAGGGAGGCCCAAGCTTTCTGGACCCCCCCCCGCTACAAATTGCAGTCCGCAGCCACCCCGGAAAATGGCGCGTTCATAGAAGCGCCATCTTCTGGCGCTGTACCCAACTCATCCAGGGCCCTGGTGCGGTGGCTCACTGGGTAATAAAGGGGTTAGGGCCAGCTTGGTATTATCAGCTGGCCCCAAGCCCAAAATTCATGGGGTCACGCCAGTATTAGACATGACCGCCATGAATTTCTAGTAAAGTATTTAAAAAAAACACAACACCCAGAATAAAGTCCTTTAATTGAAATAAAGACACAATTCTTTATTGTTCTAAATTAAACCATACTTACCATCACACCCATTCCAGCTGAAGCCAACGATCTCCTGCAATAAAAGAAAAATAATAAAGCAACCTCATCCTTACCTTTCCATGGTTCCCACGACAGCTTCAGCTCTGCTACATCGAGATGACTGGCTGGACCGCAGCAGAACGCTGCCATCCAGTCTGTCATCCCGCAGACACTGAGAAGCGCAGGCATGCTTGCGCTCCTCACTGTCTCGCTGTGACGGCATCCAGATGAGCCGAGGTCATGTCCAATGAACTCGGCTCACCTCATGCACGTCACTGACAGCGTGGGAAAATTCTCACGCTGAAGTGCTGAGTGCAGGAGAATTCTCCCACGCTGTCAGTGATGTGCATGAGGTGAGCTCATGTCCAATGAACTCAGCTCACCTCCTGCACGTCACTGACAGCGTGGGAAAATTCTCCTGCAATCAGCGCTTCAGCGTGAGAATTTTCCCACGCTGTCAGTGACGTGCATGAGGTGAGCCGAGTTCATTGGACATGAACTCGGCTCATCTGGATGTCGTCACAGAGAGACGCTGAGCAGCACAAGCAAGCCTGCGCTTCTCAGTGTCTGCGGGATGACAGGCTGGATGGCAGCGTTCTGCTGCGGTCCAGCCTGTCATCTCGATGTAGCAGAGCTGAAGCTGTCGTGGGAACCATGGAAAGGTAAGGATGAGGTTGCTTTATTATTTTTCTTTTATTGCAGGAGATCGTTGGCTTCAGCTGGAATGGGCGTGATGGTAAGTATGGTTTAATTTAGAACAATAAAGGATTGTGTCTTTATTTCAATTAAAGGACTTTATTCTGGGTGTTTGTGTTTTTTTTAACTTTGACTATGGGGTTAGTAATGGGGGTGTCTTATAGACGCCTCTCCATTACTAACCTGGGCTTGATGTCAGCTGGCATTATAAGCTGACATCAACCCCAACCCTATTACCCTCTGCCACCGCACCAGGGCAGCGTGGAAGAGCGAGGCTAAGTGCCAGAATTGGCGCATCCTATGAATGCGCCATTTCTGGGGCGGCTGACGGCTGGTGTTTCTAGCCTGGGAGGGGGCCAATATTCATGGCTCCCTTCCTGGGCTATTAATATCAGCCCCCAGCTGTCTGCCTAGCCTTTGCTAGCTATTAAATTAGAGGGGACCCCACGTCATTTTTTTGGGGGGGTCCCCCATTTTAATAGCTAGTAAAGGCTATGTATTCAGCTGGGGGCTGATATTAGTAGCCTGGGAAGCTCCGTGGGTATTACCCCCTTCCCAGGCTTCAAACATCTGCCCCAGCCGTCTGCTTAACCTCCGCTAGAGCCTAAAATTAAGGGGAACCCCACGCCAATTTTTTTAATAATAAATCCTTTATTTTAATACTAAATGACAAGTACAGTAACCAACACTATCACTGTACTTCATATATATGTGACTGACATGTTTCTATCTATCTAATCTATGTGTGATGCTCTATCTTTCTGTTCTAAATTGTCGGGTACCGCTGCTGAATTGCCGGCCGGCTTTTTTAAAGAGACGGTGCATGAAAACACTATTATTTTTTTAAATAAATCCTTTACACTAAATGACAAGTACAGTAAGCAACACTCTCACTGTACTTATTATATATGTGACTGACATGTTTCTATCTATCTAATCTATGTGTGAAGCTCTATTCTGTCTGTTATAAATTGTCGGGTACCGCTGCTGAATTGCCGGCCGGCTTTTTTAAAGAGACGGTGCATGAAAACACTAATATTTTTTTTAATAAATCCTTTACACTAAATGACAAGTGCAGTAACCAACACTGTCACTGTGCTTCTTATATGTGTGACTGACATTTTTCTATCTATCTAATCTATGTGTGATGCTCTATTCCTTCTTGTCTAAATTGTCGGGTACCGGTGTATGCCGCTGCTGAATTTGCCGGCCGGCTTTTTTAAAGAGAGTGTCTTCTGAGCAGTTTGTCAGCTTTTGGACACCTTTGCAGGTGTTTTCTATGTGTTTCTATGTGTTTTTGTTTGCCTTCCATTGGTTTTAACGGTGTTCGACGGTGTTCTAAGGTGTTCGACGAACAGTTCGACGAACAGTTCCTCGAACATCCCGGTGTTCGACGAACCGAACCCGAACACTACGGGGGTGGCTCAACACTAGTCACCAACCAGTAATGACTGTCACCCAATATTTTGAGAATGCAGGGGTCATGGGAAAGGCAGCATAACATAAACTAAGCCTTGCGTGCCAGACTGCTAACAGGTAAGACTTCCGTGTCCTCACCAAGAAGACGACTGACCGTGCTCTCCTTCTTCTCCTCCTCACTGTCCTCTGGCCATCCACGCTGAACAGACGGTATGACAGTTGTGCAGGTTGTGCCATCTATAGCGCATGAAACTATCTCCTGTTCTTCCTCCTCCTCTTCTTCCTCATTGTCACCCAATCCACGTTGGGATGAGATGAGGCTGGGCTGTGTGTAATCACCCTGTATGGTTCCTTGCTCCTTCTCATCCTGTTCTGCCTGCAATGCATCATCTTTGATTGTGAGCAGAGAGCGTTTCAGAAGACAGAGAAGCGGGATGGTGACTAATTATGGCGTCATTGCTGCTCACCATCTTGGTGGAGTCCTCAAAGTTTTGGAGGAGGGTACATAAGTCTGACATCCATGTCCACTCCTGAGGTCTTATGTGTGGAGTCTGAACTGAATACCGACAGCCTTGTTAATGCTCAACAACTGCTCACAAATCCTTTCCAACATCTGCAGTGTAGAGTTCCAACGCATGGGGACATCACACACCAGTCTGTGAGCCAGAAGTTGCAAATGCTGCTGAAACACGGCAAGGGCGGTGGAAGCTGTTATTGACTTTCAGAAATGGGCACACAGGCGGCGTACTTTAACAAGCAGATCCGGCAGCTCCGGGTAGGATTTTAGAAACCGCTGAACCATCAGGTTAAGCACATAGGCCAGGCATGGTACATGTGTGATCTTGCCTCGCCTCAGAGCTGCCACCCGGTTCTGGCCATTGTCACATACGACCATGCCTGGCTGTAGGTTCAGTGGTGTGAGCCACAGACCTGCCTGTTCTTTCAGAGCTGTCAACAACTCTTTAGCATTGTGCAGTTTGTCACCTATGCATATTAGCTTCAGCACAGCCTGTTGCCGCTGCACCGAGGCAGTGCTGCAGTGCTTCCAGCTTGTGACTGATGTGGTCATTTCAAATATGGAGGCTGAAGAGGAGGAGGAGGCTGAGGAGAATGAGGTGCAGGTGCTGTAGACTGTGGGGGCAACCCTAATTTCCCTAGGGTCTGCAATCCTTGGCATCGGGAGGACGTGTTCCATCCCAAGGTTCGACTGGGTCTCGGCTTCCACTATGTTAACCCAGTGTCCCGTCAGCGAGATGTAAAGTCCCTGCCCACAAGCACTTGTCCATGTGTCCGTGGTTAGGTGCACTTTCCAGGTAACTCCGTTGTTGAGGGCACGGCTAATGTTTTGGGACTCGTGCTTGTGTAATGCGGGGACAGCACACCGAGAGAAATAGTGGCGGCTGGGGACCGAGTACTGCCGCCATCAGGTTGTGGAATGCTTCTGTCTCCACATGCCTAAAAGGCAACATTTGAAGCGCAAGCAGTCGTGAAATGTGGGAATTTAGTAGTGTGGCCTGTGGGGCATTGGCTGCGTATTTGCGCTAGCTTTCCAAGGACTGGGGTATGGACAACTGAACGCTGCGCTGAGACAAGGACGTGGACATGCTTTCTGATTCTGCTATTTGTGAGTGTGCAATGACAGTTGCAGGGCAGGAGGCATCTTCGCATGCTCCATGGACAGGGGATTGGCTTGCATGCACAACAGCGGAAGAAGAAGTGGTGCCACGCTTAGACACTGTTCTTGGACCCTGAGGTTCGGCCCACAAAGTCGGGTGCTTTGCTGCCATGTGTCTGATTATGCTGGTGGTGATCAGGCAGGTAGTTTTGCCACCCCTGGTGATGCTGGCCTGGCAGGAGGTGCAAATGGCCTTTTTGGGGTTATCGGCAGAGTCTTTAAAAAACAACCAGACTCGGGAAGACCTAACAGTTGTACTGGCAACTTACTTCGTGTTGGTGTTACGGGGAACGGTTGCCTGCCTTCTGTCTGCAGCCACCACACTACTTCTTCCTGCCTGATGGGGTGCTCTGCCTCCCTCCCCCTGTGTGCTGCTGTCCTCGCTCTGTATGTCCTCCTGCCAGGTTGGGTCAGTTACTATATCATCCACCACCTCATCTTCCACTTCCGCTCCCTGGTCCTCCTCCTTTCTGGCAATTGTGTCTCATCATCGTCCACCTCTGGTGACACTTTCCCACTGTCGCCTTCATGTGACCGTGTCTGCTCAAATATTTTGGCATCGCTACATGTGATCTCCTCTTGCCCCGCTTCAAGTGGACTGGGCGAGAAGCCGAATCTATAAATAGAAGAGTAAACAGCTCTTCGGAGTGTCCAAGTGTGGAATCACTTGTCTCCGGGCACTCGGCATGGTGGGAGGAAGGAGGATCAGGGTGAGGAATATGCAGTCCAGACTCACGGCTACTGAGACTTGACCATGCAGAAGACAGGGTGGTGGTGGTGGCAAAGTGACTGGAAGCATTATCCGCTATCCAACCAACAACCTTTTGACACTGCTCTGGGTTCAATAGTGGTGTGCTGCGGTCTCCTAGGAATTGTGACAGGAAGGTCGGGTGAGAAGATTTGAGTGTTTGTTGTGGCACAATTTCAGCTTGCCCACGGACTCGGCCTTTGCATGCACCATCACCATCGAGTCCAGTTCCCCATCCCTTGCAACGCGCCTTGCCCATTTTAAATGGAGGACAGTATCTTCCACGCTCACTACAAATGGCTGAATTTGGAGCGAAGTTATATGTAATCTGTTTGATGGAGAAACCATAGTTTTAAATGCCTGGCCTGTAGGTAACTATTTTGAACAGCAAACCGATGTCAAAGACTTTGTTGGCACACTAAAAAAAATTAGAATGGAGGCCAGAAAAGGCAGAATTTTCAGAAAACGTATATGTGATCCGTGTGATGGACAAATCACAGTTTTAAACACCTGGCCTGTAGGTAACTATATTGAACAGCAAAACTGTGTCAAAAACTTTGCTGACACACTGAAAAAAATTTGAATGGAGGCCAAAAATGGCAGTATTTTCAGCGCAATTATATGTGATCCGTGTGACAGACAAACCACAATTTTAAATGCTGGCCTGTAGCTAACTATTTTTAACAGCGCCAACCTCGTGTCAATCAGTTCACTGACAAACTGCAACGAAATTTCAATGGAGGCCAGAAATGGCAATATTTTCAGCGCAATTATATGTGATCCGTGTGATGGACAAACCACAGTTTTAAATAGCTGGATTTTTAGCGCTGTAATATGGAAAGGACCTGGCTGTATTCTGCAGTGCCAACAAGCAAATTGTGCAGAAAAACGGTGTTCTCGGATTAAGATCCAAAAAAAATTATCCCTGGTTCCTGAGACCTGGACCTTTGTCTAGAAATGTCTAACAGCAGCGGAAGGCAGAACTGGACTGGAGCCTCTTGTGCTTTATGCACTGCAGTCTGCCTGCCTTTATACACTGCCTGCCTGATATCTCTGCAAATGGATTAGTCCTCAGAAGGACTTTTTGTTAAGATGGATATGTATAATATACTTGTTTTCTCCCTACACTACCTAATACACAACCAAATCTCTCCCTAGCTCAGCAGCACCTCTCCCTACACTGCCTGATTGCGGAGTAGACTGACGAGCACAGCGGCGCCAGGTCTGATATAGACCTGATGACGCTGTGCGGCCAGCCAATCACTGTAATGCAACAACCAACATGGCTACGGCATTACAGTTAGTGGCAGGCAATCCCTGCATGTTGACCTGAGCATCCGCCCGAGCATCTCGCAAGTACTCAACGAGCTCCGAGCATCTCGAGTACTGAGTTGCTCCGGCGAGTACCGAGTACTTGCGAGTATGCTCGCTCATCACTAAAAAGAAACACAGCCTATGGACAAGAATGATACTTTCACTTACCCTGACTACCGCTTTGAAAGTCAAATAGGGGTTTTTGTAGCACAGGTAGTCGATGTGCTATAAATTCATTCTGATATAATATAGAAGTTAATTCAAACCATAAATTTGCACTCAAAGAAATTTGAGTAGTGCAAAACAGTAGAGATAAGCAAATCAATTCTAAGTGAATCAGATTTGCCTTGAACTGTAAAAAAAAATTGGATTTCCCCAAATCCTCATTTTTAGGGATTTACTTTGGACGAATTCCCATGAGCCAGAAAGGGGACAAAAATATCTACACGCTTCACTGATCATCTGCCCCAAAGCTATAGTTCTCACCCCAGTCATCTATGAGGTTGTGACAAAATTTGCGGTTTCACTCGAATTCGAACATTTTCAGATTTGATTCGCAGTTGGCAAAAAAAAAAACCTTCCCCGGCACCATTTTCCATTCCCACACTGCTGAAGTATTCTGTGTAAGTACATGTCAGTTTGCATTGCTGTGTAGGCTTCCACATAATGTCCTGCAGCTATGTCATCTTACGGATCATCAGATCTTGTACATTGGTGGTCAGTACCTGGGACATCACAGATCAGCGGTTCCCAGTGGAGGACAATTTGATTTCCATCTCCAGAGTCACTGGGTAAGTCTCTCTTGTAGAATGTAAGCTCTTATTGTCAGCTAGATACTCTGTCTCGGACGTAGAGTGTAAGCTGTTATGGTCAGCAGGGTCCATCCTCTTTCTCTTTCCTGTAGAGTGTAAGCTCTTATGGTCAGCCAGATTCTCTCTCTCAGCCGTAGAATGTAAGCTCTTCTGATCAGCAGGGTCTTTCCTCTTTCTCTTTCCTGTAGAGTGTAAAATCTCATGGTCAGCAGGGTCCTCTCTCTCACACCTGTAGAGTGTAAGCTCTTATGGTCAGCGAGGTTTTTTTCTCACCTCTCAACCATGTGTATTTTCCGAGCAATTACAAGCTTTACAGTATTGAAACCCACACAGATTTATTCACCGCAAATCAATATTTTGCGGAAAATTCTGGGAAATTTGTGAATTTGAATTTCCACACGTGATGAAAAAACACCAGAGCCAGGGGGAAAAATCAGATGACCGAGAGGGAAACTGGAAAGCTGTGGCAGTGGGATAGGTGAGCAGGAAGGGGATTATATACTGTATATATATAACTTTTTTTTAGAACTCTATTTTTATTGCACTATGGCATCTGCATAGAACCCACATATAATAAGACACATTTGATTCATATCAAATACATTTTATCAATTGAATCAAATTTTCCAAACCAAATTCAAGTGAATTGATGAATTAGATTTTCAGCAAATTTGCTCATCACTTCCAAGGCTGTACATTTCCTAGAATGAATCAATTAATCTACGACTATTTATAGGAACTTTTAAAAGATAGAGAAATAAATCTGTGAACCTGGCTGGCCTTACGTGGCCTGCAAAATAATTAAGTATTCTGCTAGGTTACAGTGACATTTTGCAGGAACCTCTTCTACACCTCTGCGTTGATTTAGATGAATTATAAAAAATACTGTACTAATATATGCTGAAATAGAGATATCAGAAACGCTCTTATTCTCTGCTCGCTGGATTTATGTCAGCAGTTATTATTAAACTATATGCATCACCCATTCCTATAATGTATATATCATACAGCATTCAGTCCTTTATTCTCCATAAACTAATATTAGTACTGACATTACTGTACTTTGTTGCTAGCAGTAATTACAAGTCTGTTAATATAAGAAATGTGTAAGTAAAAGGACAGACTAAAACTAGTGGTAATTGCTAACGCTTCATCAGAGGCGTATCGATCACGGTCGCAGAGGGTGTGACCGCCACCGGGCTCGCTTGGTAGGGGGGCCCACCAATGCTGGAGCCTATTTCAGCTGGATGTGCGTCCAAGGATGCACATTTAGCTAAACAGCGTTGTGACGCAGAGACCCGCCGGGTCACTGAACTGCAATGCAAGTTGCCAGACAATCATAGGACGGCAGCTGGGGACATATATACCAGGATGGGGCCCAGGATAAGGGACATATATACAAGGATGTGGGGCATATATACAGGATGGAAGACTTATATACTGGGATGGGGGATATGTATACCAGGATGTGGGACAGATATACAGGATGGGAGACATATAAACTGGGATGGGGGACATATACCGCAGAAAGGGGGCCAGAATGGGAGACATATACACTGATGAGCAAAAGGGTAACAATGTTTTGAAGTTTTGACTTTCAGGCTCCATATTTCACCATCATCTACTGCTACGAACATGGGACTACCATCACTTTATAGACAATCATCTTGGCTAATTCATACATAAATGTGACTTGCAACTATATAGCATATGATTAGTTATACAGATTCTTGTCATGTCACTACATTGTTACTGTTTTTCTCCTAAAAATCTAAATTTTCCCCCATATGTTCAATGCCATATATTTGTATATATGATTGTCTATATTTATACACCGTATGTATTTCACTATTAATTCATATATATTATTTTTTTATGATATATATCAGTTATACCTTATTTCTTTAATATCTATTGCACTTTTTCACCTGATATGGTCTTTTTCCATCTATATCTTCATTCATCTATTTTTCATCATCATATGATATTGACAATGTAATTTGGCGACTTTTTGCTCCTCTTGCCTACTTCCATTTTAATTATGTCTGTTTTGTTGCTTGATTTTAATTTTTTTTTCTGCATCAACAAAAACAAAATTTATGATATAATTGGTATTATTAGTTTTTTTTCTGCTGGAGTATTTTGTGCTATATTCATAATTTACATAGGGACCGGAAACAAAATAAGGAACTGGGCCCTACCCATCAAGCCAATAGCAGGCTAGGAAGATCACTTCTGGCCCTGGTCTAAGTTGGTGGTATACATGTTGGACTGGTAAAGAGGTTCTTCAATGGAAATGCCCTTCATAGGTAATTCAAAAGAATTGCAAACCAGGATTACATGGAACTTCTACTGTATTTGATTATTCTCATCCTATAGACCGGCTAAATGCTATGTTTTTTTTGAAGATTTCTGTCTCATATTATTATGTCTCTAGTTGCTGCCAGCAAATCCAATTGTACTGTCAGCCATTATTTCTGACTCCGAGATCTCACATCTATAGTGCTGTGTTCTTCCTTTCACCCCCACATCTCACGTATGTCAGCTACTCAGTATCAGTTTCCAGGTTGTTTCAATCACCCAGAGACTAGAACCAAAGAGGCAATTAGAGACTTCTATGCCCGAGCCATGATTCATGAGTTTCATATATTTTTTTGCCCAAAAAAAGTCGAGGTTTGCTCAGACAGCAAGTTCAACCATTCCCCAAAGATAGAGAACGGTTGGCTGATTGAGTAACCTCCTTGCTATTGTCTTTGCCTATAGCATTCTCACAATCTTGTCAATTTTGCTCGAGTGACAAATTACATCTGCTTATTTCCAGTGTTGTCTACGAGGTGATTGCAGAAAGCATTTAGCTTTTTCTCTCATGCTCTTAAAATCAAACCAACAAGAATAGAGGAGGCCGCATTTGTCGCATTTTAATAGATCTAAACCATTGCAAAATCCTCCCATGGCGTCATTCTGTCATCGACTCGGAATGGTGATGTGATAGAAAGAAGAAAAAAAAAGGGACACATTATTCGTAATGGAGAATGACATGCTGACAGATCAGTCGGGAGATAAATATGTGCATTTATAAAACATACAGGAATTTATATTTAATTTACCAATCTAGTGAATGCAGATGGGACTAGAAACCCTTCATATTCTATCTGACTTTTCCATGGATTTGATCACAACGAAGTTGAGTTTTTTCTAGATGGATAATTTCACTTAGATTTTTTTACACCAGTATTAATACACATTAGGGTATTGCACTACACGTTTATATTGAATATAAGGGACTGTGACAAGGTTTTAGGCAGATGGAGAAAATGCTGCAACGTAATAAAGCTTTAAAAAATAGAAGTGTTAATAGGTTATTTTTATTAATTAAAAAATGCAAACTGAATTAACAAAACTGCATACAATCTCTATGCACACTTATATAAAGTTTTTGAAAGAAATTGGCAGGGAGGTTAGTCGAAATATCTTGGAGAACTAACCACAGATCTTCTGTGGATGCAGACTTGTGCAAATCCCTCTGTCTCTTCATGTAACCCCATACAGACTCAAATATGTTGACATCATGGCTCTGTAAGCCCCATATCAACATTTAAAGGATTCTTCTTCTTTACAATGAAGATAGTTCTTAAATACATTGGCTGTTTGTTTTGGTTCATTGTCCTGCTGCAGATACATTTGGAGACAATCAGATGCCTCCCTTCTGATATTGCATGATGATTAAGTATTTGCTTATATTTCTCAGCATTAACCCCTTTTTGACATCAGGCATAAAAATACGTAAATGCGCCCTGGGCCTATTGGACCAGATGCATATTATTATGCCTTGGCGATTGCGCCCGCACAGAGGCTGTGTAGGTGCGATCTCCGCCGGGTGTCAGCAGATCCTCATAGCTGACACCCGGTACTATGTGCCAGGAGCGGTGCTGCACCGCTCCCGACATATTAACCCCCAAAATGTTGCGATCTAAGTCGATCACAGCATTCCGGCAGCAAGGGGAGGTTTGCACAACCCTTTTACCTTGTTTCCGGGATCTTGTGCTGTGCCTGCTGGATCCCGGTCTTTGCCATGGTAACTCAATGTAGTTGAGTGTTATACTAGACTGTGTCAATTACAATTCACACCACTGATAACCAGGACTGCAGAGGATGATGATCCTAAATGAACTGTGTTCAAGTTTCATCACGTTCCAGTGGTTTCTTATCACCTGCAACGCTTCAATGAAAGCTGGTGAACAGCTAATTTTCAGGATTCTGCCAGCCTGACATATGTGTCCTGTACATTAAGGACTGAGTACTGGTTATGGTGCTATATAAAGCAGGGAAGTGTCAAGTTAACCCTTGCTTTGCTGACCAAAGACGTCACATCTGTTCCAAAAGTGACACGAGACCAGTGCGGATGTCACGGAGGATTCCAGAATTATCCAAAGACAATCCAATGTAAGTCCAGGTGACATTACACGAATATTAAAGCTTCATTTCATCCATGGACTTTGTTTTCTTATCAATTGACACACATGATCTTTCTAATAAAGAGTACAGTTTATGGACTGAACAATAATGAATGCAATTATGGACTGTACAATATCTACACGCTGTAATTTATTTCAAAGGAGTTTTCATCTAAAGACTGTGTTATAAAAGAACCTAGAAGAAGACGAGACGACGACTCGATGACATCAGATGATTGGACCCGTGATTGCTTCGATTTAGATTTAGGGAAGTATAATTATATATGTTAAATTAATCATAGAATCATAGAATCATAGAATGGTAGAGTTGGAAGGGACCTCCTGGGTCATCTGGTCCAACCCCCTGCTCAAAGCAGGATTCACTAGATCATCTCAGACAGATGTCTGTCCAGCCTCTGTTTAGTCACGGCTTACCATAACATGAATTCACATCATTATCTAACAATAATCCAATACTGATATTATTATTATTATTATTATTATTATTACTATTATGGACATTAAACGATATTGCCAAGGAAGAAGAAGAAAAAATGATCCTGTTATCCTAATGATGAACCTATCTATTTTGATGATTTCAGTGGATGTCTTTTATCCTCAAAAGGGGGAATTGTTAAATATTAATTACAGATATTCATTTTATTCTTAATTATTGTTAAATATTAATTATGGATATTCATTTTATTCTTAATTCTGAGTTCTATACAAGATTGCATCAGCCTCGTGCTAAGGGTGTCTAGATAACATGCGCTATTTGTTTGTGTATTTTTGGTTCAGCACCATAAATAGAAGAACAGGTGCCATATGACCGGCCTATAAAAGCCCATGCTGCAGAAAGGGGGGGCTCTTGCCATTCCACAGAATACAGGATGAGGATCCGTGTGTAAACCAGCACCTGACGTAGGCCCAAGAAACACGTTCTTTACCCGGACACACGTGCTGGATCCCAGGAAAAAGATGGGTGAATCTCAACAATTAAGCTAATTATGGACAAATGGACAATCACTCTGTAACTATCTAATTATCTAATTATTGTATGTTCCTGCTGCAATCTGAATCTTTTTAATGGACAATCCAAGAATAAATCGATGCATTTTTTTATAAGAAAATCTTGATATTGATACTTTGCGTAGTCCTCGATAGAGAAAAATAATACAGAAAGAATTATTTATTTAACAGTTGCGGAACTATTAAAAAAATTCCCATCTGAAAATGCTGGTGGCAGAGGGCACACTTCATTGGACAACCAAGGAGTACAGGCGAGAGAGACACAACTTCAATCTAGCAAAGGCAGGGGAACACTGTCAAAGTTCTGGGAAATTTTTCTCAGACCCTCCCATCGCACACGCCCTGAGGCGCGGGGTACTCTCACAAGGAGTGCAAAGTTTGGGAAGATGCTGAGGGAGTACCTTGCCGACCGTACCAACGTCCTCCGTAATTCTTCTGTGCCTTATAATTATTGGGTATCCAAGCTGGATACGTGAAATAAACTGGCTCTCTATGCCTTGGAGGTCCTGGCCTGCCCTGCCGCCAGCGTTTTATCAGAGCGGGTTTTTAGTGCCGCTGGTGGAATTATAACTGATAAGCGCATCTGCCTGTCAAATGAAAATGCTAACAGGCTGACTCTTATAAAAATGAACAAGGGCTGGATTGGGCCAGACTTCTCGACACCAACGAATGATAGCAGCATAACATAAACAAAAATCCAGTGTCTTTTCTTGGAAGGTGTATTCCCATGCACATTTTCACACCCACACATGGGTATACGCTTCCTGATTTTGGCTATTTGCTCTTGTCCTCCTCCTTCTCCTCATCCTCCACCACCATATCACCAGGGTGACCGTGGTCCGTGATGCAACACCGGCATAATTTTTTTAAAGGGTTTTTATGATGCCCGTAAAATAAATTTTTTATACAGTATGTTCATGTATACCCCCCAGGGGTAAATGTTTGTCAGCCCATACACTTAGTGCATGGGCATTACAAGTATAGGAGGCCCGCTCCTTTCTAATGGGAACATTTTTTTATGAGGCCCTCCACCACGTCTCTTCCAAGAGTCATTGAAGTGCCTCCAAATTTTTGGCATCCCTTGCATTCACTGCATAGGCCAACACTATGGGAGACTTTCTCCTTTCTAATAGGAATTTGTCGTTACTGTGGCCCTGCTCTATGTGTGCTTAATTTCATAGTGGGGTTTCTCCTAAAATTGGTCAGCCGTTGGACTCACTGCATACCCTATAACTGTATAGCACACCCTCTCCTTTCTAATGGGAACATGTCGTACCTTGTTACTGTGGCCCTGCTCTATGTGTCTTTAAATTCTTAGTGGGGTTTTTCCTAAAATTGGTCAGCGGTTGGACTCACTGCATACCCTATAAATGTATAGCAGACCCTTTCATTTCTAATGGGAACATGTCATACTTGTTACTGTGGCCATACTCTGGGTGTCTTTAAATTGTTAGTGGGGTTTTTCCTAAAATTGGTCAGCCGTTGGACTCACTGCATGCCCTATAACTGTATAGCAAACTCTCTGTTTTCTAAATGGAATTTGTCATTACTGTGGCCCTGCTCTATGTGTCTTTTTATTCTTAGTGGGGTTTTTCCCAAATTTTGGCAGCCCTTGCAGTCACAGCATGGGCATTACCACTATAGGAGACCCGCTCCTTTATAATGGAAACATTTTTTTTATTGAGACCCTCCTCTATGTCTCTTCAAAGGGGTATTGGGTTGTGTCCACATTTTTGGCAGCCCTTACAATCACTGTATACGCAACAACAGTATAGGAGACCCCTTGTTAATAATGGGAACAACAAAGCATAGCAGGTTGATGGCTCTCTAATAGTGTTGAGCAAGCACTAAAATGCTCGGGTGCTCGAAGCTCGGGCCGAGCTCGCCGTGATACTCGGGTGCTCGACCCGAGCAACGAGCCCAATGTTAGACTATGGGAGACCCGAACATTTTTGCGGCGGCTCCCCCGGCAGTCTGTAGAAAGCCTAAATAGTGCCCAAAACGATAGTGACAGTGCTCAAATGACTTGGGGACAGCATGGGGATCGCCCCTGGAAGCATTTCTTACCCCCAGGTCACTGCTGTCAACAACATGGTCAGAGGTATTAAGCCACTTTTACAGGCTCACAATAAAACGTTCAAAAACGAAAGTGAAAGTGCTTTCCTGTGAAATATGTTAACCCCTTAACGACCATGGGCCTTTCTGTTTTTGTGTTTTGCTTTTTTGCTCCCCTTCTTCCCAGAGCCAGAACTTTTTTAATTTTCGTTCAATATGGCCATGTGAGGGCTTATTTTTTGCGGGACGAGTTGTGCTTTTAAACACCATCACTGGTTTTACCATATCGTGTGCTGGAAAATGGGAAAAAAATTCCAAGTGCAGTGAAACTGCAAAAAAAATGCAATTCCACAGTTGTTTTTTGGGTCCTTTTTTACCACGTTCACAGATTGCTAAAACTGACCTGCCATCATTATTTTTAAGGTCGTTACGAGTTCATAGACACCAAACATGTATAGGTTCTTTTTTATTTAAGTGGTGAAAAAAAAATCCAAAGCTTGCTAAAAAAACAAAAAAAATTACGCCATTTTCCGAGACCCTTAGCTTCTCCATTTTTCGGGATCTGGGGCCAGGTGAGGGCTTATTTTTTGCGTGCCGGGCTGACGTTTTTATTGATACCATTTTGGGGTAGATCTGATGTTTTGATCGCCCGTTATTGCATTTTATTGCAAAGTTGTAGCGACCAAAAAAACTTAATTCTGGCGTTTAAAAATTTTTTCTCATTACGCCGTTTACTGATTGTATTAATTCTTCTTTTATATTGATAGATCGGGCGATTCTGAACGCAGTGATACCAAATATGTGTATGTGTTTTTTTTTTTATATATATATATTTTATTTTGAATGGGGCAAAAGGGGGGTGACTTAAACTTTTATTTATTTTTTAATTTTTTTATTTTTTAAAAAACTTTTTTTTTACATTTTCTGCTTGCTTCTATAGTCTCCAGAGGAGACTAGAAGCAGCTGCTATCTGATTGCTTCTACTGCATACAAGCGATGAGCAGATCGCTTGTATGCAGGAGAAATGCTCACTTGCTATGAGCGCTGACCACTAGGTGGCGCTCATAGCAATTGAGACATGACAACCACAGGCGTCTGCTGCAGACCCTGAGTTTTCATGCCCACCCATTGGTGACCCGCGATCACGTGACGTGGTCACTGATGGGCGGTGCTTAGGACTCCCGGAAGCGCGAGTTAAATGCCATTGTCAGAGATTTAACATGTTAACAGCCGCGGGTGGATTGCGATTCCAATAATCAGCTGACATGTGCTTGCTTCAGTGCGGGCTCACCGCCGGAGCCCCCGCTGAACCGGCCTTCCCGACCTGGTGCGTACTATTACTGACCAGGTCGGAAAGGGGTTAAGGAACATCCTTTCCAGGGTAAAGACTTGTGTATAAGGTAAAATAAATAACCAAAAACAAAAATACTCCTCCACACCTTGGGCTATGTTCACAAGTAGCATTTTTTATGCATTTTTGCACGTTTGTATTGCTTTCAACCGTGACAAATGCATTCACCGGGAAATGTCATTTTAACATTTTACAACCTTATCTGGCCATGTGCTGTGTGACACATGCATACAGTGCTAAAAAGACATGGGAACAGCATGGGGAAGACCCCTGGAAGCATCTCTGACACCCAGGTCACTGCCTAAAAGTGTGCCCATCAGAAGTGATCCTTGCCGCTTCAGAAGATGCAGACTTGCAACTATCCCCGTGCAAGTCCTTGTCCCAGGGCAGTGTTCAATTGTACCTCCCCCATAACTTGCAATACAAGCGCAAGTATGCAGCCTGCCACCCACCCACCCCCAGGCTGCAATACCATACTGCTAGCTTGCTTTCACTTGAAATTGGGCCTTTTAGGCACGTGGAGGTGGAATCTGGCCACCACATCATGGCTGCGTCGGTAGCCTGGTATTCATACTCAGTCCCCAGCCGCCCGGCGGCTGGGTGTCCACGCTTGGTCCCCAGCCGCCAGGGGGCGGCCGGGTGTCCATACTCAGTCCCCAGCCGCCCCGCGGCCGGGTGCCCACACACAGTCCCCAGCCGCGTGGGGGTGGCCGGGTGTCCATAAACGGTCCCCAGCCACTCCTATTTGTCCCGGTGCGCCTTATACACAAGCGCGCATACCAAAACATTACCTGTGCCCTCCCCAGTGCATTTAGTGGGAAGGACAGCCTAACCACAAACACGTGGACAAGTGAATGTGGCCAGGAATGGTCCATCTCACTGACGCCTTCACACTGGGTTAATATTGTGGAAGCCGGGACACAGTTGGACACTGGGATGCAACACGTCCTCCAGACATAGAGGATTGCGGGTCCTGGGTCAATCAGGCTTCAACACAAAGTTCAGAAGGTAGACAGCAGCAGTGGTCGGCCTCCTACACAACGAGTAAATTATTCATGATCATGAGGCCATCCACCTCCTTAGCTTTCTGTTCCTTGGAATGCAAGCGCATGTATGTAGTAGCAGCTAGGCCTGAGGTGGTCAGCGTTTTGGCGCATATTCTACCTCCTTCGAGGATTGCTGGATGTTTTCCTGCTACTATCCCAGTTCTATGACTCCCGTTAAAACAAAGCTTCAGGTGATGAATGATGAATGAGGTGGTGGCAAAGGAGAAAGAGCAGGAGGAACAGGGAACATTCACATCAATATCAGGCCAGACAACCACACATGTCTTGTAGGATATGTTTCTGTACCAAAAGGAGCGGTTCAGCTACACAGTTATAAGGCATACAGTGAATGCAATGCCTACCAAAAATTTCGAGGCACTCCAATGCCCCTTGGAAGTGACATGGAGGTCAGATGGCCTTAACTAAACCGTTTTTTCCATTTTTAGCAACTGGGTCTCCTGTACACTGTTTGTCTAAGCAGGGAATGGAAGGCTTTCCAAAAATTATTAGGCACTGCAATGCCCCTTGAAACAGACGTGGATTACAGAGTATTAAAAACCTTCTACCCATTATTGGGGAGTGGGTCTCCCTTAGTGTTCACCTATGCATTGAAAAGCAAAAGCTGACAAAAATTATGAGGAAATGCAATGCCCGTTGCAAGAGTCGTGGAGGTTAGAGGTAATTAGAAACAACATGTCAATGCCCCTTGGAAGAGCTGTGGAGTTCAGAGTGGTTTAACAAGACGGTTTTAATGCCCCTTAGAAGAGACGTGGAGTTCAGAGTGGTTTAACAAGACAGTTTTAATGCCCCTTGGAAGAGATGTGGAGGTCACAGTAGCTTAACAAGATGGTTTTAATGCCCCTTGGAAGAGACGTGGAGTTCAGAGTGGTTTAACAAGACAGTTTTAATGCCCCTTGGAAGAGTGGTGGAGGTTACAGTGGAATAAAAAGACAATATCAATGCCCCGTGGAAGAGACGTGGAGGTCACAGTAGCTTAACAAGACAGTTTTAATGTCCCTTGGAAGAGTGGTGGAGGTCGCAGTGGAATAAAAAGACAATATCAATGCCCCTTGGAAGAGTGGTGGAGGTTACAGTGGAATAAAAAGACAATATCAACGCCCTGTGGAAGAGACGTGGAGGTCACAGTAGCTTAACAAGACGCTTTTAATGCCCCTTGGAAGAGTGGTGGAGGTCGCAGTGGAATAAAAAGACAATATTTACGACCCTTGGAAGAGACGTGGAGGTCACAGTAGCTTAACAAGACGATTTTAATGCCCCTTACAAGAGCCATGCAGTACAGCATATTAAAAACATTATTCCCATTATTGGGGAGTGGGTCTCCCATAGTCTTTGCCTATGCCCTCCAAGCAAAAGCTGCCAAAAATTAGGAAGGGGGAACTTGCAATGTCCCTTACAAGAGCCATGCAGTACAGCATATTAAAAACATTATTCCCATTATTGGGGAGTGGGTCTCCCATAGTCTTTGCCTATGCCTTCCAAGCAAAAGCTGCCAAAAATTAGGACAGAGGAACTTGCAATGCTGGCAACATGGACCACGGTCACCCTGGTGGTATAGTGGTCGTGGAGGCTGATGATAAGGAGAAGAGCAAAAAACAGCCGAAATGAGGAAGCGTATACCCATGTGTGGGTGTGAAGCGATGCATGGGAATACACCTCCCGAAATAACACAGTGGATTTGACTTTATGTTACTCTGCTGTCATTTGGTGGTGATGAGAAGTCTGGCCCAATCCCGCCCTTGTTCATTTTGATAAGGGTCAGCTTGTCAGCATTGTCAGTTGACAGGCGAGTGCGCTTATCAGTTATAATTCCCCCAGCGGCACTAAAAACACGCTCCGATAACACGCTAGCGGCAGGGCAGGCCAGGACCTCCAAGGCATACAGAGTGAGTTCATTCCAAGTGTCCAGCTTGGATACCCAATAATTAAAAGGCACAGAGGAATCACGGAGGACGCTGGTACTCCCTCACCATCTTTTGAAACTTTCCACTCCTTGTGAGAGTACCCTGTGCCTCAGGGCCTGTAAGCTGGGCAGGTCTCAGAAAAAGGTCCTAGAACATTGACAGTGTTCCCATGCCTCTGCTGGATTTGAGTTGCGTTTCTCTCGCCTGTATGCCTTAGTTGGGCAGCGAACTGTGACCTCTGCCGCTACCGTGTTCAGATGGGAATTTTTTTAATAGTTCTGCAGCAAGGGCCTTCTGGTACTGCCCCATTTTTGTAGACCTCTCCAACTCAGGAATAAGAGAGTGAAAGTTTTCCTTATAGAGGGGGTCTAAAAGTGTCATCAACCAGTAATGACTGTCACCCAACATTTTGACAATGCGAGGGTCACGGTTAAGGCAGCGTAACATAAAGTCTGCCATGGGTGCCAGACTGGTAACGGGCAAGACTTCCGTGTCCTCACCAAGATGACGACTGATAGTGCTGAGCGATCACTAAAATGCTCGGGTGCTCGAAGCTCGGGCCGAGCTTACCGTGATACTCGGGTGCTCGACCCGAGCAACGAGCCCAATGTTAGTCTATGAGAGACCCGAGCATTTTTGCGGCAGCACCCCCGGCAGTCTGTAGAAAGCCTAAAAAGTGCCCAAAACGATAGTGACAGTGCTCAAAAGACATGGGGGCTGCATGGGGATCGCCCCTGGAAGCATTTCTGACCCCCAGGTCACTGCTGTCAACAAGGTGGTCAGAGGTATTAAGCCACTTTTGCGGGCTCACAATAAAACGTTCAAAAACTAAACTGAAACATTTTTCCTGTGAAATATGTTAAGGAATTTCCTTTCCAGGGTAAAAACTTGTGTATAAGGTAAAATAAATAACCAAAAACAAAAATACTCCTCCACACCTTGGGCTATGTTCACAAATAGCATTTTTCATGCATTTTTGCTCTTTTGTATTGCTTTCAGCCGTGACAAATGCGTTCACCGGGAAATGTCATTTTAACATTTTACAACCTTATCTGGCCATGTGCTGTGTGACACATGCATACAGTGCTGAAAAGAGAAGGGATCAGCATGGGGAAGACCCCTGGAAGCATCTCTGACCCCCAGGTCACTGTCTAAAAGTGTGCCCATCAGAAGTGATCCTTGCCGCATCAGAACATGCAGACTTGCAACTATCCCCGTGCAAGTCCTTGTCCCAGGGCAGTGTTCAATTGTACCTCCCCCATTCCTTGCAATGCAAGCGAAAATATGCAGCCAACCACCCACCCACCCGCAGGCTGCAATACCATAATGCTAGCTTTCACTTGAAATGGGGCCTTTTAGTTTGGAGGAGGCCGAAGCTGGCCACTACCTCATGGCCGCTTCGGCAGTGAGGTATCCATACTCTGTCCACAGCCTCCCGGCGGCCGGGGGTCCATGCTCGGTCCCCAGCCGCCAGGTGGCGGCCAGGTGTCCATACTCGGTCCCCAGCCGCCCTGATTTCTCCTGTCACCTTCCCCCACACTTTTCTTAGCCTGGCCTGCTTTAGGGCAGCATTGGACGAGCCCACCAGAGAACCAGACTCCTCCGGTGGGCCCTGGCTTCTCCATCAGGGGAGTTGAGAGTGCCTAGGTGAGGAGCATGATGATAATGATAGAAGTTAGCATCTGCTTTGTTTTCTTGGAATGCAAGCGCATGTATGTAGTAGCGGCTAGGCCTGAGGTGGTCCGCGTTTTAGCGCATATCCTACCTCCTCCGAGGATTGCTGGATGTTTTCCTGCTACTATCCCAGTTCTATGACTCCCGTTAAAACAAAGCTTCAGGTGATAAATGATGGATGAGGTGGTGGCAAAGGAGAAAGAGCAGGAGGAACAGGGACCATTCACATCAATATCAGGCCAGTCAACCAGATATGTCTTGTAGGATATGTTTCTGTAACAAAAGGAGCAGTTCGGCTACACAGTTATAGGGCATACAATGAGGGCAATGCCTACCAAAAATTTTGAGGCACTCCAATGCCCCTTGGAAATGACATGGAGGTCAGAGGGCGTTAACTAAACTTTTTTTTCGATTTATAGCAACTGGGTCTCCCGTGCACTGTTGGCCTAAGCAGTGAATGGAAGGCTTTCCAAAAATTATGAGGAACTGCAATGCCCCTTACAAGAGCCATGTGTGGCACCCCAGGGGTCTGGTCACCACAGTAATAGAGATATTACGTCGGAGAGCAAGTGGGAGGTTTCCTGGTCAGGATGCCTTAAACATGCAACATCCTCCTGCCCCAGTCCTGGGAGGGGAGAATTCTGCCCTTATAAACTGGATCTGGGGCGGGGTTGAGTGAGTCAGAGAACAGTCAGAGTCAGAGTGAGAGCGAGGGAAAGTAACAGCAAGGAGCTCTGTAGGAGCTAGGAGCTAAAGACCAGGGGCTGAAAGCTGAGCAGAGCTCGCCCTGGCAGAAGACAATAGGAACCGGACACAGGAGTCCTAAGCTGTGAGGACTTATATATCCAGCAGCAGAAACCAGCCGGCAGGGGATTTCAGGTCCTCTGGCCATAGAAGCCCGGAGGCTCAGTCACAAGCAAGGGAACAGCACCGCCGTCATGGAGCGGAGGCTAACAGAAGGCCCCAAGTCACCAGCCATACGGGTGAGCACTACACGGTACACTCAGGGACGTAGGCTACTTCTACCCGCTTACAGCAAGGTAGCCAGGAAGAGTGCAGACAGACGGGGAGGCCTACAACTCCACCTGGCCAGGGGAACTCCTGCTTGCTCACAGACTGACAAGGCCTCTTATGCTAGCCAGTACTCCCGGGAGGGTCTACCTTATAATCATCAGTAAAGACCCTGAACTGCACTGCAAAGACTCTGAGTCGTTCCTGCTGCGCTCGTGCACCATCACCCCCATCATCCACACTCACTGCCCTGAGGCTATACTCTTCCCGAGGGGAGTTATCCCATTCTATGCTGCGCACACAACACCAGCCTCAGCGGTCTGCCTCACAGCGGTGGTACTCCCTGATCGCAATCCACGGGTGGCGCAGTCGGACAATTAACCTCAAAACCTAAGAAAGACTGCCACTGGTTTGACCAGCCTGAGCCACGGGACCGGGTCACCGCCACGGAGACTACAGACCCCAGAGACCCGGCACTGGGTATCCCACACACGTGTACACATGGCCCAGGGGGCGCGTCACATGCAGTACATCATATTACAAACATAAGTCCCATTATTGGGGAGTGGGTCTCCCATAGTATTTGCTTATGCCTTGCAAGCAAAAGCTGCCAAAAATTAGGACGGAGCAACTTGCAATGCCCCTTACAAGAGCCATGCAGTACAGCATATTACAAACATAAGTCCCATTATTGGGGAGTGGGTGTCCCATAGTATTTGCTTATGCTTTCCCAGCAAAAACTGCCAAAAATTAGGACGGAGCAACTTGCAATGCCCTTTACAAGAGCCATGCAGTACAGCATATTACAAACATAAGTCCCATTATTGGGGAGTGGGTGTCCCATGATATTTGCTTATGCTTTCCCAGCAAAAGCTGACAAAAATTAGGACGGAGGAACTTGCAATGCTGGCACCCTGGTGGTATAGTGGTTGTGGAGGCTGAGGATAAGGAGAAGAAGATTAAACAGCCAAAACGAGGAAGCGTATACCCATGTGTGGGTGTGAAGCGGTACAAGTGAATACACCTCCCGAAATAACACAGTGGATTTGACTTTATGCTAATCTGCTGTCATTTGGTGGTGATGAGAAGTCTGGCCCAATCCAGCCCTTGTTCATTTTGATAAGGGTCAGCTTGTCAGCATTGTCAGTTGACAGGCGAGTGCTCTTATCAGTTATAATTCCCCCAGCGGCACTAAAAACACGCTCCGATAACACGCTAGCGGCAGGGCAGGCCAGGACCTCCAAGGCGTACAGAGCGAGTTCATTCCAAGTGTCCAGCTTGGATACCCAATAATTAAAAGGCACAGAGGATTCACGGAGGACGCTGGTACATTCGGCAAGGTACTCCCTCACCATCTTTGGAAACTTTCCACTCCTTGTGAGAGTACCCCGCGCCTCAGGGCCTGTAAGCTGGGCGGGTGTCAGAAAACGGTCCCAGAACGTTGACAGTGTTCCCCTGCCTCTGCTGGATTGGAGTTGCATCCCTCTCGCCTGAACGCCTTGGTTGGGCAACGAACTGTGACCTCTGCCGCTAGCGTGTTCAGATGGCAATTTTTTTAAGAGTTCTGCAGCAAGGGCCTTCTGGTATTGCCCCATTTTTGTAGACCTCTCCACCTCAGGAATAAGAGAGTGAAAGTTCTCCTTGTAGCGGGGGTCTACAAGTGTCACCAACCAGTAATGACTGTCACCCAACATTTTGACAACGCGAGGGTCACGGTTAAGGCAGCGTAACATAAAGTCAGCCATGCGTGCCAGACTGGTAACGGGCAAGATTTCCGTGTCCTCACCAAGATGACGACTGACCTTGCTCTCCTCCTCCTCCTCTTCCTCCTCCCCCCTGTCCTCAGGCCACCCACGCTGAACCGACGGTATGACACTTGTACAGGTACTACCGTCTACAACGCATGATTGCAGCTCCTGTTCTTCCTCCTCCTCCTCCTCCTCCTCTCCCTCATTGTCCCCCAATGCACGTTGGGATGAGATGAGGCTGGGCTGTGTGTAATCGCCCGCTACGGCTTCTTGATCCATCTCATCATACTCTGGCTGCAATGCCTCCTCTTTAATTCTCTGCAGAGAGCGTTGCAAAAGACAGACAAGTGGGATGCTGACACTAATGATGGTGTAATCGCCACTCACCATCTTGGTGGCCTCCTCAAAGTTTGTCAGGATGGTACATATGTCAGACATCCAGGTCCACTCCTGAGGTCTTATGTGTGGAGTCTGACCTGAATATCGACGGCCTTGTTGCAGCTGGTACTCCACAACTGCTATCTTCTGCTCACAAATCCTTTGCAACATGTGGAGGGTAGAGTTCCAACGTGTGGGGACATCACACACCAGTCGGTGTGCCGGAAGCTGCAAACGCTGCTGCAACACAGCAAGGGCGGCGGAAACTGTAGCCGACTTGCGAAAATGAGCTGACAGGCGGCGTACTTTCACGAGCAGATCTGGCAACTCGGGGTACAATTTAAGAAACCGCTGAACCACGAGGTTAAGCACATGAGCCAGGCATGGTACGTGTGTGATCTCACCTCGCCTCAGAGCCACCACCATGTTACGGCCATTGTCACACACGACCATGCCGGGATGTAGGTTCAGCGGTCTCAGCCACAGATCTGCCTGCTCTTTCACAGCTGTCCACAACTCACAAGCAGTGTGAGGTTTATCACCTAAGCTTATGAATTTCAGCACAGCCTGTTGTCGCTTGGCGGAGGCAGTACTGCAATGCTTCCAGCTTGTAACTGATGTGGTGATATCTGAGATGGAGGCTGAACATGAGGAGGAGGAGGAGGAGGATGCGCAGGAGCTGTACACTGTGGGGGCAACTCTGACTGACATAGGGCCCGCAATCCTCGGTGTGGGGAGGATGTGTTCCGTCCCAAGGTCCGACTGGGTCCCGGCTTCCACTATGTTTACCCAGTGTGCCGTCAGAGAGATGTACCGTCCCTGGCCACAAGCACTTGTCCACGTGTCCGTTGTCAGGTGGACTCTCCCAGTAACTGCGTTGTTGAGGGCACGGCAGATGCTTTGGGACACGTGCTTGTGTAGTGCAGGGATGGCACACCGGGCAAAATAGTGTCGGCTGGGGACCGAGTACCGAGGGACGGCCACCGCCATAAGATTGCGGAAGGATTCCGTCTCCACTAGCCTAAAAGGCAGCATTTCCAATGCAAGCAGTCGTGAAATATGCGAATTTTGGACTGTGGCCTGTGGGGAGTTAGCTGCGAATTTCCGCTTTCGTTCAAAGGTCTGGGATATGGACAATTGAACGCTGCGGTGGGACGTGGACGTGGACGTTGATGGTGTTTCTTGAGAAACTGCCATAACAAGTGAAGACTGAGAGGAGGGGGCATCTTTACATGCAGTATGGACAGGGGATTGCCTTGCACACACAACAGGGGGTTCTATTGCACGCACAACAGTGGAAGAAGCAGTGTTGACACCCGCTGACACTGGTCGTGGACCCTGGGTTTCGCCCCACAAAGTCGGGTGCTTTGCTGCCATGTGCCTGATCATGCTGGTGGTGGTCAGGCTGGTAGTTTTGTCACCCCTGCTGATGCTGGCATGGCAGGTGGAACATATGGCCTTTTTGGGGTTATCAGCAGAGTCTTTAAAAAAATTCCAGACTCTGGAAGACCTACCGCTTGCACTGGCAACGTCCCTCATGTTGGTGTTACGGGGAATGGTTGCCTGCCTTCTGTCTGCGGCCACCACACTGCTTCGTCCTGCCTGTTGGGGTACTCTGCCTCCCTCCCCCTGTGTGCTGCTGGCCTCACTCTGCATGTCCTCCTTCCATGTTGGGTCAGTTACTAGATCATCCACCACCTCCTCCTCTTCCACTTGCGCACTACGATCCTCCTCCTCACTTCCTGGCAATTGTGTCTCGTCATCGTCCACCTCTTGTGACAGATTGCCAACGTCGACTTCCTGTGGCCGTGGCTGTTCAAATATTTGGGCATCGCAACATGGGATCTCCTCTTCCACCACTTCAAGCGTATCAGGCGAGGGGCCCAAATATGGAAATGGACCAGTGAACAGCTCTTCAGAGTGTCCAAGTGTGGGATCACTTGCTGTCTGACGACACTCGGCATGGTGGGAGGAAGGAGCATCAGGGTGAGGAGGAGTATGCGGTCGAGACTCACGGCTACTAAGAGTTGACCGTGTGGAAGACAGACTGGAGGTGGTGGTGCCCAGGTAACTGGAAGTATTATCTGCTATCCAATTAATAACCTGTTCACACTGATCAGTTCTCAATACTGGTGTTGTTCTGTGCTTCCCTAGTAATTCGGTCAAGAAGTGGGAGCGAGAAGATGTGGCTGTTGGTTGTGGCACATTTTCACCTTGGCCACGGCCCCGTCCTCTGCACGAACCATCACCAGAACGACCACTTCCACGTCCCTTGCCACATGCCTTGCCCATTGTAAATGAAGTAAAATAGCTTACACTTGCACTATCAATGGAAAAAGGGTAATAAAGAGTAGATTAGAACCATGGAAGAGGAAAACCACAGTTATTGTTTACTGGGGTATACCACACTTTTTTAAATAGAGATATTTGCGGCTGAACAGTGAGCGACACACTCAAACTGCTTTTTTTTTAGATACCTAAGGCCCAAAACTGGATAGTACAGAGATTTGACCCGTGGAACTGCAAAACCACACTGGGATGTCGGGCCTACACAAGACTATTTTCAACTGATATATTTTTGTGTCACAAAAGTCAGGAGACACTACTGTTTTTCTTTACGGAAAAAACTACCAAAACCTGAATAATAGAGATTTTTTACCGTGGGATGGCAAAACCACAGTTATTTTTTACTGGGGTATACCACACTTTTTTAAATAGAGATATTTGCGGCTGAACAGTGAGCGACACACTCAAACTGCTTTTTTTTTAGATACCAAAGGCCCAAAACTGGATAGTACAGCGATTTGACCCATGGAACTGCGAAACCACACTGGGATGTCGGGCCTACACAAGACTATTTTCAACTGATATATTTTTGTGTCACAAAAGTCAGGAGACACTACTGTTTTTCTTTACGGAAAAAACTACCAAAACCTGAATAATAGAGATTTTTTACCGTGGGATGGCAAAACCACAGTTATTTTTTACTGGGGTATACCACACTTTTTTAAATAGAGATATTTGCGGCTGAACAGTGAGCGACACACTCAAACTGCTTTTTTTTTAGATACCAAAGGCCCAAAACTGGATAGTACAGCGATTTGACCCATGGAACTGCGAAACCACACTGGGATGTCGGGCCTACACAAGACTATTTTCAACAGATATATTTTTGTGTCACAACAGTCAGGAGACACTACTGTTGTTCTTTACGGAAAAAACTACCAAAAGCTGAATAATAGAGATTTTTTACCGTGGGATGGCAAAAGCACAGTTATTGTTTACTGGGGTATACTACACTTTTTTAAATAGAGATATTTGCGGCTGAACAGTGAGCGACACACTCAAACAGTTTTTTTTTTTAGATACAAATGGCCCAAAATGGATAATACAGAGGTTTGAACCGTGGAAGTGCAAAACAACACTTCTGTTTCTCTAGCCTACACCAGACTATTTTCAACAGTTATATTTGTGTCTGAAAAATCAGAGACACGCTTTTTTTTTGGGGGGGGGGGACACACCAAAAGGATAATAAGACGGGTATTTGTACAGTGTGAAGGAGGAAAAAAAAAGGAGGATTTAGATGAAAAAAAAAGGATTTTTCCTGGCCCCCGACACCTGGTGCTAAGTCCAGCAATTTCAGCAACAGGAGCACACAGGAGTGTAATGCAGTGTTTGCTTTTATAACCACTGTGTCTCCTATACAGCCTGCTGCCTGGTATCTGGGATAGATATTAGTCCTGAAAAGGACTGTTTGTTTGTTCTGGCAGCCTTTACCGACCCTACACTTACTATTTCGCAGTTTATATCTCTCCCTAAATCAGCAGCGCTGTCCCTACACTGTCTAATCCGGAGCGACGGTGTCCAAGATGGCGGCGCCCCGTTTTAAATACTCGAGGTGACGCTGTGCGGCCAGCCAATCACTGTAATGCCCACAACCAACATGGCTGCAGCATTACAGTGACTGGCTGGCAATCCCTGCATGTTCATTGGCTCTGTAAAGAGCGCCAAACATGCAGGGCGGAGACCCGAGCTCCCGCCCGAGTAACCCGGAAATGGTCGGTGCTCGCCGAACATCCCGAGTAGCATGATGCTCGGGCGAGTACCGAGCAGTGTCAAGCATGTTCGCTCAACACTAGTTGTTATGTGACAAGTACCATCACACACTCACAGATGCTCCAGTTCTCAATTGGAAAACATTAAATGGATAAAAAAGTCCGTCTTGTAGCCATGCATATTTTTTTTACTTATCCCAAAAGTTGGAATTTGACTCATAAATAACACATAAGACCCCATTCATAAAACCCTAAAATGAATACATAATACACCCTAGACAAATACCACAGAGACATAAGGAGGAAACTTTATGTAATATGGAACAGTGATAAACATAATATACAGTACATATTAAACAAAAACAGTATAGAATACAGTATTCAAAAATGCACTTTGAGAAAACTTTTATGTGCGCATTTTGCTCAAACTGTCTGTAACAATAAGACATTAAGATATTATTAAGTAAGTACATCGAATATAATAAGAGCCAACTATGCATAAAAAGGAGGACACTTTTTGCAATAAGGAATGAAGTTAGACATAATAAGTGAGGACACTGTATGTAACAAGGAACTGCACCAGACAAAATAAGGAAGACAATTATGTAATAAGGTATAATGCAAAAGGGAGGGCATTGTATAGCATACGGAATGAAGCTATACATACACAATATAATAAAAGTGCTATACATAAGAAGGGACACTATGTAATTTATTTATAATAATGGAGGACAGTATGTGATAAGAGATGGTGCTATACATAGTAAAGGAGACTGTTATACAAACAAGGCTATTACTATCATAATATCTCTGCAGACCATAAATACAGGATGGGGTTTGGGGACAGGCTTGCATATAGAGCAGAAATCAAAATATACTCCCCTGATCTGTGACATAACATCCTACAAAGAATGTGGAACACTCATCATCAGTCCTGTGAGATGAGGTCACTGTGAGTCGTTGTAAAATCACATGGCACAGCATATCAGAAAAATAAAAGAGATATGACCCATTATATTTTTTGACAGAAGGAAGAATTAAATATATTAATCTCCCAAGAGTACCCCTTTATGACAGAGATACAATTTGATAAGCCAGAAAAGATGCTGCATAGACAGTGTTATCCTTTATATTGTAGCTAATTATCTATCTATCTATCTGTCGTAGAGAAAAATTAAAATCCATACAGACATCTCAAGAGAGGGGACATATCACCCTCACATTGGATATATGGGATTAATTGTGGCTGGGAGAGAGAGAATCTAATTAACTGGGGAAGAGAAAGAGAGTTGACACTTCAACTTCCATTAAAGTAGGGCCCCTGCAGTGACCAAGTAATTATAGCAGGGAGATTTTCTGGCAAGAAGACAACAAGACTGAGATTTTCGGCGTGGTAGTGAAGGGACAAAAAATTATGCATTCACTCACATCATCATAAGGCTGACAGAACCCTTCCAATTTAATAAAGGACAAATGGAAGATGCTCTCTAGTAGAGATGAGCGTTGTTCTACTCGAACTGTTCGCCAATCTCAAATTCGAGCTGTTTTGGGCGGTGTTCGAGCCGGTCGGCGAACACGAACAATTTGAGAAAAATTCGGCTGTTCGAGGTTGTGTTCGATAACTGTTCGTGCACCAAAATCATAACTGGATTTTTTCTCAGTAATGATGAAAATTAATGTTAATACGCAGTTTGAGTGTACAGCGGGGCGGGGGGAGGGGCAGGGGATGGATCTCTGCAGGAACAATGAAGATCTCCATTTTTTTTTCTCTTTCCCGCATTTGCAGTGGGGAGGTGCAATCTGTCAGCCTATCAGCAGCGCACACACGGAGCGAAGTGCTTTTTTTCACACAAGCAAGGGCATGTGTGATTGGCAGTGTATGTCACATGTCCTTGCCCTATAAGACCAAGCCATTTTCCCTGTCGCCACCATTTTCTCACTGCTGCAGCTGCGTGTTAGACGGCACCGCTGTTGCTGTGTGCGCTATACCTTGTTAATTTCAAGCCAATTTTCGCACAAATATACAGATAGCTTGGGAGTAGGGAATAGTTGTGATTGCAGTCCTTTTAAGGACTAGGTTACAGCATTTCCTACGACTTTTATCAGGCAGGTCTGTGCTCTTAAATAGATAGATTGTGGGAGTAAAGACTAATTGTAATTGGAGTCCTTTTCAGGACTAGGTTACATCAGTTCCTATCAGTTTTTGCCAGGCAGGTCTGTGCCAGTGCTGTGCAAGTTTTTTTCACAGCATTTGGCTGAATCTAGCAAAGCTAATCCTTTTTGGCCTATTGCAGAGTGTGTTAGTCAGTGGAATAGCCTATCTGTGTTGCAAGATATACCACCTGTGTATAGAATACCAATTTTTTTACTGCACCTAGTGAAGTAAAATCTTTTGGGCATAGCATCATTCTATTAGTCCATCTATACTGACCTCCATCAGGTTGCAAACTGAATATAATTTTTTTCTGCATCTAGCTCTGAAAAAATATTTGGGCTTCTAGCAGTGTGTGGGACTTGGTCTATTAGTCCATCTATACTGACCTCCATCAGGTTGCAAATTAAAAATAATTTTTTTCTGCATCTAGCTCTGAAAAAATATTTGGGCTTCTAGCAGTGTGTGGGACTTGGTCTATTAGTCCATCTATACTGACCTCCATCAGGTTGCAAATTAAAAATAATTTTTTTCTTCATTTATCTCTGAAAAAATATTTGGGCTTCTAGCAGCGTGTGGGACTTGTTCTATTAGTCCATCTATACTGACCTCCATCAGGTTGCAAATTAAAAATAATTTTTTTCTGCATCTAGCTCTGAAAAAATATTTGGGCTTCTAGCAGTGTGTGGGACTTGGTCTATTAGTCCATCTATACTGACCTCCATCAGGTTGCAAATTAAAAATAATTTTTTTCTGCATCTAGCTCTGAAAAAATATTTGGGCTTTTAGCAGTGTGTGGGACTTGGTCTATTAGTCCATCTATACTGACCTCCATCAGGTTGCAAATTGAATAAAAAAATTTTCTGCATCTAGCTCTGAAAAAATATTTGGGCTTCTAGCGGTGTGTGGGACTTGGTCTATTAGTCCATCTATACTGACCTCCATCAGGTTGCAAATTAAAAATAATTTTTTTCTGCATCTAGCTCAGAAAAAATATTTGGGCTTCTAGCAGTGTGTGGGAATTGGTCTATTAGTCCATCTATACTGACCTCCATCAGGTTGCAAATTAAAAATAATTTTTTTCTTAATTTAGCTCTGAAAAAATATTTGGGCTTCTAGCACTGTGTGGGACTTGTTCTATTAGTCCTTCTATACTGACGTCCAGCAGGTTGCAAATTGAATATAATTTTTTTCTGCATCTAGCTCTGAAAAAATATTTGGGCTTCTAGCAGTGTGTGGGACTTGGTCTATTAGTCCATCTATACTGACCTCCATCAGGTTGCAAATTAAAAATAATTTTTTTCTGCATCTAGCTCTGAAAAAATATTTGGGCTTCTAGCAGTGTGTGGGACTTGGTCTATTAGTCCATCTATACTGACCTCCATCAGGTTGCAAATTAAAAATAATTTTTTTCTTCATTTAGCTCTGAAAAAATATTTGGGCTTCTAGCAGTGTGTGGGACTTGTTCTATTAGTCCTTCTATACTGACCTCCAGCAGGTTGCAAATTGAATATAATTTTTTTCTGCATCTAGCTCTGAAAAAATATTTGGGATTCTAGCGGTGTGTGGGACTTGGTCTATTAGTCCATCTATACTGACCTCCATCAGGTTGCAAATAAAAAATAATTTTTTTCTGCATCTAGCTCTGAAAAAATATTTGGGCTTCTAGCGGTGTGTGGGACTTGGTCTATTAGTCCATCTATACTGACCTCCATCAGGTTGCAAATTAAAAATAATTTTTTTCTGCATCTAGCTCTGAAAAAATATTTGGGCTTCTAGCAGTGTGTGGGACTTGGTCTATTAGTCCATCTATACTGACCTCCATCAGGTTGCAAATTGAATAAAAAAATGTTCTGCATCTAGCTCTGAAAAAATATTTGGGCTTCTAGCGGTGTGTGGGACTTGGTCTATTAGTCCATCTATACTGACCTCCATCAGGTTGCAAATTAAAAATAATTTTTTTCTGCATCTAGCTCTGAAAAAATATTTGGGCTTCTAGCAGTGTGTGGGACTTGGTCTATTAGTCCATCTATACTGACCTCCATCAGGTTGCAAATTAAAAATAATTTTTTTCTGCATCTAGCTCTGAAAAAATATTTGGGCTTCTAGCAGTGTGTGGGACTTGGTCTATTAGTCCATCTATACTGACCTCCATCAGGTTGCAAATTGAATAAAAAAATTTTCTGCATCTAGCTCTGAAAAAATATTTGGGCTTCTAGCGGTGTGTGGGACTTGGTCTATTAGTCCATCTATACTGACCTCCATCAGGTTGCAAATTAAAAATAATTTTTTTCTGCATCTAGCTCAGAAAAAATATTTGGGCTTCTAGCAGTGTGTGGGACTTGGTCTATTAGTCAATCTATACTGACCTCCATCAGGTTGCAAATTAAAAATAATTTTTTTCTTCATTTAGCTCTGAAAAAATATTTGGGCTTCTAGCACTGTGTGGGACTTGTTCTATTAGTCCTTCTATACTGACGTCCAGCAGGTTGCAAATTGAATATAATTTTTTTCTGCATCTAGCTCTGAAAAAATATTTGGGCTTCTAGCAGTGTGTGGGACTTGGTATATTAGTCCATCTATACTGACCTCCATCAGGTTGCAAATTAAAAATAATTTTTTTCTGCATCTAGCTCTGAAAAAATATTTGGGCTTCTAGCAGTGTGTGGGACTTGGTCTATTAGTCCATCTATACTGACCTCCATCAGGTTGCAAATTAAAAATAATTTTTTTCTTCATTTAGCTCTGAAAAAATATTTGGGCTTCTAGCAGTGTGTGGGACTTGTTCTATTAGTCCTTCTATACTGACCTCCAGCAGGTTGCAAATTGAATATAATTTTTTTCTGCATCTAGCTCTGAAAAAATATTTGGGCTTCTAGCGGTGTGTGGGACTTGGTCTATTAGTCCATCTATACTGACCTCCATCAGGTTGCAAATTAAAAATAATTTTTTTCTGCATCTAGCTCTGAAAAAATATTTGGGCTTCTAGCGGTGTGTGGGACTTGGTCTATTAGTCCATCTATAATGACCTCCATCAGGTTGCAAATTAAAAATAATTTTTTTCTGCATCTAGCTCTGAAAAAATATTTGGGCTTCTAGCAGTGTGTGGGACTTGGTCTATTAGTCCATCTATACTGACCTCCATCAGGTTGCAAATTGAATAAAAAAATTTTCTGCATCTAGCTCTGAAAAAATATTTGGGCTTCTAGCGGTGTGTGGGACTTGGTCTATTAGTCCATCTATACTGACCTCCATCAGGTTGCAAATTAAAAATAATTTTTTTCTGCATCTAACCCAGCCAATAGTTTTGGCCTAATACCACAGTTTGGCCACTCAGCTCTGCTCGGTTACCATCCATTGTTTTTTTGTGCAAACAACTCCAGAGTTGTGAATTAGTTAACCACCAAAATGAGTGGAAAAAGGCCTGCTGCTGGTGGAAAGGGGAATAGGCGTGTTGGGAAGGGGAAAAAAGGTTGTGTCCGTGGGGTAGGTGCAGAAGAAAGACCATCTTCCAGCCAAACTAAAATGTCTACTTCTTTTAGCGGACAATGTGATAAGATCCCTTTCTTACGGCCACGCCAATCGCTACAAATTCCAGATGAGGCACAAAAACAGCAGGTGCTTCAACGGATATCAAGTGCTCCTTTAAGTGGGCTCTCCTCCACATCAACTTCAACATCACAAATACTCCAGTCCTCAAAGGTGTCACCCAAATCGCACTTGCTTCCTCACAGCTCCAAAATCTCCAGCTGCCCGTCTGAGTATGAGGTAGAACAGATGGTTGAGTCTGCAGAGCTGTTTACTCATACTATAGCCTGGGAATCAGAGGTCGACTCCAGCGCTTCTGTGAATCCAGACGAGGAAATGATCTGCACTGATGCCCAGAATCTTTATGAGTCGGATCCAGGACCAGACGCAGAAGGTTCTGACCATAATGTAGACCCTCATTCCCAAACTGTAACTCCTGTTGGTGGAGACAATGAGGAAGACGATGATAAGACTCAAATACCTGATTGGAGCGACAACTTTAGTTTTTTGTCAGGGCAGGAACAGGTTGGCTCTGAGGACGACGGGTGTGATAACGCACAGGGTGATGATGATGAGGTCGGAGATCCCACTTACTGTCAACCCACAGTCAGCCAAGAGATGAGGTCAGCAGAGGAGGTGGAGGAAGATGCTAGTGACGACGAGGTCAGGTTGCGCCTTCCTGGACAGAGACGTAGTACTGGAAGCACGTCAACAACTGCATCCTCAAACACAACTCTGCCTCTCACCACAAGTCGTGGTGGCTCTTCAGGTCGCATGGGTGCTAAGCCTTGCATAGCCTGGGCATTTTTTCAGATCGATAAAGATGACCCAACTCGTGTTATCTGTAACATTTGTCAGCAAAAGCTAAGTAGAGGCCAAAAAATACATAGTTTGAGTACTTCATGCATGAACCGGCACATGGACATGAAGCATAAGTTGCAGTGGGAAGCTCAGTGTGCTACAATGCGGTCTAGCCGGCCGGGCCAACCACCGTCTGCCATATCTTGTGCATCCGCGGCCTCTTCATCCTCTGTGACTGGGGGGACAGCAGTCACACCTGTTTTGGGGCGCAGACCTGCCACCTCTTTACCCGCAACAGCCAGCGTGATTGGCAGGTCATCATTTTCTTTGGAGGTGGTAACACCAGCTGGTCTTGAGCGCTGTCCGACATCGATAGCACCACCTTTGGATCAAGGCAACCTAACATGTCCGCCTGCATCTTCCTCACAGACCGGCAGTTTGCCGGGGACACCCTTATCAACCCCGTCTAAGCACAATAGCCAGCCCTCGGTCCCTCAGATGTGGACAAGTAAAAGACCATTTCCTCCTAGCCATGAGAAAGCTAAGAGGTTGAATTTCACCATCTGCAAGCTCTTGGCTACAGAAATGCTGCCTTTCCGCCTGGTGGACACAGAGGATTTTCGAGACCTTATGTCCATCGCAGTGCCCCAGTACCAGATGCCCAGTCGGCACTACTTCTCAAAGAAAGGTGTGCCTGCGCTCCACCAGCATGTCGCACACAACATCACCGCTTCTTTGAGAAACTCTGTGTGTGACAGGGTGCATTTCACCACAGACACTTGGACGAGTAGGCATGGACAGGGGCGTTACATGTCGCTGACTGGGCACTGGGTAACTATGGTGACAGCAGGACAAGGGGCTGCTGTCCAAGTCTTGCCGTCCCCACGAGTTGTGCGTCAATCCTCTTTATGTCATTTTTCCTCCACTGCTTCTGCCTCCTCAACCTCCTCTCGGTCTTCCACCTGCACCCAAAGGCTGTCTGGTCATGCCACAAGCTTTCTAACTGCGCAGAAGGGATCCTGCACACCTCCTTACTATGCTGGCAGTAGGGCTCAACGTCATCAGGCGGTTTTTACATTGAAATGTCTGGGAAATGTGAGACACACAGCTGAGGAGTTGTGGTCAGCTCTGGAGAACCAATTTCATGAATGGTTGTCTCCACTGGACCTGAAACCAGGGAAGGCCGTGTGCGACAATGCTGCAAACCTGGGTGCGGCCCTTCGCCGGGGCAATGTCACACACGTGCCTTGTATGGCTCACGTGTTGAACCTGGTTGTCCAGCAATTTTTAGCCCACTATCCCAGACTAGATGGCCTTCTGCAGAGGGCACGGTCGCTGTGTGCTCACTTCCGCCGTTCGCATCCCGCAGCTCAGCGACTTACATCTCTACAGAAGTCGTTGGGCCTGCCACTTCACCGGCTAAAATGCGATGTGCCTACCCGGTGGAATTCAACTCTGCACATGTTGCAGCGACTGTGGCAGCACCGACAAGCCCTGGTGCAATACGTTCTGACGTATAGCCTGGGCCAACGAGATTCAGAGGTGGGGCAAATCACGCTGGAGGAGTGGTCTCAGATCAGGGACCTATGCACCCTTCTGCACAGTTTTGAAATGGCGACGAAGATGTTTAGTGCTGACGATGCCATTATCAGCATGACTATTCCGGTGATTTACATGCTGGAGCACATGTTAAACAGAATTCGGAGTCAGGTGGTGGCACAAGAGGAGGTGGAGGAAGTAGAGGAGGAGGAGTTGTATGCGGAAGGGCTAACATCTGCAAGGTCCAGACGGTCGGCAGCACCAAGGCGGCAGGCATGTGAGGGTGGGGGAGATGGTTTTACCAGGGCGCATGGTAGCAGCCAAACTAGTGAGGAAGGTGCAGGAGCCCAGGAAGAAGTGGAGGACGAACTGATGGAAGACTCATCAGATGAGGGAGACCTTGATCACATTTCTGTTGTGCGAGGTTGGGGGGAGAGGACAGAGGAAGGAAGCATGATTGTTACCTCGCCACCAACACAACAGGGACTTGGTGCTCCTGGATGCGCAACACACATGAGTGCCTTCTTGCTGCACTACCTGCAACATGACCCTCGAATTGTGAGAATTAGAAATAATCCTGACTACTGGGTTGCCACACTGTTAGATCCCCGGTACAAAAGTAAATTTGCAGAAATTATTCCTGCCATAGAAACGGATGCACGCATGCAGGAGTATCAGCAGAGACTGTTGCAGAATCTTACATGTGCTTTTCCACAAAATACCAGTGGTGCACGTAGTGAATCTCACAGTTCCAACTTGCCAACCGTGGGACCGTCAAGTGTTCAGCACTCAAACCGTAACAGAACCACAGTATCTGCTGGTAACATCAATTTTGCGGAATCATTTCAACACTTTTTTAGCCCATCCTTTGCAAGGCCACAGGAGACAAGAAGTCTGACACATAGTCAACGCCTAGAGACGATGGTACAGGAGTATCTCCAAGTAAACATTGAAGCCACGACTGTGTCACTGGACCTTTGCTCTTTTTGGGCTTCCAATCTGGATAAATGGCCGGAGCTAGCCACTTACGCCTTGGAGATCTTGTCATGCCCCGCAGCCAGCATTCTGTCTGAACGTGTGTTCAGCGCTGCTGGTGGTGTGCTGACAGATAAGCGCACGCGGCTCTCCACTGATAATGTAGACAGACTCACGTTCATAAAGATGAACAAATCATGGATCCGAAACGACTTTTCTACCCCTGTGTCATCCTGGGGAGAGTAAAAGCTTGATGATTGGTTAAAATCACCCTACCAACCGTTTTAAGCTTTCAAATTACTAATCATGTTTATCTGTATCTTGACTGGAAAATAATTTGGGCTTTGTAGCAGTGTGCAGCACTGATCCTATTAGGCCATCTATAATAAGCTTCACCAGATTTAAAATTAAAAATAATTTTTAGCTGCATCTAGCCCGGAAAATAATTTTGGGGCTCCGAGATGCGCAAGACACATAAGTGCCTTCTTGCTGCACTACCTGCAGCATGACCCTCATATTGTCAGAATTCGAAGTAATCATGACTACTGGGTTGCCACACTCTTAGATCCCCCAAACTTTTCGATCAACCTTTTCATTTTAATAAAGACCAAAAAAATGGTCATTTTTGAAATTATAAGCATTAGCAGGTTGTTAGAAACTGAAATCAAACAGTTTTCAACTCAAAACTTTATTCTAGGTGATGTTACATTTTCACATAGGACCCCTTGTTCGAAAGGAGCTTCTGAACTCTCTCGTCCATTGAATTTGTCAGGTTTTGGATGGTTTCTGCTTCAATTGTTTTGCATGAGGACAGAATACCCTCCCAGAGCTGTTGCTTAGATGTGAACTGCCTCCCGCCATCATAGACACTCCTTTTAATGATGCTCCAAAGGTTCTGAATGGGGTAGAGGTCAGGGGAGCATGGGGGTCACACCATAAGTTTGTCCCCTTTTATGCCCATATCAGCCAGAGATGCAGATGTTTTATGTGCAGCATGAGATGGTGCATTATCATGCAGAAAAATGATCTTGCTGTGAAATACACGGTTCTTCTTCTTGAACCATGGCAGGAAGTGCTGTTTGAGAAAATCCACATACATTATGGAGTTCATCTTTAGCGCCTTCAGGGATCCTAAAGGGGCCGACAATCTCTCTCCCCATGATTCCAGCCCAAAACATTACTCCACCTCCTCCTTGTTGGCGCTGTAGCCGTGTTTGCGTGGGGTGTCCATCAACCAGCCATCCTCCACTCCATTCATCTGGACCATCGAGCGCTGCACGGCACTCATCCGTGAACAAAACAGTTTTGAAATCAGTCTTCATGTAATGTTTGGCCCACTGGAGCCGTTTCTGCTTGTGTGAAGTGGATAGAGGAGGTCGACAGGATGGCATATGCACAGCTGCAAACCTCTGAAAGACCCTGCATCTTGTTGTTCGGGGGACGTTGGAGGCACAAGCAGCTTCAAAAACTTGTCTGCTGCTATGACAAGGCTTTTTTGCCGCTGCTGTTTCAACCTGACGTAATTGCCTGTAGGAAAGAGTCCTCAATTTGCCCTTATCAGCACGCACACGTGTGTACTGTGAATCAGCTACATACTTCTTGATTGCCAAGACACTTCATCCTGATCATCGCACAATGTTGATTGTAGTCATGCCTTGACCTAAACACTCCACAATTTGTTGCTTCTCAGCAGCCGACACATCCTTTTTCTTTCCCATTTTGGCAGAAAATGTAGGCTGCTGAATAATGTGAGAGAGCCTTCTTAAGTAGTCTTGCCTTTCATTGGACACACCTGCCAAACTAATTAGCACAGGTGTCTGCAATTGCTTACAGTGATATAAAGAGCCCTGACACACATCACCATCAATGAGTTTAACTGACAAACAAACAAATTCTTCCCTTATCACTCCTAAACACTTTTTGCATAATAATTTGGAACGCGGTGTACATGTGCTTTTCCACAAAACACCAGTGGTTCACGTAGTGAATCTTACAGTTCTAACTTGCCAACCGTGGTCTGTATGGAATTGTTCAATAAAGGGCCCAAAATTAAGATAACATAGATGGGAGAGGTCTCTATGAATAGGAATTCCTAAGTATTTGATACCCTGTGAGGGCCAGGCAAAGGGAAAGTTGGACTGGATGGAATCCTATATGGATTTAGGGAGGGAGACATCGAGGGCCTCAGACTTCGCTGCATTGATTTTAAAATTTTACCATGTAACAAAGTGATCTATTTCAGCCATAACAGCAGGGATGGATATATGTGATTGAGTGATATATACTAGGACATCATCAGCAAATAGAGAGCACTTGTACTCGGTGCCTCCCACCTCAATCCACCTAATATTGGGGTTATGGCGAATTGATGAGAGCAGGTGCTCCGTCACTAGGATGTATAAGAGAGGGGACAGAGGACATCCCTGCCTTGTCCCATTGGTGATTGTGAAAGGTGATGAAAATGTTCTGACGCACCCCCTGGGCCTTGGGACACCCGGAGCCGGACCCTTTTTGGTGGATGCTGGTGGTTGTAGTCTTCGTGGCGGCGATCCGGTTCCGTGGCTCAGGGCGGTCAAACCAGTGGCAGAACTATTTATGTGGTTTTGATGTTTAAATGTCCGACTACGCCACCCGTGGATTGCGGTCAGAGTGAACCGCCGCTACAGGGCAGACCGCTAAGGCTGGTGTTGTGGGTGCAGCAGAGCGTAGCATAACTCCCCACGGGAGGAGTATAGCCTCAGGGCAGTGTATGCGGAGGATGGGGGTGATGGTGCAGGGCAGCAGCAGTAACGACACGGAGTCAGTGATGCAGTTCAGGGCCTTTACTCACAGTTCTTATTATCCAGACCACGTCTGCAGGTAACGGCTGCCCACGTCGTACTGTGCTCACCAGGTGAGGGGCTCAGACAACTCCCAGATAACTTTGGAGCGCTTCACAGGACCCCCTTTGTGTGTCCTTTGTCTGGCCTTTCTTACCAACCCTTCTGTCCGGCTGCCTCGGGCCTCCTCTTGGTAAACTTGGCGCCAGTTTCCCTGACCCTATGTGGTGCCTTCCTAGCGGGTGGAGCAAGGGGCTGCGCCACATAAAATGTCAGAGCCTCCGGTTTCTAGCTGAGGGTCGTTTCCTGCCTCCACTAGTTCGGGGACCGGTCTCCCCCTTTGGCCTGACCCCTCCACTCAGGTGGATTCGGGCGTGCGGTGGCGACTCGCCCGTCCGCACCCCTGGGATCCCTTCATTCCTCGTTCCTGGAGCCTTCTCCGCTCCTCTTCCTTCCTTCTCCCTCTTGTAGGCCTGGGCCTCTGTTACTAGGCCCGCCTCCGGAGCAGAGCTCATGCAGAGCCCCTGCTCCCTGCCACTTCTGCTCAGACTTCTCTGCACTGAACTAAGATGGTGCCCACCTTTTATACTCCCTTCTCAATGCACCCAGGAACTGCTTCCTCCCTGCTCCTGCACTGCAGGGTTCCCCTTCCTCAGTGTTCCCTCCCCCCACTCCAGCCAGGGACAGGGACTGTCGTGCCCATCTCAGGGGCATATTGGTCGCCCTGCCCCACGGCAATGTGGTGTAATGCATGCAGGTGTCGGGTCCTGATCCACACTCCATCCTTATCTGAGAGTGAGATATCACACCTCTGGGTGAGGTGCAATACGTCTGTAGCAACCGAGCCCTCGGTGCTACATTTCCATTTATCTTCAGCCTAGGTGACGTATTGTGATACAGGGCCGTGATTTTGGCTATAAAAGGGTCCCCTAGACCCCTACCCCAAGCTTTTTAAGAGAATCATATATGGCGTGCCAGGAGACTCTATGGAATGCTTTCTCAGCATCCAACGAGAGTATCTACTTACAAATTTTTAACTGCATCTAGCTCAGGAAATACTTTTTGCCTAGTAGCAGTGTCTGCTAGTCAGCGGATTATCCCGGCTCTTAAGCAAGCTACACCACCTGTAGTTTGGACACTTAATTTTTTCAAAGGAAATGCTTCGGGACCACGGGATACTTAGTGAAGAGCATCAGGAGGCACCCCAAGGCATAGGGGCTGGGACTGGCACTAGGATGCCTTGCGGTGGACAGCCGAGCTCGATCCTTATAAAAGCTTTTTAACTGCAGCAGCTTTAGTGGACGCTACTGGAGCTGGAATTACGCGGCTGCTGGCATGAGACTTGCCCTCCAATAGATCCTTGTAAATGGATTTAAAGTGTATTCATTCAAATTAGAGGGACAATTTAAATTAAAAAGCTTAGAGCTGCCTCCACCACAGGGGGGCTCTCTCGACCCACCAGCGGACAGGCACCAGTATTGGGAGAGGGGGGCTGGCCGTCAGGGTTCACCGCGGCTCTGGCACAAACCCGGCGACACGGAGGTGGCACGGGCAGGAGCGGACTGGCCGTCTCGGCTTCTCACTTTTTGGATTTTAGAAGGGCATGACATGCCTATATCTGTGTCTCCCCCTCCTTTTACTCCTCCACCTCTTTTCTTTTCGCATGACTATATGTACTTGTCACTTTTCCATGTGTTAGTTGTGTCTTCTGAGCAGTTTGTCAGCTTTTGGACACCTTTGAAGGTGTTTTCTATGTGTTTCTATGTGTTTTTGTTTGCCTGCCATTGGTTTTAACGGTGTTCGAAGGTGTTCGACGAACAGTTCGACGAACAGTTCGGCGAACACACGGGTGTTCGACGAACCGAACCGAACTCGAACACTACGGGGGTGGCTCAACACTACTCTCTAGGTAATGTTTTATCTCTATGTAAAGATAAAATTGCAATAAGAACCACAACAACAATATCTAGTGCCTGGGATCTCCTGTTAGAACCTTGCTCTTAGGTTTTTTCCTTTGCTGGTCACATGACCTTGTTGGCCTATTTAATCCTGCTCCGCCCTTCTGGCTTTGCTGGACTTCATTGTATAACTACTTTCTAGCTAGCCTGTGCTCTGTATCTAACTCTGTTAGTTTGCTTGGTCTACGGACCTCTGTGTTCTTTATATTTTGTTTGTTCGTCTGTCTGCTACTATTTCTGTTAGGAGGTGTCCCATTTTCCTCCCAGTCCTTAGTACTTGTAGGGATTCCTTCCCCACATCTATAGGTCTCCATACAGACTAGCTTAGGACTTTAGCAGGTCTGATCGCAGGATCAGGTCCCCTGTTACATCGTAGGGATTAAGCTGAGTTCTATCGTAGGGACAGATCTCCTCTCTTTCCTTAGCTCTGGTAGCAGAACATAACACCTCCAGTGGCAAAGATATCCTGTAAGTTAGGGGTTTCATAAAATTCTAACAGACCTAGTACATCCCATAATCAGACCCCATGCGAGCTCACCAAGAGAAGGTATGTGGGCATTAACTTAAGTTAATAAAAAGGAAAGTTTGGCCATCTGTCTTGGTTCATCTGAAGACATAAGTTCATTGTGAGAGTGTTCCATTTTCCCAAACGGAATGCTTCCCTGCATAAAGATAAGAGCCATTCCGGCAACATCAGGTTTAGTAATTCTATTTCGTTATTCCTTTTTATTTTATGTAATTGTATATATTGTATTGTTCCTATTTTGTATCGTCTTTGTATATTTTTTATAAACACTGCCTAGCTTTCTGGATTAATTAAAATGTAATAGCTATGTTCCTCTTGCTCTGTAAACCGTGCCCTTGAAACTATACGCTACCTGTAACGGGTGTCCAACATGCCTGTATAAACGATTGGTGGTGGCAGCTAGTAGTGGTTTCTTTTTTTGTTATTGTGAAGTTGGCAGTGACCGTACTGGGGTATATATATATTTTCAATGAGCTGGAATTGGACGTGTATTTACCAAAAGATTACTCTGAGTTCCCCAATAACCGGCCAGGTAGTGGAAGCAGCCGTGGTCTCGTGCATCACTCGTTAGCTAACTGCGTAATTCTCCTGACAAGTGGAGGCATCAAAGTTGCATTCCCCTGACAAACTGTTGACAGCGGTGAGATCTGGGTGATCTCTCTGGTGTCATCTGTGACAAAGTGGTAACAGTGGAGGGATCTGTGCGACCTCCCCCGGCTGTTAATCCGTGAAAACTGGTGACAGCGATGGGATTTGGGTGATCTCTCCTGCGTCATCTGTGACAAAGTGGTAACAGTGGTGGGATCTGCACGATCCACCCACCCCCGGCTGTTTTCCTGTACACTAGATATCTGCCAATCTTCCTTGCATTAATGTTTAGGTATTTCAGTTATACAATTTTACTCTTCTTTCTACTACATAACATTTTCTGCACTGCACTGTAAGCGGTCTGCCCATTCACCAGCTCTTCTCTGGAGACCAAACCCTACAATCTCTCGCTATTCTTTATGTCATCTCATGAAAGATTGCATTACCATATCATATGTCTAGCAATTCTTCACCCTGCTTCAGAGATCCCTTGCCACGATGACTGCCAAATAGACAATAAGCAACAAAGACCGGATCTTCAAATCTAATGCCTCTTCCCTCGTTGGCTTCCAACACTTCTGGGTGCTATCAACCTGAAATAAGGTGAACACATTTTTAAATGCATAAGAAGCATGGAGTCCTCTGCAGCTCCAAGACATAATAATGCCAGTAAAAACAATGAATATTTTTATTACTCTAGCCTTGATGTACTGACAGAGAGCAGATCAGGTTCACAATTGAAAAAGGAAAGAAACAAAAAACATCTATTTCCAAATAACTGTGATCATAGAGGCGAAAAAGCTCACTTGTACCTTGGACGTTCTCCAGGTTCTTTTGGTTCAAATTCACTTTTTTATTAGCTGATAACTATAGACCTTGCAGATAATAGCATCTGTGATATAAATTATACAGTAGTAAGTGACAATATTATCACCTGGTCATGTGAAGGAGTTGTTCTGTATCAGTAAGCCATAATTACAAATTTGTATGTCACCCTTCTCTTGCCTTTACGCTTATATGGATATATCAGCAGCAAGCTTTATTTTGTATATTTCTACTTGTATGCAGAAGGCAGATTTTTGGCCAGTTCATTTAGGTTACTAGATGTAATAATTAGTGTTGCGCAAGCGTGCTCGCTAAATCCCTCTGATCAAAGTATGTGACGCGTCCCCTGGGCCGTGGGGTACTCGGTGCCGGGCCGGTCGTTGCTAGGGGAGATGTCACAGTGGCGATGACCCGGTCTGTGACCCAGGGCGGTCAATCAAAATGGGATTATTTACAGGGGATTTTGTGGTTTTATATATATATATATAGTTCGTGACGCCACCTGTGGTATGCGGCTATATGGAGCCGCCGCTGCTGTGCAGAACCTCTGGAGCTGATGTTGGTGCAGCATATTCGGTTCAGCTCTCCACAGGCAGAGCTTAACTCCAGGGCAGTGTAGAGATGTTGTAGATGTTATAGGTGATGCTGGGCGTTGTAGTGCAGGGGTGATAGCACAGATAATAATCACAGAGACAGTGGGGTGCAATCTTCAGGGTCTTTACTCACGGTTGTTGCAATCCAAGTTACAGGTACTGGTGTAACTTCCCTCGTCGTGCTGCGCTTACTCAGGGAGGGGTTCAGCCAACCCTCAGATATCTCCGGAGTACTTAGCGGGACCCCCTTCTGTGTGTTCTCTCTCTCTGGCCGTCTCCCTGCACCTCATACCTAGTGTCCCAATCCGGTACCCGCGGGCCTTGTCAGGCGATGTCTGTTCGGTCCCCTGGGTCCTCCATGGCTACCTTCTTGGTGAGACTGATATGGACTGTTGGCTGCAGGACTTGAAATACTGCAGCCTCCTGTTTCTAGTTGAGACATAAAGTACTCTGCTAGTTGAGGGACCAGTCCCCTTTGTGTGGCCTGACCCCTCCACCTCCTGGTAGATTCGGGAGACCGGGTGGCCTCCAGCACTGCTCGTACCCCTGGGGTCCCTTCCTCGTTCATGGAGCCTTTCTTGCTCTTCTCTCTCTCTTCAGTCCTGGGCCTCTCCTCAGGCCCTCCTCCTGAGTAGAGCTCCTACAGAGCTCCTGCTCCTTCCACTTCTCCTCTCAGACTGAACTGACAGACCTTCAAAGATGGTTCCCTCTTTTATATTACTTCCTTTCATATGCTCCCCTAATCTGCTTCCTCCACCCACACCCACTACATAGTTCCACCCTTCAGCTAGGGACCAGGGACTGTGCTCTCCCTTAGGAGCAATCTCACCCTGCCCTTACTGAAGTGGAATGTGTTGGATGCAGGTGTTAGGGTCCCAGGCTGTACTCCGTCCTTACCTGAGAGTGAGATACCACACCTCTGGGTGAGATGCAGTACCTCTGTGGCGACTGAACCCTCAGGGACGCCACATATGCATAGACTAACATTGGTCCGAGTGCAATCTGATGTTTTGTTGGATATAAAATACTCGGACCAAAAATATGACCATATGCATGAGCCCTAAGGGACAAGTATAAATATAGGGTATAGGATAGGCATTTAGAGATGGCTGCGCTGCTGTAGATGATGAGAATTCCTTACTCAAGAGTAGAATAAAGTAACATTATTTATGTGTTTCTGGTTCAAATCAAACCCCTTTTTGAAATAAACTACAGGTAGGAGTTGGTACAGAGTGATGGGGGTTTTATCATGAAAATAAACAATAAAAGAACGCCAAGAAGCTTAGTAATGCCACTTTGGGCGTGAACAGACAAAAAGACGATATAGAAGTGAAATAAAGATGCTTTGCACAGTAATGACCTTTACATAATTCTGAAGAACACATAATAAATTAATAAATATGTTGAGATTCAGTCTCCCTGTAAGGGACGAAGCTGACCATTGGTTACTTCTGTGTCTCTATATACCCTGCTATAGTACACCTGAGCGTGCGTGTGCATTGTGGGGACTTGTTGGGCCACAAGTGGTATGATGGAATGGGAACCTAAAATTCATGCGACAAATCAGGGAGTCCAACATCCATTTTAAAAAGTTAAAAAAGGCTTTACTTGAATTCTGGAAAAGGTTTTCAAACATCTGATAAATGGCATGCATATCTTCAACCATCTCTACCGCATGAGGCAAAGTCTCATATCTTAGTTTCTTTACACACGGCATAATGATGAAGTTCAGTACAGTTGCAGAGTATTAGATTATTTTTTCTTCTACTGTCAATATCCCACACTATGGGGCAGTACCCCGTGCTCATTCCTGGTCAGATAAAAATTCAACTTAGTCCTCCAGGACCGGATTGACATATCAGTAGCCCACTCCTCACTAGCTGCCTACAGGAATTACACCTCTGTCACCTCTATCTATGCTACTGCAGGTACTCACAGAAAGTTAAGAATCTTCCTTGTATATTAGTCACACGGGTTAATGTGTGTCGCTGTGACTTCCTTTCTTGTCTCTGCACTCTGGCCCGTTAGATAGTAACTTCCTTCTCTAACACCGTTCTGCTCTTTAATCCTTGGATTCTCAATCACAGCACACTTTCCACTTGTGGCCTGCAGCTATATGATGCTTCTTGCTACTGCAATAGCTAAACTCCATCTCCTAAAAAGAAATAGCTTCCTGTGCAAAGCCCCAGTAACTCCTCCCCACCTGGGCAGGCATAAAGTGTTAACCCTATCCTAGGCTAACAAGCTGCTGCAGGCTAGCGAATGTAAAACCACATAACAATGACACATAAAACAGTGGACCCATACAAAACATTAGAGAGGTCTTCAGAGGGGGTGTTTGGGCAACTTCTCCACCTTTACTCCCCGCTAGGGAAAATACGGGAATCACGCACTGCAGCTCTTTTATCATTCATTTTTTTTGTCTATATTTTCTTAACCAAGACAAATAATACTAATGATTTTTATCTATTCCACTACCATATTTTAATCATCTCTCAACATACTTATTCATTTTTTTATGTTCCTCAGCATTATATGAATGTCATTACTGTGCAAAGCAAATTCTTTATTTAACCCCTATACAGGTTTCTAATCTGTTCAAGATATAAACCCCCATCCCTCTGTACCAGCCCCTATTTGTAGTTTATTTTGAAAAAGGGTTCAGTTCAAACCAGAAACATGTATATAGTGCTACTTGAATTTACTCTGGAGTGTGGAAATCTCATCAACTACAGCAGCGCCGCCATCTCGAAACAACTATCCTCTACCCTATATCCATTGTATGCAGAAGAAGGGATTTTTCTACCTGCTGGCTGGGTTGTAGCGGCTGATTTTAGCACTGACTTTTACAACTCACTGACACTCACAACTCCATCAGGTGAGCAACATCTCACTCCTTAATGCAGTGTGCATCTACTGTATATGCACTTGTCCTTTCTTTCCTAAGTGACAAGTCTATCATAGGTTCTTAAATTGACACTTTTAAAGGTATGAACAACTTGAGGGGCATTTTTCTACTTAAACACACGTATTTTGAGCAAAAAAATAATGTTTAATAGAGTTTTTTTTAAGTTTTACATTGTTTAGCTGCTATTGCCTCTATGTATCAATGTACATATCAGACTGCAGAATAGGTTAAAAGGCAAATCTGTCAGTTCTGATGACATAGTTTAAAATCTTATTCTGTCTTTCCTTGAACACTCTTCAAAATGATTAATAATGGAAACAAAATGATTTAGCATTCCAAAATGATTGATTTGCTTGGTAACTTATTTCGCAGTCTGCTAATTACAGTGACACATAGACGGTAGAAGCTGCATAGTCCAACATCTGTAACAAAATCTTAATGCACATCTGATTTTTAGCTATAATACATGCCTTTTCGGAAAAAAAATGTCTTCACAAGTACCTATATCTTTGAAAGAGAACATGTCAACAGGTGTTTGCTATATAATATAAGACCAGCATCATGTAGAGGCAGAGAGCCTGATTCCAATGATGTGTCAGTTACTGGATTGCTCAGTGCAGTATTGATAGAATCCCTGCTTTCTCTGTTGTAGATATAGCAGTGCTCAAATTGTTAAGCACTGAGTAACCCCCACCCATACCACTGAGTACACTGTGAATTGTAAGCAATCTGTCAATCAGTGGTGGGGGCCAAGTTACACAAATTAGATGGACTGGCATGCAAGTGAGACCTAGTCAGGCAGTGATAATCTCCTGCTGATAAAACACTGATTGTATTGAAACTATAGCACACAGTGACATATCCCTGTATTCAAGCTCTCTGTTCTTACTTCATATTGCTCTAGACTAAACAGCATAAACCGACTTACAGATTCCCTTTAAACCTAGTGACAATTTTTTCCATCTGTTACTAGCTAAATTCCATCCAGATGATTCGTGTAATTTAATTGAAATCGTTAAGATTAGTGATGAGCGAGCATGCTCGCTACTGCTCGGTGCTCATCCGAGCATCTCACTGCTTGAGATACTCGACGCTTGCCGAGTATTTCCAGGTTGCTCGGGCGGGAACTCAGGTCCCCTTCCTGCATGTTTGGTGCTCTTTAGAGAGCCAATGAACATGCAGGGATTGCCTGCCATGCACTGGAATGCCGTAGCCATGTTGGTTGTGGGCATTACAGTGATTGGCTGGCTGCACAGCGTCATCAGTAGTGTTGAGCCACCCCCGTAGTGTTCGGGTTCGGTTCGGTTCGTGGAACACCGGGATGTTCGAGGAACTGTTCGTCGAACTGTTCGTCGAACACCTTAGAACACCGTCGAACACCGTTAAAACCAATGGCAGGCAAACAAAAACACATAGAAACACATAGAAAACACCTGCAAAGGTGTCCAAAAGCTGACAAACTGCTCAGAAGACACTCTCTTTAAAAAAGCCGGCCGGCAAATTCAGCAGCGGCATACACCGGTACCCGACAATTTAGACAAGAAGGAATAGAGCATCACACATAGATTAGATAGATAGAAACATGTCAGTCACACATATAAGAAGCACAGTGACAATGTTGGTTACTGCACTTGTCATTTAGTGTAAAGGATTTATTAAAAAAAATATTAGTGTTTTCATGCACCGTCTCTTTAAAAAAGCCGGCCGGCAATTCAGCATCTGTACCCGACAATTTAGAACAGAAAGAATAGAGCTTCACACATAGATTAGATAGATAGAAACATGTCAGTCACATATATAATAAGTACAGTGATAGTGTTGCTTACTGTACTTGTCATTTAGTGTAAAGGATTTATTTAAAAAAATAATAGTGTTTTCATGCACTGTCTCTTTAAAAAAGCCGGCCGGCAATTCAGCAGTGGTACCCGACAATTTAGAACAGAAAGATAGAGCATCACACATAGATTAGATAGATAGAAACATGTCAGTCACATATATATGAAGTACAGTGATAGTGTTGGTTACTGTACTTGTCATTTAGTATTAAAATAAAGGATTTATTATTAAAAAAATTGGCGTGGGGTTCCCCTTAATTTTAGGCTCTAGCGGAGGTTAAGCAGACGGCTGGGGCAGATGTTTGAAGCCTGGGAAGGGGGTAATACCCACGGAGCTTCCCAGGCTACTAATATCAGCCCCCAGCTGAATACATAGCCTTTACTAGATATTAAAATGGGGGACCCCCCAAAAAAAATGACGTGGGGTCCCCCCTAATTTAATAGCTAGCAAAGGCTAGGCAGACAGCTGGGGGCTGATATTAATAGCCCAGGAAGGGAGCCATGAATATTGGCCCCCTCCCAGGCTAGAAACACCAGCCGTCAGCCGCCCCAGAAATGGCGCATTCATAGGATGCGCCAATTCTGGCACTTAGCCTCGCTCTTCCACGCTGCCCTGGTGCGGTGGCAGGGGGTAATAGGGTTGGGGTTGATGTCAGCTTATAATGCCAGCTGACATCAAGCCCAGGTTAGTAATGGAGAGGCGTCTATAAGACACCCCCATTACTAACCCCATAGTCAAAGTTAAAAAAAACACAAACACCCAGAATAAAGTCCTTTAATTGAAATAAAGACACAATCCTTTATTGTTCTAAATTAAACCATACTTACCATCACGCCCATTCCAGCTGAAGCCAACGATCTCCTGCAATAAAAGAAAAATAATAAAGCAACCTCATCCTTACCTTTCCATGGTTCCCACGACAGCTTCAGCTCTGCTACATCGAGATGACAGGCTGGACCGCAGCAGAACGCTGCCATCCAGCCTGTCATCCCGCAGACACTGAGAAGCGCAGGCTTGCTTGCGCTGCTCAGCGTCTCTCTGTGACGACATCCAGATGAGCCGAGTTCATGTCCAATGAACTCGGCTCACCTCATGCACGTCACTGACAGCGTGGGAAAATTCTCACGCTGAAGCGCTGATTGCAGGAGAATTTTCCCACGCTGTCAGTGACGTGCAGGAGGTGAGCTGAGTTCATTGGACATGAGCTCACCTCATGCACATCACTGACAGCGTGGGAGAATTCTCCTGCACTCAGCACTTCAGCGTGAGAATTTTCCCACGCTGTCAGTGACGTGCATGAGGTGAGCCGAGTTCATTGGACATGACCTCGGCTCATCTGGATGCCGTCACAGCGAGACAGTGAGGAACGCAAGCATGCCTGCGCTTCTCAGTGTCTGCGGGATGACAGACTGGATGGCAGCGTTCTGCTGCGGTCCAGCCAGTCATCTCGATGTAGCAGAGCTGAAGCTGTCGTGGGAACCATGGAAAGGTAAGGATGAGGTTGGTTTATTATTTTTCTTTTATTGCAGGAGATCGTTGGCTTCAGCTGGAATGGGTGTGATGGTAAGCATGGTTTAATTTAGAACAATAAAGAATTGTGTCTTTATTTCAATTAAAGGACTTTATTCTGGGTGTTGTGTTTTTTTTAAATACTTTACTAGAAATTCATTGCGGTCATGTCTAATACTGGCGTGACCCCATGAATTTTGGGCTTGGGGCCAGCTGATAATACCAAGCTAGCCCTAACCCCTTTATTACCCAGTGAGCCACCGCACCAGGGCCCTGGATGAGTTGGGTACAGCGCCAGAAGATGGCGCTTCTATGAACGCGCCATTTTCCGGGGTGGCTGCGGACTGCAATTTGTAGCGGGGGGGGGCCCAGAAAGCTTGGGCCTCCCTGCGCTGCAGATTCCAGCCCCCAGCTGCCTAGTTGTACCTGGCTGGACACAAAAATAGGGCGAAGCCCCACGTACTTTTTTTTTAATTATTTCATGAAATTCATGAAATAATTAAGAAAAAAAGGCCTTCCCTATATTGTTGTGTCCGGCCAGGTACAAATAGGCAGCTGGTGGTTGGGGGCAGCCCGTTCCTGCCTGCTGTACCTGGCTGGACACAAATATAGTGCGAAGCCCCACTTCAATTTTTTTTAATTATTTCATGAAATTCATGAAATAATTAAGAAAAAAAGGGCTTCCCTATATTGTTGTGTCCGGCCAGGTACAAATAGGCAGCTGGTGGATGGGGGCAGCCCGTTCCTGCCTGCTGTACCTTGCTGGACACAAATATAGTGCGAAGCCCCACTTCAATTTTTTTAAATTATTTCAGGAAATTCATGAAATAATTTAAAAAAAATTGACGTGGGGCTTCGCACTATATTTGTGTCCAGCCAGGTACAGCAGGCAGGAGCGGGCTGCCCCCAACCACCAGCTGCCTATTTGTACCTGGCCGGACACAACAATATAGGGAAGCCCTTTTTTTCTTAATTATTTCATGAAATAATTTAAAGAAAATTGACGTGGGGCTTCGCCCTGTTTTTGTGTCCAGCCAGGTACAACTAGGCAGCTGGGGGCTGGAATCCGCAGCGCAGGGAGGCCCAAGCTTTCTGGGCCACCCCCGCTGCAAATTGCAGTCCGCAGCCACCCCGGAAAATGGCGCGTTCATAGAAGCGCCATCTTCTGGCGCTGTACCCAACTCATCCAGGGCCCTGATGCGGTGGCTCACTGGGTAATAAAGGGGTTAGGGCCAGCGTGGCATTATCAGCTGGCCCTAAGCCCGAAATTCATGGGGTCACGCCAATATTAGACATGACCACCATGAATTTCTAGTAAAGTATTTAAAAAAAACACAACACCCAGAAAAAAGTCCTTTAATTGAAATAAACACACAATTCTTTATTGTTCTAAATTAAACCATACTTACCATTACGCCCATTCCAGCTGAAGCCAACGATCTCCTGAAATAAAAGAAAAATAATAAAGCAACCTCACCCTTACCTTTCCATGGTTCCCATGACAGCTTCAGCTCTGCTACATCGAGATGACAGGCTGGACCGCAGCAGAACGCTGCCATCCAGCCTGTCATCCCGCAGACACTGAGAAGCGCAGGCTTGCTTGCGCTCCACAGTGTCTCTCTGTGAGGGCATCCAGATGAGCCGAGTTAATGTCCAATGAACTCGGCTCACCTCATGCACGTCACTGACAGCGTGGGAAAATTCTCCTGCACTCAGCGCTTCAGCGTGGGAGAATTCTCACACTGAAGCGCTGAGTGCAGGAGAATTCTCCCACGCTGTCAGTGACGTGCAGGAGGTGAGCTGAGTTCATTGGACATGAGCTCACCTTATGCACGTCACTGACAGTGTGGGAGAATTCTCCTGCACTCACCGCTTCAGCGTGAGAATTTTCCCACGCTGTCAGTGACGTGCATGAGGTGAGCCGAGTTCATTGGACATGAACTCGGCTCATCTGGATGTCGTCACAGAGAGACGCTGAGCAGCGCAAGCAAGCCTGCGCTTCTCAGTGTCTGCGGGATGAGAGGCTGGATGGCAGCGTTCTGCTGCGGTCCAGCCTGTCATCTCGATGTAGCAGAGCTGAAGCTGTCGTGGGAACCATGGAAAGGTAAGGATGAGGTTGCTTTATTATTTTTCTTTTATTGCAGGAGATCGTTGGCTTCAGCTGGAATGGGCGTGACGGTAAGTATGGTTTAATTTAGAACAATAAAGGATTGTGTCTTTATTTCAATTAAAGGACTTTATTCTGGGTGTTTGTGTTTTTTTTAACTTTGACTATGGGGTTAGTAATGGGGGTGTCTTATAGACGCCTCTCCATTACTAACCTGGGCTTGATGTCAGCTGGCATTATAAGCTGACATCAACCCCAACCCTATTACCCCCTGCCACCGCACCAGGGCAGCGTGGAAGAGCGAGGCTAAGTGCCAGAATTGGCGCATCCTATGAATGCGCCATTTCTGGGGTGGCTGACGGCTGGTGTTTCTAGCCTGGGAGGGGGCCAATATTCATGGCTCCCTTCCTGGGCTATTAATATCAGCCCCCAGCTGTCTGCCTAGCCTTTGCTAGCTATTAAATTAGGGAGGACCCCACGTCATTTTTTTGGGGGGGTCCCCCATTTTAATAGCTAGTAAAGGCTATGTATTCAGCTGGGGGCTGATATTAGTAGCCTGGGAAGCTCCGTGGGTATTACCCCCTTCCCAGGCTTCAAACATCTGCCCCAGCCGTCTGCTTAACCTCCGCTAGAGCCTAAAATTAAGGGGAACCCCACGCCAATTTTTTTAATAATAAATCCTTTATTTTAATACTAAATGACAAGTACAGTAACCAACACTATCACTGTACTTCATATATATGTGACTGACATGTTTCTATCTATCTAATCTATGTGTGAAGCTCTATTCTGTCTGTTATAAATTGTCGGGTACCGCTGCTGAATTGCCGGCCGGCTTTTTTAAAGAGACGGTGCATGAAAACACTATTATTTTTTTTGATAAATCCTTTACGCTAAATGACAAGTACAGTAAGCAGCACTTTCACTGTACTTCGTATATATGTGGCTGACATGTTTATATCTATCTAATCTATGTGTGAAGCTCTATTCTTTCGGTTCTAAATTGTCGGGTACAGGTGTATGCCGCTGCTGAATTGCCGGCTTTTCATGTTTCACTGTTGGCACTGTTCCCATCAATTTGGGCAATCACTGTAATGCCACAACCACCATGGCTGTGGCATTACAGTGAGTGGCAGACAATCCCTGCATGATTGGTGCTCTAAATAGCGCCAGACATGCAGGACACGCTTTTGGTGCACGAACAGTTATCGAACATAACCTCGAACAGCCGAATTTTTTGCAAATCGTTCGGGTTCGTCGAACAACTCGAACACCGCCCAAAACAGCTCGAATTTGAGATTGGCGAACAGTTCTAGTCGAACACTGCTCATCTCTAGTCATCAGATCTATATCAGACCTGGCGCCGCCAAGCTCGTCACAGTCACTCGGGATCAGACAGTGTAGGGAGAGCTGCTGCTGAGCTAGGGACAGATTTGCTTGTGAATTAGGTAGTGTAGGGAGAAAAACCGTACATTGCACATATCCATCTTAACAAACAGTCCTTCTGAGGACTAATCCATCTGCAGAGATATCAGGCAGGCAGGGTGTATAGGCAGGCAGTGTATATAGCAGACTGCAGTGCATATAGTACAAGAGGCTCCAATCCAATTCTGCCTTCTGCTGCTGTTAGATATTTCTATACAAAGGTCCAGGTCTCAGGGACCAGGAATAATTTTCTTTGGATCCTAATCCTCATTATTTGCTTAAAAAGCAATCCAGAGTTCACTATTTTTTCTGCGCCATTTGCTTTTTGGCACTGCAGAATACAGCCAGGTCCTTTCCATATTAGAGCGCCAGAAATCCAGCTATTTAAAACTGTGTTTTCTCCATCAAACGGATCGCATATACATTTTCAGAAAATGCTGCCATTTCTGGCCTCCATAAAAAATTTCCTTTAGTGTGTCAGTGAAGCAATTCACTGCCATTTGCTGTTCAAACTACTTACCTACAGGTTAGGTATTTAAAACTCTGTTTTTTCCATCACACGGATCACATTTACGTTGTCAGAAAATACTGCCATTTCAGGCCTCCATTAAAAATTTCCTTTAGTGTGTCAGTGAAGAAATTCACTGCCATTTGCTGTTCAAACTACTTACCTACAGGCCAGGAATTTAAAACTCTGTTTTCTCCATCACACGGATCACATATAAGTTCGCTCCAAACTCAGTAATTTGTAGTGAGCGAGGAAGATACTGTCCTCCATTTAAAATGGGCAAGGCACGTGACAAGGGACGGGGAACTGGACGTGATGGTAATGGTGCATGCAGAGGCCGAGGACAAGGCCGTGGGCAAGCCGAACTTGTGCCACAACAAACACCCACATCTTCTTGCCTGACCTTCCTGTCCCAATTTCAAGGGGACCGCAGCACACCACTATTGAACCCAGAGCAGTGTCAAAAGTTTGTTGCTTGGATAGGGGATAAAGCTTCCAGTCACTTAGCCATCACCACACTGTCTTCCACACGGTCAAGTCTCAGTAGCCGTGAGTCTGGAACGCATATTCATCACCCTGATCCTCCTTCCTCCCACCATGCCGAGTACCTTGAGACAACTGATCCCACACTTGGACACTCTGAAAAGCTGTTCACTTTTCCATCTATAGATTCGGGCCTCTTGCCCAGTTCACTTGAAGCGGGGCAAGAGGAGATCACGTCTAGCGATGCCCAAATATTTGAGTAGCCACGGTCACACGAAGGTGATGGTGGGAAAGTGTCGCAGGTGGACTATAATGAGACACAATTGCTAGAAAGTCAGGAGGAGGACCAGGGTGCGGAAGTGGAAGACGAGGTGGTGGATGATATAGTAACTGACCCAACCAGGCAGGAGGACATGCAGAGCGAGGACAGCAGCACACAGGGGAGGGAGGCAGAGCACTCCAACATGCAGGAAGAAGCAGTGTGGTGGCCGCAGACAGAAGGCGGGCAACCGTTCTACGTAACACCAACAAGAAGGAAGTTGCCAGTGCAACTGTTAGGTCTTCCCGAGTCTGGTTGTTTTTTAAAGACTCTGCCGATAACCCCAAAAAGGCCATTTGCACCACCTGCCAAGCCATCATCAGCAGGGGTGGCAATACGACCAGCCTGACCACCACCAGCATGATCAGGCACATGGCAGCAAAGCACTCGACTTTGTGGGCTGAACCCCAGGGTCCAGGAACAGTGTCTGCGGGTGGCACCATTGCTTCTTCCGCTGTTGTGCATGCAAGCCAATCCCCTGTCCATGGTGCATGCGAAGATGCCTCCTGCCCTGCACCTGTCGCTGCACACTCTCAAGTAGCAGCATCAGGAAGCACGTCCATGTCCTTGTCCCAGCACAGTGTTCAGTTGTCCATAACCCAATACTTGGAACGCAAGCGCAAATATGCAGCCAACGCCGCACAGGCCACACTACTACATTCTCACATTTCACGACTGCTTGCACTCGAAATGTTGCCTTTTAGGCTCATGGAGACAGAAGCATTCCGCAACCTGATGGCGGCGACCGTCTCTCGGTACTCAGTCCCCAGCTGCCACTATTTCTCCCGGTGTGCCGTTCCGCATCACACAAGCACGTGTCCCAAAACATTAGCCGTGCTCTCAACAACGCAGTTACTGGTAAAGTCCACCTAACCACGGACACGTGGACAAGTGCTTGTGGGCAGGGACGGTACATCTTGCTGACGGCACACTGGGTTAATATAGTGGAAGCAGGGACCCAGTCGGACCTTGGGATGGAACACATCCTCCTGATGCCAGGAATTCCGGGCCCTAGGTCAATCAGAGTTGCCCCCACGGTCTACAGCTCCTGCACCTCATCCTCCTCAGCCTTCTCCTCCTCTTCAGCCTCCATCTCTGAAATGACCACTTCAGTCACAAGCTGGAAGCACTGCAGCACTGCCTCGGCCAAGCGGCAACAGGCAGTGCTGAAGCTAATATGCTTAGGTGAAAAAACGCACAATGCTGAAGAGTTGTGGACAGCTCTGAAAGAGCAGGCAGATCTGTGGCTCACATCGCTGAACCTACAGCCAGGCATGGTCGTGTGTGACAATGGCCGGAACCTGGTGGCGGCTCTGAGGCGAGGCGAGCTCACACACGTACCATGCCTGGCCCACATGCTTAACCTCGTGATTCAGCGGTTTCTCAAATCCTATCCGGAGCTGTCGGACCTGCTTGTTAAAGTACGCCGCCTATGTGCCGATTTTAGAAAGTCAGCTACAGCTTCTGCCTCCCTTATAGTGTTTCAGCAGCATTTGCATCTTCCGGCTCACTGACTGGTGTGAGATGTCCCCACGCATTGGAACTCTACGCTGCAGATGTTTGGAAGAATTTGTGATCAGAAGAGGGCAGTTGTTGAGTACCAGCTAGTGTTGAGCCACCCCCGTAGTGTTCGAGTTCGGTTCGGTTCGTCGAACACCCGTGTGTTCGCCGAACTGTTCGTCGAACTGTTCGTCGAACACCTTCGAACACCGTTAAAACCAATGGCAGGCAAACAAAAACACATAGAAACACATAGAAAACACCTTCAAAGGTGTCCAAAAGCTGACAAACTGCTCAGAAGACACAACTAACACATGGAAAAGTGACAAGTACATATAGTCATGCGAAAAGAAAAGAGGTGGAGGAGTAAAAGGAGGGGGAGACACAGCTATAGGCATGTCATGCCCTTCTAAAATCCAAAAAGTGAGAAGCCGAGACGGCCAGTCCGCTCCTGCCCGTGCCACCTCCGTGTCGCCGGGTTTGTGCCAGAGCCGCGGTGAACCCTGATGGCCAGCCCCCCTCTCCCAATACTGGTGCCTGTCCGCTGGTGGGTCTCCTGTGGTGGAGGCAGCTCTAAGCTTTTTAATTTAAATTGTCCCTCTAATTTGAATGAATACACTTTAAATCCATTTACAAGGATCTATTGGAGGGCAAGTCTCATGCCAGCAGCCGCGTAATTCCAGCTCCAGTAGCGTCCACTAAAGCTGCTGCAGTTAAAAAGCTTTTATAAGGATCGAGCTCGGCTGTCCACCGCAAGGCATCCTAGTGCCAGTCCCAGCCACTATGCCTTGGGGTGCCTCCTGATGCTCTTCACTGAGTATCCCGTGGTCCCGAAGCATTTCCTTTGAAAAAATTAAGTGTCCAAACTACAGGTGGTATAGCTTGCTTAACAGCCGGGATAATCCGCTGACTAGCAGACACTGCTACTAGGCAAAAAGTATTTCCTGGGCTAGATGCGGTTAAAAATTTGTAAGTAGATACTCTCGTTGGATGCTGAGAAAGCATTCCATAGAGTCTCCTGGCACGCCATATATGATTCTCTTAAAAAGCTTGGGGTAGGGGTCTAGGGGACCCTTTTATAGCCAAAATCACGGCCCTGTATCACAATACGTCACCTAGGCTGAAGATAAATGGAACTGTAGCACCGAGGGCTCGGTTGCTACAGATGTATTGCACCTCACCCAGAGGTGTGATATCTCACTCTCAGATAAGGATGGAGTGTGGATCAGGACCCGACACCTGCATGCATTACACCACATTGCCGTGGGGCAGGGCGACCAATATGCCCCTGAGATGGGCACGACAGTCCCTGTCCCTGGCTGGAGTGGGGGGAGGGAACACTGAGGAAGGGGAACCCTGCAGTGCAGGAGCAGGGAGGAAGCAGTTCCTGGGTGCATTGAGAAGGGAGTATAAAAGGTGGGCACCATCTTAGTTCAGTGCAGAGAAGTCTGAGCAGAAGTGGCAGGGAGCAGGGGCTCTGCATGAGCTCTGCTCCGGAGGCGGGCCTAGTAACAGAGGCCCAGGCCTGCAAGAGGGAGAAGGAAGGAAGAGGAGCGGAGAAGGCTCCAGAAACGAGGAATGAAGGGATCCCAGGGGTGCGGACGGGCGAGTCGCCACCGCACGCCCGAATCCACCTGCGTGGAGGGGTCAGGCCAAAGGGGGAGACCGGTCCCCGAACTAGTGGAGGCAGGAAACGACCCTCAGCTAGAAACCGGAGGCTCTGACATTTTATGTGGCGCAGCCCCTTGCTCCACCCGCTAGGAAGGCACCACATAGGGTCAGGGAAACTGGCGCCAAGTTTACCAAGAGGAGGCCCGAGGCAGCCGGACAGAAGTGTTGGTAAGAAAGGCCAGACAAAGGACACACAAAGGGGGTCCTGTGAAGCGCTCCAAAGTTATCTGGGAGTTGTCTGAGCCCCTCACCTGGTGAGCACAGTACGATGTGGGCAGCCGTTACCTGCAGACGTGGTCTGGATAATAAGAACTGTGAGTAAAGGCCCTGAACTGCATCACTGACTCCGTGTCGTTACTGCTGCTGCCCTGCACCATCACCCCCATCCTCCGCATACACTGCCCTGAGGCTATACTCCTCCCGTGGGGAGTTATGCTACGCTCTGCTGCACCCACAACACCAGCCTTAGCGGTCTGCCCTGTAGCGGCGGTTCACTCTGACCGCAATCCACGGGTGGCGTAGTCGGACATTTAAACATCAAAACCACATAAATAGTTCCGCCACTGGTTTGACCGCCCTGAGCCACGGAACCGGATCGCCGCCACGAAGACTACAACCACCAGCATCCACCAAAAAGGGTCCGGCTCCGGGTGTCCCAAGGCCCAGGGGGTGCGTCAGAACATTTTCATCACCTTTCACAATCACCAATGGGACAAGGCAGGGATGTCCTCTGTCCCCTCTCTTATACATCCTAGTGACGGAGCACCTGCTCTCATCAATTCGCCATAACCCCAATATTAGGTGGATTGAGGTGGGAGGCACCGAGTACAAGTGCTCTCTATTTGCTGATGATGTCCTAGTATATATCACTCAATCACATATATCCATCCATGCTGTTATGGCTGAAATAGATCACTTTGTTACATGGTAAAATTTTAAAATCAATGCAGCGAAGTCTGAGGCCCTCGATGTCTCCCTCCCTAAATCCATATAGGATTCCATCCAGTCCAACTTTCCCTTTGCCTGGCCCTCACTGGGTATCAAATACTTAGGAATTCCTATTCATAGAGACCTCTCCCATCTATGTTATCTTAATTTTGGGCCCTTTATTGAACAATTCCATACAGACCACGGTTGGCAAGTTAGAACTGTAAGATTCACTACGTGAACCACTGGTGTTTTGTGGAAAACCACATGTACACCGCGTTCCAAATTATTATGCAAAAAGTGTTTAGGAGTGATAAGGGAAGAATTTGTTTGTTTGTCAGTTAAACTCATTGATGGTGATGTGTGTCAGGGCTCTTTATATCACTGTAAGCAATTGCAGACACCTGTGCTAATTAGTTTGGCAGGTGTGTCCAATGAAAGGCAAGACTACTTAAGAAGGCTCTCTCACATTATTAAGCAGCCTACATTTTCTGCCAAAATGGGAAAGAAAAAGGATGTGTCGGCTGCTGAGAAGCAACAAATTGTGGAGTGTTTAGGTCAAGGCATGACTACAATCAACATTGTGCGATGATCAGGATGAAGTGTCTTGGCAATCAAGAAGTATGTAGCTGATTCACAGTACACACGTGTGCGTGCTGATAAGGGCAAATTGAGGATTCTTTCCTACAGGCAATTACGTCAGGTTGAAAGAGCAGCGGCAAAAAAGCCTTGTCATAGCAGCAGACAAGTTTTTGAAGCTGCTTGTGCCTCCAACGTCCCCCGAACAACAAGATGCAGGGTCCTTCAGAGGTTTGCAGCTGTGCATACGCCATCCTGTCGACCTCCTCTATCCACTTCACACAAGCAGAAACGGCTCCAGTGGGCCAAACATTACATGAAGACTGATTTCAAAACTGTTTTGTTCACGGATGAGTGCCGTGCAGCGCTCGATGGTCCAGATGAATGGAGTGGAGGATGGCTGGTTGATGGACACCCCACGCAAACACGGCTACAGCGCCAACAAGGAGGAGGTGGAGTAATGTTTTGGGCTGGAATCATGGGGAGAGAGATTGTCGGCCCCTTTAGGATCCCTGAAGGCGCTAAAGATGAACTCCATAATGTATGTGGATTTTCTCAAACAGCACTTCCTGCCATGGTTCAAGAAGAAGAACCGTGTATTTCACAGCAAGATCATTTTTCTGCATGATAATGCACCATCTCATGCTGCACATAAAACATCTGCATCTCTGGCTGATATGGGCATAAAAGGGGACAAACTTATGGTGTGACCCCCATGCTCCCCTGACCTCTACCCCATTCAGAACCTTTGGAGCATCATTAAAAGGAGTGTCTATGATGGCGGGAGGCAGTTCACATCTAAGCAACAGCTCTGGGAGGGTATTCTGTCCTCATGCAAAACAATTGAAGCAGAAACCATCCAAAACCTGACAAATTCAATGGACGAGAGAGGTCAGAAGCTCCTTTCGAACAAGGGGTCCTATGTGAAAATGTAACATCACCTAGTATAAAGTTTTGAGTTGAAAACTGTTTGATTTCAGTTTCTAACAACCTGCTAATGCTTATAATTTAAAAAATGACCATTTTTTTGGTCTTTATTAAAATGAAAAGGTTGATCGAAAAGTTTGGGGGATCTAAGAGTGTGGCAACCCAGTAGTCATGATTACTTCGAATTCTGACAATATGAGGGTCATGCTGCAGGTAGTGCAGCAAGAAGGCACTTATGTGTCTTGCGCATCTCGGAGCCCCAAAATTATTTTCCGGGCTAGATGCAGCTAAAAATTATTTTTAATTTTAAATCTGGTGAAGCTTATTATAGATGGCCTAATAGGATCAGTGCTGCACACTGCTACAAAGCCCAAATTATTTTCCAGTCAAGATACAGATAAACATGATTAGTAATTTGAAAGCTTAAAACGGTTGGTAGGGTGATTTTAACCAATCATCAAGCTTTTACTCTCCCCAGGATGACACAGGGGTAGAAAAGTCGTTTCGGATCCATGATTTGTTCATCTTTATGAACGTGAGTCTGTCTACATTATCAGTGGAGAGCCGCGTGCGCTTATCTGTCAGCACACCACCAGCAGCGCTGAACACACGTTCAGACAGAACGCTGGCTGCGGGGCATGACAAGATCTCCAAGGCGTAAGTGGCTAGCTCCGGCCATTTATCCAGATTGGAAGCCCAAAAAGAGCAAGGGTCCAGTGACACAGTCGTGGCTTCAATGTTTACTTGGAGATACTCCTGTACCATCGTCTCTAGGCGTTGACTATGTGTCAGACTTCTTGTCTCCTGTGGCCTTGCAAAGGATGGGCTAAAAAAGTGGTGAAATGATTCCGCAAAATTGATGTTACCAGCAGATACTGTGGTTCTGTTACGGTTTGAGTGCTGAACACTTGACGGTCCCACGGTTGGCAAGTTGGAACTGTGAGATTCACTACGTGCACCACTGGTATTTTGTGGAAAAGCACATGTAAGATTCTGCAACAGTCTCTGCTGATACTCCTGCATGCGTGCATCCCTTTCTATGGCAGGAATAATTTCTGCAAATTTACTTTTGTACCGGGGATCTAACAGTGTGGCAACCCAGTAGTCAGGATTATTTCTAATTCTCACAATTCGAGGGTCATGTTGCAGGTAGTGCAGCAAGAAGGCACTCATGTGTGTTGCGCATCCAGGAGCACCAAGTCCCTGTTGTGTTGGTGGCGAGGTAACAATCATGCTTCCTTCCTCTGTCCTCTCCCCCCAACCTCGCACAACAGAAATGTGATCAAGGTCTCCCTCATCTGATGAGTCTTCCATCAGTTCGTCCTCCACTTCTTCCTGGGCTCCTGCAGCTTCCTCACTAGTTTGGCTGCTACCATGCGCCCTGGTAAAATCATCTCCCCCACCCTCACATGCCTGCCGCCTTGGTGCTGCCGACCGTCTGGACCTTGCAGATGTTAGCCCTTCCGCATACAACTCCTCCTCCTCTACTTCCTCCACCTCCTCTTGTGCCACCACCTGACTCCGAATTCTGTTTAACATGTGCTCCAGCATGTAAATCACCGGAATAGTCATGCTGATAATGGCATCGTCAGCACTAAACATCTTCGTCGCCATTTCAAAACTGTGCAGAAGGGTGCATAGGTCCCTGATCAGAGACCACTCCTCCAGCGTGATTTGCCCCACCTCTGAATCTCGTTGGCCCAGGCTATACGTCAGAACGTATTGCACCAGGGCTTGTCGGTGCTGCCACAGTCGCTGCAACATGTGCAGAGTTGAATTCCACCGGGTAGGCACATCGCATTTTAGCCGGTGAAGTGGCAGGCCCAACGACTTCTGTAGAGATGTAAGTCGCTGAGCTGCGGGATGCGAACGGCGGAAGTGAGCACACAGCGACCGTGCCCTCTGCAGAAGGCCATCTAGTCTGGGATAGTGGGCTAAAAATTGCTGGACAACCAGGTTCAACACGTGAGCCATACAAGGCACGTGTGTGACATTGCCCCGGCGAAGGGCCGCACCCAGGTTTGCAGCATTGTCGCACACGGCCTTCCCTGGTTTCAGGTCCAGTGGAGACAACCATTCATGAAATTGGTTCTCGAGAGCTGACCACAACTCCTCAGCTGTGTGACTCACATTTCCCAGACATTTCAATGTAAAAACCGCCTGATGACGTTGAGCCCTACTGCCAGCATAGTAAGGAGGTGTGCAGGATCCCTTCTGCGCAGTTAGAAAGCTTGTGGCATGACCAGACAGGCTTTGGGTGCAGGTGGAAGACCGAGAGGAGGTTGAGGAGGCAGACGCAGTGGAGGAACTTTGACATAAAGAGGATTGACGCAAAACTCGTGGGGACGGCAAGACTTGGACAGCAGCCCCTTGTCCTGCTGTCACCATAGTTACCCAGTGCCCAGTCAGCGACATGTAACGCCCCTGTCCATGCCTACTCGTCCAAGTGTCTGTGGTGAAATGCACCCTGTCACACACAGAGTTTCTCAAAGAAGCGGTGATGTTGTGTGCGACATGCTGGTGGAGCGCAGGCACACCTTTCTTTGAGAAGTAGTGCCGACTGGGCATCTGGTACTGGGGCACTGCGACGGACATAAGGTCTCGAAAATCCTCTGTGTCCACCAGGCGGAAAGGCAGCATTTCTGTAGCCAAGAGCTTGCAGATGGTGAAATTCAACCTCTTAGCTTTCTCATGGCTAGGAGGAAATGGTCTTTTACTTGTCCACATCTGAGGGACCGAGGGCTGGCTATTGTGCTTAGACGGGGTTGATAAGGGTGTCCCCGGCAAACTGCCAGTCTGTGAGGAAGATGCAGGCGGACATGTTAGGTTGCCTTGATCCAAAGGTGGTGCTATCGATGTCGGACAGCGCTCAAGACCAGCTGGTGTTACCACCTCCAAAGAAAATGATGACCTGCCAATCACGCTGGCTGTTGCGGGTAAAGAGGTGGCAGGTCTGCGCCCCAAAACAGGTGTGACTGCTGTCCCCCCAGTCACAGAGGATGAAGAGGCCGCGGATGCACAAGATATGGCAGACGGTGGTTGGCCCGGCCGGCTAGGCCGCATTGTAGCACACTGAGCTTCCCACTGCAACTTATGCTTCATGTCCATGTGCCGGTTCATGCATGAAGTACTCAAACTATGTATTTTTTGGCCTCTACTTAGCTTTTGCTGACAAATGTTACAGATAACACGAGTTGGGTCATCTTTATCGATCTGAAAAAATGCCCAGGCTATGCAAGGCTTAGCACCCATGCGACCTGAAGAGCCACCACGACTTGTGGTGAGAGGCAGAGTTGTGTTTGAGGATGCAGTTGTTGACGTGCTTCCAGTACTACGTCTCTGTCCAGGAAGGCGCAACCTGACCTCGTCGTCACTAGCATCTTCCTCCACCTCCTCTGCTGACCTCATCTCATGGCTGACTGTGGGTTGACAGTAAGTGGGATCTCCGACCTCATCATCATCACCCTGTGCGTTATCACACCCGTCGTCCTCAGAGCCAACTTGTTCCTGCCCTGACAAAAAACTAAAGTTGTCGCTCCAATCAGGTATTTGAGTCTTATCATCGTCTTCCTCATTGTCTCCACCAACAGGAGTTACAGTTTGGGAATGAGGGTCTACATTATGGTCAGAACCTTCTGCGTCTGGTCCTGGATCCGACTCATAAAGATTCTGGGCATCAGTGCAGATCATTTCCTCGTCTGGATTCACAGAAGCGCTGGAGTCGACCTCTGATTCCCAGGCTATAGTATGAGTAAACAGCTCTGCAGACTCAACCATCTGTTCTACCTCATACTCAGACGGGCAGCTGGAGATTTGGGAGCTGTGAGGAAGCAAGTGCGATTTGGGTGACACCTTTGAGGACTGGAGTATTTGTGATGTTGAAGTTGATGTGGAGGAGAGCCCACTTAAAGGAGCACTTGATATCCGTTGAAGCACCTGCTGTTTTTGTGCCTCATCTGGAATTTGTAGCGATTGGCGTGGCCGTAAGAAAGGGATCTTATCACATTGTCCGCTAAAAGAAGTAGACATTTTAGTTTGGCTGGAAGATGGTCTTTCTTCTGCACCTACCCCACGGACACAACCTTTTTTCCCCTTCCCAACACGCCTATTCCCCTTTCCACCAGCAGCAGGCCTTTTTCCACTCATTTTGGTGGTTAACTAATTCACAACTCTGGAGTTGTTTGCACAAAAAAACAATGGATGGTAACCGAGCAGAGCTGAGAGGCCAAACTGTGGTATTAGGCCAAAACTATTGGCTGGGTTAGATGCAGAAAAAAATTATTTTTAATTTGCAACCTGATGGAGGTCAGTATAGATGGACTAATAGACCAAGTCCCACACACCGCTAGAAGCCCAAATATTTTTTCAGAGCTAGATGCAGAAATTTTTTTTATTCAATTTGCAACCTGATGAAGGTCAGTATAGATGGACTAATAGACAAAGTCCCACACACTGCTAGAAGCCCAAATATTTTTTCAGAGCTAGATGCAGAAAAAAATTATTTTTAATTTGCAACCTGATGGAGGTCAGTATAGATGGACTAATAGACCAAGTCCCACACACCGCTAGAAGCCCAAATATTTTTTCAGAGCTAGATGCAGAAAAAAATTATATTCAATTTGCAACCTGCTGGAGGTCAGTATAGAAGGACTAATAGAACAAGTCCCACACACTGCTAGAAGCCCAAATATTTTTTCAGAGCTAGATGCAGAAAAAAATTATTTTTAATTTGCAACCTGATGGAGGTCAGTATAGATGGACTAATAGACCAAGTCCCACACACCGCTAGAAGCCCAAATATTTTTTCAGAGCTAGATGCAGAAAATTTTTTTATTCAATTTGCAACCTGATGGAGGTCAGTATAGATGGACTAATAGACCAAGTCCCACACACTGCTAGAAGCCCAAATATTTTTTCAGAGCTAGATGCAGAAAAAAATTATTTTTAATTTGCAACCTGATGGAGGTCAGTATAGATGGACTAATAGACCAAGTCCCACACACTGCTAGAAGCCCAAATATTTTTTCAGAGCTAGATGCAGAAAAATATTATTTTTAATTTGCAACCTGATGGAGGTCAGTATAGATGGACTAATAGAACAAGTCCCACACGCTGCTAGAAGCCCAAATATTTTTTCAGAGATAAATGAAGAAAAAAATTATTTTTAATTTGCAACCTGATGGAGGTCAGTATAGATGGACTAATAGACCAAGTCCCACACACTGCTAGAAGCCCAAATATTTTTTCAGAGCTAGATGCAGAAAAAAATTATTTTTAATTTGCAACCTGATGGAGGTCAGTATAGATGGACTAATAGAATGATGCTATGCCCAAAAGATTTTACTTCACTAGGTGCAGTAAAAAAATTGGTATTCTATACACAGGTGGTATATCTTGCAACACAGATAGGCTACTCCACTGACTAACACACTCTGCAATAGGCCAAAAAGGATTAGCTTTGCTAGATTCAGCCAAATGCTGTGAAAAAAACTTGCACAGCACTGGCACAGACCTGCCTGGCAAAAACTGATAGGAACTGATGTAACCTAGTCCTGAAAAGGACTCCAATTACAATTAGTCTTTACTCCCACAATCTATCTATTTAAGAGCACAGACCTGCTTGATAAAAGTCGTAGGAAATGCTGTAACCTAGTCCTTAAAAGGACTGCAATCACAACTATTCCCTACTCCCAAGCTATCTGTATATTTGTGCGAAAATTGGCTTGAAATTAACAAGGTATAGCACACACAGCAACAGCGGTGCCGTCTAACACGCAGCTGCAGCAGTGAGAAAATGGTGGCGACGGGGAAAATGGCTTGGTCTTATAGAGCAAGGACATGTGACATACACTGCCAATCACACATGCCCTTGCTTGTGTGAAAAAAAGCACTTCGCTCCGTGTGTGCGCTGCTGATAGGCTGACAGATTGCACCTCCCCACTGCAAATGCGGGAAAGAGAAAAAAAAATGGAGATCTTCATTGTTCCTGCAGAGATCCATCCCCTGCCCCTCCCCCCGCCCCGCTGTACACTCAAACTGCGTATTAACATTAATTTTCATCATTACTGAGAAAAAATCCAGTTATGATTTTGGTGCACGAACAGTTATCGAACATAACCTCGAACAGCCGAATTTTTCTCAAATTGTTCGTGTTCGCCGACCGGCTCGAACACCGCCCAAAACAGCTCGAATTTGACATTGGCGAACAGTTCGAGTAGAACAACGCTCATCTCTAGTACCAGCATCAACAAGGCCGTCAGTATTCAGTTCAGACTCCACACATAAGACCTCGGGAGTGGACATGGATGTCAGACATATGTACCATCCTCCAAAACTTTGAGGACTCCACCAAGATGGTGAGCGGCGATAGCGCCATAATTTGCGTCATCATCCCGCTCCTCTGTCTTCTGAAACGCTCTATGCTCACAGTCAAAGAGGATGCATTGCAGGCGGAACACGATGAGATGGAGCAAGGAACCATACAGGGTGATTACACACAGCCAAGCTTCATCTCATCCCAACGTGGATTGGGTGACAATGAGGAAAAGGAGGAGGATGCGGAAGGACAGGAGCTAGTTTCATGCACTATAGATGGTACTACCTGCACAGCTGTCATACCGTCTGCTCAGCGTGGAAGGCCAGAGGACAGAGAGGAGGAGGAGGAGGAGAGCATGGTCAGTCATCCTCTTGGTGAGGACACGGAAGTCTTGCCTGTTAGTAGTCTGGCACGTATGGCTGAGTTTATCTTACGCTGCCATTCCGATGACTCTCGCGTTCTCAAAATTTTGGGTGACAATCATTACTGGTTGGTGACACTTCTAGACCCACGCAACAAGGAGAACTTTCTATCTCTTATTTCTGAGGCGGACAGGTCTACAAAAATGGGGCTGTACCAGAAGGCCCTTGTTGTGGAACTATTAAAAAAATTCCCATCTGAAAACGCTGGCGGCAGTGTGAGAGGGCACAGTTCGTTGGACAACCAAGGAGTACAGGCGAGAGAGACACAACTTCAATCCAGCAGTGTCAGAACCCTCCTGTTAGTTTTTTCTATTTTTGGTGGTCACATGACTTTTTGCCTATATAATCCAGCTCTGCCCTCCTGGCCTTGCTGGACTTAAGTGTTACATTTACTCTTAAGCTTGCCAGGTGCCTTGTACCTTATTCTGTAGTTTGCTTGGTCTTTTGACACTAGTACTTCTGTTTGTTTGTTTGTCTTTGCTCTGCTACAATTTCTGCTAGGAGGTGTCCAGCTATATCCCTGTCCTCAGTTCTTGTAGGGACCCCTCCCTTATATCTATAGGTCTGCGTTCAGTCTAGCCGAGGACTTAGGCGGGTCTGTTCACAAGGAACAGGTCCCCCCACAGCATCGTAGGGAATCAGCTTAGTCCTATTGTAGGGACAGATTTCCTTTCTTTCCTTAGTGTTTGCAGCAGTTCATAACAGTAAGTCCAGCCCAAAAATAAAACATTCTTAGGAAAAAAAAAAAAATCCAGATTTCAGCATGGTGTCGGTTCAGGAGTTGGCTCAACGCCTGCAGGGACTGTCTTTGGAGGTGGCCGAGCTCCAGCAACACGTGAGTAGCTGTCCTGGAGCGCATTTTGTCGAACCGAAGGTAGGACTTCCAGATTTTTTTTATTGTAAACGGCAAGATTTTTTTTCCTTTAAAAACGCTTGCTTATTATATTTTCGTTTAAGACCCAGATCCTCGGGGAATGAATCACAGCGCATTGGGTATATAATGTCACTTTTGCGCAAAGAACCACAGGGATGGGCCTTTTCTCTACAACCTAATGATCCGTGTTTTAGATCTGTGGAAGATTTCTTTTCTGCTATGGGTTTGTTGTATGATGATCCTGATCGAGTCTCATCTGCTGAAACTGAATTAAGACGTTTGAAGCAGGGATCAGGTGATGTGGAAAATTAATGTACATACTTCAGAAGATGGTCGGCTGAAGTGGAATGGAATGACTCAGCATTAAAATGTTTGTTTCTTTATGGTCTAGGTGAAAGGGTTAAGGATCTGCGGATTGCCTTCCCAAAACCTGGAACCTTGCAGGAGGCAATGCAATTAGCCATACGTGTGGACAGGAGACTGCGTGCTAGGAGTAATGAAGAGAAATTTACTGCTATGGCAGCTCCTAGTTTTCAGAGGGTCTGTTCGGAGGGTGGAGAACCGATCGAGATTGGGGCGATGTCACCCCATTCTCAGGAAAAAGACCGCAGGTTTGCTAAAGATTGTGTTTTTATTGCGGTAAATCTGACCACTTTATTAAGAACTGTGTGCTTCGTTTGAACAAAGAAAAAAAAAAAAAGAGGTCAGTTACGCCCGCATAGCGTGTTTAAACTCAAAAGGAGTATTTCTTTCTGGAAGCACCTCATTCCAGGAGGAATTGATTGAATTTCGGGTATTTGTGGATTGTGGTTCTACACTCAATGCGATTGATGAGGGTTTTTTGGAAAAATTTAAATTAGAATCCAAACTTTTGTCATCTCCTATTTCTGTGGTTGCTGTTGATGGCTCTCCCTTGAAAGGTATTACTCACAAGGTTTTTGAATTTCCCCTCATCATTAATGGTATCCACCAAGAGAATTTGGATTTGGCGGTATTAAATAATTTGCCTGCTCCAGTGGTTTTGGGGTTACCTTGGTTAAAATTGCACAATCCTGTACTGGACTGGTTAACCAATGAAATTAAGTCTTGGAGTCCTAAGTGTTATGATAGATGTTGTAACGGTCGCATTGTTGCTATGGAAAGAGGGGAATTACCTGTACCTATTCAGGATTTTTGGAAAGTTTTTTCTGAGGAGGAGTCGCAAGTTTTGCCTCCTCATAGGGACTATGATTGTACTATTGAGTTTGTCCCTGGAGCAACTCTTCCCAAGAGTCGCTTATTTATTCTTACTATCCCTGAGAGAAGGGCCTTGGAGGAATACATACAGACAAGCATGGCCGCCGGTCACATTAGACCTTCTAAGTCATCTGTGGCTGTTGGTTTTTTTTTTGTTAAAAAAAAGGACGGAGGTTTACATCCATGTCTGGACTTTTGCGAAATTAATAAAATTACAGTACGCAATTCCTACCCACTGCCATTAATTCCTGACTTGTTCAACCAGTTAGTGGGGGCCAAGTGGTTCTCTAAGATTGATCTCCGGGCGGCATACAATTTGTTACGTATGAAGGAAGGTGATGAGTGGAAAACTGCCTTTAACACTCCAGTGGGTCATTTTGAGAATCTGGTTATGCCCTTTGGTCTTACCAACGCACCAGCGTTTATTCAGAACCTTATTAATGACATCCTAAGACCGTTGATCGGTAAGAATGTGGTGGTGTATTTGGATGACATTTTGATTTTTGCGCCGGATCTGGAGTCTCATTGGCAGAGCGTACGTGAGGTATTTCAGTTGTTAAGCGACAATTCACTTTTTGCTAAGCTGGAGAAATGTGAGTTCGCTGTGCAGAGAATTAGTTTTTTGGGCTACATTAATTCCAGCGAAGGCTTTGAGATGGACCTGGTGAAGGTTCTGGCGGTGCAGGAATGGCCTAGGCCTATTGGTTTGAAACCAATACAGAGATTTTTGGGTTTCGCCAATTATTACAGAAAATTCATTAAGAATTTTTCTATAATTGTTAAGCCGCTGACCGATCTCACCAGGAAAGGTGCGAATACGGTTCAGTGGACTACTGAGGCCATTGAAGCTTTTGTGTATCTCAAGGAAAGGTTCAGTTCTGCCCCCATCCTTATGCAGCCTGATGAGACCAAGCCTTTTTTGGTCGAGGTTGATGATTCTTCGGTGGGGGTCGGTGCTGTTTTGTCTCAGGAAAACAAGGATGGAGTACATCCCTGTGCTTTTTTTTCAAAAAAAATTTCTGAGACTGAACTTAATTACGATGTTGGTAATCGGGAATTGCTGGTGATTAAACTCGCATTTGAACATTGGCGTCATCTCTTGGAAGGTGCTAAATTTCCCATTCAGGTTTTTACTGAAGATAAGAATCTGATCTATCTTGATGCTGCCAAGCGCTTGAATGCCCGTCAAGCTAGGTGGGCACTTTTTTTTTCGCGGTTTAATTTTTCTGTTACTTACATCCCGGGTACCAAGAATGTAAAAGCTGATGCTTTATCTCGCAGTTTTTCTCCCATGGTGGGTACCGAGGAGGAGGAGAGCATTTTACAGGGAGGTGTTGTGATAGCAGCATTGGACTCCGTTTTGGAAGATGGGATTCTGAAAGCCCAGGAGGATGCCCCATCTAACACTCCACATGGGAGGTTGTTTGTGCCTAGGAACTTTAGGAGAGATTTGTTTGTGGAGTGTCATGAGTCTCGGTTGGCAGGTCATCCAGGAATTTCGGAGACTAAGAGACTTGTAGGTCGCAGTTTTTGGTGGCCTGGGTGGCAGAAGTAAGTCATTAAATGGGTGCGTCAATGTACTGTGTGTGCTAGATCTAAGTCTTCACATGCTCCTGCTGCGGGGTTCCTTTGCCCTCTGGAGGTTCCTAGTGCTCCTTGGACGCATCTTGCTCTGGATTATATTACTGACCTTCCTGCTTCTGAGGGTTTCACTGTTATCTGGGTGGTCGTGGACCGTTTTAGCAAGATGTGTCACTTGGTTCCCTTCATCAAACTGCCCTGCGCCAGGACACTCGATAAGGCTTTTGTTAAAGAAATTGTCAGGCTCCATGGCGTTCCTACCGACATTGTTTCCGATAGGGGACCTCAGTTCGTTGCTCGTTTTTGGCGTGCCTTTTGTGACAGGTTGGGAGTCCATTTGTCATTTTCGTCTGGTTATCATCCTGAGTCTAATGGACAGACAGAAAGAAAGAACCAGGATGTTGAACAGTTTTTGCGTTGTTTTGTGGCTGACAATCAAGAGGGGTGGTCTGAGTTTCTGCCAATGGCTGAATTTGCTCTTAACAACCAGACATCCTCTTCTGCTGGGTGTTCTCCTTTTTTTTGTTGTACTGGGACTCATCCGTCGTTTGGGTCATTCTCCAAATTGGTATCGGCTGTGCCGGAGGAGGAGAATTTTTCCGGTGATTTGGAGAGAGTTTGGACTGATGTACGTCGTAACCATCAAGAGGCTACCAAAAAATCCAAGAGGTACTTTGACAGGAAACGTCAAGAGGTTTTGTTTACTGTTGGTGACATGGTTTGGTTGTCCTCTAGGAATCTGCGGTTGAGGATTCCTTCTAAGAAATTGGGCCTGAAGTTTGTATGTCCGTTTAAGGTGCTTCAGGTAGTTAACCAATCTGCTGTTAGGTTGGAGGTTCCTACTTCCTGGAAGATTAATCCGGTGTTTCATGTTTCCTTGTTGAAAAAAGCTGATGTTTCTGATAGGGACGCCACTGTCTCTGTTCCTCCGGTGGAGGAAGACGGTGAATATGAAATTTCTCGCATTCTTAATTCTAGATGGCATAGAGGGAGATTGCAGTATCTCGTCGCTTGGAAAGGTTTCGGTCCCGAGGATAACTCCTGGGTAAGGGCGGATGATGTCTCTGCTCCTAGACTTGTCGGAGCGTTTCACAGGAGGTTTCCTGATAGACCTGGGCCTGGAGGATCCGAAGGATCCTCATAGAAGAGGGGGTACGGTTAGAACCCTCCTGTTAGTTTTTTCTATTTTTGCTAGTCACATGACTTTTTGCCTATATAATCCAGTTCCGCCCTCCTAGCCTTGCTGGACTTCAGTGTTACATTGACTCTTAAGCTAGCCAGGTGCCTTGTACCTTACTCTGTAGTTTGCTTGGTCTTTTGACCACTAGTACTTCTGTTTGTTTGTTTGTCTGTCTTTGCTCTGCTACAATTTCTGCTAGGAGGTGTCCAACTATATCCCAGTCCTCAGTTCTTGTAGGGACCCCTCCCTTATATCTATAGGTCTGCGTTCAGACTAGCCGAGGACTTAGGCGGGTCTGTTCACAAGGAACAGGTCCCCCGCTGCATCGTAGGGAATCAGCTTAGTCCTATTTTAGGGACAATTTTCCTTTCTTTCCTTAGTGTTTGTAGCAGTTCATAACAAGCAGAGGCAGGGGAACACTGTCAAAGTTCTGGGAGAGTTTTCTCAGACCCTCCCATCACACAGGCCCTGAGGCGTGGGGTACTCTCACAAGAAGTGCAAAGTATGGGAAGATGCTGAGGGAGTACCTTGCCGACCACACCAACGTCCTCTGTGGTTCCTCTGTGCCTTTTAATTATTGGGTATCCAAGCTGGATACGTGAAATGAACTGGCTCTCTATGCGTTGGAGGTCCTGGCCTGCCCTGCCACCAGCGTTTTATCAGAGAGGGTTTTTAGTGCCGCTGGTGGAATTATAACTGATAAGCGCATCCGCCTGTCAACTGAAAATGCTGACAGGCTGACTCTTATAAAAATGAACAAGGGCTGGATTGGGCCAGACTTCTCGACACCACCGAATTATAGCAGCGTAACATAAACTCAAATCCAGTGTCTTTTCTTGGTAGGTGTATTCTCATGCACCTTTTCACACCCACACATGGGTATACGCTGCTTGATTTTGGCTATTTGCTCTTGTCCTCCTCCCTCTTCTCATCCTCCACCACCATATCACCAGGGTGACAGTGGTCTGTGATGCAACACCAACATAATTTTTTTTAAGGGTGTTTATGATGCCCGTAAAAAAATTTTTTTAGACAGTATGTTCATGTATACCCCCCAGGGGTAAATGTTTGTCAGCCCTTACACTTAGTGCGTGGGCATTACAAGTATAGGAGGCCCGCTCCTTTCTAATGGGAACATTTTTTTTGAGGCCCTCCTCCATGTCTCTTCCAAGGGGAATTGAAGTGCCTCCAAATTTTTGGCAGCCCTTGCATTCACTGCATAGGCCAACACTATGGGAGACTCTCTCCTTTCTAATGGGAATTTGTTGTTATTGTGGCCCTGCTCTATGTGTCTTTAAATTCTTAGTGGGGTTTTTCCTAAATTTGTTCAGCCATTGCACTCACTGCATACCCTATAACTGTATAGCAGACCCTCTCCTTTCTAATGGGAACATGTCGTACCATGTTACTGTGGCCCTGCTCTGTGTGTCTTTAAATTCTTAGTGGGGTTTTTTCTAAAATTGGTCAGCCGTTGGACTCACTGCATACGCTATAACTGTATAGCAGACTCTCTCCTTTCTAAATGGAATTTGTCATTACTCTGGCCCTGCTCTGTGTGTCTTTAAATTCTAAGTGGGGTTTTTCCCAATTTTGGCAGCCCTTGCAGTTACTGCATGGGCATTACCACTATAGGAGACCCGCTCCTTTATAATGGGAAATTTTTTTTTACTGAGACTCTCCTCTATGTCTCTTCAAAGGGGTATTGGGTTGCGTCCAACTTTTTGGCAGCCCTTGCAGTCACTGGATACGCAATAACACTATAGGAAACCCACTTGTTAATAATAAGAACAACAAAGCATAGCCGGCTGATGGCTCTCCAACAATAGCAAGGGCTGACTGCTGGCCTTTTAAGAATAGTAAGGGCAGTCTCATGGCCCTATAAAAATAGGCTTTATGACTTTCAGAGTCCCTCCATCATAAATAAAACAGGATGTGTCTGATGATGTGTCACACACCACATTGCCAGATAAGGTTGTAAAATGTTAAAATGACAATTCCCGGTGAAAGCATTTGTCTTAAAAAATAACGTAAAAAAAACAAAACAATAGGATCTTTCTTTAGTATAAAAAACAGCGTCACCAATTTAACCTCAAAGTAATCACATTGTTCAGCTCATGCACCTCCTCCATCTCCGAAATGACTATATCAGTCACAATCTGACAGCACTGCAGCACTGCCTTGGCTAAGCGGCAACAAGCTGTGCTGAAGATAACATGCTTAATGCTTAATTGACAAACCACCCAGGGCTGCAGAGTTGTTGAAATCTGTAACACAGCAGCCTGATCTGTGGCTCTCACTGCTGAACATACAGCCAGGCATGGTCGTGTGTGACAATGCGCGGAACCTGGTGACGGAGAAATGACAGCCGGGGTAGATACTGTTTCCCTCTATGCCAGTCCTTTCACCGAGCTAAATAATATGGCTGTGGTGAAATACAACTCCCACTGAGAAGCTGTTTCAAATTGAAAAACATTGTGCCCACCAGACGATTTGATTCTGAGGGATAACCTTTCTCACCTGCTCAAGAGCCCCATAGCAGCTGCAAAGTTAGCGCTATCATGAACTCTCCTGAGGTAGAAGCCAAGGCACACCAGAGGATTCTCTGGTGGGACCTTTCAATCCTGCCGAGAAGCAGTCCTTGCTAAGAAAAGTGTGTGGGAAGATTCCCGGACACTCTATTTTTACTGAGGAGGAAACACACGCAAACACAGAGAGAGCATGCAAAGTCCTTGCAGATGTTGTCCTTGCTGGTATTTGAACCCAGGATCCCAGCGCTGCAAGGTTTCAGTGCTAACCACTGATCCAATGTGCTCCCGTTCAACCTCTAATATCTTAGAGGCTGGAGAAACTTGCACCTACTGCCACTCTATCTTCAGCTCCTTTGTGAGAAAATGTGTTTGGGCAGCCACTCAGTCGACCAAATAAAATTCCTGAGAAGGAAATTGGGGATGGCTTTGCTACTGGTACTGGGGGCAGTGCTAATACCATGAGTCGTACAGTAGTTTGCTGGAAATATTCCAGGCTGGTAGGAGGCACCAAATTCCAACGGAAAAGTACCAGCAGTAATTTTCAGGCCTCATTTCAAGTGCAAGCAGCTTTAGAGGACTTCCTGGGAGAAATGACACACAGAGTAGGTACGGTTTCCCTTTATGCCAGTCCTTTCACCGAGCTAAAAACAACTCTCGGCAAAAAAAGTTGTGGACTGGCTCTGTACCGTCCCTGGCTACATTCACCTGTCCACGTGTTTGTGGTTAGGCGGTCCTTCCCAGTATGTGCACTGGGGAGGGCACGGGTAATGTTGTGGGACCCGTGCTTTTGGAAGGTGGAGGCGACACCGGGAGAAACAGTGGCGGCTGGTGACCGAGTATGGACACCCGGCCACTGCTGGCATGAGGTTGTGAAAAGCTTCCGCCTCCAAGAGCTTAAAAAGCCATATTTCAAGTGCAAAGAGCTGCCCAGAAATCTGGCAGTTTAGTGTTGCGGCCTGTGGGTGGCTGGCTGCTTACTTGCACTTGCATTCCAAGTGACAGAAAACTAAGCAGATGGTGGCCTCTATCATCAACAAGGCCTCACCTTGGTACTATGAACTCTCCTAAAGGAGAAGCCAGGGCCCGCCGGAGGAGTCTCCGGTTCTTTGGTGGGCCCTTCCAACCCTGCCGAAAAGCTGCCCTGGCTAAGAAAAGTGTGGGGGAATGTTCCCAGACACTCTGTGGCTGCTTTTTTAGTGTGGATCGACCATGCGTATGCATGTTATTTCTCAAAACGCATTACAGATCAGGCCCTTGTCCAACTCTGTATTCAAGAAATTAAATGCGCAAAGAAAGATGTGTGTGTGTCAAAGCACCACCGACAAGTGCGAGTTGATGCTGGATGGGCTGCCATTGCTTTTGCAACAAGCTCAATTACAGGACTTCCTGGAAGAAATGACACGCAGGGTAGTTACGGTTTCCCTCTACGCCAGCAAAAAAAATTGTGGACTGGCTCCGTACCGTCCCTGGCCACATTCACCTGTCCACGTGTTTGTGGTTCTTTCCAGTAAGTGCACTGGGGAGGGCACGGGTAATGTTGTGGGACCTGTGCTTGTGGAAGGCGGAGGCGATACCGGGAAATATAGGAGCGGCTGGAGACCGAGTATGGACACCCGGTCGCCGCCTGCATGAGGTTATGAAAAGCTTCCACCTCCTCGAGCCTAAAAGGCCACATTTCAAGTGCAAGCAGCTGTCAAAAATTTGGCAGTATAGTAATACAGCGTGTGGGTGGATGGGTGGCTGCCTGCATACTTGCGCTTGCAATCCAAGGAATGGAGTAGGGACAACTGAATGCTGCACTGGGACAAGGACGTGGACGGTGATTGTTGCAAGTCTGCAATGACAGGTGCATGGCGGGAGGCATCTTCACTACAGTTGAGCCACCCATTGTTCGAGTTCGGTTCGGTTCGTCATACACCGGTATGTTCGCCGAACTGTTCGTCAAACTGTTCGTCGAACACCGTTAAAACCCATGGCAGGCAAACAAAAACACATAGAAACACATAGAAAACACATAGAAAACACTTCAAAGGTGTCCAAAAGCTGACAAACTGCCCAGAAGACACAACTAACACATGGAAAAGTGACAAGTACATATAGTCATGCAAAAAGAAAAGAGGTTGAGGAGTAAAAGGAGGGGCAGACACAGCTATAGGCATGTCATGCACTTCTAAAACCAAAAAAGTGCAAAGCTGACACGGCTAGAGATGAGCGTTGTTCTACTCGAACTGTTCGCCAATCTCAAATTCGAGCTGTTTTGGGCGGTGTTCGAGCCGTTCGGCGAACACGAACAATTTGAGAAAAATTCGGCTGTTCGAGGTTATGTTCGATAACTGTTCGTGCACCAAAATCATAACTGGATTTTTTCTCAGTAATGATGAAAATTAATGTTAATACGCAGTTTGAGTGCACAGCAGGGTGGGGGGAGGGGCAGGGGATGGATCTCTGCAGGAACAATGAAGATCTCCATTTTTTTTTCTCTTTCCCGCATTTGCAGTGGGGAGGTGCAATCTGTCAGCCTTTCAGCAGCGCACACACGGAGCGAAGTGCTTTTTTTCACACAAGCAAGGGCATGTGTCATTGGCAGTGTAAGTCACATGTCCTTGCCCTATAAGACCAAGCCATTTTCCCCGTCGCCACCATTTTCTCACTGCTGCAGCTGCGTGTTAGACAGCACCGCTGTTGCTGTGTGCGCTATACCTTGTTAATTTCAAGCCAATTTTCGCACAAATATACAGATAGCTTGGGAGAAGGGAATAGTTGTGATTGCAGTCCTTTTAAGGACTACGTTACAGCATTTCCTACGACTTTTATCAGGGAGGTCTGTGCTCTTAAATAGATAGATTGTGGGAGTAAAGACTAATTGTAATTGGAGTCCTTTTCAGGACTAGGTTACATCAGTTCCTATCAGTTTTTGCCAGGCAGGTCTGTGCCAGTGCTGTGCAAGTTTTTTTCACAGCATTTGGCTGAATCTAGCAAAGCTAATCCTTTTTGGCCTATTGCAGAGTATGTTAGTCAGTGGAGTAGCCTATCTGTGTTGCAAGATATACCACCTGTGTATAGAATACCAATTTTTTTACTGCACCTAGTGAAGTAAAATCTTTTGGGCATAGCATCATTCTATTAGTCCATCTATACTGACCTCCATCAGGTTGCAAACTGAATATAATTTTTTTCTGCATCTAGCTCTGAAAAAATATTTGGCCTTCTAGCAGTGTGTCGGACTTTCTCTATTAGTCCATCTATACTGACCTCCATCAGGTTGCAAATTAAAAATAATTTTTATCTGCATCTACAGTACCTCTGAAAAAATATTTGGGCTTCTAGCTGTGTGTGGGACTTGTTGTATTAGTCCATCTATACTGACCTCCATCAGGTTGCAAACTGAATATATTTTTTTCTGCATCTACCTCTGAAAAAATATTGGGCTTCTAGCTGTGTGTGGGTCTTGTTCTATTAAACAATCTATACAGACCTCCATCAGCTTGCAAACTGAATATAAATTTTTTCTGCATCTAGCTCTGAAAAAATATTTGGCCTTCTAGCAGTGTGTGGGACTTTCTCTGTTAGTCCATCTATACTGACCTCCATCAGGTTGCAAACTGAATATAATTTTTTTCTGCATCTAGCTCTGAAAAAATATTTGGCCTTCTAGCAGTGTGTCGGACTTTCTCTATTAGTCCATCTATACTGACCTCCATCAGGTTGCAAATTAAAAATAATTTTTAGCTGCATCTACAGTACCTCTGAAAAAATATTTGGGCTTCTAGCTGTGTGTGGGACTTGTTGTATTAGTCCATCTATACTGACCTCCATCAGGTTGCAAACTGAATATATTTTTTTCTGCATCTACCTCTGAAAAAATATTGGGCTTCTAGCTGTGTGTGGGACTTGTTGTATTAGTCCATCTATACTGACCTCCATCAGGTTGCAAACTGAATATATTTTTTTCTGCATCTACCTCTGAAAAAATATTTGGGCTTCTAGCTGTGTGTGGGACTTGTTGTATTAGTCCATCTATACTGGCCTCCATCAGGTTGTAAACTGAATATATTTTTTTCTGCATCTACCTCTGAAAAAATATTGGGCTTCTAGCTGTGTGTGGGACTTGTTGTATTAGTCCATCTATACTGACCTCCATCAGGTTGCAAACTGAATATATTTTTTTCTGCATCTACCTCTGAAAAAATATTGGGCTTCCAGCTGTGTGTGGGTCTTGTTCTATTAATCCATCTATACAGACCTCCATCAGGTTGCAAACTGAATATAATTTTTTTCTGCATCTACCTCTGAAAAAATATTTGGCCTTCTAGCAGCGTGTGGGTCTTTCTCTGTTAGTCCATCTATACTGACCTCCATCAGGTTGCAAACTGAATATAATTTTTTTCTGCATCTAGCTCTGAAAAAATATTTGGCCTTCTAGCAGTGTGTCGGACTTTCTCTATTAGTCCATCTATACTGACCTCCATCAGGTTGCAAATTTAAAATAATTTTTATCTGCATCTACAGTACCTCTGAAAAAATATTTGGGCTTCTAGCTGTGTGTGGGACTTGTTGTATTAGTCCATCTATACTGACCTCCATCAGGTTGCAAACTGAATATATTTTTTTCTGCATCTACCTCTGAAAAAATATTGGGCTTCTAGCTGTGTGTGGGACTTGTTGTATTAGTCCATCTATACTGACCTCCATCAGGTTGCAAACTGAATATTTTTTTTTCTGCATCTACCTCTGAAAAAATATTGGGCTTAAAGCTGTGTGTGGGTCTTGTTCTATTAATCCATCTATACAGACCTCCATCAGGTTGCAAACTGAATATAATTTTTTTCTGCATCTAGCTCTGAAAAAATATTTGGCCTTCTAGCAGTGTGTGGGACTTTCTCTGTTAGTCCATCTATACTGACCTCCATCAGGTTGCAAACTGAATATAATTTTTTTCTGCATCTAGCTCTGAAAAAATATTTGGCCTTCTAGCAGTGTGTCGGACTTTCTCTATTAGTGCATCTATACTGACCTCCATCAGGTTGCAAATTTAAAATAATTTGTATCTGCATCTACAGTACCTCTGAAAAAATATTTGGTCTTCTAGCTGTGTGTGGGACTTGTTGTATTAGTCCATCTATACTGACCTCCATCAGGTTGCAAACTGAATATATTTTTTTCTGCATCTACCTCTGAAAAAATATTGGGCTTCTAGCTGTGTGTGGGACTTGTTGTATTAGTCCATCTATACTGACCTCCATCAGGTTGCAAACTGAATATATTTTTTTCTGTATCTACCTCTGAAAAAATCTTGGGCTTCTAGCTGTGTGTGGGTCTTGTTCTATTAATCCATCTATACAGACCTCCGTCAGGTTGCAAACTGAATATATTTTTTTCTGCATCTACCTCTGAAAAAATATTTTTGCTTCTAGCTGTGTGTGGGACTTGTTGTATGAGTCCATCTATACTGACCTCCATCAGGTTGCAAACTGAATATATTTTTTTCTGCATCTACCTCTGAAAAAATATTGGGCTTCTAGCTGTGTGTGGGACTTGTTGTATTAGTCCATCTATACTGACCTCCATCAGGTTGCAAACTGAATATATTTTTTTCTGCATCTACCTCTGAAAAAATATTGGGCTTCTAGCTGTGTGTGGGTCTTGTTCTATTAATCCATCTATACAGACCTCCATCAGGTTGCAAACTGAATATAATTTTTTTCTGCATCTCCCTCTGAAAAAATATTTGGCCTTCTAGCAGCGTGTGGGACTTTCTCTGTTAGTCCATCTATACTGACCTCCATCAGGTTGCAAACTGAATATAATTTTTTTCTGCATCTAGCTCTGAAAAAATATTTGGCCTTCTAGCAGTGTGTCGGACTTTCTCTATTAGTCCATCTATACTGACCTCCATCAGGTTGCAAATTAAAATAATTTTTATCTGCATCTACAGTACCTCTGAAAAAATATTTGGGCTTCTAGCTGTGTGTGGGACTTGTTGTATTAGTCCATCTATACTGACCTCCATCAGGTTGCAAACTGAATATATTTTTTTCTGCATCTACCTCTGAAAAAATATTGGGCTTCTAGCTGTGTGTGGGACTTGTTGTATTAGTCCATCTATACTGACCTCCATCAGGTTGCAAACTGAATATATTTTTTTCTGCATCTACCTCTGAAAAAATATTGGGCTTCTAGCTGTGTGTGGGTCTTGTTCTATTAATCCATCTATACAGACCTCCATCAGGTTGCAAACTGAATATAATTTTTTTCTGCATCTAGCTCTGAAAAAATATTTGGCCTTCTAGCAGTGTGTGGGACTTTCTCTGTTAGTCCATCTATACTGACCTCCATCAGGTTGCAAACTGAATATAATTTTTTTCTGCATCTAGCTCTGAAAAAATATTTGGCCTTCTAGCAGTGTGTCGGACTTTCTCTATTAGTCCATCTATACTGACCTCCATCAGGTTGCAAATTAAAAATAATTTTTATCTGCATCTACAGTACCTCTGAAAAAATATTTGGGCTTCTAGCTGTGTGTGGGACTTGTTGTATTAGTCCATCTATACTGACCTCCATCAGGTTGCAAACTGAATATATTTTTTTCTGCATCTACCTCTGAAAAAATATTGGGCTTCTAGCTGTGTGTGGGACTTGTTGTATTAGTCCATCTATACTGACCTCCATCAGATTGCAAATTGAATATAATTTTTTTCTGCATCTAACCCAGCCAATAGTTTTGGCCTAATACCACAGTTTGGCCACTCAGCTCTGCTCGGTTACCATCCATTGTTTTTTTGTGCAAACAACTCCAGAGTTGTGAATTAGTTAACCACCAAAATGAGTGGAAAAAGGCCTGCTGCTGATGGAAAGGGGAATAGGCGTGTTGGGAAGGGGAAAAAAGGTTGTGTCCGTGGGGTAGGTGTTAAAGCAACAGTAACATCTGCAGAAGAAAGACCATCTTCCAGCCAAACTAAAATGTCTACTTCTTTTAGTGGACAATGTGATAAGATCCCTTTCTTACGGCCACGCCAATCGCTACAAATTCCAGATGAGGCACAAAAACAGCAGGTGCTTCAACGGATATCAAGTGCTCCTTTAAGTGGGCTCTCCTCCACATCAACTTCAACATCACAAATACTCCAGTCCTCAAAGGTGTCACCCCAATCGCACTTGCTTCCTCACAGCTCCCAAATCTCCAGCTGCCCGTCTGAGTATGAGGTAGAACAGATGGTTGAGTCTGCAGAGCTGTTTACTCATACTATAGCCTGGGAATCAGAGGTCGACTCCAGCGCTTCTGTGAATCCAGACGAGGAAATGATCTGCACTGATGCCCAGAATCTTTATGAGTCGGATCCAGGACCAGACGCAGAAGGTTCTGACCATAATGTAGACCCTCATTCCCAAACTGTAACTCCTGTTGGTGGAGACAATGAGGAAGACGATGATAAGACTCAAATACCTGATTGGAGCGACAACTTTAGTTATTTGTCAGGGCAGGAACAGGTTGGCTCTGAGGACGACGGGTGTGATAACGCACAGGGTGATGATGATGAGGTTGGAGATCCCACTTACTGTCAACCCACAGTCAGCCAAGAGATGAGGTCAGCAGAGGAGGTGGAGGAAGATGCTAGTGATGACGAGGTCAGGTTGCGCCTTCCTGGACAGAGACGTAGTACTGGAAGCACGTCAACAACTGCATCCTCAAACACAACTCTGCCTCTCACCACAAGTCGTGGTGGCTCTTCACGTCGCATGGGTGCTAAGCCTTGCATAGCCTGGGCATTTTTTCAGATCGATAAAGATGACCCAACTCGTGTTATCTGTAACATTTGTCAGCAAAAGCTAAGTAGAGGCCAAAAAATACATAGTTTGAGTACTTCATGCATGAACCGGCACATGGACATGAAGCATAAGTTGCAGTGGGAAGCTCAGTGTGCTACAATGCGGCCTAGCCGGCCGGGCCAACCACCATCTGCCATATCTTGTGCATCCGCGGCCTCTTCATCCTCTGTGACTGGGGGGACAGCAGTCACACCTGTTTTGGGGCGCAGACCTGCCACCTCTTTACCCGCAACAGCCAGCGTGATTGGCAGGTCATCATTTTCTTTGGAGGTGGGAACACCAGCTGGTGTTGAGCGCTGTCCGACATCGATAGCACCACCTTTGGATCAAGGCAACCTAACATGTCCGCCTGCATCTTCCTCACAGACCGGCAGTTTGCCGGGGACACCCTTATCAACCCCGTTTAAGCACAATAGCCAGCCCTCGGTCCCTCAGATGTGGACAAGTAAAAGATCATTTCCTCCTAGCCATGAGAAAGCTAAGAGGTTGAATTTCACCATCTGCAAGCTCTTGGCTACAGAAATGCTGCCTTTCCGCCTGGTGGACACAGAGGATTTTCGAGACCTTATGTCCGTCGCAGTGCCCCAGTACCAGATGCCCAGTCGGCACTACTTCTCAAAGAAAGGTGTGCCTGCGCTGCACCAGCATGTCGCACACAACATCACCGCTTCTTTGAGAAACTCTGTGTGTGACAGGGTGCATTTCACCACAGACACTTGGACGAGTAGGCATGGACAGGGGCGTTACATGTCGCTAACTGGGCACTGGGTAACTATGGTGACAGCAGGACAAGGGGCTGCTGTCCAAGTCTTGCCGTCCCCACGAGTTGTGCGTCAATCCTCTTTATGTCAAAGTTCCTCCACTGCTTCTGCCTCCTCAACCTCCTCTCGGTCTTCCACCTGCACCCAAAGCCTGTCTTGTCATGCCACAAGCTTTCTAACTGCGAAGAAGGGATCCTGCACACCTCCTTACTATGCTGGCAGTAGGGCTCAACGTCATCAGGCGATTTTTACATTGAAATGTCTGGGAAATGTGAGTCACACAGCTGAGGAGTTGTGGTCAGCTCTGGAGAACCAATTTCATGAATGGTTGTCTCCACTGGACCTGAAACCAGGGAAGGCCGTGTGCGACAATGCTGCAAACCTGGGTGCGGCCCTTCGCCGGGGCAATGTCACACACGTGCCTTGTATGGCTCACGTGTTGAACCTGGTTGTCCAGCAATTTTTAGCCCACTATCCCAGACTAGATGGCCTTCTGCAGAGGGCACGGTCGCTGTGTGCTCACTTCCGCCGTTCGCATCCCGCAGCTCAGCGACTTACATCTCTACAGAAGTCGTTGGGCCTGCCACTTCACCGGCTAAAATGCGATGTGCCTACCCGGTGGAATTCAACTCTGCACATGTTGCAGCGACTGTGGCAGCACCGACAAGCCCTGGTGCAATACGTTCTGACGTATAGCCTGGGCCAACGAGATTCAGAGGTGGGGCAAATCACGCTGGAGGAGTGGTCTCAGATCAGGGACCTATGCACCCTTCTGCACAGTTTTGAAATGGCGACGAAGATGTTTAGTGCTGACGATGCCATTATCAGCATGACTATTCCGGTGATTTACATGCTGGAGCACATGTTAAACAGAATTCGGAGTCAGGTGGTGGCACAAGAGGAGGTGGAGGAAGTAGAGGAGGAGGAGTTGTATGCGGAAGGGCTAACATCTGCAAGGTCCAGACGGTCGGCAGCACCAAGGCGGCAGGCATGTGAGGGTGGGGGAGATGGTTTTACCAGGGCGCATGGTAGCAGCCAAACTAGTGAGGAAGGTGCAGGAGCCCAGGAAGAAGTGGAGGACGAACTGATGGAAGACTCATCAGATGAGGGAGACCTTGATCACATTTCTGTTGTGCGAGGTTGGGGGGAGAGGACAGAGGAAGGAAGCATGATTGTTACCTCGCCACCAACACAACAGGGACTTGGTGCTCCTGGATGCGCAACACACATGAGTGCCTTCTTGCTGCACTACCTGCAACATGACCCTCGAATTGTGAGAATTAGAAATAATCCTGACTACTGGGTTGCCACACTGTTAGATCCCCGGTACAAAAGTAAATTTGCAGAAATTATTCCTGCCATAGAAAGGGATGCACGCATGCAGGAGTATCAGCAGAGACTGTTGCAGAATCTTACATGTGCTTTTCCACAAAATACCAGTGGTGCACGTAGTGAATCTCACAGTTCCAACTTGCCAACCGTGGGACCGTCAAGTGTTCAGCACTCAAACCGTAACAGAACCACAGTATCTGCTGGTAACATCAATTTTGCGGAATCATTTCACCACTTTTTTAGCCCATCCTTTGCAAGGCCACAGGAGACAAAAAGTCTGACACATAGTCAACGCCTAGAGACGATGGTACAGGAGTATCTCCAAGTAAACATTGAAGCCACGACTGTGTCACTGGACCCTTGCTCTTTTTGGGCTTCCAATCTGGATAAATGGCCGGAGCTAGCCACTTACGCCTTGGAGATCTTGTCATGCCCCGCAGCCAGCGTTCTGTCTGAACGTGTGTTCAGCGCTGCTGGTGGTGTGCTGACAGATAAGCGCACGCGGCTCTCCACTGATAATGTAGACAGACTCACGTTCATAAAGATGAACAAATCATGGATCCGAAATGACTTTTCTACCCCTGTGTCATCCTGGGGAGAGTAAAAGCTTGATGATTGGTTAAAATCACCCTACCAACCGTTTTAAGCTTTTAAATTACTAATCATGTTTATCTGTATCTTGACTGGAAAATAATTTGGGCTTTGTAGCAGTGTGCAGCACTGATCCTATTAGGCCATCTAAACTAAAGCTTCACCAGATTTAAAATTAAAAATAATTTTTAGCTGCATCTAGCCCGGAAGATAATTTTTGGGCTCCGAGATGCGCAAGACACATAAGTGCCTTCTTGCTGCACTACCTGCAGCATGACCCTCATATTGTCAGAATTCGAAGTAATCATGACTACTGGGTTGCCACACTCTTAGATCCCCCAAACTTTTCGATCAACATTTTCATTTTAATAAAGACCAAAAAAATGGTCATTTTTGAAATTATAAGCATTAGCAGGTTGTTAGAAACTGAAATCAAACAGTTTTCAACTCAAAACTTTATTCTAGGTGATGTTACATTTTCACATAGGACCCCTTGTTCGAAAGGAGCTTCTGAACTCTCTCGTCCATTGAATTTGTCAGGTTTTGGATGGTTTCTGCTTCAATTGTTTTGCATGAGGACAGAATACCCTCCCAGAGCTGTTGCTTAGATGTGAACTGCCTCCCGCCATCATAGACACTCCTTTTAATGATGCTCCAAAGGTTCTGAATGGGGTAGAGGTCAGGGGAGCATGGGGGTCACACCATAAGTTTGTCCCCTTTTATGCCCATATCAGCCAGAGATGCAGATGTTTTATGTGCAGCATGAGATGGTGCATTATCATGCAGAAAAATGATCTTGCTGTGAAATACACGGTTCTTCTTCTTGAACCATGGCAGGAAGTGCTGTTTGAGAAAATCCACATACATTAAGGAGTTCATCTTTAGCGCCTTCAGGGATCCTAAAGGGGCCGACAATCTCTCTCCCCATGATTCCAGCCCAAAACATTACTCCACCTCCTCCTTGTTGGCGCTGTAGCCGTGTTTGCGTGGGGTGTCCATCAACCAGCCATCCTCCACTCCATCCATCTGGACCATCGAGCGCTGCACGGCACTCATCCGTGAACAAAACTGTTTTGAAATCAGTCTTCATGTAATGTTTGGCCCACTGGAGCCGTTTCTGCTTGTGTGAAGTGGATAGAGGAGGTCGACAGGATGGCGTATGCAAAGCTGCAAACCTCTGAAGGACCCTGCATCTTGTTGTTCGGGGGACGTTGGAGGCACAAGCAGCTTGAAAAACTTGTCTGCTGCTATGACAAGGCTTTTTTGCCGCTGCTCTTTCAACCTGACGTAATTGCCTGTAGGAAAGAGTTCTCAATTTGCCCTTATCAGCACGCACACGTGTGTACTGTGAATCAGCTACATACTTCTTGATTGCCAGGACACTTCATCCTGATCATCGCACAATGTTGATTGTAGTCATGCCTTGACCTAAACACTCCACAATTTGTTGCTTCTCAGCAGCCGACACATCCTTTTTCTTTCCCATTTTGGCAGAAAATGTAGGCTGCTTAATAATGTGAGAGAGCCTTCTTAAGTAGTCTTGCCTTTCATTGGACACACCTGCCAAACTAATTAGCACAGGTGTCTGCAATTGCTTACAGTGATATAAAGAGCCCTGACACACATCACCATCAATGAGTTTAACTGACAAACAAACAAATTCTTCCCTTATCACTCCTAAACACTTTTTGCATAATAATTTGGAACGCAGTGTACATGTGCTTTTCCACAAAACACCAGCGGTTCACGTCGTGAATCTTACAGTTCTAACTTGCCAACCGTGGTCTGTATGGAGTTGTTCAATAAAGGGCCCAAAATTAAGATAACATAGATGGGAGAGGTCTCTATGAATAGGAATTCCTAAGTATTTGATACCCTGTGAGGGCCAGGCAAAGGGAAAGTTGGACTGGATGGAATCCTATATGGATTTGGGGAGGGAGACATCGAGGGCCTCAGACTTCGCTGCATTGATTTTAAAATTTGACCATGTAACAAAGTGATCTATTTCAGCCATAACAGCATGGATGGATATATGTGATTGAGTGATATATACTAGGACATCATCAGCAAATAGAGAGCACTTGTACTCGGTGCCTCCCACCTCAATCCACCTAATATTGGGGTTATGGCGAATTGATGAGAGCAGGTGCTCCGTCACTAGGATGTATAAGAGAGGGGACAGAGGACATCCCTGCCTTGTCCCATTGGTGATTGTGAAAGGTGATGAAAATGTTCTGACGCACCCCCTGGGCCTTGGAACACCCGGAGCCGGACCCTTTTTGGTGGATGCTGGTGGTTGTAGTCTTCGTGGCGGCGACCCGGTTCCGTGGCTCAGGGCGGTCAAACCAGTGGCGGAACTATTTATGTGGTTTTGATGTTTAAATGTACGACTACGCCACCCGTGGATTGCGGTCAGAGTGAACCGCCGCTACAGGGCTGACCGCTGAGGCTGGTGTTGTGGGTGCAGCAGAGCGTAGCATAACTCCCCACGGGAGGAGTATAGCCTCAGGGCAGTGTATGCGGAGGATGGGGGTGATGGTGCAGGGCAGCAGCAGTAACGACACGGAGTCAGTGATGCAGTTCAGGGCCTTTACTCACAGTTCTTATTATCCAGACCACGTCTGCAGGTAACGGCTGCCCACATCGTACTGTGCTCACCAGGTGAGGGGCTCAGACAACTCCCAGATAACTTTGGAGCACTTCACAGGACCCCCTTTGTGTGCCCTTTGTCTGGCCTTTCTTACCAACACTTCTGTCCGGCTGCCTCGGGCCTCCTCTTGGTAAACTTGGCGCCAGTTTCCCTGACCCTATGTGGTGCCTTCCTAGCGGGTGTAGCGAGGGGCTGCGCCACATAAAATGTCAGAGCCTCCGGTTTCTAGCTGAGGGTCGTTTCCTGCCTCTACTAGTTCGGGGACCGGTCTCCCCCTTTGGCCTGACCCCTCCACGCAGGTGGATTCGGGCGTGCGGTGGCGACTCGCCCGTCCGCACCCCTGGGATCCCTTCATTCCTCGTTCCTGGAGCCTTCTCCGCTCCTCTTCCTTCCTTCTCCCTCTTCCAGGCCTGGGCCTCTGTTACTAGGCCCGCCTCCGGAGCAGAGCTCATGCAGAGCCCCTGCTCCCTGCCACTTCTGCTCAGACTTCTCTGCACTGAACTAAGATGGTGCCCACCTTTTATACTCCCTTCTCAATGCACCCAGGAACTGCTTCCTCCCTGCTCCTGCACTACAGGGTTCCCCTTCCTCAGTGTTCCCTCCCCCCACTCCAGCCAGGGACAGGGACTGTCGTGCCCATCTCAGGGGCATATTGGTCGCCCTGCCCCATGGCAATGTGGTGTAATGCATGCAGGTGTCGGGTCCTGATCCACACTCCATCCTTACCTGAGAGTGAGATATCACACCTCTGGGTGAGGTGCAATACGTCTGTAGCAACCGAGCCCTCAGGGTGCTACAGTTCCATTTATCTTCAGCCTAGGTGACGTATTGTGATACAGGGCCGTGATTTTGGCTATAAAAGGGTCCCCTAGACCCCTACCCCAAGCTTTTTAAGAGAATCATATATGGCGTGCCAGGAGACTCTATGGAATGCTTTCTCAGCATCCAACGAGAGTATCTAATTACAAATTTTTAACTGCATCTAGCCCAGGAAATACTTTGTGCCTAGTAGCAGTGTCTGCTAGTCAGCGGATTATCCCGGCTGTTAAGCAAGCTACACCACCTGTAGTTTAGACACTTAATTTTTTCAAAGGAAATGCTTCGGGACCATGGGATACTTAGTGAAGAGCATCAGGAGGCACCCCAAGGCATAGGGGCTGGGACTGGCAGTAGGATGCCTTGCGGTGGACAGCCGAGCTCGATCCTTATAAAAGCTTTTTAACTGCAGCAGCTTTAGTGGACGCTACTGGAGCTGGCATTACGCGGCTGCTGGCATGAGACTTGCCCTCCAATAGATCCTTGTAAATGGATTTAAAGTGTATTCATTCAAATTAGAGAGACAATTTAAATTAAAAAGCTTAGAGCTGCCTCCACCACAGGGGGGCTCGCTCGACCCACCAGCGGACAGGCACCAGTATTGGGAGAGGGGGGCTGGCCATCAGGGTTCACCGCGGCTCAGGCACAAACCCGGCGACACGGAGGTGGCACGGGCAGGAGCGGACTGGCCGTGTAGGCTTCTCACTTTTTGGATTTTAGAAGGGCATGACATGCCTATATCTGTGTCTCCCCCTCCTTTTACTCCTCCACCTCTTTTATTTTCGCATGACTATATGTACTTGTCACTTTTCCATGTGTTAGTTATGTCTTCTGAGCAGTTTGTCAGCTTTTGTACACCTTTGAAGGTGTATTCTATGTGTTTCTATGTGTTTTTGTTTGCCTGCCATTGGTTTTAACGGTGTTCGAAGGTGTTCGACGAACAGTTCGACGAACAGTTCGGCGAACACACGGGTGTTCGACGAACCGAACCGAACTCGAACACTACGGGGGTGGCTCAACACTAGACACGGCCAGGCCGTTTCTGCCTGTGCGATCTCTGTGTCGCCAGGTTTGTGCCAGAGCTGCGGTGTACCCTGATGGCCAGCCCCCCTCTCCCAATACTGGTGCCTGTCCGCTGGTTGGTCGAGCGAGCCCCCCTGTGGTGGAGGCAGGTCTAAGCTTTTTAATTTAAATTGTCACTCTAATTTTAATGAGTACACTTTAAATCCTTTTACAAGGATCTATTGGAGGGCAAGTCTGATGCCAGCAGCCACCAGAATTACAGCTCCAGTAGCGTCCACTAAAGCTGCTGCAGTTAAAAAGCTTTTATAAGGATCGAGCTTAGCGGTCCACTTCAAGGCGTCCTACCGCCAGTCCCAGCCCCTGTGGCTTGGGGTGCCTCCCGATGCTCTTCACTGAGTGTCCCGGGGGCCCGAAGCATTTCCTTTGAAAAAATTAAGTGTCCAATCTACAGGTGGTGTAGCTTGCTTAACAGCTGTGATAATCTAATGAATAGCAGACACTGCTACTAGGCACAAAGTATTTCCTGGGCTAGATGCTGTTAAAAATTTGTAATTAGATACTCTCGTTGGATGCTGAGAAAGCATTCCATAGAGCCTCCTGGCACGCCATATATTATTCTCTTAAAAAGCTTGGGGTAGGGGTCTAGGGGACCCTTTTATAGCCAAAATCACGGCCCTCTATCGCAGTACGTCACCTAGGCTGAAGATAAATGGAACATTTTCATCACCTTTCATAATCACCAATGGGACAAGGCAGGGATGTCCTCTGTCCCCTCTCTTATACATGCTAGTGACGGAGCACCTGCTCTCATCAATTCGCCATAACTCCAATATTAGGTTGATTGAGGTGGGAGGCACCGAGTACAAGTGCTCTGCATTTGCTGATCATGTCCTAGTATATATCACTCAATCACATATATCCATCCCTGCTGTTATGGCTGAAATAGATCACTTTGTTACATGGTCAAATTTTAAAATCAATGCAGCGAAGTCTGAGGCCCTCGATGTCTCCCTCCCCAAATCCATACAGGATTCCATCCAGCCCAACTTTCCCTTTGCCTGGCCCTCACAGGGTATCAAATACTTAGGAATTCGTATTCATAGAGACACCTCTCCCATCTATGTTATCTTAATTTTGGGCCCTTTATTGAACAACTCCATACAGACCACGGTTGGCAAGTTAGAACTGTAAGATTCACTACGTGAACCACTGGTGTTTTGTGGAAAAGAACATTTACACTGTGTTCTAAATTATTATGCAAAAAGTGTTTAGGAGTGATAAGGTAAGAATTTTTTTGTTTGTCAGTTAAACTCATTGATGGTGAGGTGTGTCAGGGCTCTTTATATCACTGTAAGCAATTGCAGACACCTGTGCTAATTAGTTTGGCAGGTGTGTCCAATGAAAGGCAAGACTACTTAAGAAGGCTGTCACACATTATTAAGCAGCCTACATTTTCTGCCAAAATGGGAAATAAAAAGGATGTGTCGGCTGCTGAGAAGCAACAAATTGTGGAGTGTTTAGGTCAAGGCATGACTACAATCAACATTGCCAAGACACTTCATCCTGATCAACGCACAATCAAGAAGTATGTAGCTGATTCACAGTACACACATGTGCGTGCTGATAAGGGAAAATTGAGGACTCTTTCCTACAGGCAATTACGTCAGTTTAAAAGAGCAGTGGCAAAAAAGCCTTGTCATAGCAGCAGACAAGTTTTTGAAGCTGCTGGTGCCTCCAACGTCCCCCGAACAACAAGATGCAGGGTCCTTCAGAGGTTTGCAGCTGTGCGTAAGCCATCCTGTCGACCTCCTCTATCCAATGTACACAAGCAGAAAAGGCTCCAGTGGGCCAAACAATACATGAAGACTGAGTTCAAAACTGTTTTGTTCACCGATGAGTGCGGTGCAACGCTCGATGGTCCAGATGGATGGAGTGGAGGATGGCTGGTTGATGGACACCCCATGCAAACACGGCTATGGCGCCAACAAGGAGGAGGTGGAGTAATGTTTTGGGCTGCAATCATGGGGAGAGAGATTGTCGGCCCCTTTAGGATCCCTGAAGGGGTAAAGATGAACTCCATAATGTATGTGGAGTTTCTCAAGCAGCACTTCCTGCCATGGTTCAAGAAGAAGAACCGTGCATTCCGCAGCAAGATCATTTTCATGCATGATAATGCACCATCTCATGCACATAACACATCTGCATCTCTGGCTGATATGGGCCTAAAAGGGGACAAACTTATGGTGTGACCCCAATGCTCCCCTGACCTCAACCCCATTGAGAACCTCTGGAGCATCATCAAAAGGAGTGTCTATGATGGCGGGAGGCAGTTCACATCTAAGCAACAGCTCTGGGAGGGTATTCTGTCCTCATGCAAAACAATTGAAGCAGAAACCATCCAAAACCTGACAAATTCAATGGACGAGAGAGGTCAGAAGCTCTTTTCGAACAAGGGGTCCTATGTGCAAATGTAACATCACCTAGAATAAAGTTTTGAGTTGAAAACTGTTTGATTTCAGTTTCTAATAACCTGCTAATGCTTATAATTTCTTCATTTTTTTGTTCTTTATTAAAATGAAAAGGTCGATCGAAGAGTGTGGGGGATCTAAGAGTGTGGCAACCCAGTAGTCAGGATTATTTCGAATTCTGACAATCTGAGGGTCATGTTGCAGGTAGTGCAGCAAGAAGACACTTATGTGTCTTGCGCATCTAGGAGCCCCAAAATAATTTTCCGGGCTAGATGCAGCTAAAAATTATTATTAATTTGAAAGCTGATGGAGCTTAGTATAGATGGCCTAATAGAATCAGTACTGCAAACTGCTACAAGGCCAAAATTATTTTATAGGCAAGATAGAGATAAACATGATTAGTAATAATTTGAAATATGGTGGAGCTTAGTATAGTTATCCTAATAGAATCAGTGCTTCAAGCTGCTACAAGGCCAAAATTTTTTTACAGGCAAAATACAGATAAACATGATTAGTAATAATTTGAAATCTGGAGGAGTTAGTATAGATGGTCTAATAGAATCAGTACTGCAAACTGCTACAAGGTCAAAATTATTTTACAGGCAAGATAGAGATAAACATGATTAGTAATAATTTGAAATCTGGAGGAGCTTAGTATAGATGGCCTAATAGAATCAGTACTGCAAACTGCTACAAGGCCAAAATTATTTTACAGGCAAGATAGAGATAAACATGATTAGTAATAATTTGAAATCTGGTGGAGCTTAGTATAGATGGCCTAATAGAATCAGTACTGCAAACTGCTACAAGGCCAAAATAATTATACAGGCAAGATACAGATAAACATGATTAGTAATTTGAAAGCTTAAAACGGTTGGTGAGGTGATTTTAACAAATCATCAAGCTTTTACTCTCCCCAGGATGACACAGGGGTAGAAAAGTCCTTTCGGATCCATTATTTGTTCATCTTTATGAACGTGAGTCTGTCTACATTATCAGTGGAGAGCCACGTGCGCTTATCTGTCAGCACACCACCAGCAACACTGAACATACGTTCAGACAGAACGCTGGCTGCGGGGCATGACAAGATCTCCAAGGCGTAAGAGGCGAGCTCCGGCCATTTATCCAGATTGGAAGCCCAAAAAGAGCAAGGGTCCAGTGACACAGTCATGGCTTAAATGTTTACTTGGAAATACTCCTGTACCATTGTCTGTAGGCGTTGACTATGTGTCAGACTTCTTGTCTCCTGTGGCCTAGCAAAGGATGGGCTAAAAAAGTGGTGAAATGATTCCGCAAAATTGATGTTACCAGCAGATACTGTGTTTCTGTTACATTTTGAGTGCTGAACACTCGACGGTCCCACGGTTGGCAAGTTGGAACTTGGAGATTCACTACGTGCACCACTGGTGTTTTGTGGAAAAGCACATGTAAGATTCTGCAAAAGTCTCTGCTGATACTCCTGCATGCGTGCATCCCTTTCTATGGCAGGAATAATTTCTGCAAATTTACTTTTGTACCGGGGATCTAACAGTGTGGCAACCCAGTAGTCAGGATTATTTCGAATTCTGACAATTCGAGGGTCATGTTGCAGGTAGTGCAGCAAGAAGGCACTCATGTCTCTTGCGCATCCAGGAGCACCAAGTCCCTGTTGTGTTGGTGGCGAGGTAACAATCATGCTTCCTTCCTCTGCCCTCTCCCCCCAACCTCGCACAACAGAAATGTGATCAAGGTCTCCCTCATCTGATGAGTCTTCCATCAGTTCGTCCTCCACTTCTTCCTGGGCTCCTGCACCTTCCTCACTAGTTTGGCTGCTACCATGCGCCCTGGTAAAGCCATCTCCCCCACCCTCACATGCCTGCCGCCTTGGTGCTGCCGACCATCTGGACCTTGCAGATGTTAGCCCTTCCGCATACAACTCCTCCTCCTCTACTTCCTCCACCTCCTCTTGTGCCACCACCTGACTCCGAATTCTGTTTAACATGTGCTCCAGCATGTAAATCACCGGAATAGTCATGCTGATAATGGCATCGTCAGCACTAAACATCTTCGTCGCCGTTTCAAAACTGTGCAGAAGGGTGCATAGGTCCCTGATCTGAGACCACTCCTCCAGCGTGATTTGCCCCACCTCTGGATCTCGTTGGCCCAGGCTATATGTGAGAACATATTGCACCAGGGATTGTCTGTGCTGCCACAGTGGCTGCAACATGTGCAGAGTTGAATTCCACCTGGTAGGCACATCGCATTTTAGCCGGTGAAGTGGCAGGCCCAACGACTTCTGCAGAGATGTAAGTTGCTGAGCTGCGGGATGCGAATGGTGGAAGTGAGCACACAGCGACAGTGCCCTCTGCAGAAGGCCATCTAGTGGGGATAGTGGCCTAAAAATTGCTGGACAACCAGGTTCAACACGTGAGCCATACAAGGCACGTGTGTGACTTTGCCCCGGCAGCATTGTCGCACACGGCCTTCCCTGGTTTCAGGTCCAGTGGAGACAACCATTCATGAAACTGGTTCTCCAGAGCTGACCACAACTCCTCAGCTGTGTGACTCACATTTCCCAGACATTTCAAAGTAAAAACCGCCTGATGATGTTGACCCCTGCTGCCAGCATAGTAAGGAGGTGTGCAGGATCCCTTCTGCGCAGTTAGAAAGCTTGTGGCATGATCAGACAGGCTTTGGGTGCAGGTGGAGGACCAAGAGGAGGTTGAGGAGGCAGAAGCAGTGGAGGAACTTCGAGATAAAGAGGATTGATGCACAACTCATGGGGACGGCAAGACTTGGACAGCAGCCCCTTGTCCTGCTGTCACCATAGTTACCCAGTGCCCAGTCTGCGACATGTAACGCCCCTGTCCATGCCTACTCGTCCAAGTGTCTGTGGTGAAATTCACCCTGTCACACACAGAGTTTCTCAAAAAAGTGGGGATGTTGTGTGCGACATGCTGGTGGAGCGCAGGCACACCTTTCTTTGAGAAGTAGTGCCGACTGGGCATCTGGTACTGGGGCACTGCGACGGACATAAGGTCTCGAAAATCCTCTGTGTCCACCAGGCGGAAAGGCAGCATTTCTGTAGCCAAGAGCTTGCAGATGGTGAAACTCAACCTCTTAGCTTTCTCATGGCTAGGAGGAAATGGTCTTTTACTTGTCCACATCTGAGGGACCGAGGGCTGGCTGTTGTGCTTAGACGGGGTTGAGAAGGGTGTCCCCGGCAAACTGCTGGTCTGTGAAGAAGATTCAGGCGGACATGTTAGGCTGCCTTGATCAAAAATTGGTGCTATTGATGTCGGAGAGCGCTCAACACCAGCTGGTGTTTCCACCTCCAAAGAAAATGATGACCTTGCAATCACTGGCTGTTGCGGGTAAAGAGGTGGCAGGTCTGCGTCCCAAAACAGGTGTGACTGCTGTCCCCACAGTCACAGAGGATGAAGAGGCCGCGGATGCACAAGATGTGGCAGACGGTGGTTGGCCCTGCCGGCTAGGCCGCATTGTAGCACAGTGAGCTTCCCACTGCAACTTATGCTTCATATCCAGGTGCCAGTTCATGCATGAAGTACTCAAACTATGTAATTTTTGGCCTCTACTTAGCTTTTGCAGACAAATGTTACAGATAACACGAGTTGGGTCATCCTTATCGATCTGAAAAATTGCCCAGGCTATGCAAGGCTTAGCACCCATGCGACCTGAAGAGCCACCACGACTTGTGGTCAGAGGCAGAGTTGTGTTTGAGGATGCAGTTGTTGACGTGCTTCCAGTACTACGTCTCTGTCCAGGAAGGCGCAACCTGACCTCGTCGTCACTAGCATCCTCCTCCACCTCCTCTGCTGACCTCATCTCTTGGCTGACTGTGGGTTGACAGTAATTGGGATCTCCAACCTCGTCATCATCACCCTGTGTGTTATCACACCCGTCGTCCTCAGAGCCAACCTCTTCCTGCCCTGACAAAAAACTCAAGTTGTCGCTCCAATCAGGTATTTGAGTCTCATCATCGTCTTCCTCATTGTCTCCACCAACAGGAGTTACAGTTTGGGAACGAGGGTCTACATTATGGTCAGAACCTTCTGCGTCTGGTCCTGGATCCGACTCATAAAGATTCTGGGCATCAGTGCAGATCATTTCCTCGTCTGGATTCACAGAAGCTCTGGAGCCGACCTCTGATTCCCAGGCTATAGTATGAGTAAACAGCTCTGCAGACTCAACCATCTGTTCTACCCCATACTCAGACGGGCAGCTGGAGACTTGGGAGCTGTGAGGAAGCAAGTGCGATTGGGGTGACACCTTTGAGGACTGGAGTATTTGTGATGTTGAAGTTGATGTGGAGGAGCACTTGATATCCGTTGAAGCACCTGCTGTTTTTGTGTCTCATCTGGAATTTGTAGCGATTGGCGTGGCCGTAAGAAAGGGATCGTATCACATTGTCCGCTAAAATAAGTAGACATCTTAGTTTGGCTGGAAGATGGTCTTTCTTCTGCAGATGTTACTGTTGCTTTAACACCTACCCCACGGACACAACCTTTTTTTCCCTTCCCAACACGCCTATTCCCCTTTCCACCAGCAGCAGGCCTTTTTCCACTCATTTTGGTGGTTAACTAATTGACAACTCTGGGGTTGTTTGCACAAAAAACGATGGATGGGAACCGAGCTGAGCTGAGTGGCCAAATTGTGGTATTAGCCCAAAAGGATTGGCTGGGTTAGATGCGGTAAAACAATTTTATTACATACACAGGTGGTGGAGCTTAGTATAGATGGACTAATAGAATAAGTCCCACACACTGCTACAAGCCCAACATTTTTTTCAGAGCTAGATGCAGATAAAAAATATTTTTAATTTGCAACCTGGTGGAGGTTATTATAGATGGACTAATGGAACAAGTCCCACACACTGCTACAAGCCCAAATTTTTTTTCAGAGCAAGATGCAGATAAAAATTATTTTTAATTTGCAACCTGGTGGAGGTTAATATAGATGGACTAATAGAATGATGCTATACCCAAAAGGTTTTACTTGGCTAGGTGCAGTAAACAAATTTGTATTCTATACACAATTGGTGTAGCTTGCAGCACAGATAGGCTACTCCACTGACTAACACACACTGTAAGAGGCCAAAAAGGATTTGCTTAGCTAGATTTAGCCAAATGCTGTGAAAAAAAACTTGCACAGCACTGGCACAGACCTGCCTGGCAAAAAGTCCTAGGAAATGCTGCAACCTAGTCCTCAAAAGGAATGCAATTACAAGTAGACCCTTCTCCCAACCTATCTATTTAAGAGCACAGGCCTGCCTGGCCAAATGTCCAAGGAAATGCTGTAACCTATCATAGAATCATAGAATCATAGAATGGTAGAGTTGGAGGGGACCTCCTGGGTCATCTGGTCCAACCCCCTGCTCAAAGCAGGATTCACTAAATCATCTCAGACAGATGTCTGTCCAGCCTCTGTTTGAAGACGTCCATTGAAGGGGAACTCACCACCTCTCGTGGCAGCCTGTTCCACTCATTAATCACCCTAACTGTCAAAAAGTTTTTTCTAATATCTAATCTGTGTCTCCTCCCATTTAGTTTCATCCCATTGCTTCTAGTCTTTCCTTGTGCAAATGAGAATAAAGATGATCCTTCTACAATGTGACAGCCCTTGACATATTTGTAGACAGCTATTAAGTATCCTCTCAGTCTTCTTTTTAGCAAGCTAAACATTCCCAAATCCTGCAACCGTTCCTCATAGGACATGGTTTGCAGACCAGTCACCATTCTGGTCGCTCTTCTCTGAACTTGCTCCAGTTTGTCTAAGTCTTTTTTAAAATGTGGTGCCCAAAACTGTACACAGTATTCCAGATGAGGTCTGACCAAAGAGGAGTAAAGACCGATAATGACTTCACGTGATCTAGACTGTATGCTTCTGTTAATACATCCCAGAATTGTATTTGCCTTTTTTGCTGCTGCATCACACTGTTGACTCATGTTCAGTCTATGATCTATTAGTATACCTAAATCTTTTTCACATGTACTGTTGCTTAGCTCTATTCCTTCCATTCTGTATATGCTTTTTTCATTTGTATTACCCAGATGTAGTACTTTGCATTTTTCCCTGTTAAAAACCATTCTGTTGGTTGCTGCCCACTGCTCCAGTTTATTTAGGTCTTTTTGAATCCTCTCTCTCTCTTCTCTAGTATTAGCTATCCCTCCTAGCTTTGTGTCATCAGCAAATTTAATCAGTTTACCCTCAATTCCTTCATCTAAATCATTGATAAAGATGTTGAACAATACAGGTCCCAGGACGGAGCCCTGTGGTACCCCACTTGAGACATTCATCCAGCTGGATGTGAAGCCATTTACAACCACCCTTTGAGTCCGATCACTAAGCCAGTTATGAATCCACCTAACAGTTGCCTGGTCCATTGCATACTTGGTCAGTTTTTCAATAAGGATGGTGTGAGATACTTTGTCAAATGCTTTGCTGAAGTCAAGATATACTATATCTACAGCATTTCCCTGATCCACCCAGTCAGTGATTCTGTCATAGAAGGAAATTAAGTTAGTCTGACATGACTTGTTAGTTACAAACACATGCTGACTCTGGTTAATCACTTCATTCTTATCCATGTACTTACATACATGTTGTTTAATAATTTGTTCAAAGATCTTTCCTGGTATAGAAGTCAGACTCACCGGCCTATAGTTCCCTGGGTCCACCTTCTTCCCCTTTTTGAAGATAGGAACAACATTTGCTCTTCTCCAGTTTTCTGGGACTTCTCCTGTTCTCCAAGAATTTTCAAAGATTATGGAGAGTGGTTCTAAAATTTCTTCTACGATCTCCTTCAGTACTCTGGGGTGTAATTCATCTGGACCTGGAGACTTGAACTCATTTATGTTAGCTAAATATTCCCTCACAATCTTTCTGTTTACAGATAACTTGGATTCCTCTATTCCTTTAAAAGGACAGTGAAGATCAGTTGATGTTACATTTTCTTTCTGAGAGAAAACAGATGCAAAATAGGAATTAAAAAGTTTGGCCTTCTCAACATCCTCTCTTACCATTTCTCCATTTTCATCCTGTAAAAATCCTATAGCATCTTTGACTTTTCTTTTACTTTTGACATACCCCAAAATCCTTTTTTATTGCTTTTGATATCTCTTGCAAGCCTTAATTCATTGTCAGCTTTAGCTAACCTGATACGTGCCCTAGAGGATCTGCAGACTGCATTATAATCTTCTTTAGATATGCCTCCCTCTTTCCATTTAATAAACATTTCTTTCTTTCTTTTTAGCATGTGTTTAAGTTCTGTGTTCATCCATCCTGGTTTCCTTAAATGCTTCCCATTCTTCCTACTTTTCGGGATTGTTAACGATTGTGCTTTGAGAATCTCATTTTTAAAAATTTCCCATCCTTCCTGGATATTTTTGTCCTTAAGGACATCCAGCCATTGAATCCCTCCTATTCTCTTTCTGAGTCTCTTAAAATCTGCCTTTCTAAAATCTAACCTTGAAGTTTGAGTCTTCACATGTCTTCCTCCTTTAGTTATCCAAAATTCTATAATAGCATGATCGCTGCCTCCTAGGGTCCCAGCCACCTTTACCTCCTCAACCATTTCCTCCCTGTTTATAAGGATTAGATCCAAAGTAGCAGATCCCCTTGTTTTCTCCCCTACCTTTTGGAAGATAACGTTGTCAGCAAGAGAGGATAAGAATTTGCTTGACCTGTTAGTTTTACTTGAGAGAGATTCCCAACAAATGTCTGGATAGTTGAAATCTCCCATGACCACTACGTCATATTTGTTGGCGAACTTGGTCATTTGATACATAAAGAGTTCATCCATATCTTCAGCTTGCCCAGGTGGCCTGTAGTAAATGCCTACAATGGTGTCCTTTCCGTTGTTCTCTCCTTGTATTCTTACCCAAACAGTTTCCACAGAACTCCCAGTCTCTGAAGCTTCAATCTCTGTGCAGATATACGCTTTTCTAACATACAATGCGACACCTCCTCCTCGTTTATCAAGTCTGTTTCTTGCAAATAAGTTGTATCCTTTTAGCCTTTTATTCCAATCATGTGTATCGTCCCACCAAGTTTCAGTGATTCCAATGACATCATATTTCTTTTCCTGCATTAGTAGTTCCAATTCTCCTTGTTTGTTGCCCATGCTTTGTGCATTTGTATAAAAACATTTTAGTTTGTGATTGGTTTCTCTTCCTCCCATATTTTTATTATTTAAATTGTTTTGTCTTTGTTCTTCCTTTCCACTTCCAGTAGCAGAGATCTCAATAGTATTTGTCAGTTGTATGGCTTTTTCTGGCCTTTTGCTTCCCTTCCCACATTGTTCTAGTTTAAAGCTCTCCTGATGAGTGTAGCAAGGCGACTTCCAAATACATGTTTTCCAGTCTTCGTAAGGTGCACCCCATCTCTAGCAAGTAGTCCATCGTATAGGTAATTCATTCCGTGATCCAGAAATCCAAATCCTTGTTGACAGCACCATCGACGTAGCCAGTTGTTCACCTGTAGAATCTTATTCCAGCTCATTGTTCCATGGCCATCCACTGGGAGGATGGATGAGAAGACCACCTGCGCTCCCAATTCTTTCACTTTCTTGCCTAAGTCTTCAAAGTCACTGCAGATGGTTACCAGGTCCTTTCTTGCGGTGTCATTTGTCCCCACAGGTATTAGCAGGAATGGGTAGTGATCTGTAGATCTGAAGAGTCTTGATATCCTGTCAGACACATCTTTAATTTTTGCTCCTGGAAGACAGCACATTTCTCTTGAGGTTATGTCTGGTCTGCAGATAGCGGCCTCTGTTCCTCTTAACAGGGAATCCCCCATGACCACCAATCTCTGTTTTTTCTTCACAACATTCTTGTTTCTCCATCCAGGAGGATTCTGAGGGCTTACAAGGTTATTCATTGCTGGCAAAGTCTTATTTTGCTGTATTTCTTCATGGTTTCTCCTGCGTGAGAGCCTGGTACTGGTTCCTGAGCAGTATGGGTGCTGACTGCCTCTCGATCCTCCTGCTTCTGTGGGTCACATGCTTCCATTCCTCTGTTTCGTCAGGTGCAGTTCGAATTTCTTCTCTTTCTGAATCATGAAGAGATAATTCTGCTCTGTCTAAGAACTCTTCACCTTCCTTAATGATTTTCAAGGTAGTTAACCTCTCTTCTAGATTTCGCAACTTTTCCTCCAACAGGGACACAAGCTTGCATTTCTGGCATGTGAAGTTTGGCTTTTCCACTGGCAAGTCTGTGAACATGTAGCAGGATATGCAGCTCACCAAATGGCTCCTGGACTCTTCCATGTTCTTACTGTTAATGTTCTGGAAACAGTGAAAAAACCTTTAAAAAAAAGCTTCAAAATGCGCGCGCCTACAGGCGCGCAGTTTACCGATGTCCTCTTTTCAGCTCCAACAGTCAAAATCCAGTGTTCTTTGAGCTCGCGGAGACTCTTCACTTACCCCAAAATGCAGTGGGAATATGCAAATTATCTCCTCAGGACTCCTCCCCTGGTTTACCGATGTCCTCTTTTCAGCTCCAACAGCCAAAATCCAGTGTTCTTTGAGCTCGCGGAGACTCTTCACTTACCCCAAAATGCAGTGGGAATATGCAAATTATCTCCTCAGGACTCCTCCCCTGAAAAGGACTGCAATTACAAGTAGACCCTACTCCCAACCTATCTATTTAAGAGCACAGACCTGCCTGATAAAAGTTGTTAGAAATGATGTAACCTAGTCCTCAAAAGGACTGAAATCACAACTATTCCCTACTCCCAAGCTATCTGTAGATTTGTGCGAAAATTGGCTTGAAATGAACACTCAAAGTATAGCACACACTGCAACAGCAGTGCCATCTAACACGCAGCTGCAGCAGTGAGAAAATGGTGGCTACGTGGAAAATGGCTGGGTCTTATAGGGCAAGGACATGTGACATACACTGCCAATGACACATGCCCTTGCTTGTGTGAAAAAAAGCAGTTCGCTCCATGTGTGCGCTGCTGATAGGCTGACAGATTGCACCTCCCCACTGTAAATGCGGGAAAGAGAAAAAAAATGGAGATCTTCATTATTTATGCAGAGATCCATCCCCTGCCCCTCCCCCCACCCCGCTGTACACTCAAACTGTGTATTAACATTAATTTTCAGCATTACTAAGAAAAAATCCAGTTATGATTTTGGTGCACGAACAGTTATCGAACATAACCTCGAGCAGCCGGATTTTTTTCAAATCATTCGTGTTCGCCGTACGGCTCGAACACCGCCCAAAACAGCTCGAATTTGAGATTGGCGAACAGTTCGAGTCGAACACCGCTCATCTCTAATCTTCACATGCGCCAAGGATCACTAATGATGGGCACACTTTTAGGCAGTGACCTGGGAGTCAGAGATGCTTCCTGACGTCTTCCCCATGCTATTCCCATGTCTTTTCAGCACTGTATGCATGTGTCTGATGATGTGTCACACACCACATGGCCAGATAAGGTTGTAAAATGTTAAAATGACATTTCCTGGTGAATGCATTTGTCTTGGTTGAAAGCAATGCAAAAGTGCAAAAACGCATCAAAAACGCTACGTGTGAACATAGCCCAAGTTTTGGAGTAGTATTTTTGTTTTTGGTTATTTATTTTGCCTTATATACAAGTCATTTCCCTGGAAAAGATGTTCCTCAACATATTTCCCAGGAAAATCAATTTTAGTTTCGTTTTTGTATGTTTTATTTTGAGTCCGTAAAAGTGGCGTAATACTCTGACCACGTTGTTGACAGCAGTGATCTGGGAGTCAGAGATGCTTCCAGGCGTCTTCCCCATGCTGTTCTCATGTCACTTGAGCACTGTTCCTATCAATTCTGGCAATTTTTAGACCCTCTGCAGACCGCCGGAGGGAGCCGCCTGAAAAATGCTCAAGTTTCCCATAGACTTACATTGGGCTCGTTGCTCGGGTCGAGCACCCGAGTATTCCAATTTGCTCAACCCGAGCAATGAGTACCCAAGCATTTTAGTGCTCGCTCATCACTAGTTAAGATACTTTTTCTGTCTAACCCTCATTCATATTTGTTGAGCCACTACATTTTAAAAAAACAATGCTATTCCAACCATGGCCAAGGTACACTATGGAAAAGGTATTTAAGTTATTATATCAGTCTAGAAAGAGTTACAAACTTATTGCTAAGCCGCAAGAGCCTAAAACTATTGTAAAACCTATTACCTCTAAATTTAGACTTGAATCAAGGGTGAATCTTCCCATGAGTGGCTACCAAGTCAAAAGTTCAATAGTGACAACTCATCAGGAAAATCCCAAAACATCCAGGTCCCTCTAGCCTTAGCTAAGGTCATGGTCTATACAATGATCAATAAGAAAGAGATTGGGCAAAAACTGAACTTATTAGAAAATGGCAGGTTGGAAAACACTACTACCAAGAATAACACCAATGATTTTCTCCCATTTTCAGACGAACGATTGGATGATTTCCCAAAGTGTAGTGATTAAATATGCTAAATCTATAATGGTTTAAATCAAAAGTGGAACTTTTGCTTAGTAAGACCAAATATAGTCATTGTTATGGTGATGAAATGAAATTGTCAAAAAAAACACTTAAGCTTTCAAAATGTGAATTATGCTACAGTAAACCACATTACCGTGAATAGTCATGGATTGGCAACAGCAGTGAACATGCAACAGTGAAGTTGTCAATAACAAAGAGGAAGGTCATCATTAGGAGATCGATTAGAATGTGACAGGTCAGAGGACAAATTAGTAACAGAATCATTAAAAATCCAAGAAACCGAATGAGGAGTTACACAACAGGTACCAAGCCAACAAAGTAAAAGATAAGGCAAAAGTTAAGGCAGGTGTGTGACAAGAAAGGCCGAAATCAGAATCAGGATCAAACACAGTAGTCACTAGTAATGCACAGGAACAAGAGCCAGGGATGGGATCCACCTCAATAAGAAGGCAAAGCATGGTATGGTTTCTTTCTTGAGAAGCGTTTGCCTTAAATTCTGTTGATACTGTAAAACATGCAGTGCTGCTTGAATTTTATGAACTCTTATAAATTTTCCTTATTCTTGCATATATTTGACCTGAAATTACATCAAATTTCGACACAAGTCCTAAAAGTAGATAAAGGGTACCAAATTAAACAAATGAGTCAAAAGTATGTGAACTTTTGCTTTCAGTATTTGGTGTAACCCCCTTTGTGCAGCAGTAACTGCATCAAAACATTTCCAGTAATTGTTGATTCATAGAGATGAGTGAGCACTAAAATGCTCAAATGCTTGTTACTTGAACCGAGCAATTTCTAATACTCGAGTGCATGTTTCAAGCAACGAGTATAATGGGAGTCAATGGGAAATCCGAGCATTTTCCGGCAGACCCTACCAAGAGGACTGGGGGGCAGTGAAATTGTTGAAATGGAAGGGAAAAGTGCTGAATGGAAGGAGAACAGCATGGAGAAGACTTCTGGAAGCATCTCTGACTTCCAGATCGCTGTTGAGAACAATAGTTCTTCACATTCAAAATCGACCAGAAATTGAAGTTTACAAGAAGAAAAAATGTTAAGAAACATTTTTCTCTGTATAATGACATGTATATATGGCAACATTTAAAAAGAATTAAAAATATATATAATTTAAGTAAATCAAATTTGAAATTTTTATTAAAAAATTGGAAATTTCAGTGTCATTTATGAAGGAAGCAAGAAGTGCCAAAAATTAGGAACTCAGATACACCCAGTGTTAGACATAAAGGAGGGCCTCATGCACATTCTGTTCAAATTGTCATGTAGTGGTACTATTAGACTCATAAAGGCTATGCAATAAATGCAAATCCTGCCCAAAATTACAAGCAGAGTCATCCATACACCCTTGAAAGCACCAACTGTAGTGCCTAGATCAAATATTGTGAACAAAGTGTAGTTGTCGTACTCTTACACTCAAAAAAGCTGAGCACACAGTGTAAAACTTACCAGTAATTACAAGCTGGGTCATCCATACACCCTTGAAGGCACCAACTGTTGTGCCTCATAAAAAATTAAGAAAGTGTATGTTAGGAGGAGCGGTTGCAAACAACTTTATTTAATGGAACGCAACCGACCCCGGGGTCCGCGATGCAGCCTAGAGGACTGCTGCCGAACACTTTCCGGGTGGAAAGGCAAACGACAACTAAATAATAAACCCTTCCGTGTTTACTTCACACTGGACAGTGTATAGCGGTACGCTCTATCTCCGTTTACAGCACGGAGGAGAGAGCGACCGGCGACGCACCTAGCAATTATCTTAGCCCTTCGTGTTAATGCACACGGAAGGGTAAGACGGTTCGCACAATCTCCAAGAACCACAGGGAGACGTGTGACTGGACTATGAGCAGTAGCCCTGTCTACGGTACAGGTGCTACGCTATAGGAGACGGCGCTAGCGTGCGGGTGTGATTCCCGCCGGGTATTCGAGCACTCAGCCGGCATGCTACCGGACTGAGCAAACCCGCTCTAATTAGCACACAGGCGGCTCGGGGTGTAAGGCGAACCCCCTAGTTAGAGCCAGTTAGCGAGGCGAAGCTACCTGCCTACTTTTTCTACCTGCCTAGCTAAAGCTATGGCTCTTCGAGGAGCCCAGAGTAAGCGTGCACACCACAAACAGCTAGCTCAAATGATCTGAGCGCGCCGCCATGTTTGTGGGCGGGCCTTTTAAAGATTAAGCCCTGCCCCACTGTCGCACCATTGGTGACAACACCCGTGACCAATCAGGCGGTGCCAGGTCACCGGGTCAGGTGGGTGACAACCCACCAATCATGATCCGCCAGGTCACGGACATGCTCAGTGCGGCAAATCCTGGACTTTGATTCCGCAAGCCCTGTCTCCCTCTGCAACCAAGGCTTAACATTGCTAGGCACAACTACCTGGGAGGCAAACAGTGCTTGCGGACCAGCTAGGCGTTGGGGCTGATGGCGCTGCTGAGCAGCATCAGCCCTAGCTGGACTGAAATGGGAGACCAGAGAAGGTCCTGGACCCATTTTGAATCCAGCACCAGACCGACACCTAACAATGTACTTGTGGTACTTCTACACTAATAAAGGCTTTGCACAAAGTGCAAAGACAGGAAAAACTTAGAAGTAGGGTCATCCAGTCATTCATAGACCATTGAAGGCACCAACTTATGTGCCTTATTCAAATGCGCGTACTTCCACCAATCACGAGCGTTCCCCGCAGCCGCTAACGTCACGTCCGGCATAGTTACCGGATATGGCCATCATGTCTATCAAACTCCTGTTTGCTGATTGGCCATAGCCTCCTTCCGATCCCGCCCACCTTCTAGTTACACACGGCGCTTTCCCTCACAGCACTATGCCGGTCATTAGCGGTGGATACCGCATGCCATCACTTCCACTCCATCTGCGCCCAGGTATAGCAGGATCTTCCAGGTATGACTGACCAGCTTAGCGTCTTCCACTATTCTAGGCTATCTCACTGAAACCACCAATGTCCCTTGTGTCCACAGGTTCCACTCTTAGAACACAGCGTTCTTCTATTCTATTTTCTATTCCCCCATTCCACACTCAGTAAGTGTTCATTGGCTATATATTGTATATATTGCACAGCTTTGATATTGTTGACAGAATCTGCTAAATGCATTTAACTAATTGTAGCACAATTTTGACCTATGTTATCACACTTGTATTTTGGCTTTCATTTGTATAAGCGACGATTTCTCTTTTTGATTTTTTCTGCAGTACACTGATGAAGGTCCAATTATCGGACCGAAACGTATATGTGGACTGCTCTTATAATAAAAAATTCAATTAATTTCTAACCATTGGTGTGCCGAGATTTTACTATTGTTACTACGGTGTTGGATCCTACTCGTGCACCCCGGTCCAGTTGTGCTGCGTTTTTCTCTACATTATTCAAATATTGAACATTAAAAACACTTTATGTGCTGTCATCTGGTGGTGTGGAAGAGTTGGGTCTAATCTAGGTTATGCTCACTGCTATCAGAGTGAGCCTGTCAGCACTTTCTGTTGATAGGTGAAAGTGCCTTTCTGTTATGACCACCCGCTGGCACTAAAAACTTGCTTAGACAAGACGCTAGTGGCATGGTAGCACAACACCTCCAAGTCATAGAGGGAAAGCTCATGCCAGGTGTCCAGCTTTGAGATCCAATAGCTGAAAGTCGTAGAGAAATGAGGGAGTACTCTGGTTTTGTCGGCCAGGTATTGCTTAACCATATTTAAAAAATGTTCTCTCCTTGTTAAAAATACCAGGTCATCATGGCATGGATGCTGGGAGGATGCAATGAAATTGTCCCAGGCTTTTGACAGTATACCCCTGCCTCTGCTGTGTGTCTCCCTCGCCTCTCCTTGGTTGGCCAAGGAAGCTTTCCTCCTACCGCTAGCATTGTCTGATGAAATTTTTTTCAATATATTTTCCAAAATGGCCCTCTGGTAGAGCACCATTTTACAAGACCTCTCCACCTCAAGAAGAAGAGATGCAAAGTTCTACTTGTAGCCTGGATCTAGCAGGGTGAACAACCAGTACTCTTTTTTGGACAAGATGAATGTAATATGAGGGTCACGGGAAAGGCAATTGTATATAAAGTCTGCCATATGTGCCAAGGTCCCTATAGCCAACACTTTCCCATCTCCACCATGATGACTACTCTCCATCTCCTCTTTTACCTCCATCTCTTCCTCCTTAGTCCCCTCCTCAGACCATCCACGTAGGAGAGACGGGACGAAGCTTGTGTGAGTACTAGCCTCTTTTGCACTAGCCAGCTCCTGTTCCTCCTCCTCTTCTTCGGTTTCCACCTCCTCATTGTTACCCAGATGAGGCTGGAAAGTTTCTCCCTGTCTCATTTCTTCCACCATCTCCACCTGGTCCACATGCAAAGCTTCATGTTTAATTGTCAGCAGCGACTGTCTAATTAGGCACAGAAGCGGGTTCATTGCGCTGATGATGTCGTCAATGCTGCTCACCAGCTTTGTGGAGTCCTCAAAGTCTTGGAGAGCTGCACAAATGTCAGACATCCATGCACACTCTTCATTTGTTATGTGTGGAGAAAAGAAAGCACCTAATAATCTATGGATGAGCAATAAATTACCGAAAAGTTTTTTAACGCTTTTTTGGAGAGTTATATACCTCCAAAATGTGTCCCAGAGCACATAATAGTATATAGATGAGTAATTGAATACAAAAAAAATGTTGAATCTTTTGTGAGGGTTACATACCACCAAAATGTAACAGAAATCATGCAATACTACTCTATGGATGAGCAATATAGTGCCGAAAAAAATGTGATCGCTTTTTTGGAGTTTTATATATCGCCAAAATATACGCCAGAACACTTAATAGTATATAGATGAGTAATTGAATACAGAAAAATTTTTGAACGCTTATTTTGAGGGTTATATACCACCGAAATGTAACAGAAAGCACGTAATATTCCATGGATGAGCAATATAATAAAGAAAAGTTTTTGAACACTTTTTTGGAGGGCTAAATACCATAGAAATGTACCCCAGAGCATGTAATAGTATATAGATGAGTAATTAAATACAGAAAAAAAATTCAACGCTTTTTTTGAGGATTTTTTTGAGGCTACCACCAAAATGTATCCCAGAGGATGTAATACTCAATAAATGAGTAATTGAATACCGAAAGATTTTTGAACACTTTTTTGAAGTGTTATGTGCCAACGAAATGTAACAGAAAGCACGTAATACTTTATAAATGAGTAATTGAATGCAGAAAAAAAAATTTAACTCTTTTTTGGAGTGTTTTATACCAATGAAATGTACTTGTGGTACTTCTACACTAATAAAGGCTTTGCACAAAGTGCAAAGACAGGAAAAACTTAGAAGTAGGGTCATCCAGTCATTCATAGACCATTGAAGGCACCAATTTATGTGCCTTATTCAAATATTGAACATTAAAAACACTTTATGTGCTGTCATCTGGTGGTGTGGAAGAGTTGGGTCTAATCTAGGTTATGCTCACTGCTATCAGAGTGAGCCTGTCAGCACTTTCTGTTGATAGGTGAAAGTGCCTTTCTGTTATGACCACCCGCTGGCACTAAAAACTTGCTTAGACAAGACGCTAGTGGCATGGTAGCACAACACCTCCAAGGCATAGAGGGAAAGCTCATGCCAGGTGTCCAGCTTTGAGATCCAATAGCTGAAAGTCGCAGAGAAATGAGGGAGTACTCTGGTTTTGTCGGCCAGGTATTGCTTAACCATATTTAAAAAATGTTCTCTCCTTGTTAAAAATACCAGGTCATCATGGCATGGATGCTGGGAGGATGCAATGAAATTGTCCCAGGCTTTTGACAGTATACCCCTGCCTCTGCTGTGTGTCTCCCTCGCCTCTCCTTGGTTGGCCAAGGAAGCTTTCCTCCTGCCGCTAGCATTGTCTGATGAAAATTTTTTCAATATATTTTCCAAAATGGCCCTCTGGTAGAGCACCATTTTACAAGACCTCTCCACCTCAAGAAGAAGAGATGCAAAGTTCTACTTGTAGCCTGGATCTAGCAGGGTGAACAACCAGTACTCTTTTTTGGACAAGATGAATGTAATATGAGGGTCACGGGAAAGGCAATTGTATATAAAGTCTGCCATATGTGCCAAGGTCCCTATAGCCAACACTTCCCCATCTCCACCATGATGACTACTCTCCATCTCCTCTTTTACCTCCATCTCTTCCTCCTTTGTCCCCTCCTCAGACCATCCACGTAGGAGAGACGGGACGAAGCTTGTGTGAGTACTAGCCTCTTTTGCACTAGCCAGCTCCTGTTCCTCCTCCTCTTCTTCGGTTTCCACCTCCTCATTGTTACCCAGATGAGGCTGGAAAGTTTCTCCCTGTCTCATTTCTTCCACCATCTCCACCTGGTCCACATGCAAAGCTTCATGTTTAATTGTCAGCAGCGACTGTCTAATTAGGCACAGAAGCGGGTTCGTTGCGCTGATGATGTCGTCAATGCTGCTCACCAGCTTTGTGGAGTCCTCAAAGTCTTGGAGAGCTGCACAAATGTCAGACATCCATGCACACTCTTCATTTGTTATGTGTGGAGAAAAGAAAGCACCTAATAATCTATGGATGAGCAATAAATTACCGAAAAGTTTTTTAACGCTTTTTTGGAGAGTTATATACCTCCAAAATGTGTCCCAGAGCACATAATAGTATATAGATGAGTAATTGAATACAAAAAAAATGTTGAATTTTTTGTGAGGGTTACATACCACCAAAATGTAACAGAAATCATGCAATACTCTATGGATGAGCAATATAGTGCCGAAAAAAATGTGATCGCTTTTTTGGATTTTTATATATCGCCAAAATATACCCCAGAACACTTAATAGTATATAGATGAGTAATTGAATACAGAAAAATTTTTGAACGCTTATTTTGAGGGTTATATACCACCGAAATGTAACAGAAAGCACGTAATATTCCATGGATGAGCAATATAATAAAGAAAAGTTTTTGAACACTTTTTTGGAGGGCTAAATACCATAGAAATGTACCCCAGAGCATGTAATAGTATATATATGAGTAATTAAATACAGAAAAAAAATTCAACGCTTTTTTTGAGGATTTTTTTGAGGCTACCACCAAAATGTATCCCAGAGGATGTAATACTCAATAAATGAGTAATTGAATACCGAAAGATTTTTGAACACTTTTTTGAAGTGTTATATGCCAACGAAATGTAACAGAAAGCACGTAATACTTTATAAATGAGTAATTGAATGCAGAAAAAAAAATTTAACTCTTTTTTGGAGTGTTTTATACCAATGAAATGTACCAGATAGCAACTAATATTCTATGGATGAGTAATTGAATCAAGATACATTTTTGAACGCTTTTTTGGAGTTTTACATACAACCGTAATGTACTACAGAGCACATAATAGTATATGGATGAGTAATTGAATGCAGAAAAAATCTTGAATGCTTTTTTGGAGGGTTATATACCACCGAAATATAACAAAAAGCATGTAATACTCTATGGATGAGCAATATAATACTGAAAAGTTTTGAACACTTTTTTGGAGGGTTATATACCAGCAACATTTACCCCAGAGCACATAATACTCTATGGATGAGTAATTGAATCCAGAAATATTTTTCAACGCTTTTTTGTAGTTTTACATGCCACCATAATGTAACAATTACCATGTTAAACTATATGAATGACTAATTGAATTCAGAAACATTTTTTGAACATAAATATTTTGAAAGTATAGTTGATGTACTTCTACACTCATAAAGGCTTTTCAGAAAGTGCAAAGCAAGGAACAAATTATAAGGAGGGTCATCCATACACCCCTTAAAGGCAACAACTGGTGGGCCTCTTTCAAATATTTTTAAATTGTAGTTGCTGTACTTCTACACTCATAAAGGCTTTGGACAAAGTGCAAAGCCAGGAAAAAATTATAAGGCGGGTAATACAGTAATCCTCTCCAGGTGTCCAGTCCTTCTTCTCCTTCCTCGGGAGGCTGGTAAGACTGCCTCCACCTGCTTCCTGGAGTCCGATTCTCAGGTGCCTGGGCAGTAAGTGACCCGGCTTCCGGTAGTGCTGGACCCCCCGACATATAGAAATAGGCGACATCCTCCTGCATAGGAGTTGGGGAACCCCAAGGACAGTACGATCTATCGGGGGTGATAGCAGCTTCATCTCAAGCTGCATCGAGGAGCCTCTACCAGGCCAGTTTATTCCTCCTTCTGAGATCACATCCACTGCATACCAGTGATGTTGCACCTTCATTTTGAGTAACGTGACCCTTGTTCCTGCAGTCAGTTCTTGTAGCCTTCGAGGAAAGTGTTCTGTCTCTACTGCCCAATGGTTGAACGAGATGTCATGTCGAGTCCAAAACTCTTCGATGGATCCCCTTCTCCGCTACCGGTCGTACGTAACGACCACCCCCCAAGGATGCCAACTGTTGGTACCTTGCGGCTATTTCTCCAGCCCTGGTCCTGGCTCACCTCCTTGTCTCTTCTGACCAGCCTAGGCCCCACAGTCCGCTCACTAGCTCCTGAAAGCTGCCTATGCCGTCCGCAGTCCACAAGAACCCTAAGCGGTGAAGGCTGCGGCCTAGGTTCGGGCCTTGGAGGTTCCGGGAAAGTGGTCGGATTCAGACCACAGGCTCCTACCACCTTTTGCTGTTGTGCCAGCTTCCTCTGGCTCCGATATCCCTTTTCTAAGTCTCTCAGGAGTTTTGCGTGATTCTGCCGTTTTTGTCGACCACTAAGCACGTTACATTGAATGGATGACTAATTAAATACAGAAAAAAAGTAACGCTCTTTTTGAGTGTTACATATCACAGAAATGTACTCCGGAGCACATAATACTGTTTCGATGAATAAGTGAACACAGCAAGATATTTTAATGCTTTTTTGGAGGGTTATATATCAAAGCAAAGCCACAATAAGAAGAATTAAAATTCCCCCAAGATTCAAGAAAAAAAAACAGCAAAAAAGTCAAGAGTGTTTACTAGCCAGAACTCAGAACTAGTGCACTACCAGGATGCAGCAAGTCCATATAATAAAGATGGCGGCAACACAGGTGCAAAATACTGATGAGGCAATCACTCACAACCTACCATTTCATGGAGGGGGTGATTGCTTAGTACTAGAATTGCACAAAGAAAGGCTTGCATAGGGTGCTGTTCACATATGGGTGGTGCACAGTATCTGGCTTACAGCCTATTAGTTACGTCCATACTATTAGATTAGGCGAGCTGTTCAGTACTATCTGAGTTCACCCCATGAGAACAGACATCCTAGTGTCTATAGAGTTATGTAGCAAGGAAGACAAGCAGTTAATACATGTCAAGCCTACCAAAGTGCCTAAATTAACATAGTACTAATAAGAGATATTAACAGAGTGACAGGAGAGTGAGATCTTTCACACTGTATATTACCACCCCTTGTACAGCAGAGTAAGCAGCCTCATCTTACTTCAGCATCTCTGGCATCTCCAATATTATATCAGACAACGTCAAGAGCAGAGTGAGTGACCTCTTCATAATTGCAGTATAAGATCAGAAAAACTGAGTGAACAGCAGTGTGAGCCTCTATTTACCTCAACACTCCTGGAATCTCTAGCATTAAATCAGAAAGACAGGGTGGACAGCAGTGTGAGCAGCCTCTTCTTATGTCAACCCTTCTGGTATCTCTGTGGCGCCCTGCTACGCACAGGTGCCACAGAACCCAGTAGGGTGCATGGATGGACTTCTCCACAAGAGGCCCTCACACATTCACACACCTCCACCCTACCACCTAAGACCAGCAGAGGGAGCCCGGATAGGGATATATATACTGGAGGGTTTAGTGAGGTAGGGAGAGTGCTGGCGCCAAGAGATCAGTGAAGAAGCAGCATGCAGGCTGCTGTGCTTAGGCGAGCCAAGGCCTACAGCACGAGTTGAAGCCTAGTGAGGGCCCCAAGTGTGGCCAACGGCAAGGAGGAAAGGAGAGAGGAGTTAAGGGGGCAAAGGAGCGTACCAGGCTCACCCCGAAATATACACCGGACACCGGGTCCGCACCTACAGGGTCCTTTACACCTAGTAGGGACCACCGGACACCTGGAGGACTACAAGTCCCAGATCGACCAACGCTGACTACAGTACCAGGGCTAGGAGTTACGGAGGCCCCAGCGTCCAGGGAGAGTGATCTCCAAGAGAAGTCCCTATCACCTGGTCAGCAGGTGCAAGAGAGAGAGAGACAGTAATTAAGCCAGGCCTAACTCCAGGCAGGTCAGAAGCTTAGCAAGTGGTAGCAACGGATCAGGAGGCCCTATACCCGCTCACTGGGGTGAGTCCAGAAGTGCACCCTGCCTACTGAGTACCCTGGACCATACCTGCAACTACACCAGTAAAGGTACCGAAGCGAACCCCCGTGTGAGTGTCCGTCATTTCTCCCTGACCCGTCCTGGCCATCTCTCACCTGTACCACCATCCATTACCCCACGCTGCCCTGAGGCCCGCTCCACCTGTGGGGAGCCATTCCATCATAAGCAGCCCTAACATCAGCCTCAGAAGACTGCTCCGCAGTGGCGTCTCCCTTTAGCCGCATTCCACAGGTGGCGTCACGAACACTTTACAAATCCCCTATAAATAATCCCCTTTTTGGTGACCGCCCTGGGCCACGGACCAGGCCAGCCACCATGACATCCTCCACCGGCATCCATAGGCCCGGCTGCCGAGTACCCTACGGTTCTGTGGGCGAGTCATCCATCTGGCGTCACGAACAGGATTCCGTGCCCATTGCCACCGCGTACTGTGCGCCTTTAAAGGACTATAACAATTCCTGTGGTGAAGATTTCCCGCCATTCCCGAGATTTCCCGCCATTGTCCGCCATTTTCCTGTCGCCGCGCGGGAAGAAGAGGGGCGTAACCGCGGGAATCGGAGGGGTGTAACCGCTGGAAGCTCGCGAAGCCCAGGACATGCCCCGCCCCTGACGCAGAACCAGGAAGCGTCAGGTCCTGGAAGGAGTCCAGAGGACGCACTGACGTCAGACGCGAGCGACGCAAGGTCCTGGAAGAACACCGTCGCCCGTAGAGCTGCAGCCTACCTGATAAAAAGTGTAGAAGGTAGGCTGCGGTTTGCTAGGGGGGCGCAACCATGGCCGACGACCAGCAAGCCGCCGGAGCACCGGTTAATGCTCCTGATGCCAAACCTGCGCCCGGCGCTGCACAGGCCGGAGCAGCCGCTCCACCAGCAGGGGTTGTGACCCCATTGATACCCATGGTCCTGCCGTATATCCCTGGAGCGAAATGGCTTCCCCAGTATGATGGCAAACCATACACCCTGTCTGGATTCAAGAGAAAAATATGCGGTGTACTGGACATGTATTCTATTACTGGTAAGTAGAGAGCCGCTGTTGTGCTGGGACAATTGACTTGTGCCGCAGAGCGGGAAGTTGAAACTTGGCCAGCCACAGACCAGGAATCAGTATCCATCATCTTTAAGAGACTGCAAACTGTGTTTGAAAACCGCACTGAGACAAATCTCCGGATGAGGTTCTACCACTGTGTCCAGAAACCTGAGGACAGTATCCGGGACTATGCCTGATGCTTACAGGAAGCCTTGCGGGCCCTGAAACAGGTTAGTCCAGCCAGCATACAAGATGAAAATAAAATGCTGACGGAACAGTTCATCCGGGGGTTGAGGTCCCAGGAGGAGAGCAGAACTGTACGGTGGTGGGCTTTAGATCATCCAGACGCCACCTTTGACACCCTGAAGGACATGGCTATTAAGGGTCTACAGCCCCTGGAAACATCAGGGACTGCTATCCAGCATTACCAGGGTGGTGCCACTCACTGCTCCTTCATTAACGGCTGAAACAAAGACACAAACAGTGCCCCCTAGCGAGCTGGACAGCATGCGCTCTGAAGTGCGCCAGCTAAGTAAAACCCTGGTCACTGTCCTGAGCACCCTGCAGCTACAGATGGAGCCTGAGCCGGAAGGAAGGATCCTATTTGCCGACAGTCCAGAGGATTTCCCCTGGATGAGGAGAAGAAGGAGGACAACGCCACCCCGGAGGAGGACAACGCCACCCCGTGGGAGGACCAACGACCATCGTGGCCCTCCAGGAGGCTTCATCTGCTGCCGCTGCCACAAGGCAGGCCACACAGCGCGGAACTGTCCTTTAAATGAGCAAACCCTGGGGCCGAGGGCCGACACCCAGGAGTAAATCAACCAGGCCCATCAAGCTGGTACCATCGGTTTGTAGGAGGAAGGCCTTTGCTGTCCATCGTGCTGGACGGTATAGCCACACCTGCATTACTGGACACCGGCTCACAGGTAACCATCATACCTGATGTCCTCTACAAAAGGTACTGGTCCGTAGATGAACTCCAGCCGCCAGCCCCGAACCTCTCTGTGCATGCCTCTAACAACTTCCTCTTAACATAGTAGGGGTTAAGGGCGTGACAGGGAAGGTGGAGAGAGCGGAACTAAAGGACCAAGGACTGATTGTAGTGAGTCTAACCCGGGTGATACAGACCTGTATATGATACTTGGTACAAATATTGTTGGTAACTGTTTGGGAGAAGTGTTGATTTTGCTCCAACAGATTGCTGACACTGCCAAACCAGGCTAGAGGAAGGTGCTCCTGAGAGAGATACGAGCCCTCCTGTACCAGCAACAGGTAAAGCTAACAGGTGGTGAGATTGGTAATGTACGGGTGACAGACCCGATACCCATTGTGATTCCCCCAATGAGTGAGATGCTGACTTGGTGTAGGGCAGCAATAGGTCTCAAGGGACAAAACTACCAGGTGGTAGTGCAGCCCATTAGCTCAGAGCACAGACCTACACTCTTAACTGCTAGAGGGGTAGTTGATGTATGCAATGGGAGGGTACCCATACGTCTCCTAAATTGTGGGGAGGATGAAGTTAAATTACCCAGATACGCCACTGTTGCCAGGTTGTATACTGTGAATGATGACGCCATACACTTAGTAGAGTCTTTAACCTCATCTGACACAGTGGAGGGTAATGACTCAGAAACCCAGGTGGGGGATTGGTGTCAACAGCTCCATGTTGGGACTGACGCCACTCCTGTCCATCAAAAACAAGGTGTACACAGGGTGGTCCAGGAATACAAACAGGTATTCAGCAAACACCCACTTGATTTTGGGAGGATTAAAGGGGTACAACGCCATATACCCACAGGTGACCATCCACCCATCAAAGAACGTTACAGGCCCATTCCACCAGCACACTACCAGAAGGCGAAGGAAATGTTGCATGACATGAAGAAAGCAGGGGTAATAAGAGATAGCTGTAGCCCCTGGGCAGCTCCCCTGGTCCTGGTCAGGAAAAAGGATGGAAGCATGAGGATGTGTGTAGATTACAGACAGGTAAACCACATAACACATAAAGAAGCATACCCTTTGCCCCGTATAGAGGAATCCCTGGCTGCACTAAAGTCTGCAAATTACTTCTCTTCCCTTGACCTCACTAGTGAGTAATGGCAAGTAGCAGTTGCTGAGGAGGACCGGGAGAAGACGGCCTTCACTACCCCGATGGGGCTCTGTGAGTTCAATAGTATGCCGTTCGGACTATGCAACGTCCCTGGAACGTTCCAAATATTGATGGAGTGCTGTTTGGGACACCGTAACTTCGAGACCGTGCTGCTATACCTGGATGACGTGATAGTGTACTCGAGGACATATGAGGACCATCTGAAACACCTGGCGTAGGTATTTGAAGCATTGTCCCGGTATGGGATGAAATTGAAGCCTTCCAAGTGCCACCAGCTCAAACAGAAGGTCCAGTATCTGGGGCACATCGTCAGTCCAGAAGGAGTTGCACCAGACCCGGAGAAGGTCACTGCCATCCAGAAATGGCCGGAACCGAAGAATCTCAAGGAGGTACGTCAGTTCCTGGGACTGGTCGGGTATTACCGGAGATTTGTAAAGGACTACACCAAGAAGGCAGCGCCTTTGCAAGATCTCCTGGTAGGACAGTCCAACAGAGGCAAAAAAAACCCCTTCCAGTGGGGTAAAGAGCAGGCTGAGTCCTTTGCAGTGATGAAAGAGATCCTGACTGGCGTAGAAATCCTGGCCTACCCTGACTACAGACAACCTTTCCTGCTGTACACTGATGCCAGCAACGAGGGACTAGGAGCTGTGTTAAGCCAGAAGCAGTATGGCAAGGAGAAGGTGATTGCCTATGCCAGCAGGAAGCTTCGTCCAACCGAGAGGAATCCAGAAAACTAAAGCTCCTTCAAGTTGGAGTTCCTGGCCTTGGTCTGGGCCTTCACTGAATGATTCAAGCACTACCTAGCCTCCACTAAGTTCATGGACTATACTGACAACAACCCCTTGACACATCAAGAAACAGCCATGTTGGGAGCCATGGAACAGCGTTGGATGGCCCGACTGTCAAACTATCAGTTCACCATCAAATACCGAGCAGGCCACAAGAACGCCAACGCTGATGCCCTATCCAGAATGCCTCACCAGTCGGACATTGAAGAAGAAGTGGATGACCTGGAGGAGATTGAGCTACCTGCCTTCCACAGAAATGGGATGGTCCACGAGCACCGCACCTCCAGGAGGTATCATGGTAAGACACTAAACCCTTTACCTCACCACAGTTGGAAGGAGACCCAGGACAGCGACCCGGTGGTCAGCTGTATCAAAGAATTGATAACCCAGGAAGGTTCCTCCCTGGAGAAGGACGCTTCTCCACAAGCCAAGCAACTGTGGAATGATAGAAGCCTGCTGTTTATCTACAGAGAGAAGCTGTGCCGAAGGTATGTCAACCCTATGACCCATGAGATGGTATGGCAGATCGTAGTGCCCAGGACAGACATCCAGATGGTGTTGGAGGCCTACCACGATCAAGCAGGGCACTTTGGCTGGAAGAAGCTGGAAACCCTCCTGAAGAGTCGGTTTTATTGGGTTGGAATGCTGAGTTCCATAGAGAGGTGGTGCCGAGATTGTGGACCATGTAGTCTCAGAAGAAAAGACTACAGCAGCCAGAAAGCACCCTTGCAGTCCATCAAGACAATCCAGCCCCTGGAGATCATCACTCTGGATCACGTCAAGCTGTCACCCAGCAGGTCAGGCTACTCCTATGCCCTGACCATGGTGAATCACTACTCCCGGTTCCTGGTGGTAGCCCCCATCAAGGATCTGACAGCAGAAACTGCAGCAAGGACGTTTCAAGCATGCTTCTGCAGGCCCCATGGACACCCGGATAAGGTGCTGATGGATCAAGGCCATGCCTTTGAAGCCGAGCTGTTCAAAGAGTTTTGTCATCTGTACGGGTGTAAGAAGATTCGGACTATGCCATACCACCCTCAAACCAATGGCCTATGTGAAAAGATGAACAATATCGTCATAGACCTGCTGAAGACTTTACCTCTACAAGAAAGAAATCAGTGGCCAGACAAACTACCTGACCTGGTAGATCTGTACAATCACATACCTGTGAGTTCTACTAATTGTACTCCAGTGTACCTCATGAGAGCAAGACCCGGAAAGTTGCCCATGGACCTGGAGCTTGGAGTGGTAGAGCCAGAAGCAGATATGTCCACTGAAGACTGGGATAAAACTCGACAGGAGCAGTACAAGAGAGTACAGGCCTGTGTCGAAGACAGTCTAAATAGGGTGAGAGATAAGCAGGAAGCACAGTACAACAAGAGTGCACCAGCAGAACCCTTAGCACCTGGAGAAGTTGTGCTGCAGCGAAAGAGAAGAAGTCACAAACTCGATGACCAGTGGGAAAGAGAGCCTTACACTGTGTTGGATTCCAGGTTCGACAATAGAAACACCTGTCTAATCAGTAAAGATGGAGGTAAGACAGTTGCAGCAGTCTCAAGAGACCATTTAAAGTTGTGCCCAGGTCTATGGAAGCCACAGGAAGAAGTACCTCCTATAGTAACTGAAGAACCCAAAGAAGATGTACTCCATGCTGTCTTAGGAGATTTCCCGGCAGATTGGCCTCAACTGGACGGAGCTGTAATAATACCTGTGATGCACTTCTACCAACAGCCAGAAGACCCTCCACTGCAAGTAAGACCTGTAAGTGCCCCAGAAGAGCCTGCTCAGGAAGAATCCCCGGAAGAAGGATCACCGGTAGAAGCAGAGCCAGAAGGCCCAGTAACCAGTGTACTTGCCAGTCCCATAGAGAGATTAAGACAGTTCTACAATTTGCCCACACGTAGATCTGACAAGGTAGCAGACAGTGCAAACACAGACGTCAACAACACCCCAGTACTCCGTAGGTCAACACGCAGTACAAAAGGCCAGGTCCCTGCCAGGTATAAGGAGTAAGTTAAAAATACCTGCAGTGTAAATAGTTACCCAGTTGTGCATTGCTTACTGTCATTGCTTATTGTATAAGCTGAAATTTATATGTGCATTTAGTTACCCGTAAGGGTATAAAGGCTTGTAGGCTGAGGACTGTGAGCAGCCCAAAAACTGTCCTGTAAATAGTTGCACTCCCTGGAGTGCCCCTTAAGTGACCACAGAACAAAAACCCGTTTGGTGTGGCCGAAGATGTGGTCCAGCACCTGGATCACCTATTCCCTGTAGCCACGCCCAGGGCCTACTTTGAGGGTTTTCAGGCGGGTCCCTCATGTTCCTTCTTCGGTGAAATGGACACCAGGTTAAGGGACTTACTGTAACTGTATTAATGTTATTGTAATTATAATTGTTATTATTGTTGAAACCTGTTTTGCAAAAATGCCTCAGTCCAGGTGTACTGAATTGTACTAGGGGGGAATGTGGCGCCCTCTATGCACAGGTGCCACAGAACCCAGTAGGGTGCATGGATGGACTTCTCCACAAGAGTCCCTCACACATTCACACACCTCCACCCTACCACCTCAGACCAGCAGAGGGAGCCCCGATAGGGATACGTATACTGGAGGGTGGAGTGAGGTAGTGAGAGTGTGCTGACGCTAGGAGATCAGTGAAGAAGCAGCACGCAGGCTGCTGTGCTTAGGTGAGCCAAGGCCTACAGCACGAGTTGAAGCCTAGTGAGGGCCCCGAGTGTGGCCGACGGCAAGGAGGAAAGGAGAGAGGAGTTGGGGGGGCAGAGGAGCGTACCAGGCTCACCCCAAAATATACACCGGACACCGGATCCGCGCCTACAGGGTCCTTTACACCCAGTAGGGACCACCGGACACCTGGAGGACTACAAGTCCCAGGTCGACCAACGCTGACTACAATACCAGGGCTAGGAGTCACGGAGGCCCCAGCATCCAGGGAGAGTGATCTCCCAGAGAAGGCCCTATCACCAGGTCAGCAGGTGCAAGCGAGAGAGAGACTGCAATTAAGCCAGGCCTAGCTCCAGGCAGGTCAGAAGCATAGCAAGTTGAAGCAACAGATCAGGAGGCCCTATACCCGCTCACTGGGGAGAGTCCAGAAGTGCACCCTGCCTACTGAGTACCCTGGACCATACCTGCAACTACACCAGTAAAGGTACCGAAGCGAACCCCCGTGTGAGTGTCCGTTATTTCTCCCTGACCTGTCCTGGCCGTCTCTCACCTGTACCACCATCCATTACCCACGCTGCCCTGAGGCCCGCTCCACCTGTGGGGAGCCGTTCCATCACAAGCTGCCCCAACATCTGCCTCAGAGGACTGCTCCGCAGCGGTGGCTCCCTTTAGCCGCATTCCACAGGTGGCGTCACAAACACTTTACAAATCCCCTATAAATAATCCCCTTTTTGGTGACCGCCCTGGGCCACGGACCGGGCCGGCCACTGTGATAACCCCCACCGGCATCCATAGGCCCGGCTGCCGAGTACCCCACGGCTCTGGGGACGAGTCATCTCCAGTATTAAATCGTATAGACAGCAGAGTGAGCAGCCTCTCCTGTTATTGCCTGTATTAGATCAGAAAGACAGGGTGGGCAGTAATGTGAGCAGTCTCATCTTGCCTTAAAAATTTTGGTTACTCTGATATTAAATCACATCTTCCTATGCATGAAAGGAAGGGGCAGAGCTTATACTGCACATGCATGCATTAGTCCTAAAATTCTAGGACAGGTTTCTGTCACTGAATCAAGCAGCAGACATTTTAATTAAATGGAGACTACCTCCCTAGATAAAACAATTTCAATGTGCCAATTATATGTGCTTATGAATTAGTCCGTAATGACATTTTCATTAGTTAGTTATTTTTTATCAATTCACCGAGAGCCCCCTTTAGTTTGGGGGACAGACTCCTTAAAATGGCATATATTTTAGCAGAACTATGTTCCTATCTAAACTTATATTCTAAACCACTGTATAACATAGAACACTCCATATCACTAGAGTAGGCATATGGTGGGATATGAATTCAGGGCACCAATTTTTCTCATAGAAATGACTTGAATATATTTAATTATAGAAAACTCTATATAACTGGTGTAGTCATATGGTGGGATTAGCGTTGAGGGCATAAATCTTTGTGGTAGAAAGTGGATTCTAGACTGGAAAAACATAAAAGAGAACATTTCATGCTGTCTATTGTAATTTTCTTCTGTCGTTCGTACTGGAATATTTTCCTTCCATATTTCATTTTTTTTTTCTAAAACAGCACTAGAGATATTCTGGATCAGCAGAGCGTTTAGTGTTACACCCCCATATGAATTGGTTTTTGCTGAAGTATTTATTCCACCTGCTACATCGTATATGGGAATGAGTTCCTTCTCATTGATCATCCTAGCATTTCTTGTTAAAGCCTTGGAAGCCCAATCCACCCAGATCATACTGGTCTCTCATGAGTGTGACATCTTATGGTTCATTTTCATTCTCAGCCAATGTTGTAAAATTCTCTGATCCTCCAAAAGACAAATCTTAGTTCTCCCTTTACTGCAAAGAATAGAAGGTCATTTAGGTTAATGTAACAACCCATCTATCTGAAAGACACAGTTCACACCCATACTGCTGTGGGTGAGGATTTTTCACATCTCTAAATAAATAACCACCTCTTTTTTTGGCTTAGCAAAGCAATTATTTTTACAGTTAAACAGCGACAAGGCAGCTGTAGACAGTGGCGGTTCAGAGAAGCTAGCATCAAAAGAGTACATGATGCAATTATATAAACTGGTCAGAAATGCTAGCCAACATGTTTCAGCAATTATTCCTAAACACTGAACAGTTTATTGATTTTGCTCCTCGATTTTCCGCTGCCTCCAAGAGCCTTATGTTGGAAAATTGTGGAGGTATTTCTCGCATTAACCTGTTCCTACATATTTAATTCATGTCATGGTAAATATATTATGAATAATAAAAATTGTGACAACTGCTTTGTTTCCTGGAAAATGAATGGAAGGTTGTCACGTCACCACCCTTGTACTTATTATAAAGTAATGGATTTACGCTCCTGTATGAAGCAAATGTCCACGATTTTTGTTTATGTCATGTTCTTTCTTGGTCTAACATTCTGTGCCTATTCCTTTCTTATTATATTTTTATAAAATAATGTTATAGAACTTGAATTATTATTTTATCCTGGCCAAGGAGAAGGTCCTCCGTTATTCTGCATGGTTTCCAGACCCAATATAGTCAATAAACTATCTTGTTCCAAGAATTCAGTTAGTCTCTACATATTGTTCTTCATTTCCTGTTGCTTTTGTTGGTCCTGTTGGTGTTAACCCCTTAAGCCCCGCGAGTGGTTTGCACGTTAATGACCGGGCCAATTTTTACAATTCTGACCACTGTCACTTTATGAGGTAATTACTCTGGAACGCTTCAACGGATTCCCCTGATTCTGAGATTGCTTTTTCGAGACATATTGTACTTCATGATTGTGGAAAAATTTCTTCGATATCACTTGCGTTTATTTGTGAAAAAAATGGAAATTTGGCAAAAATGTTGAAAATTTTGCAATTTTCAAAATTTGAATTCTTAAGCCCTGAAATCAGAGCGATATGTCACACAAAAGAGTTAATAAATAACATTTCCTACATGGCTACTTTACATCAGCACAATTTTGGAACCAAAATTTTCATTTGTTTGGGAGCTATAAGGGTTAAAAGTTGACCAGCGATTTCTCATTTTTCCAACAAAATTTACAAAACCATTTTTTTAGGGACCACATCACATTTGAAGTCACTTTGAGAGGTCTTTATGACAGAAAATACCCAAAAGTGACACCATTCTAAAAACTGCACCGCTCAAGGTGCTCAAAACCACATTAAAGAACTTGATTAACCCTTCAGGTGCTTCACAGGAATTTTTTGAATGTGGAAGAAAAAAATGAACATTTAACTTTTTTCACAAAAATTTTACTTTAGACCCAATTTTTTTTATTTTCACAGGGGTAACAAGAAAAAATGGACGCCAAAATTTGTTGTGCAATTTCCCCTGGGCACGCAGATACCCAATATTTGGGGAAAAAACACTGTTTGGGCGCACGGCAGGGCTCGGAAGGGAAGGAGCGCCATTTGACTTTTTGATTGTATAATTTGCTTGAATAATTAGCGGACGCCATGTTGTGTTTGGAGAGCCCATGTGTGCCCAAACTTTGGAGCTCCCCCACAAGTGACCCCATTTTGGAAACTAGACCCCCGAAGGCACCTTTCTAGATGCATAGTGAGCACTTGGAACCCCCAGGTGCTTCACAGATTGATTCGTAACAATGAAAAAGTGAAAAAAAAAACACTTTTTCATTTTTATGAATCAATTTGTGAAGCACCTGAGGGTTCCAAGTGCTCACAATGCATCTAGATAGGTGTCTTGGGGGGTCTAGTTTCCAAAATGGGGTCACTTGTGGGGGAGCTCCAATGTTTGGGCACACAGCGGCTCTCCAAACGCAACATGGTGTCGCTAACAATTTGAGCCGATTTTCCGTTAAATTTGTTAGAGGACACCATGTTGCATTTAGAGAGTCCCTGTGTGCCCAAACATTGGAGCTCCCCCACAAGTGACCCCATTTTGGAAACTAGACCCCCCAAGGCACCTATGTAGATGCATAGTGAGCACTTGGAACCCCCAGGTGCTTCACAAATTGATTCGTAACAATGAAAAAGTGAAAAAAAAAACACTTTTTCATTTTTATGAATCAATTTGTGAAGCACCTGAGGGTTCCAAGTGCTCACTATGCATCTATATAGGTGCCTTGGGTGGTCTAGTTTCCAAAATGGGGTCACTTGTGGGGGAGCTCCAATGTTTGGGCACACAGCGGCTCTCTAAATGCAACATGGTGTCCGCTAACAAATTTAACGCAAAATTGGCTCAAATTGTTAGCGACACCATGTTGCGTTTGGAGAGCCGCTGTGTTCCCAAACATTGGAGCTCCCCCACAAGTGACCCCATTTTGGAAACTAGACCCCCCAAGGCACCTATCTAGATGCATAGTGAGCACTTGGAACCCCCAGGTGCTTCACAAATTGATTCGTAACAATGAAAAAGTGAAAAAAAAAACACTTTTTCATTTTTATGAATCAATTTGTGAAGCACCTGAGGGATCCAAGTGCTCACTATGCATCTAGATAGGTGCCTTGGGGGGTCTAGTTTCCAAAATGGGGTCACTTGTGGGGGAGCTCCAATGTTTGGGCACACAGCGGCTCTCCAAACGCAACATGGTGTCGCTAACAATTTGAGCCGATTTTCCGTTAAATTTGTTAGAGGACACCATGTTGCATTTAGAGAGTCCCTGTGTGCCCAAACATTGGAGCTCCCCCACAAGTGACCCTATTTTGGAAACTAGACCCCCAAGGCACCTATCTAGATGCATAGTGAGCACTTGGAACCCCCAGGTGCTTCACAAATTGATTCGTAACAATGAAAAAGTGAAAAAAAAAACACTTTTTCATTTTTATGAATCAATTTGTGAAGCACCTGAGGGTTCCAAGTGCTCACAATGCATCTAGATAGGTGCCTTGGGGGGTCTAGTTTCCAAAATGGGGTCACTTGTGAGGAGCTCCAATGTTTGGGCACACAGCGGCTCTCCAAACGCAACATGGTGTCGCTAACAATTTGAGCCGATTTTCCGTTAAATTTGTTAGAGGACACCATGTTTCATTTAGAGAGTCCCTGTGTGCCCAAACATTGGAGCTCCCCCACAAGTGACCCCATTTTGGAAACTAGACCCCCCAAGGCACCTATCTAGATGCATAGTGAGCACTTGGAACCCCCAGGTGCTTCACAAATTGATTCGTAACAATGAAAAAGTGAAAAAAAAAACACTTTTTCATTTTTATGAATCAATTTGTGAAGCACCTGAGGGTTCCAAGTGCTCACTATGCATCTAGATAGGTGCCTTGGGTGGTCTAGTTTCCAAAATGGGGTCACTTGTGGGGGAGCTCCAATGTTTGGGCACACAGCGGCTCTCTAAATGCAACATGGTGTCCGCTAACAAATTTAACGCAAAATTGGCTCAAATTGTTAGCGACAACATGTTGTGTTTGGAGAGCCGCTGTGTTCCCAAACATTGGAGCTCCCCCACAAGTGACCCCATTTTGGAAACTAGACCCCCCAAGGCACCTATCTAGATGCATAGTGAGCACTTGGAACCCCCAGGTGCTTCACAAATTGATTCGTAACAATGAAAAAGTGAAAAAAAAAACACTTTTTCATTTTTATGAATCAATTTGTGAAGCACCTGAGGGATCCAAGTGCTCACTATGCATCTAGATAGGTGCCTTGGGGGGTCTAGTTTCCAAAATGGGGTCACTTGTGGGGGAGCTCCATTGTTTGGGCACACAGCGGCTCTCCAAACGCAACATGGTGTCGCTAAAAATTTGAGCCGATTTTCCGTTAAATTTGTTAGAGGACACCATGTTGCATTTAGAGAGTCCCTGTGTGCCCAAACATTGGAGCTCCCCCACAAGTGACCCTATTTTGGAAACTAGACCCCCCAAGGCACCTATCTAGATGCATAGTGAGCACTTGGAACCCCCAGGTGCTTCACAAATTGATTCGTAACAATGAAAAAGTGAAAAAAAAAACACTTTTTCATTATTATGAATCAATTTGTGAAGCACCTGAGGGTTCCAAGTGCTCACAATGCATCTAGATAGGTGCCTTGGGGGGTCTAGTTTCCAAAATGGGGTCACTTGTTGAGGAGCTCCAATGTTTGGGCACACAGCGGCTCTCCAAACGCAACATGGTGTCGCTAACAATTTGAGCCGATTTTCCGTTAAATTTGTTAGAGGACACCATGTTTCATTTAGAGAGTCCCTGTGTGCCCAAACATTGGAGCTCCCCCACAAGTGACCCCATTTTGGAAACTAGAACCCCCAAGGCACCTATCTAGATGCATAGTGAGCACTTGGAACCCCCAGTTGCTTCACAAATTGATTCGTAACAATGAAAAAGTGAAAAAAAAAAAACACTTTTTCATTTTTATGAATCAATTTCTGAAGCACCTGAGGGTTCCAAGTGCTCACTATGCATCTAGATAGGTGCCTTGGGTGGTCTAGTTTCCAAAATGTGGTCACTTGTGGGGGAGCTCCATTATTTGGGCACACAGCGGCTCTCTAAATGCAACATGGTGTCCGCTAACAAATTTAACGCAAAATTGGCTCAAATTGTTAGCGACACCATGTTGCGTTTGGAGAGCCGCTGTGTGCCCAAACATTGGAGCTCCCCCACAAGTGACCCCATTTTGGAAACTAGACCCCCCAAGGCACCTATCTAGATGCATAGTGAGCACTTGGAACCCCCAGGTGCTTCAAAAATTGATTCGTAACAATAAAAAAGTGAAAAAAAAAAACACTTTTTCATTTTTATGAATCAATTTGTGAAGCACCTGAGGGTTCCAAGTGCTCACAATGCATCTCGATAGGTGCCTTGGGGGTTCTAGTTTCCAAAATGGGGTCACTTGTGGGGGAGCTCCAATGTTTGGGCACACAGCGGCTCTCCAAACGCAACATGGTGTCGCTAACAATTTGAGCCGATTTTCCGTTAAATTTGTTAGCGGACACCATGTTGCATTTGGAGAGCCGCTGTGTGCCCAAATATTGGAGCTCCTCAACAAGTGACCCAATTTTGGAAACTAGACCCCCCAAGGCACCTATTGAGATGCATAGTGAGCACTTGGAACCCCCAGGTGCTTCACAAATTGATCCATAAAAATGAAAAAGTGTTTTTTTTTCACTTATTCAATTTTACGAATCAATTTGTGAAGCACCTGGGGGTTCCAAGTGCTCATTATGCATCTAGATAGGTGCCTTGGGGGGTCTAGTTTCCATAATGGGGTCACTTGTGGGGGGGCTCCAATGTTTGGGCACACAGGGACTCTTCAAATGCAACATGGTATCTGCTTACAATTTGAGCCGACAATTTGTTAGCGGATACAATGTTGCATTTGAAGAGTCCCTGTGTGCCCAAGCATTGGAGCTCCCCCACAAGTGACCCCATTTTGTAAACTAGACCCCCCCAAGGCACCTATCTAGATGAATGATGAGCACTTGGAACCCCCAGGTGCTTCACAAATTGATTCGTAAAATTGAATAAGTGAAAAAAAAACACTTTTTCATTTTTATGGATCAATTTGTGAAGCACCTGGGGGTTCCAAGTGCTCACTATGCATCTAGATAGGTGCCTTGGGGGGTCTAGTTTCCAAAATGGGGTCACTTGTGGGGGAGCTCCAATGTTTAGACACACAGGATCTCTCCAAACGCGACATGGTTCCAATTTGTTAGCGGACACCATGTCGCGTTTCGAGAGCCCCTGTGTGTCTAAACATTGGAGCTCCCCCACAAGTGACCCCATTTTGGAAACTAGACCCCCTAGGGAACTTATATAGATGTGTGGTGAGCCCACTGAACCCCAGGTGCCTCTCAGAAATTCATAATGTTGACTTGTGAAAATAAAAAAAAAACATTTTTTCCACAAAAATGCAAAAAAAAATATTTTCACAAGGGTACTAGGAGAAATTGCACCCCATAAGTTGTTGTGCAATTTCTCCTGAGTACTCATATACCCCATGTGTTGGAAAAAAACTACTGTTTGGGCGCATGTAAGGGCTCGGAAGGGAAGGAGTGACGCTTTTGATCGCAGACTTTGATGGAATGGTCTGCGGGCGTCATGTCATGTTCTCAGAGCCCTTGATGTGCCTAAACAGTGAAATGCCTAGCAAGTTCCCCCTTTTTGGTAGTGTCAGTTGATTTTTGAATTTTGTAATGTAGTGTTATACATCAGTTGTGTAGGACAATCTGACGAACTCTACACAACTGATGTATGACAACCTGACGAACACTACGTCAGCTGTGCAGTGTTCGTCAGGTTGTTATACTTCAGAAATTAATTCAATAGTCCATCGAAGTATGGTACCTTTTGAAGCAGTCTTTCATACACAGGCCAGGTTTGTCAGGGCAGGTGTCACATTGGTAAATGGTGTCCTTGCGTATTCCACTTTTATAACACACTCGGCACCTCTTTTGTGACTTTCCTTTTTTTCCGCTGTGAGGGATCTGCCCTGGGAAATGCTGGCCTGGTACAATTCTTGGTCCTTCAATTCCAGAAGTACTGGGGCCCTCTCTGTCACCGCTGCCAAATATCAGGGCCTTGATAACTGTTTCCTGAAACTGAAGGTATGACGCAGAAGTCTGGCCTGCACATTGTGACAGAAGGAAAGCATTGTGCATTGCCATCTGTACAATGTGCACGGCCAGCTTCTTGTACCACACTCTGGACTTTCTCAAAGCACTGTATGGCTGGAGGACTTGATCAGAGAGATCAACTCCCCCCATGTACTTGTTGTACCCGACTACACAGTCTGGTTTGACGACCTGTGTAGTGGAACCTCGTACAGTGCTGAGTGTGCTGCCATCACCATGTATGGTGGTCAAGAAAAGGACATCCCTTTTGTCCTTGTACTTGACCATCAACAGGTGGTCGCTACATTGGGCTCTGCTCTCACCCCTTTTGAGCAGCTGCCCAATTAGCGTCTTTGGGAGGCCTTTCTGAATTTTGCGGACAGTACCACAGGCTGCGGTACGTCGCGCAGAGAGGGACTGGAAGAGCGGGATACTTGTATAAAAGTTATCCACGTAGAGGTGATAACCTTTATCAAGCAGTGGGTGCACCAAGTCCCACACAATTTTCCCACTCACTCCCAGAACAGGGGGGCATTCAGGGGGTTCAATCCGGGAGTCCTTCCCTTCATAAACTCTAAACTTGTGAGTGTATCCTGAGGTACTCTCACAAAGTTTATACAGCTTGATCCCATACCTTGCCCTCTTACTGGGCAGGTACTGCCGGAATCCAAGCCGCCCCTTAAAAGAAATTAAGGACTCATCCACACAAATGTCCCTTTGGGGCACGTACACTTCACCAAACTTGTTGTTGAAGTGTTCGATGACCGGCCGAACTTTGAAAAGACGATCAAAGTTCGGGTCATCGCGTGCAGGACACCTTGCATTATCTTGGTAATGCAAGAACTTGTAGATGGCCTGAAAACGTGTCCGGGGCATGACCATTCGGAACACTGGAGTGTTATACAAAACGTCAACACTCCAGTATTGCCGAAGCTCGGGCTTCTTCAAGATCCCCATAAGAAGGACCAGGCCCCAAAACTTCATCATTTCTACTGCGTCTACAGGAGACCAGTTAGAAAATGATGAAGAGGGGTTTTGTTCTAAAAATTGATGAGCGTATAAATTAGTTTGGCCCACCATGAGGTTTATAAAATCCTCAGAGAAAAAGACTTTGAAAAAGTCTATTTCTGTGAGGCCGGTGGTGTCAAACTTGATTCCTGATTCCGCTACGAAATCAGGAATCAGCGGCTCATAATTTTTGGGGGGCGAAGTCCATATAGGCTCAGTAGTGGGGGGCGCTGGAACATCTCTCCTGCGACGACGGCGGGGCGGGCCAGCAGAACCTGAGGAAGAGGAGGAAGAAGAGAAGGAGGAAGACGACGAGGAGTCGGAAAAACAAAGAAATGTGGGATCCTCACCCTCACTGTCAGTGTCGGAGGCAAGAATAGCGTATGCCTCCTCCGCTGAATAATGAGTTTGGGATGAGCAGGACATTGTTTGTGGTGCGTGTGTGTCAATTCTTTGAGAGTGTGTGTGTGTCAGTACTTTATTTAGAGTATGTGGAAAAAGGAAATACTGTATGTGGTGCAAACAGCGAGCACGAGTGTGGATTGGTGAACTATGCCACCGATCAATACTCTGCGGCTGCTGGATGTGCGCACAAATGTGTGGGGAGTGGGAAGAGGGGAATTGGGTTGGATGAGGGGAGATCAGATTACTTACCAAAGTCCTCTCTGTTCTTTCAGGACCGGGAGCCCGTAGCAGGAGCCCGGCGCTGGTGACCGGGAGCCCGGAGCAGGAGACCGGGGGCCCGGAGCAGGAGGCCGGGGGCCCGGAGCAGGAGACCGGGAGCCCGGAGCAGGAGACCGGGGGCCCGGAGCAGGAGACCGGGGGCCCAGAGCAGGAGACCGGGAGCCCGTAGCAGGAGACCGGGGGCCCGGAGCAGGAGACCGGGGGCCCGGAGCAGGAGACCGGGGGCCCGGAGCAGGAGACCGGGAGCCCGGAGCAGGAAGACGGGAGCCCGGAGCAGGAGACCGGGAGCCCGGAGCAGGAAGACGGGAGCCCGGAGCAGGAGACCGGGGGCCCGGAGCAGGAGACCGGGGGCCCGGAGCAGGAGACCGGGGGCCCGGAGCAGGAAGACGGGAGCCCGGAGCAGGAGACCGGGAGCCCGGAGCAGGAAGACGGGAGCCCGGAGCAGGAGACCGGGAGCCCGGAGCAGGAGACCGGGAGCCCGGAGCAGGAAGACGGGAGCCCGGAGCAGGAAGACGGGAGCCCGGAGCAGGAGACCAGGAGCACGGAGCAGGAGACTGGTACTGGAGCTGGAGATCAGAAGCAAAAGAATTAACAGGGACACTGGGGTGAGGCGGATTGGGATGGGAAGGGGGGTAAAAAGACAGGAGAGTGGGAAGAGGGGGATTGGGGTGGATGAGGGGAGATCAGAGATGGACTTACCAAAGGGTCAGCAGGACTGGAACAGAAGACCCAGAGCAGGAGCCCGGGAGCCCGGAGCAGGAGACCAGGAACCCGGAGCAGGAGACCAGGAGCCCGGTGCAGGAGACCAGGAGCCCGGTGCAGGAGACCAGGAGCCCGGTGCAGGAGACCAGGAGCCCGGTGCAGGAGACCGGTACTGGAGCTGGAGATCAGAAGCAAAAGAATTAACAGGGACACTGGGGTGGGAAGGGGGGTTAAAAGACAGGGGAGTGGGAAGAGGGGTAAAAAGACAGGGGAGTGGGAAGAGGGGGAAGAGGGGGATTGGGGTGGATGAGGGGAGATCAGAGATGGACTTACCAAAGGGTCAGCAGGACTGGAACAGAAGACCCAGAGCAGGAGACCAGGAACCTGGAGCAGGAGACCAGGAACCCGGAGCAGGAGACCAGGAGCCCGGAGCAGGAGACCAGGAGCCCGGTGCAGGAGACCAGGAGCCCGGAGCAGGAGACCAGGAGCCCGGAGCAGGAGACCAGGAGCCCGGTGCAGGAGACCAGGAGCCCGGTGCAGGAGACCAGGAGCCCGGTGCAGGAGACCAGGAGACTGGTGCAGGAGACCGGTACTGGAGCTGGAGATCATAAGCAAAAGAATTAACAGCGACACTGGGGTGGGAAGGGGGGTTAAAAGACAGGGGAGTGGGAAGAGGGGTAAAAAGACAGGGGCGTGGGAAGAGGGGGATTGGGGTGAATGAGGGGAGATCAGAGATGGACTTACCAAAGGGTCAGCAGGACTGGAACAGAAGACCCAGAGCAGGAGACCGGGAGCCCGGCGCTGGTGACCAGGAGCCCGGCGCTGGTGACCGGGAGTGGAGCTGGAGACTCGGACCAGAGCTGGAGACCGCTGCAGGACGCAGAAAAAAAAGGTAAGGGGGGGTAAAAAGAGGGGGGAGGGGGGATTGGGGTGGATGAGGGTAGAACAGACTTACCAAAGTCTTCTCTGCAGGATCAGCAGCAGGCTCTGGAGCAGGAACCACAGCAGGTCAGGAGCAGAAGATTCAGGAGCTGGAGCAGAAGATCCAGGACGCTGGAACAGAAGACCCAGGAGCAGCGGCAGCAGCAGCGACTGGAACAGTGAGAAGATGGTCTTGTGGTGTCACAGAATATTCTGTGGCACTACAAGGCCCAGCACAGACACATCAGATGTGATCGCTCTGTAGAAATCCTCACCAAATGTGAGAGTCTGCAGGGCGGTCACAGGGTGATGATGGGGTGGTGACAGGTGGAGGTAATCTGATTGGAACAATCATTGATGACATCGATCGCTCCAATCAGAGTACCTGAATACAGGTGACCAGGCGGTCACAGGGAGGTGTCACCCCTCTGTGACCCCCTGTGGTGCATGTTGTGCCCCAGCCATCTGATTGGTGACACTGATTGCACCAATCAGACATGGCTGGAGCAGAGCACGCACCACAGGGGGTCACAGAGGGGTGACACCTCCCTGTCACCGCCTGGTCACCTGTATTCAGGTACTCTGATTGGAGCGATTGATGTCATCATCGATCGCTCCAATCACAGCAGTCTGGGGGCTTGAGTCACATTACAGGGGGTCATGGGGCGGTGACAGGCAGGTCACAAGCCGGTCACCGCCCCATGACCGCCCTGTCACCGCGCGGTCGCGCTACGATCGGTGCGATCGATGTGATCGGCGATCGCACCGATCATAGCAGTCCGGAGCCAGGGCTGGGGTGTCCTAGCAACAGTCTAGGATCGGTGCTCATAGGAGCACCGATCCTAGGCTGCAGATCACTGTTTCCGGCAATCACATTGCCGGAAACAGTGAGAAATGCTGTGATTGGCTGTTCAGATTTGAACAGCCAATCACAGCGATCGCTGGTGCGGGGGGGCGGCGACAGCCCCCGGGATGATGACGCCATCTACCAGGAGGTAAGATGGCACCGTAACTTTAATGCTGTCACCGCGACTTAAGTCGCGGTGCCGCATTAAAGATATGACGTACTAATACGGGTCTGGCTCTTAAGTCCCAGGGCACAGACGCGTATTAGTACGTCAGATGTTATTAAGGGGTTAAAGATCCAACATATTCAACATCACTGTACATAGATCACCATTTCCATCAGTTCTAGTTACCAATGGGCCACACAATCTACTTTTTCTATCCGGAAACCTGAGTACCTGGAGGAAATCCATGAGGATATCATACAAACTATATGTAGATGTTCCTTTGGGATGTATCAGGTAGCGAGTGAACAGTCAGGGATGTATAAGACAGTATGTGAACATTTGATGTGCTGGATGCAGAAAACAAATCAGGAAAAAATGGGCAAGCTTAAGAATCTTCAGGACTTTGATATGGGTCAAATAGTGATGCAAGATATTTTTGTCAGAGCATTTTCAAAATGGGATATGTTGTATGGTATGCTCCCAATTTGGAGTCATGAGTAGAGATGAGCGTTGTTCTACTCGATCTGTTCGCCAATCTCAAATTCGAGCTGTTTTGGGCGGTGTTCGAGCCGTTCGGCGAACACGAACAATTTGAGAAAAATTCGGCTGTTCGAGGTTATGTTCGATAACTGTTCGTGCACCAAAATCATAACTGGATTTTTTCTCAGTAATGATGAAAATTAATGTTAATACGCAGTTTGAGTGTACAGCGGGGTGGGGGGAGGGGCAGGGGATGGATCTCTGCAGGAACAATGAAGATCTCCATTTTTTTTTCTCTTTCCCGCATTTGCAGTGGGGAGGTGCAATCTGTCAGCCTATCAGCAGCGCACACACGGAGCGAAGTGCTTTTTTTCACACAAGCAAGGGCATGTGTCATTGGCAGTGTATGTCACATGTCCTTGCCCTATAAGACCAAGCCATTTTCCCCGTCGCCTCCATTTTCTCACTGCTGCAGCTGCGTGTTAGACGGCACCGCTGTTGCTGTGTGCGCTATACCTTGTTAATTTCAAGCCAATTTTTGCACAAATCTACAGATAGCTTGGGAGTAGGGAATAGTTGTGATTGCAGTCCTTTTAAGGACTAGGTTACAGCATTTCCTACGACTTTTATCAGGCAGGTCTGTGCTCTTAAATAGATAGATTGTGGGAGTAAAGACTAATTGTAATTGGAGTCCTTTTCAGGACTAGGTTACATCAGTTCCTATCAGTTTTTGCCAGGCAGGTCTGTGCCAGTGCTGTGCAAGTTTTTTTCACAGCATTTGGCTGAATCTAGCAAAGCTAATCCTTTTTGGCCTATTGCAGAGTGTGTTAGTCAGTGGAATAGCCTATCTGTGTTGCAAGATATACCAACTGTGTATAGAATACCAATTTTTTTACTGCACCTAGTGAAGTAAAATCTTTTGGGCATAGCATCATTCTATTAGTCCATCTATACTGACCTCCATCAGGTTGCAAATTGAATATAATTTTTTTCTGCATCTAGCTCTGAAAAAATATTGGGCTTCTAGCTGTGTGTGGGACTTGTTGTACTAGTCCATCTATACTGACCTCCATCAGGTTGCAAACTGCATATATTTTTTTCTTCATCTACCTCTGAAAAAATATTGGGCTTCTAGCTGTGTGTGGGACTTGTTCTATTAATCCATCTATACAGACCTCCATCAGGTTGCAAACTGAATATATTTTTTTCTGCATCTACCTCTGAAAAAATATTTGGCCTTCTAGCTGTGTGTGGGACTTGTTCTATTAATCCATCTATACAGACCTCCATCAGGTTGCAAATTGAATATAATTTTTTTCTGCATCTAACCCAGCCAATAGTTTTGGCCTAATACCACAGTTTTGCCACTCAGCTCTGCTCGGTTCCCATCCATTGTTTTTTTGTGCAAACAACTCCAGAGTTGTGAATTAGTTAACCACCAAAATGAGTGGAAAAAGGCCTGCTGCTGGTGGAAAGGGTAATAGGCGTGTTGGGAAGGGGAAAAAAGGTTGTGTCCGTGGGGTAGGTGTTAAAGCAACAGTAACATCTGCAGAAGAAAGACCATCTTCCAGCCAAACTAAAATGTCTACTTCTTTTAGCGGACAATGTGATAAGATCCCTTTCTTACGGCCACGCCAATCGCTACAAATTCCAGATGAGGCACAAAAACAGCAGGTGCTTCAACGGATATCAAGTGCTCCTTTAAGTGGGCTCTCCTCCACATCAACTTCAACATCACAAATACTCCAGTCCTCAAAGGTGTCACCCCAATCGCACTTGCTTCCTCACAGCTCCCAAATCTCCAGCTGCCCGTCTGAGTATGAGGTAGAACAGATGGTTGAGTCTGCAGAGCTGTTTAGTCATACTATAGCCTGGGAATCAGAGGTCGACTCCAGCGCTTCTGTGAATCCAGACGAGGAAATGATCTGCACTGATGCCCAGAATCTTTATGAGTCGGATCCAGGACCAGACGCAGAAGGTTCTGACCATAATGTAGACCCTCATTCCCAAACTGTAACTCCTGTTGGTGGAGACAATGAGGAAGACGATGATAAGACTCAAATACCTGATTGGAGCGACAACTTTAGTTTTTTGTCAGGGCAGGAACAGGTTGGCTCTGAGGACGACGGGTGTGATAACGCACAGGGTGATGATGATGAGGTTGGAGATCCCACTTACTGTCAACCCACAGTCAGCCAAGAGATGAGGTCAGCAGAGGAGGTGGAGTAAGATGCTAGTGACGACGAGGTCAGGTTGCGCCTTCCTGGACAGAGACGTAGTACTGGAAGCACGTCAACAACTGCATCCTCAAACACAACTCTGCCTCTCACCACAAGTCGTGGTGGCTCTTCAGGTCGCATGGGTGCTAAGCCTTGCATAGCCTGGGCATTTTTTCAGATCGATAAAGATGACCCAACTCGTGTCATCTGTAACATTTGTCAGCAAAAGCTAAGTAGAGGCCAAAAAATACATAGTTTGAGTACTTCATGCATGAACCGGCACATGGACATGAAGCATAAGTTGCAGTGGGAAGCTCAGTGTGCTACAATGCGGCCTAGCCGGCCGGGCCAACCACCGTCTGCCATATCTTGTGCATCTGCGGCCTCTTCATCCTCTGTGACTGGGGGGACAGCAGTCACACCTGTTTTGGGGCGCAGACCTGCCACCTCTTTACCCGCAACAGCCAGCGTGATTGGCAGGTCATCATTTTCTTTGGAGGTGGTAACACCAGCTGGTGTTGAGCGCTGTCTGACATCGATAGCACCACCTTTAAATCAAGGCAACCTAACATGTCCGCCTGCATCTTCCTCACAGACCGGCAGTTTGCCGGGGACACCCTTATCAACCCCGTCTAAGCACAATAGCCAGCCCTCGGTCCCTCAGATGTGGACAAGTAAAAGACCATTTCCTCCTAGCCATGAGAAAGCTAAGAGGTTGAATTTCACCATCTGCAAGCTCTTGGCTACAGAAATGCTGCCTTTCCGCCTGGTGGACACAGAGGATTTTCGAGACCTTATGTCCGTCGCAGTGCCCCAGTACCAGATGCCCAGTCGGCACTACTTCTCAAAGAAAGGTGTGCCTGCGCTCCACAAGCATGTCGCACACAACATCACCGCTTCTTTGAGAAACTCTGTGTGTGACAGGGTGCATTTCACCACAGACACTTGGACGAGTAGGCATGGACAGGGGCGTTACATGTCGCTGACTGGGCACTGGGTAACTATGGTGACAGCAGGACAAGGGGCTGCTGTCCAAGTCTTGCCGTCCCCACGAGTTGTGCGTCAATCCTCTTTATGTCAAAGTTTCTCCACTGCTTCTGCCTCCTCAACCTCCTCTCGGTCCTCCACCTGCACCCAAAGCCTGTCTGGTCATGCCACAAGCTTTCTAACTGCGCAGAAGGGGTCCTGCACACCTCCTTACTATGCTGGCAGTAGGGCTCAATGTCATCAGGCGGTTTTTACATTGAAATGTCTGGGAAATGTGAGTCACACAGCTGAGGAGTTGTGGTCAGCTCTCGAGAACCAATTTCATGAATGGTTGTCTCCACTGGACCTGAAACCAGGGAAGGCCGTGTGCGACAATGCCGCAAACCTGGGTGCGGCCCTTCGCCGGGGCAATGTCACACACGTGCCTTGTATGGCTCACGTGTTGAACCTGGTTGTCCAGCAATTTTTAGCCCACTATCCCAGACTAGATGGCCTTCTGCAGAGGGCACGGTCGCTGTGTGCTCACTTCCGCCGTTCGCATCCCGCAGCTCAGCGACTTACATCTCTACAGAAGTCGTTGGGCCTGCCACTTCACCGGCTAAAATGCGATGTGCCTACCCGGTGGAATTCAACTCTGCACATGCTGCAGCGACTGTGGCAGCACCGACAAGCCCTGCTGCAATACGTTCTGACGTATAGCCTGGGCCAACGAGATTCAGAGGTGGGGCAAATCACGCTGGAGGAGTGGTCTCAGATCAGGGACCTATGCACCCTTCTGCACACTTTTGAAATGGCGACGAAGATGTTTAGTGCTGACGATGCCATTATCAGCATGACTATTCCGGTGATTTACATGCTGGAGCACATGTTAAACAGAATTCGGAGTCAGGTGGTGGCACAAGAGGAGGTGGAGGAAGTAGAGGAGGAGGAGTTGTATGCGGAAGGGCTAACATCTGCAAGGTCCAGACGGTCGGCAGCACCAAGGCGGCAGGCATGTGAGGGTGGGGGAGATGGTTTTACCAGGGCGCATGGTAGCAGCCAAACTAGTGAGGAAGGTGCAGGAACCCAGGAAGAAGTGGAGGACGAACTGATGGAAGACTTATCAGATGAGGGAGACCTTGATCACATTTCTGTTGTGCGAGGTTGGGGGGAGAGGACAGAGGAAGGAAGCATGATTGTTACCTCGCCACCAACACAACAGGGACTTGGTGCTCCTGGATGCGCAACACACATGAGTGCCTTCTTGCTGTACTACCTGCAACATGACCCTCGAATTGTGAGAATTAGAAATAATCCTGACTACTGGGTTGCCACACTGTTAGGTGCCCGGTACAAAAGTAAATTTGCAGAAATTATTCCTGCCATAGAAAGGGATGCACGCATGCAGGAGTATCAGCAGAGACTGTTGCAGAATATTACATGTGCTTTTCCACAAAATACCAGTGGTGCACGTAGTGAATCTCACAGTTCCAACTTGCCAACCATGGGATCGTCAAGTGTTCAGCACTCAAACCGTAACAGAACCACAGTATCTGCTGGTAACATCAATTTTGCGGAATCATTTCACCACTTTTTTAGCCCATCCTTTGCAAGGCCACAGGAGACAAGAAGTCTGACACATAGTCAACGCCTAGAGACGATGGTACAGGAGTATCTCCAAGTAAACATTGAAGCCACGACTGTGTCACTTGACCCTTGCTCTTTTTGGGCTTCCAATCTGGATAAATGGCCGGAGCTAGCCACTTACGCCTTGGAGATCTTGTCATGCCCCGCAGCCAGCGTTCTGTCTGAACGTGTGTTCAGCGCTGCTGGTGGTGTGCTGACAGATAAGCGCACGCGGCTCTCCACTGATAATGTAGACAGACTCACGTTCATAAAGATGAACAAATCATGGATCCGAAACGACTTTTCTACCCCTGTCTCATCCTGGAGAGAGTAAAAGCTTGATGAATGGTTAAAATCACCCTACCAACCGTTTTAAGCTTTCAAATTACTAATCATGTTTATCTGTATCTTGGCTGGAAAATAATTTGGGTTTGTAGCAGTGTGCAGCACTGATTCTATTAGGCCATCTATAATAAGCTCCACCAGATTTAAAATTACTAATCATGTTTATCTGTATCTTGACTGGAAAATAATTTGGGCTTTGTAGCAGTGTGCAGCACTGATCCTATTAGGCCATCTATACTAAAGCTTCACCAGATTTAAAATTAATAATAATTTTTAGCTGCATCTAGCCCGGAAAATAATTTTTTGGGCTCCGAGATGCGCAAGACACATAAGTGCCTTCTTGCTGCACTACCTGCAGCATGACCCTCATATTGTCAGAATTCGAAGTAATCATGACTACTGGGTTGCCACACTCTTAGATCCCCCAAACTTTTCGATCAACCTTTTCATTTTAATAAAGACCAAACAAATGGTCATTTTTGAAATTATAAGCATTAGCAGGTTGTTAGAAACTGAAATCAAACAGTTTTCAACTCAAAACTTTATTCTAGGTGATGTTACATTTTCACATAGGACCCCTTGTTCGAAAGGAGCTTCTGAACTCTCTCGTCCATTGAATTTGTCAGGTTTTGGATGGTTTCTGCTTCAATTGTTTTGCATGAGGACAGAATACCCTCCCAGAGCTGTTGCTTAGATGTGAACTGCCTCCCGCCATCATAGACACTCCTTTTAATGATGCTCCAAAGGTTCTGAATGGGGTAGAGGTCAGGGGAGCATGGGGGTCACACCATAAGTTTGTCCCCTTTTATGCCCATATCAGCCAGAGATGCAGATGTTTTATGTGCAGCATGAGATGGTGCATTATCATGCAGAAAAATGATCTTGCTGTGAAATACACGGTTCTTCTTCTTGAACCATGGCAGGAAGTGCTGTTTGAGAAAATCCACATACATTATGGAGTTCATCTTTAGCGCCTTCAGGGATCCTAAAGGGGCCGACAATATCTCTCCCCATGATTCCAGCCCAAAACATTACTCCACCTCCTCCTTGTTGGCGCTGTAGCCGTGTTTGCGTGGGGTGTCCATCAACCAGCCATCCTCCACTCCATCCATCTGGACCATCGAGCGCTGCACGGCACTCATCCGTGAACAAAACAGTTTTGAAATCAGTCTTCATGTAATGTTTGGCCCACTGGAGCCGTTTCTGCTTGTGTGAAGTGGATAGAGGAGGTCGACAGGATGGCGTATGCACAGCTGCAAACCTCTGAAGGACCCTGCATCTTGTTGTTCGGGGGACGTTGGAGGCACAAGCAGCTTCAAAAACTTGTCTGCTGCTATGACAAGGCTTTTTTGCCGCTGCTCTTTCAACCTGACGTAATTGCCTGTAGGAAAGAGTCCTCAATTTGCCCTTATCAGCACGCACACGTGTGTACTGTGAATCAGCTACATACTTCTTGATTGCCAAGACACTTCATCCTGATCATCGCACAATGCTGATTGTAGTCATGCCTTGACCTAAACACTCCACAATTTGTTGCTTCTCAGCAGCCGACACATCCTTTTTCTTTCCCATTTTGGCAGAAAATTTAGGCTGCTTAATAATGTGAGAGAGCTTTCTTAAGTAGTCTTGCCTTTCATTGGACACACCTGCCAAACTAATTAGCACAGGTGTCTGCAATTGCTTACAGTGATATAAAGAGCCCTGACACACATCACCATCAATGAGTTTAACTGACAAACAAACAAATTCTTCCCTTATCACTCCTAAACACTTTTTGCATAATAATTTGGAACGCAGTGTACATGTGCTTTTCCACAAAACACCAGTGGTTCACGTAGTGAATCTTACAGTTCTAACTTGCCAACCGTGGTCTGTATGGAGTTGTTCAATAAAGGGCCCAAAATTAAGATAACATAGATGGGAGAGGTCTCTATGAATAGGAATTCCTAAGTATTTGATACCCTGTGAGGGCCAGGCAAAGGGAAAGTTGGACTGGATGGAATCAAATATGGATTTGGGAAGGGAGACATCGAGGGCCTCAGACTTCGCTGCATTGATTTTAAAATTTGACCATGTAACAAAGTGATCTATTTCAGCCATAACAGCATGGATGGATATATGTGATTGAGTGATATATACTAGGACATCATCAGCAAATAGAGAGCACTTGTACTCGGTGCCTCCCACCTCAATCCACCTAATATTGGGGTTATGGCGAATTGATGAGAGCAGGTGCTCCGTCACTAGGATGTATAAGAGAGGGGACAGAGGACATCCCTGCCTTGTCCCATTGGTGATTGTGAAAGGTGATGAAAATGTTCTGACGCACCCCCTGGGCGTTGGGACACCCGGAGCCGGACCCTTTTTGGTGGATGCTGGTGGTTGTAGTCTTCGTGGCGGCGACCCGGTTCCGTGGCTCAGGGTGGTCAAACCAGTGGCGGAACTATTTATGTGGTTTTGATGTTTAAATGTCCGACTACGACACCCGTGGATTGCGGTCAGAGTGAACCGCCGCTACAGGGCAGACCGCTGAGGCTGGTGTTGTGGGTGCAGCAGAGCATAGCATAACTCCCCACGGGAGGAGTATAGCCTCGGGGCAGTGTATGCGGAGGATGGGGGTGATGGTGCAGGGCAGCAGCAGTAACGACACGGAGTCAGTGATGCAGTTCAGGGCCTTTACTCACAGTTCTTATTATCCAGACCACGTCTGCAGGTAACGGCTGCCCACGTCATACTGTGCTCACCAGGTGAGGGGCTCAGACAACTTCCAGATAACTTTGGAGCGCTTCACAGGACCCCCTTTGTGTGTCCTTTGTCTGGCCTTTCTTACCAACACTTCTGTCCGGCTGCCTCGGGCCTCCTCTTGGTAAACTTGGCGCCAGTTTCCCTGACCCTATGTGGTGCCTTCCTAGCGGGTGTAGCGAGGGGCTGCGCCACATAAAATGTCAGAGCCTCCAGTTTCTAGCTGAGGGTCGTTTCCTGCCTCCACTAGTTCGGGGACCGGTCTCCCCCTTTGGCCTGACCCCTCCACGCAGATGGATTCGGGCGTGCGGTGGCGACTCGCCCGTCCGCACCCCTGGGATCCCTTCATTCCTCGTTCCTGGAGCCTTCTCCGCTCCTCTTCCTTCCTTCTCCCTCTTGCAGGCCTGGGCCTCTGTTACTAGGCCCGCCTCCGGAGCAGAGCTCATGCAGAGCCCCTGCTCCCTGCCACTTCTGCTCAGACTTCTCTGCACTGAACTAAGATGGTGCCCACCTTTTATACTCCCTTCTCAATGCACCCAGGAACTGCTTCCTCCCTGCTCCTGCACTACAGGGTTCCCCTTCCTCAGTGTTCCCTCCCCCCACTCCAGCCAGGGACAGGGACTGTCGTGCCTATCTCAGGGGCATATTGGTCGCCCTGCCCCACGGCAATGTGGTGTAATGCATGCAGGTGTCAGGTCCTGATCCACACTCCATCCTTACCTGAGAGTGAGATATCACACCTCTGGGTGAGGTGCAATACGTCTGTAGCAACCGAGCCCTCAGGGTGCTACAGTTCCATTTTTCTTCAGCCTAGGTGACGTATTGTGATACAGGGCCGTGATTTTGGCTATAAAAGGGTCCCCTAGACCCCTACCCCAAGCTTTTTAAGAGAATCATATATGGCGTGCCAGGAGACTCTATGGAATGCTTTCTCAGCATCCAACGAGAGTATCTACTTACAAATTTTTAACTGCATCTAGCCCAGGAAATACTTTGTGCCTAGTAGCAGTGTCTGCTAGTCAGCGGATTATCCCGGCTGTTAAGCAAGCTACACCACCTGTAGTTTGGACACTTAATTTTTTCAAAGGAAATGCTTCGGGACCACGGGATACTCAGTGAAGAGCATCAGGAGGCACCCCAAGGCATAGGGGCTGGGACTGGCAGTAGGATGCCTTGCGGTGGACAGCCGAGCTCGATCCTTATAAAAGCTTTTTAACTGCAGCAGCTTTAGTGGACGCTACTGGAACTGGAATTACGCGGCTGCTGGCATGAGACTTGCCCTCCAATAGATCCTTGTAAATGGATTTAAAGTGTATTCATTCAAATTAGAGAGACAATTTAAATTAAAAAACTTAGAGCTGCCTCCACCACAGGGGGGCTCGCTCGACCCACCAGCGGACAGGCACCAGTATTGGGAGAGGGGGGCTGGCCGTCAGGGTTCACCGCGGCTCTGGCACAAACCCGGCGACACGGAGGTGGCACGGGCAGGAGCGGACTGAACGTGTCGGCTTCTCACTTTTTGGATTTTAGAAGGGCATGACATGCCTATATCTGTGTCTCCCCCTCCTTTTACTCCTCCACCTCTTTTCTTTTCTCATGACTATATGTACTTGTCACTTTTCCATGTGTTAGTTGTGTCTTCTGAGCAGTTTGTCAGCTTTTGGACACCTTTGAAGGTGTTTTCTATGTGTTTCTATGTGTTTTTGTTTGCCTGCCATTGGTTTTAACGGTGTTCGAAGGTGTTCGACGAACAGTTCGACGAACAGTTCGGCGAACACACGGGTGTTCGACGAACCGAACCGAACTCGAACACTACGGGGGTGGCTCAACACTAGTCATTAGTAGAAAAATATCAAACTATCAAACAATATCGAATGTTGTTTAAAAAAGTAAGTGAAAGCCCAAGGTTCATGATGGGTATTGGTCTCATACCTCAAAAGATCTACTGTACCATAAATTAGTGTGCTCAGATTAATCTCCACTACCACAGACCCCTACAATGGGTATGTGCGCAGTGGACAATGAAGTAATGGAAGGAGGTGGCTCCACATTTTTAAAATGTTGGTGGTGGGTGTGTGCTAGGGGAAAAATGGCACCAGGATTCACTATGAGAAAAAGGCATGCTGATGGAGGCAGTGTTCTGCTGGGGGAAACAATGGGTCCTGGCATTCATGTAGATGTTACTAAATATTGTGGTTGACGAACCTAAAGATTGTTGTGACCAAGTGAACCCTTTCATGGCACCATTATTCTCTAATAGTGTCCTCTTTCAACAGGATAAAGCAGTATTGGAAAAACTGCTCAGGAATGATGTGGGAAACATACGTACATAAAACTAAAGTGTTCAGCCTTTACACACACAATACAAACATGCTATATATCAATGCCATTTGGTTAGTATATGCACCGTTTTGAGCATTGTATTGTGTTTACTGGGTTTAAGACCTCCATACACATAAGACCAATGTTGGCCAAAGCAACCAATATCGGTGGGCTCCCCCGGCAGTCTAATGTATATGGGAGTCTTCAGACTCTCCCCGATGTCGCGGGAAATAAAGACCTGGAATGTTCAATTTCAGATTGCAGATCCTTTTTCTTGGTAACATAAGAGGAAACTGACAGTACCTCTCTGGTAAAGCGCTCCTGTGTATGGAGAAGTCGGGAGAAATTCATGCCCGCTAAATTATTGGCCAATTGCTTTCTATTGTGTATGGTGTTCTTTACACTTTCTGTGGTACCTCTATAAAAATGGTATTCTTTCCTAGTCATATGCAAAACTATTGCATGTTTTCCCTCCATGGAGCTCTCTGTAATATCACTGGTGCATATGACTCTATAGCAAGTCATTGGTGCCATATTTGTGCGATGAAGTCTATGATATGGCTATGTGAATGGGGCCTTATATATTCTCTCTTTTGGAGGCACTGAATCTAATAAGGTTATTGTGAAGGGCAAAAGAAGAGTGATCATTATCTACAACATATTGTTTTTTTTATTTAATTTCTAATAAATCATACATGTAAAATAATGAATAAAAACAGATGCATTCAGGATAGGGTCTATTGATGCTGCATTTCCAATTTATGTTATATATTGGTGTAAAGCACATTTGGAGGATACTTCCAAAGGATGTCTTCAATGTATGCTTCTATATAGGTTTATAGTGACACATAGTATGTTACTTATAGGCTCCCTTGATAAAAAAAGTCAGTAAACACTTGAGATAGTAAAGCAGATAATGCAGTTTTATTCTTAATGCGTTTCAAAGTGTTACCATGTCTCTCCTGATGAAGTGGGTACACATCGAAACGACAATATCTACTCCAATATCTTAACTGTTCTCTGACATCTTTATCTATTGAGATTTTAGCAGTGCAGCACATCTGCTTCTTCACATCTTTTAATTTCTAAGCTGGATCCCAAACTGCGGAGCAGCAGCTAGATTGATAGATAGATAGATAGATAGATAGATAGATAGATAGATACTCTATGCCATGGCAGAAATGTCCGACCTGAAAAGATGCAGCAACAAAAGGCCGAGCAAGCAAAATCCCAACAACTGGTTTGACAAGGAAAGTAAAGCTATAAGGGAGGCCCTAAGAATGGCCTCAAATAAAAAACACAGAAACCTGAACAACCCCACTCTGAGAGAAGCCTACCTCACCATACAATGAAATTACAAATCCATCCTCAAAAAGAAAAAGCAAAACCACATTTCCGCCAAACTCCTCCAACTCCAAGATGCCCTTGAAGACAACAGTTTTTGGGAACTATGGAACCACCTAGGATCCAACCAAAAAAAAAAGTAACAACCCCTGCATCCACAGTGGCAACACCTGGCTCCTATACGTCAAGGACCTTTACAAAGACATCCAAAGTGAAGACTTGAACCCGGCACAAATAGAGCTTGTGAACAAACTGAAGGATATGGAGGAAAAATGTAAAGACTTCTAAAACCATCTGGACACATCAATTACATTTCCAGAAACAACGGAAAGGATCACACTGATAAAAGGTAAAAAAGCCAGCTGCCCAGATGGGATCCTCCCAGAAATGCTGAAATTTAGCCCACCAGACATCTAGGCCGCGATAGCAAAACTATTCAATATTGTACTGCAGGCTGGCTACTTTCCCAATAACTGGACCAAGGACTCATAAACCCGATACACAAAAACGGGGACAAGTACAATCCAGCAAACTACCGAGGAATATGTGTCAGCAGTAACCTGGGGAATTCTTCAACTGTGTCCTGAATAAGAGGATGCTCACCTTTGTCACCCAACACAACGTCCTCAGCAAAAGTCACGCAGGTTTCATGGCAAACCACCGACCACATCTACACCCTGCACAGCCTCATCAAGAACCGGGTCCACAATTCAAAGCATGGGAGGATCTATGACTGATTTGTGGACTTCAGTGTCACACCAAGGACTATTCCTAAAACTGCTGGGGAGTGGAATAGGAGATAATGATGTAATCCGAAGTGCCTATACTGAGAGCAACTGCAGCGTGAGGGTAAATGGAAGGATGACGGCTTATTTCCAACAGAGCCGAGGAGTGAGACAGGGCTGCAGCATCAGTCTAATGCTCTTCAACATTTACATCACCAAACTGGCATCCTACTCTGCACCAGGACTCACCCTCCATGACACAGAGGTGAAATTTCTGCTATATGCTGATGATCTTGTGCTGTTATCACCAACTGAGAAAGGCCTCCAGGATAATCTGAAAATCCTAGAGACCTTCAGCACCACATGGGCACTGCCAATCAACCGGAAGAAAACTAATATTATGGTGTTCCAGAAAAGAAAGCAGAAACGAGAAGGCCACTCCCCTTCATGATAGACATGTACACCTACCTGGGCCTAAAACTCAGCCAATCAGGGAGCTTTAAGCAAGCCATACAGTTACTGAAAGACAAGGGGTGCAAAGTCTTCTATGCCATCAGAAGACGTCTGTATCATCTCAAGTCCCCTGCAACAGTCTGGCTAAAAATCTTTGATACCATCACTGCCCTAATCCTTCTGTATGGCAGCAAAGTCTGGGGTCCAGTCTCAAACCCAAACTGGTCAAAGTGGGACGCTGGACCAACAGAAATATTCCACTTAGAGTTCTGCAAACACCTCCTCCAAGTTCAGCACATCAAACAGGGCCTGCCGAGCAGAGCTGGGCAGATTCCCACTACACGTTGAGATGCAGAAGAAGGCGCTATCATTCAAGGCTCATCTACAAAGTAAAAAAGAAAAACACAAAATTTGAGCTTGGTTTAAGTTGGTATGCATGCAGCACATAAAAGCATGTTTCACAATCGCCATGAATCAGAAAGAATACAAGAAGAAAAATGAACATAAACCCTGCTGTAAATAAATAAAAAGCATGTGCATTTAAATAAAATAGGGTTCTTAGTAACAATGTTTTTGATCAAAAATAGTATAAAAGCTTTCCCACCGCGACAAGGTGAACGTGTTTGGAAAATTCGTAAAATATCTAATATTAAAAACCTTACCATGTGTCAAAGGTGACCTCTATGTGAATAAAAGGAGGCAAAGGACTGGGTCCTGAACTGTGGACACCAGCCAGGGGAAGCTTTTATACTATTTTTGGTCAAAAACAGTGTTACTAAGAGCCCTATTTTATTTAAATGCACTTGCTTTTTATTTATTTACAGTAAGGTTTATGTTCATTTTGCTTCTTGTAGGTTCATCTACAAAGTAGTAGTCCCAGCTCCTACCATCACAAAGCCTTGCTGCACCAGGAAGCGCTAGGAGAACGAAGCCCCCCAATACAAATCACCCCAAACCAGCCTGTCCAAGCCATGAACCTGCATGGCCTGACAAAAGGGGTTATCCAGAAGATGGTACACAAAGGCAAAGAGGAATATCTCAGCATCTGAAGGAACAACATTAACAAATCACAGAAACTGACGATATACCAGAACCTACAGTGGGAATACAAACTGGCTCCAAATCTAGAGAAACTATCAAACCCCAAAGAGCGACAAATCCTGAGCCGGTACAGACTGAGCACCCACAGCCTACTCATCGAATCCGGGAAGCACCGACAGAACTACATGCCCCGAAAGCGCAGACGGGAGGTCACCTTGCAGCGGTTGATGGGCACACATGAATTGGCCAATTTATGCGCTAAGAACCTCCATTTTTGTAAGTAAAGCTTACTGAGTAATAACACAGTTTAGATCAAATGTTGTTATTGTCTTTATGTATCTTGGCCATAATGGAGTGCTGCGCTTTCTTGATAGATAGATAGATAGATAGATAGATAGATAGATAGATAGATAGATAGATAGATAGATAGGATAGATAGATAGATAGATGATAGATAGATAGATAGATAGATAGATAGATAGATAGATAGATAGATAGATAGATAGATAGATAGATAGATACATAGATATAGGGCACATTGTAATTCCTCTACAGTTCTCACTATTTTATTAAGTTTCCCTATGCTGTAGGAAAAGATACATATGGTAATTTCTTAATAGAATGTCATGAAACATTTCAGAATTAGCTTGAAAGGGTCACAAACAGGTTCACTTATCAGTATCACTGTCACAGTCTATAGTATGCAAGCTGTTCAGATCTACATACGCACATTAATGGAGTTTTCGGAGTTTACTTATGGTTCACTGAAATTTGCTGCACAATTATAATTGCCTTGACTATGTTTTCTGCTGAATCTGTGGCATCATTTGCTTATCTTGGACTATTTAACCAGAAAAAAAAGAATTAGAAAATAATAACGCTAGTAAGAAAGATGCAGATGCGGCATCTAAATATAATTAAAGTGATACACACCTAATTAAAGGGAATCTGTCACCAGATTTTTGCTACCACATATGAGAGCAGCAGACCCTGATTCCAGCGATGTATCACTTAGTTTACTGGGTGCAGCAATTATGACACAATCAGAGCTTTTAGATGTAGAATGTAGCAGAGTTCAGAAATCTTCCCCCGCCCACACCACAGCTTTCTGTGGACATTGTATATTGACAGTGAGCTGCGGGAGATGTGGTCAAACCAGGGCTCACATGCACTGTGGTCCCAGCAGTAATAATCTCCTGGTGATGAAACCTTCATTGTATGGAAACACACAAACACACAAACCTAATAAGTGACAAATTTCTGAAATCAATGCCTCAGCCTCTACAACATGATGTCCTCAGATTACATAGTGAAAATCTGCTGACAGGTTCACTTCAAAGTTCTAAAATTTCTCATCTGTTAATAATTTTAAACACTGATCATTCTATATTTTAACAGAAATTGCAACTCGATGGTGAACGGGAAACCAACGCTGCATTACTGCACAGTTTCACACCAAGCTCTCAGTTACATCCATATGTCAGGCATCTCTCAGGTAGACCCTTATCTTTAGGGCTCTGCCTCTTTAAGAACCATTCCAGCATTTTTTCTTATTCCAGAGCTGGAGTGGTGCCACTAATCTAAGCTCCTTGCCCCTAGTATTATCCTTACCAGCTGCCGTCTTCAGCTCTTCCCGGCACCACCATGGTCCCATGCCGCCATCTTGTGACCACAACTTCAGAATTACCGGAGTCAGAGCTAACGGTCACAAGCTCTCAGTGTAAGTCTGAGGGCCTCATTCTGGTGTCGTTCTGGCTCTTAGACTTACCTTGAGTACTGACTTCCAGCTTGCCCAGCAAACACTGGAGTGATCTAGTAGGTCTCAACCTGCAGGAGACTGACCAGAGTGACGCTGTTATCAGATGAAGCTGGTGGCTGGTGAGTATAAGGCTATGTGCCTACATAGCAGATTTGATGCAGAGTGTTTTTGCCTCTCTCTGGCGGAAAAAAACGCATGCAGATTTACATGCAGCTTTACATGCATTTTTTCTGCCAGAGAGAAGTGTTTTTCCAGCGTTTTTACATGCGTTTTCGCATGCATTTTTTCAAGCACTTTTCCAAGCGATTTTGAGCATCACTTGGAAAAGTGCTTGACAAGTTGGTCACACAATATTAATCCATGCAACCGGCATGGATTTATATTGTGTGACCAACTTAGATGCTTTAAATGCAGCATCTATAGTAAAAAAAAAAGAATTAAAAAGTTAAAAATAAATAAAACCTGTATACTCACCTCTTCGGTCTCCTCCCGGCGGCGATCCTCTCTCCTCGGCGTCCCGCGGTGTACGTGCAGGACCTGCAGTGATGTCATTTAGCCAGCTGATGGTCACACGACCATCACCTGACCATCAGCTGACTAAATGATGTCACCGCAGGTCCTGCACGTACACCAACGCCGAGGAGACACGACGCCGCCGGGAGCAGACCGGAGAGGTGAGTATACAGGTTTTATTTATTTTTAACTTTTTTATTTCTTTTTTTCACCGTGTGGTAGCCGGGATGAAGAGGAGTTGTAGTCTCCTCTTCATCCCGGGTACCACACGCACCGCGAATACGCTGCAAAATTCGCAGCCATTGAATTTAATTGAAACGCAGCAAATCCACATATAACTGTGGGTTTGCTTCGTTTCAATGTTCCTCAATGGCCACGAATTTGCGGCGTAATCGTGGTAGAAATGCTCATGCTGCGAACGCAATGCGAATATGGCGCACTTATTAGCGCATCATGTGCACAGCACATCCGAATTCACATTGCTTTGCATGGCAAATGGTTTTACAAGCGTTTTCATGGCGGTAAAAACGCCGCAAAAACGCTACAAAAAATCTACATGGGCACATGGCCTAAGACTAGAGGCAGGGAACTTGCATTACTGGCACTACTCTACAGTAGGGTTGCAATAAAAAAAAATGCTGGTGTGGTGCTATAACTCATACACTGCATACAGGGGCTTTGTTTCTCCCTCTCTTACTGTTCCACACAAGAGTCCACTTGCTTCATAACAATTTTTTGTGCCTCAAGGTTCCAGTATAGAGATGAGCGGATCTTTTAAAATTTGAATTTGAAGACGTCAACAAATGTTTCAGAAATTCGGATTGCTCACAAAATACACGTGGTGGAGATAAGAGAAAGGGAGAAAGAGAGAGAGGATCCCGCTGACAATAAGAGTTTACACTCTACTGAAGGGAGAAAGAGAAAACCCCACTGACCATAAAAGCTTACACCCTACAGAAGAGAGAAAGAGAGGACCCCGCTGACCATAAGGGCTTACACTCCATAGAAGAGAGAAAGAAAGGACCCCACTGACCATAAGAGCTTACACTCCACAGGAGAGAGAAAGAGGACCCCGCTGACCATAAGAGTTTACCCTCCATAGAAGAGAGAAAGAGAGGACCCCACTAACCATAAGAGATTACACTCTACAAAAGAGAGAGAGGACAGTGCTGACCATAAGAGCTTACATTCCACAGAAAAGACAAAAGAGAGGACCCCACTGACCATAAGAGCTTACACTTCACAGAAGAGAGAAAGAGATGACCCAGCTGACCATAAGAGCTTACACTCTACAGAAAAAAAGAGACTTACCCAGTGACTCTGGTGATGGAAAATGACTGCTGCACAAACTGTGCTCTACTGGGAACCGCTGATTTGTGATGGCCCATGTACTACTACTGATCACCAATGTACAAGGTATGATAATTCGTTAGATGTCATAGCTGCAGGACATTATAGGGAAGCTCGTGTGGCAATGCAAAATTACATCAGCCTGCTCTCTAATGCTTCAGCAGTGTGGGAAATGGTCCCAGGCAAGTGGGGTTTTTTTTGAAAATCGAATCTCAAAATTTTCAAATTTGCGCTAAACTGCATATTTCAGGAAAAACTCGATGCTCTGTGGATTAAACTGTTCATCTTTGGTCCAGTCTCTTTGCAACTTTTTCTCTCCCTCTGTCACCATTCCTTGAATCTCAAAGGTTTAGTTTCTAAGAGTCATGCATAGGATATCTAGTTAGCTTGGAGCACACTCCTCATCTGCAGATTGCCTCCTTGCAAAATGTTCTTTTTGTTTCATATGTATTCGAGCTTGTGTTTCTGATATCTAAAAGAAATTGTCACATCTGGGACATTTATGGCAATATATAATGGACACGATCTATGTCCTACAGATGGGTTTACTTGACAACATTTGGAACTCATGCAAAAATGAATGGAGAAAGTCATGTACGTTTGGCTACCTGGCCATTACTGACAGTGCACTAGGCCTTTTCTCTAGATAGATTCAGTGGGGCCCACATCTATCAGACATTTATGGGATGTCCTAGTAATATGCCATTAATATCCCAAATGGAAACACTCCTTTAAGATTCCAGAATATGTCCTTAGAGGTGTCAGAGATCAGCTCTAATGCCATCTGCACACAAGATAGAACTGACTGAATGTGACTATATTGTTCCCCTTGAGAAAGCGTCTGCAGGTGGCCGCGAAACGCGCGTCGGGGCACGCCATTGCGCTCCTCCATCACTGGTTTCCACCTGGCCCCTAACCTGGTAAGAAGGACTATCTTCACCTGCACTATACCCGCACTTTACACTTTTCTATTGGCATACTTAGAGCATTTGATGCAAATACACACAAGGCATTTGGTTCAGCTTCCTATTATTTACTTGAAATGTAGCACTGACTATTGATTTCATTACAAGACTGACCTATTTGCTCTTGTTAAATCTGTTTATGCTGCATTCCCTTTTTTTCTGCCTTTATAATTGTGTATGGGTTTAATCTATTGATAGGACTATTGGCCAAAATGCCAGTGATCATTGCTGCTATCTGCTTGCACCTTACCCTAAATATTGTCTGTACTTCTGTACCAATTAATGTTGAGAATAAAAATATACATATTTTTATGCCGTTATAATTTTTTGAATTCTCCTCATTAAGCATGTGTATTATGAGTTGGCATTATTTGGCGTCTATGGGAAATACCTTCTCCCATGTACACCAATATATTTCTATAAGGGTCATATTATTATTGTTCACAAGAATGTAATATTTAATGCTCCACTCAAGTTTTGCTCACTTTATCTAAAACTGGATCTTCTTAAAGACATTGACATGGACTCATGTAGTCATATGCTTCTGCTGGGATCCATATTAAACATATAACTGCTCAGTTTGCCAACCATCCAGAAATTCCTGGAAAGTCCATAAAAAAATAAAAAATATACAGTATGTATTAAATTAAAAAATTGTGACAAAAAAAACAAAGACAACAAAATCCTGACCAAAATTCTTTTCATATCTGCATTATTTCTTGTTGTGTTTTCCAGTATTTTTGGTGGCAGGAGTAATATAATCTGCAGCCATACTGTTGCCCTCACTAATATTAGAACCTGGCCAGGGGCACAACACCGTATTTTTCGTCCAAGTCCGATTCAAAAAAACATCGGATCACACTTGGAACAATGTTAGTCTATGGGGCTGTGCACATGTCCAATTTTTTCCTAAGATAGAGCCAGTTCGAGGAAAAAAATTGCAGCATGTCCGAGTTTGATCCGATTATTGGATTGCACTTGGCTATGCAAGTCAACGACCGTGTGGAAAACATCTTGGATGACATCTGAGTGCAATCCGATTTCCGCACACTGACAGAATGGAGAAGATGGAGACATTTTGTTCTCCATCTTCTTCTCACAGTGTTCTCCGATTCGATCTTCCTAGAGAAACGGATCAAACTATGCTCCCACTATGATCACATTCTGATCAGACTTTGATCAGAGTGTCATTTGCATAATCAGCCCGATTCTCTCAGATGAGAGACTCTACTAGAGATGAGCGTTGTTCTACTCGAACTGTTCGCCAATCTCAAATTCGAGCTGTTTTGGGCGGTGTTCGAGCCGTTCGGCGAACACGAACAATTTGATAACTGTTCGATAACTGTTCGTGCACCAAAATCATAACTGGATTTTTTCTCAGTAATGATGAAAATTAATGTTAATACGCAGTTTGAGTGTACAGCGGGGTGGGGGGAGGGGCAGTGGATGGATCTCTGCAGGAACAATGAAGATCTCCATTTTTTTTTCTCTTTCCCGCATTTGCAGTGGGGAGGTGCAATCTGTCAGCCTATCAGCAGCGCACACACGGAGCGAAGTGCTTTTTTTCACACAAGCAAGGGCATGTGTCATTGGCAGTGTATGTCACATGTCCTTGCCCTATAAGACCAAGCCATTTTCCCCGTCGCCACCATTTTCTCACTGCTGCAGCTGCGTGTTAGACGGCACCGCTGTTGCTGTGTGCGCTATACCTTGTTAATTTCAAGCCAATTTTTGCACAAATAAACAGATATCTTGGGAGTAGGGAATAGTTGTGATTGCAGTCCTTGGGCTTCTAGCTGTGTGTGGGTCTTGTTCTATTAATCCATCTATACTGACCTCCATCAGGTTGCAAACTGAATATAATTTTTTTCTGCATCTAGCTCTGAAAAAATATTTGGCCTTCTAGCAGTGTGTCGGACTTTCTCTATTAGTCCATCTATACTGACCTCCATCAGGTTGCAAATTAAAACTAATTTTTATCTGCATCTACAGTACCTCTGAAAAAATATTTGGGCTTCTAGCTGTGTGTGGGACTTGTTGTATTAGTCCATCTATACTGACCTTCATCAGGTTGCAAACTGAATATATTTTTTTCTGCATCTACCTCTGAAAAAATATTGGGCTTCTAGCTGTGTGTGGGACTTGTTGTATTAGTCCATCTATACTGACCTCCATCAGGTTGCAAACTGAATATATTTTTTTCTGCATCTACCTCTGAAAAAATATTGGGCTTCTAGCTGTGTTTGGGACTTGTTGTATTAGTCCATCTATACTGACCTCCATCAGGTTGCAAGCTGAATATATTTTTTTCTGCAACTACCTCTGAAAAAATATTGGGCTTCTAGCTGTGTGTGGGACTTGTTGTATTAGTCCATCTATACTGACCTCCATCAGGTTGCAAACTGAATATATTTTTTTCTGCATCTACCTCTGAAAAAATATTGGGGTTCTAGCTGTGTGTGGGACTTGTTGTATTAGTCCATCTATACTGACCTCCATCAGGTTGCAAACTGAATATATTTTTTTCTGCATCTACCTCTGAAAAAATATTGGGCTTCTAGCTGTGTGTGGGTCTTGTTCTATTAATCCATCTATACTGACCTCCATCAGGTTGCAAACTGAATATAATTTTTTTCTGCATCTAGCTCTGAAAAAATATTTGGCCTTCTAGCAGTGTGTCGGACTTTCTCTATTAGTCCATCTATACTGACCTCCATCAGGTTGCAAATTAAAACTAATTTTTATCTGCATCTACAGTACCTCTGAAAAAATATTTGGGCTTCTAGCTGTGTGTGGGACTTGTTGTATTAGTCCATCTATACTGACCTCCATCAGGTTGCAAACTGAATATATTTTTTTCTGCATCTACCTCTGAAAAAATATTGGGCTTCTAGCTGTGTGTGGGACTTGTTGTATTAGTCCATCTATACTGACCTCCATCAGGTTGCAAACTGAATATATTTTTTTCTGCATCTACCTCTGAAAAAATATTGGGCTTCTAGCTGTGTGTGGGTCTTGTTCTATTAATCCATCTATACTGACCTCCATCAGGTTGCAAACTGAATATAATTTTTTTCTGCATCTAGCTCTGAAAAAATATTTGGCCTTCTAGCAGTGTGTCGGACTTTCTCTATTAGTCCATCTATACTGACCTCCATCAGGTTGCAAATTAAAACTAATTTTTATCTGCATCTACAGTACCTCTGAAAAAATATTTGGGCTTCTAGCTGTGTGTGGGACTTGTTGTATTAGTCCATCTATACTGACCTCCATCAGGTTGCAAACTGAATATATTTTTTTCTGCATCTACCTCTGAAAAAATATTGGGCTTCTAGCTGTGTGTGGGACTTGTTGTATTAGTCCATCTATACTGACCTCCATCAGGTTGCAAACTGAATATATTTTTTTCTGCATCTACCTCTGAAAAAATATTGGGCTTCTAGCTGTGTGTGGGACTTGTTGTATTAGTCCATCTATACTGACCTCGATCAGATTGCAAACTGAATATATTTTTTTCTGCATCTACCTCTGAAAAAATATTGGGCTTCTAGCTGTGTGTGGGACTTGTTGTATTAGTCCATCTATACTGACCTCCATCAGGTTGCAAACTGAATATATTTTTTTCTGCATCTACCTCTGAAAAAATATTGGGCTTCTAGCTGTGTGTGGGTCTTGTTCTAATAATCCATCTATACTGACCTCCATCAGGTTGCAAACTGAATATAATTTTTTTCTGCATCTAGCTCTGAAAAAATATTTGGCCTTCTAGCAGTGTGTCGGACGTTCTCTATTAGTCCATCTATACTGACCTCCATCAGGTTGCAAATTAAAACTAATTTTTATCTGCATCTACAGTACCTCTGAAAAAATATTTGGGCTTCTAGCTGTGTGTGGGACTTGTTGTATTAGTCCATCTATACTGACCTCCATCAGGTTGCAAACTGAATATATTTTTTTCTGCATCTACCTCTGAAAAAATATTGGGCTTCTAGCTGTGTGTGGGACTTGTTGTATTAGTCCATCTATACTGACCTCCATCAGGTTGCAAACTGAATATATTTTTTTCGGCATCTACCTCTGAAAAAATATTGGGCTTCTAGCTGTGTGTGGGACTTGTTGTATTAGTCCATCTATACTGAACTCCATCAGGTTGCAAACTGAATATATTTTTTTCTGCATTTACCTCTGAAAAAATATTGGGCTTCTAGCTGTGTGTGGGTCTTGTTCTATTAATCCATCTATACTGACCTCCATCAGGTTGCAAACTGAATATAATTTTTTTCTGCATCTAGCTCTGAAAAAATATTTGGCCTTCTAGCAGTGTGTCGGACTTTCTCTATTAGTCCATCTATACTGACCTCCATCAGGTTGCAAACTGAATATATTTTTTTCTGCATCTACCTCTGAAAAAATATTGGGCTTCTAGCTGTGTGTGGGACTTGTTGTATTAGTCCATCTATACTGACCTCCATCAGGTTGCAAACTGAATATATTTTTTTCTGCATCTACCTCTGAAAAAATATTGGGCTTCTAGCTGTGTGTGGGACTTGTTGTATTAGTCCATCTATACTGACCTCCATCAGGTTGCAAACTGAATATATTTTTTTCTGCATCTACCTCTGAAAAAATATTGGGCTTCTAGCTGTGTGTGGGACTTGTTGTATTAGTCCATCTATACTGACCTCCATCAGGTTGCAAACTGAATATATTTTTTTCTGCATCTACCTCTGAAAAAATATTGGGCTTCTAGCTGTATGTGGGACTTGTTGTATTAGTCCATCTATACTGACCTCCATCAGGTTGCAAACTGAATATATTTTTTTCTGCATCTACCTCTGAAAAAATATTGGGCTTCTAGCTGTGTGTGGGACTTGTTGTATTAGTCCATCTATACTGACCTCCATCAGGTTGCAAACTGAATATATTTTTTTCTGCATCTACCTCTGAAAAAATATTGGGCTTCTAGCTGTGTGTGGGTCTTGTTCTATTAATCCATCTATACTGACCTCCATCCGGTTGCAAACTGAATATAATTTTTTTCTGCATCTAGCTCTGAAAAAATATTTGGCCTTCTAGCAGTGTGTCGGACTTTCGCTATTAGTCCATCTATACTGACCTCCATCAGGTTGCAAATTAAAACTAATTTTTATCTGCATCTACAGTACCTCTGAAAAAATATTTGGGCTTCTAGCTGTGTGTGGGACTTGTTGTATTAGTCCATCTATACTGACCTCCATCAGGTTGCAAACTGAATATATTTTTTTCTGCATCTCCCTCTGAAAAAATATTGGGCTTCTAGCTGTGTGTGGGACTTGTTGTATTAGTCCATCTATACTGACCTCCATCAGGTTGCAAACTGAATATATTTTTTTCTGCATCTACCTCTGAAAAAATATTGGGCTTCTAGCTGTGTGTGGGACTTGTTGTATTAGTCCATCTATACTGACCTCCATCAGGTTGCAAACTGAATATATTTTTTTCTGCATCTAGCTCTGAAAAAATATTGGGCTTCTAGCTGTGTGTGGGACTTGTTGTATTAGTCGATCTATACTGACCTCCATCAGGTTGCAAACTGAATATATTTTTTTCTGCATCTACCTCTGAAAAAATATTGGGCTTCTAGCTGTGTGTGGGTCTTGTTCTATTAATCAATCTATACTGACCTCCATCAGGTTGCAAACTGAAAATAATTTTTTTCTGCATCTAGCTCTGAAAAAATATTTGGCCTTCTAGCAGTGTGTCGGACTTTCTCTATTAGTCCATCTATACTGACCTCCATCAGGTTGCAAATTAAAACTAATTTTTATCTGCATCTAAAGTACCTCTGAAAAATTATTTGGGCTTCTAGCTGTGTGTGGGACTTGTTGTATTAGTCCATCTATACTGACCTCCATCAGGTTGCAAACTGAATATATTTTTTTCTGCATCTACCCCTGAAAAAATATTGGGCTTTTAGCTGTGTGTGGGACTTGTTGTATTAGTCCATCTATACTGACCTCCATCAGGTTGCAAACTGAATATATTTTTTTCTGCATCTACCTCTGAAAAAATATTGGGCTTCTAGCTGTGTGTGGGACTTGTTGTATTAGTCCATCTATACTGACCTCCATCAGGTTGCAAACTGAATATATTTTTTTCTGCATCTACCTCTGAAAAAATATTGGGCTTCTAGCTGTGTGTGGGACTTGTTGTATTAGTCCATCTATACTGACCTCCATGAGGTTGCAAACTGAATATATTTTTTTCTGCATCTACCTCTGAAAAAATATTGGGCTTCTAGCTGTGTGTGGGTCTTGTTCTATTAATCCATCTATACTGACCTCCATCAGGTTGCAAACTGAATATAATTTTTTTCTGCATCTAGCTCTGAAAAAATATTTGGCCTTCTAGCAGTGTGTTGGACTTTCTCTATTAGTCCATCTATACTGACCTCCATCAGGTTGCAAATTAAAACTAATTTTTATCTGCATCTACAGTACCTCTGAAAAAATATTTGGGCTTCTAGCTGTGTGTGGGACTTGTTGTATTAGTCCATCTATACTGACCTCCATCAGGTTGCAAACTGAATATATTTTTTTCTGCATCTACCTCTGAAAAAATATTGGACTTCTAGCTGTGTGTGGGACTTGTTGTATTAGTCCATCTATACTGACCTCCATCAGGTTGCAAACTGAATATATTTTTTTCTGCATCTACCTCTGAAAAAATATTGGGCTTCTAGCTTTGTGTGGGACTTGTTGTATTAGTCCATCTATACTGACCTCCATCAGGTTGCAAACTGAATATATTTTTTTCTGCATCTACCGCTGAAAAAATATTGGGCTTCTAGCTGTGTGTGGGACTTGTTGTATTAGTCCATCTATACGGACCTCCATCAGGTTGCAAACTGAATATATTTTTTTCTGCATCTACCTCTGAAAAAATATTGGGCTTCTAGCTGTGTGTGGGACTTGTTGTATTAGTCCATCTATACTGACCTCCATCAGGTTGCAAACTGAATATATTTTTTTCTGCATCTAACCCAGCCAATAGTTTTGGCCTAATACCATAGTTTGGCCACTCAGCTCTGCTCTTTTACCATCCATTGTTTTTTTGTGCAAACAACTCCAGAGTTGTGAATTAGTTAACCACCAAAATGAGTGGAAAAAGGCCTGCTGCTGGTGGAAAGGGGAATAGGCGTGTTGGGAAGGGGAAAAAAGGTTGTGTCCGTGGGGTAGGTGTTAAAGCAACAGTAACATCTGCAGAAGAAAGACCATCTTCCAGCCATACTAAAATGTCTACTTCTTTTAGCAAACAATGTGATAAGATCCCTTTCTTACGGCCACGCCAATCGCTACAAATTCCAGATGAGGCACAAAAACAGCAGGTGCTTCAACGGATATCAAGTGCTCCTTTAAGTGGGCTCTCCTCCACATCAACTTCAGCATCACAAATACTCCAGTCCTCAAAGGTGTCACCCAAATCGCACCTGCTTCCTCACAGCTCCCAAATCTCCAGCTGCCCGTCTGAGTATGAGGTAGAACAGATGGTTGAGTCTGCAGAGCTGTTTACTCATACTATAGCCTGGGAATCAGAGGTCGACTCCAGCGCTTCTGTGAATCCAGACGAGGAAATGATCTGCACTGATGCCCAGAATCTTTATGAGTCGGATCCAGGACCAGACGCAGAAGGTTCTGACCATAATGTAGACCCTCATTTCCAAACTGTAACTCCTGTTGGTGGAGACAATGAGGAAGACGATGATAAGACTCAAATACCTGATTGGAGCGACAACTTTAGTTTTTTGTCAGGGCAGGAACAGGTTGGCTCTGAGGACGACGGGTGTGATAACACACAGGGTGATGATGATGAGGTTGGAGATCCTACTTACTGTCAACCCACAGTCAGCCAAGAGATGAGGTCAGCAGAGAAGGTGGAGGAAGATGCTAGTGACGACGAGGTCAGGTTGCGCCTTCCTGGACAGAGACGTAGTACTGGAAGCACGTCAACAACTGCATCCTCAAACACAACTCTGCCTCTCACCACAAGTCGTGGTGGCTCTTCACGTCGCATGGGTGCTAAGCCTTGCAAAGCCTGGGCATTTTTTCAGATCGATAAAGATGACCCAACTCGTGTTATCTGTAACATTTGTCAGCAAAAGCTAAGTAGAGGCCAAAAAATACATAGTTTGAGTACTTCATGCATGAACCGGCACATGGACATGAAGCATAAGTTGCAGTGGGAAGCTCAGTGTGCTACAATGCGGCCTAGCCGGCCGGGCCAACCACCGTCTGCCATATCTTGTGCATCCGCGGCCTCTTCATCCTCTGTGACTGGGGGGACAGCAGTTACACCTGTTTTGGGGCGCAGACCTGCCACCTCTTTACCCGCAACAGCCAGCGTGATTGGCAGGTCATCATTTTCTTTGGAGGTGGTAACAGCAGCTGGTGTTGAGCGCTGTCCGACATCGATAGCACCACCTTTGGATCAAGGCAACCTAACATGTCCGCCTGCATCTTCCTCACAGACCGGCAGTTTGCCGGGGACACCCTTATCAACCCCGTCTAAGCACAATAGCCAGCCCTCGGTCCCTCAGATGTGGACAAGTAAAAGACCATTTCCTCCTAGCCATGAGAAAGCTAAGAGGTTGAATTTCACGATCTGCAAGCTCTTGGCTACAGAAATGCTGCCTTTCCGCCTGGTGGACACAGAGGATTTTCGAGTCCTTATGTCCGTCGCAGTGCCCCAGTACCAGATGCCCAGTCGGCACTACTTCTCAAAGAAAGGTGTGCCTGCGCTCCACCAGCATGTCGCACACAACATCACCGCTTCTTTGAGAAACTCTGTGTGTGACAGGGTGCATTTCACCACAGACACTTGGACGAGTAGGCATGGACAGGGGCGTTACATGTCGCTGACTGGGCACTGGGTAACTATGGTGACAGCAGGACAAGGGGCTGCTGTCCAAGTCTTGCCGTCCCCACGAGTTGTGCGTCAATCCTCTTTATGTCAAAGTTCCTCCACTGCTTCTGCCTCCTCAACCTCCTCTCGGTCTTCCACCTGCACCCAAAGCATGTCTGGTCATGCCACAAGCTTTCTAACTGCGCAGAAGGGATCCTGCACACCTCCTTACTATGCTGGCAGTAGGGCTCAACGTCATCAATCGGTTTTTACATTGAAATGTCTGGGAAATGTGAGTCACACAGCTGAGGAGTTGTGGTCAGCTCTGGAGAACCAATTTCATGAATGGTTGTCTCCACTGGACCTGAAACCAGGGAAGGCCGTGTGCGACAATGCTGCAAACCTGGGTGCGGCCCTTCGCCGGGGCAATGTCACACACGTGCCTTGTATGGCTCACGTGTTGAACCTGGTTGTCCAGCAATTTTTAGCCCACTATCCCAGACTAGATGGCCTTCTGCAGAGGGCACGGTCGCTGTGTGCTCACTTCCGCCGTTCGCATCCCGCAGCTCAGCGACTTACATCTCTACAGAAGTCGTTGGGCCTGCCACTTCACCGGCTAAAATGCGATGTGCCTACCCGGTGGAATTCAACTCTGCACATGTTGCAGCGACTGTGGCAGCACCGACAAGCCCTGGTGCAATACGTTCTGACGTATAGCCTGGGCCAACGAGATTCAGAGGTGGGGCAAATCACGCTGGAGGAGTGGTCTCAGATCAGGGACCTATGCACCCTTCTGCACAGTTTTGAAATGGCGACGAAGATGTTTAGTGCTGACGATGCCATTATCAGCATGACTATTCCGGTGATTTACATGCTGGAGCACATGTTAAACAGAATTCGGAGTCAGGTGGTGGCACAAGAGGAGGTGGAGGAAGTAGAGGAGGAGGAGTTGTATGCGGAAGGGCTAACATCTGCAAGGTCCAGACGGTCGGCAGCACCAAGGCGGCAGGCATGTGAGGGTGGGAGAGATGGTTTTACCAGGGCGCATGGTAGCAGCCAAACTAGTGAGGAAGGTGCAGGAGCCCAGGAAGAAGTGGAGGACGAACTGATGGAAGACTCATCAGATGAGGGAGACCTTGATCACATTTCTGTTGTGCGAGGTTGGGGGGAGAGGACAGAGGAAGGAAGCATGATTGTTACCTCGCCACCAACACAACAGGGACTTGGTGCTCCTGGATGCGCAACACACATGAGTGCCTTCTTGCTGCACTACCTGCAACATGACCCTCGAATTGTGAGAATTAGAAATAATCCTGACTACTGGGTTGCCACACTGTTAGATCCCCGGTACAAAAGTAAATTTGCAGAAATTATTCCTGCCATAGAAAGGGATGCACGCATGCAGGAGTATCAGCAGAGACTGTTGCAGAATCTTACATGTGCTTTTCCACAAAATACCAGTGGTGCACGTAGTGAATCTCACAGTTCCAACTTGCCAACCGTGGGACTGTCAAGTGTTCAGCACTCAAACCGTAACAGAACCACAGTATCTGCTGGTAACATCAATTTTGCGGAATCATTTCACCACTTTTTTAGCCCATCCTTTGCAAGGCCACAGGAGACAAGAAGTCTGACACATAGTCAACGCCTAGAGACGATGGTAGAGGAGTATCTCCAAGTAAACATTGAAGCCACGACTGTGTCACTGGACCCTTGCTCTTTTTGGGCTTCCAATCTGGATAAATGGCCGGAGCTAGCCACTTACGCCTTGGAGATCTTGTCATGCCCCGCAGCCAGCGTTCTGTCTGAACGTGTGTTCAGCGCTGCTGGTGGTGTGCTGACAGATAAGCGCACGTGGCTCTCCACTGATAATGTAGACAGACTCACGTTCATAAAGATGAACAAATCATGGATCCGAAACGACTTTTCTACCCCTGTGTCATCCTGGGGAGAGTAAAAGCTTGATGATTGTTTAAAATCACCCTACCAACCGTTTTAAGCTTTCAAATTACTAATCATGTTTATCTGTATCTTGACTGGAAAATAATTTGGGCTTTGTAGCAGTGTGCAGCACTGATCCTATTAGGCCATCTATAATAAGCTCCACCAGATTTAAAATTAAAAATAATTTTTAGCTGCATCTAGCCCGGAAAATAATTTTGGGGCTCAGAGATGCGCAAGACACATAAGTGCCTTCTTGCTGCACTACCTGCAGCATGACCCTCATATTGTCAGAATTCGAAGTAATCATGACTACTGGGTTGCCACACTCTTAGATCCCCCAAACTTTTCGATCAACCTTTTCATTTTAATAAAGACCAAAAAAATGGTCATTTTTGAAATTATAAGCATTAGCAGGTTGTTAGAAATTGAAATCAAACAGTTTTCAACTCAAAACTTTATTCTAGGTGATGTTACATTTTCACATAGGACCCCTTGTTCGAAAGGAGCTTCTGAACTCTCTCGTCCATTGAATTTGTCAGGTTTTGGATGGTTTCTGCTTCAATTGTTTTGCATGAGGACAGAATACCCTCCCAGAGCTGTTGCTTAGATGTGAACTGCCTCCCGCCATCATAGACACTCCTTTTAATGATGCTCCAAAGGTTCTGAATGGGGTAGAGGTCAGGGGAGCATGGGGGTCACACCATAAGTTTGTCCCCTTTTATGCCCATATCAGCCAGAGATGCAGATGTTTTATGTGCAGCATGAGATGGTGCATTATCATGCAGAAAAATGATCTTGCTGTGAAATACACGGTTCTTCTTCTTGAACCATGGCAGGAAGTGCTGTTTGAGAAAATCCACATACATTATGGAGTTCATCTTTAGCGCCTTCAGGGATCCTAAAGGGGCCGACAATATCTCTCCCCATGATTCCAGCCCAAAACATTACTCCACCTCCTCCTTGTTGGCGCTGTAGCCGTGTTTGCGTGGGGTGTCCATCAACCAGCCATCCTCCACTCCATCCATCTGGACCATCGAGCGCTGCACGGCACTCATCCGTGAACAAAACAGTTTTGAAATCAGTCTTCATGTAATGTTTGGCCCACTGGAGCCGTTTCTGCTTGTCAGCACGCACACGTGTGTACTGTGAATCAGCTACATACTTCTTGATTGCCAAGACACTTCATCCTGATCATCGCACAATGTTGATTGTAGTCATGCCTTGACCTAAACACTCCACAATTTGTTGCTTCTCAGCAGCCGACACATCCTTTTTCTTTCCCATTTTGGCAGAAAATGTAGGCTGCTGAATAATGTGAGAGAGCCTTCTTAAGTAGTCTTGCCTTTTATTGGACACACCTGCCAAACTAATTAGCACTGGTGTCTGCAATTGCTTACAGTGATATAAAGAGCCCTGACACACATCACCATCAATGAGTTTAACTGACAAACAAACAAATTCTTCCCTTATCACTCCTAAACACTTTTTGCATAATAATTTGGAACACAGTGTACATGTGCTTTTCCACAAAACACCAGTGGTTCACGTAGTGAATCTTACAGTTCTAACTTGCCAAACGTGGTCTGTATGGAGTTGTTCAATAAAGGGCCCAAAATTAAGATAACATAGATGGGAGAGGTCTCTATGAATAGGAATTCCTAAGTATTTGATACCCTGTGAGGGCCAGGCAAAGGGAAAGTTGGACTGGATGGAATCCTATATGGATTTGGGGAGGGAGACATCGAGGGCCTCAGACTTCGCTGCATTGATTTTAAAATTTGACCATGTAACAAAGTGATCTATTTCAACCATAACAGCATGGATGGATATATGTGATTGAGTGATATATACTTGGACATCATCAGCAAATAGAGAGCACTTGTACTCGGTGCCTCCCACCTCAATCCACCTAATATTGGGGTTATGGCGAATTGATGAGAGCAGGTGCTCCGTCACTAGGATGTATAAGAGAGGGGACAGAGAACATCCCTGCCTTGTCCCATTGGTGATTGTGAAAGGTGATGAAAATGTTCTGACGCGCCCCCTGGGCCTTGGGACACCCGGAGCCGGACCCTTTTTGGTGGATGCTGGTGGTTGTAGTCTCCGTGGCGGCAACCCGGTTCCGTGGCTCAGGGCGGTCAAACCAGTGGTGGAACTATTTATGTGGTTTTGATGTTTAAATGTCCGACTACGCCACCCGTGGATTGCGGTCAGAGTGAACCGCCGCTCCAGGGCAGACCGCTGAGGCTGGTGTTGTGGGTGCAGCAGAGCGTAGCATAACTCCCCACGGGAGGAGTATAGCCTCAGGGCAGTGTATGCGGAGGATGGGGGTGATGGTGCAGGGCAGCAGCAGTAATGACACGGAGTCAGTGATGCAGTCCAGGGCCTTTACTCACAGTTCTTATTATCCAGACCACGTCTGCAGGTAACGGCTGCCCACGCCGTACTGTGCTCACCAGGTGAGGGGCTCAGACAACTCCCAGATAACTTTGGAGTGCTTCACAGGACCCCCTTTGTGTGTCCTTTGTCTGGCCTTTCTTACCAACCCTTCTGTCCGGCTGCCTCGGGCCTCCTCTTGGTAAACTTGGCGCCAGTTTCCCTGACCCTATGTGGTGCCTTCCTAGCGGGTGTAGCGAGGGGCTGCGCCACATAAAATGTCACAGCCTCCTGTTTCTAGCTGAGGGTCGTTTCCTGCCTCCACTAGTTTCGGGGACCGGTCTCCCCCTTTGGCCTGACCCCTCCACGCAGGTGGATTCTGGCGTGCGGTGGCGACTCGCCCGTCCGCACCCCTGAGATCCCTTCGTTCCTCGTTCCTGGAGCCTTCTCCGCTCCTCTTCCTTCCTTCTCCCTCTTCCAGGCCTGGGCCTCTGTTACTAGGCCCGCCTCCGGAGCAGAGCTCATGCAGAGCCCCTGCTCCCTGCCACTTCTGCTCAGATTTCTCTGCACTGAACTAAGATGGTGCCCACCTTTTATACTCCCTTCTCAATGCACCCAGGAACTGCTTCCTCCCTGCTCCTGCACTACAGGGTTCCCCTTCCTCAGTGTTCCCTCCCCCCACTCCAGCCAGGGACAGGGACTGTCGTGCCCATCTCAGGGGCATATTGGTCACCCTGCCCCACGGCAATGTGGTGTAATGCATGCAGGTGTCGGGTCCTGATCCACACTACATCCTTACCTGAGAGTGAGATATCACACCTCTGGGTGAGGTGCAATACCTCTGTAGCAACCGAGCCCTCAGGGTGCTACAGTTCCATTTATCTTCAGCCTAGGTGACGTATTGCGATACAGGGCCGTGATTTTGGCTATAAAAGGGTCCCCTAGACCCCTACCCCAAGCTTTTTAAGAGAATCATATATGGCGTGCCAGGAGACTCTATGGAATGCTTTCTCAGCATCCAACGAGAGTATCTAATTACAAATTTTTAACTGCATCTAGCCCAGGAAATACTTTGTGCCTAGTAGCAGGGTCTGCTAGTCAGCGGATTATCCCGGCTGTTAAGCAAGCTACACCACCTGTAGTTTGGACACTTCATTTTTTCAAAGGACATGCTTCGGAACCACGGGATACTCAGTGAAGAGCATCAGGAGGCACCCCAAGGCATAGGGGCTGGGACTGGCAGTAGGATGCCTTGCGGTGGACAGCCGAGCTCGATCCTTATAAAAGCTTTTTAACTGCAGCAGCTTTAGTGGACGCTACTGGAGCTGTAATTACGCGGCTGCTGGCATGAGACTTGCCCTCCAATAGATCCTTGTAAATGAATTTAAAGTGTATTCATTCAAATTAGAGAGACAATTTAAATTAAAAAGCTTAGAGCTGCCTCCACCACAGGGGGGCTCGCTCGACCCACCAGCGGACAGGCACCAGTATTGGGAGAGGGGGGCTGGCCATCAGGGTTCACCGTGGCTCTGGCACAAACCCGGCGACACGGAGGTGGCACGGGCAGGAGCGGACTGGCCGTGTCGGCTTCTCACTTTTTGGATTTTAGAAGGGCATGACATGCCTATATCTGTGTCTCCCCCTCCTTTTACTCCTCCACCTCTTTTATTTTCGCATGACTATATGTACTTGTCACTTTTCCATGTGTTAGTTATGTCTTCTGAGCAGTTTGTCAGCTTTTGGACACCTTTGAAGGTGTTTTCTATGTGTTTCTATGTGTTTTTGTTTGCCTGCCATTGGTTTTAACGGTGTTCGAAGGTGTTCGACGAACAGTTCGACGAACAGTTCGGCGAACACACGGGTGTTCGACGAACCGAACCGAACTCGAACACTACGGGGGTGGCTCAACACTAGACTCTACGGCCGTCTAGCCTAGCCTATAATGGAGTGGAGCCAATCAGGATTTATTGAGATCAGTTCTAAACAGATCTGATATATGTAAGATGTAAGTACATTTCTTATAAGATTTCATTAAACACTCACTAATAATATTAATAATAATCTGGATTGTAATATATATTGTCCATCCCAATATCATCTCACATCCGAATGACTGAATTTTCTCCAGTGTATTCTCCGATGCATTATTCTACACATGTAAGAAGTGGCAGATAAGACATCCAGTCCAAGCAGAATATGCAATGCATTATTCTACATGTATCAAAGCCTCCCAATATTATGACAGGCCTCTCCGGAGCAATTGCCTATGCATTATTCTGTATCTTCTGTGGATTATAAGAATCAATCACAGCATGCTGATAAGCCACTGACAGTAGTAGGATTCCATCAAACAGAACAGTGACTGGCTAATATATAAACTATGGGAAAATACAATACAATCATTTTTACATACATCTTTACCTTAAAATATGTCAGGAGTGAAGTTATTAAATGCTGTCTAATTTATTTGGACATTATAGACAATTATAATGCATAATTTATTCTGCGGCCTGTGTTACAAAATGTTATAAAAAGCAGATGGGTGAAAATGTGAAAAATTAAAGGAGTTGTCCACCCGATAGGAGCAGAATGTACAAAGCCTGTGTACATCCTGTTCTAGTCCAGTCTGCCCAGTGATTGGCTGCAGTGATCACATACCTGTCTGTTTGAAAAAGGGTACCTGGTGGTGGAACCAGGCAGTGCTGGAATAGGAGTGGTGGGGATTGAATAGGTGAACATTCTGTATATTCTCTTTTTAAGCATGTCGATCCATTAAAAAAAAAAGGACCTGCTGATCCTGCTCTGATGCTGTGGTGGTCCCATGGTCCAGTGTGGCCTGTGACCTCATTATTTAACAACATGTTAAAAGATAAAAGGCCCCGAATCATCAAAGCTTTTAAGATAAAAAAAAAAATGTTGTAAAAGCTTTGAAAAGTCACAAAATTTTGAATTTGTGACTTTTGACGTTTTCACACGAGTTTCTTCTAGACTCACCGAAATGGGTAGAATTGAGATGGGACTGGGGTGTGGCTGGCGTGTGACGCTATAGCTCATTTCTGGCGTTCCTTATGCCAGAAATCTCACTCCAGTTCTTGTTTGGAGCTCGGGGGCTCACCAGGAGCATTTGAATCCAGCAAACTCCGTCATCAAGACCAGGGAGAAAATTGCTGGTCTTTATGGATCTGGTCCAAAGATCCTGAATTGTTTCTAAGTGTTAAATTCGCATTTGGTAGCTTTTTATGGGCAAGAGATGTCAATGTAAGAAAAAAAGGCCAGCAATATGATGGAAGAAAAAGCAAACATAACATTCTAAAAAGGGAAGCTCTCAGGTGTTAGAACCCTCCTGTTTGTTTTTTCCATCTTGTCTTTTGTGGTTCCATCTGCCTTTATATTCCTGCTCCGCCCTTTTGACTGTGCTGGACTTCAGTGTTTGACTGTTTCTCTAGCCAGGTGCTTCTGTGCCTTTGTCAGTTCACTTGGTCCTTCTGGGACCTGCAGTACTTTTTTGTCAGTTTGTCTTTTTGTGTTCTGCAACTACTTCTCTGTTTAGGAGGTGTCCCATTTTTTGTCCCAGTCCTTAGTTCTTTTAGTGATCCCTCCCTTTTTGCTATAGGTCTTCGTTCAGACTAGCCGAGGACTAAGGCGGGTCTGTTCGCTAGGAACAGGCAGCCCACTACATCGTAGGGATTCAGCTTAGTCTTACTGTAGGGACAGCTTTTCCCTATCTTCCCTTAGTTCATGTTGCAGATCATAGCAGTAAGTCCAGCCCAAAAAACTAAAAGGAAAGAAATTCGGGGATCAGTATGATTTCTGTCCAGGATTTGGCTCAACGCCTGCAGGGATTGTCTCTGGAGGTGGCTGAGCTTCAGCAACACGTGAGTAGCTGTTCTGGAGCGCACTTTGTCAAACCCAAGGTAAGACTGCCTGATGATTTTTATGGTGAACAGCAAGATTTTTTTTCCTTTAAAAATGCTTGTTTGTTATATTTTTGTTTGAGACCAAGGTCCTCTGGGAATGAATCACAGCACATTAGTTTTATTATGTCACTTTTGCGTAATGAACCACAGGGGTGGGCCTTTTCTCTCCAACCTAATGATTCATGTTTAAGGTCTGTTGAAGAATTTTTTTCTGCTATGGGGCTGTTATATGATGATCCTGATCGAATCTCATCTGCTGAGGCAGAACTCAGGCATTTGAATTAGGGCTCAGGTGATGTTGAAAATTATTGCACACACATTAGGAGATGGGCCTCAGAAGTTAAATTGAATGATCCAGCTCTGAAATGTTTATTTCTTGCTGGTCTGAGTGAAAAGGTTAAGGATCTGCTAATTGCATTCCCTGCACCTGAAACTCTGCAGGATAACATGCAATTAGCTGTTCATGTGGACAGGAGGCTGAGGTGCAGGCTTAATGAGGTAAAGACTCCAGTAGTGTCACGTTCTAGTCCCCAGAAAATCTGCTCAGATGGCGGAGAACCGATGGAGGTTGGGGGGATGTCACTCCGCTCTCAGGAAAGAGACCGGAGGTTCGCCAAGGGATTGTGTCTTTATTGTGGTAAAGCTGACAATTTGATTAAGTATTGTGAGCGTTGTTTAAGTAAAGAAAAAAAAAGGTCAGTTACGCCTGTATAGCTTGTTTACGCTCTGCAGGAGTATTTCTTTCTGGGAGCACTACTTTGCAGGGAGATTTGATTGAATTTCAGGTATTTGTGGATTGTGGTTCAACACTTAATGTTATTGATAAATGGTTTATGGAAAACCTCAAACTGAAATCCAAACCTTTGTCATCACCTATTTCTGTGATTGCAATTAATAACACTCCCTTGAAATGGATTACTCACAAGGTTGCTGCATTTCCCATCACTATCAATGGAGTTCACCAAGAAATTTTGAACTTGATTGTTTTAGATAATTTACCCTCTCCGGTTGTTCTAGGATTGCCTTGATTAAAACTGCACAATCCTTAACTGGACTGGTCTACTAATGTGATTAAGTCTTGGAGTCCGAAGTACTATGATAAATGTTGTAATGGTCGCATTGCGGCTGTGGAAAAAGGGGAATTACCTGTACCTATTCAAGATTTTTGGAGGGTTTTTTCGGAGGAGGAGTGGAAAGTTTTACCTCCTCATAGGGATTATGATTGCGCCATTGAGTTTGTTCCGGGAGTTACTCTTCCCACAAGTCGCTTGTTTAATCTGACTATCCCTGAAAGAAAAGCCTTGGAGGAATACATACAGACTAGCCTGGCTGCTGGTCACATTAGACCTTCTAAGTCGCCTGTGGTAGTTGGATTTTTCTTTGTTAAAAACAGGACGGGGGTTTACATCCATGTTTGCATTTTTGTGAAATTAATAAGATTATCATACGCAATTCCTACCCATTGCCGTTAATTCCTGACTTGTTTAACCAGCTAGTGGGGGCCAAGTGGTTCTCTAAAATTGATCTCCGGGGGGCATACAATTTGTTACGAGTGAAGGAGGGTGATGAATGTAAAAATGCTTTTAACACTCCAGTAGGTCATTTTGAGAATCTGGTGATGCCTTTTGGTCTTACCAATGCACATGCATTTTTTCAGTACCTTATTAATGACATCCTGAGACCTTTGATTGGTAAGAATGTGGTTGTGTATTTGGATGACATTTTGATTTACTCACCAGATCTAGAGTCCCATTGGCAGAGTGTACGTGAAGTTTTGCAGTTATTGAGTGATAATTCACTATTTCCTAAGCTGGAGAAATGTGAGTTCACTGTGCAGAAAATTAGTTTTTTGGGCTACATTGTCTCCAGCGAGGGCTTTGAGATGAACCCGGTGAAGGCTCAGGCTGTGCAGGAATGGCCTAGGCCTATTGGTTTGAAATCTATACAGAGATTTTTGTGTTTTGCCAATTATTATAGGAAATTCATTAAGAATTTTTCTGTAATTGTTAAACCTCTAGCCGATCTCACCAGGAAAGGTGCAAATACGGCCCAGTGGACTACTGAGGCCATTGAAGCGTTTGAGTATCTAAAAGAGAGGTTCAGTTCTGCCCCTATCCTTATGCAGCCTGATGAGACCAAGCCTTTTTTGGTCAAGGTCGATGCTTCATTGGTGGGGGTCGGAACAGTTTTGTCTCAGGAGAACAAGGGTGGAGTACATCCTTTTGCCTTCTTTTCGAAAAAATTTTCAGAAACCGAACTGAATTATGATGTTGGAAATCGGGAGTTGCTGGCTATTAAACTAGCGTTTGAACATTGGCGTCATTTTTTGGAAGGCGTTAGATTTCCTAATCAGGTTTTTACTGATCATAAGAATCTGATCTATCTGGATGCTGCCAAGCGCTTGAATGCCGGTCAAGCTAGGTGGGCACTTTTTTTTTCTCGGTTTCATTTTTCTGTTACCTATATCCCTGGTACTAAGAATGTTAAAGCCGATGCTTTATCTCGCAGATTCTCTCCTACGGTCGGTGCCGAGGAGGAGGAGAGCATTTTACAGAAAGGAGTTGTGGTGGCGGCATTGGACTCCATTTTGGAGAATGGAATTCTGAAAGCTCAAGATGATGCTCCATCTAACACTCCCCATGGGAGGTTGTTTGTGCCTAGAGCCTTTAGGAGAGATTTGTCTGTGGAGTGTCATGAGTTTACATAGTTTACATAGTTTATAAGGCCGAAAAAAGACAAGCGTCCATCCAGTCCAGCCTATTTCTTGTGCACTGCAGCTATTCCGCAGCGTTGATCCAGGGGAAGGCAAAAAAAAAACATGCGGTATAGGCCAATTTACATCATTGAGGAAAAATTCACTTCCCGACTCCAATCTGGCAGTCAGATTAAATCCCTGGATTAATTAACTATCACTAAGCATAAGATGTAATTTTATTGTTCTCAAGAAAGGCGTCCAAGCCTCTCTTGAACTCATTAAGTGAGTTGGACATCACCACTTCCTCTCCCAGAGAGTTCCAGAGTCTCACGGCTCTGACCGTAAAGAATCCCCTTCTATGCTGGTGCAGGAACCTCCTTTCCTCCAGTCGCATAGTGTGCCCCATCGTCTTTGTCACCATCCTTGGTATAAAAAGGTCATGGGAGAGATCTCAGTTGGCAGGTCATCCAGGAATTTCGGAGACTAAGAGACTTATGAGTCGCAGTTTTTGGTGGCCTGGATGGCAGAAGGAAGTCATCAAGTGGGTGCGTCAGTGTACTGTGTGTGCTAGGTCAAAGGCTTCACATACTCCTGCAGGGTTGCTTTGCCCTCTGGAGGTTCCTAGTGCACCTTGGACGTATCTCACAATGGATTTTATTACTGATATTCCTGTGTCCGATGGTTTTACTGCCATCTGGGTGGTTGTGGACTGTTTTAGTAAGATGTGTCATTTGGTTCCATTCATTAAGTTGCCCTGCACCAAGACACTCGCTAAAGCATTTGTTAAGGAGATTGTCAATCTCCATGGCTTTCCCACGGATATTGTTTATGATAGAGGACCTCAGTTTGTGGCTCGCTTTTGGCTTGCTTTTTGTGACAGGTTGGAAGTCCATTTGTCATTTTCGTCTGGTTATCATCTCGAGTCTAATGGACAGACTGAAAGAAAGAACCAGGATGTTGAACAGTTTTTGCGTTGTTTTGTGGCGGACAATCAAGAGGTGTGGTCAGAGTTTCTGCTTCTCGCAGAATTTGCTCTTAACAATCATACATCCTCCTCTGCTGGGTGTTCTCCTTTTTTTTGTTGTACTGGGAGACATCCGTCTTTTGGTTCGTTCTCCTAATTGGGGTCGGCGGTGCCGCAGGAGGTGAATTTTTCCGGTGATTTGGAGAGAATTTGGACTAATGTACGTTGCAACCTTCAAGAGGCTAACAAGAAGTCCAAGAAGTATATTGACAGGAAAAGTAAGAAGGTTTTGTTTACTGTGGGTGACATGGTTTGGTTGTCCTAGAAGCACCTGTGGTTGAGGATTCCCTCTAAAAAACAGGGTCCTAAGTTTGTGGGTCTTTTTAAAGTGCTTCAGGTTGTTAACCCGTCTGCTGTTAGATTGGATGTCCCTACTTCCTGGAAGATTAATCCTTTGTTTCATGTTTCCTTGTTGAAAAAGGCTGATGTATCTGATAGGGACGCCACTGTCACAGTTCCTCCTGTGGTGGAAGACGGCGAATATGAAATTTCTCGTATCTTGAATTCTAGATGGCATAGAGGGAGATTACAGTATCTTGTCTCCTGGAAGGGTTTCGGTCTCGAAGACAACTCCTGGGTAAGGACAGATGATATCTTTGCTCCTAGGCTTGTTAAAGCTTTCCACAGGAGGTTTCCAGATAGGCCTGGGCCTGGAGGATCCGGAGGATCCTCATAAAAGAGGGGGTACTGTTATAACCCTCCTGTTTGTTTTTTCCATCTTGTGTTTTGTGGTCACGTGACCATCTGCCATTACATTCCAACTCCACCCCTTTGGCTGTGCTGGACTTCAGTGTTTGACTGTTTCTCTAGACAAGTGCTTCTGTGCCTTTCTCTGTCAGTTCGCTTGGTCCTTCTGGGAACTCTAGTACTTTTTTGTCAGTTTGTCTTTTTGCGTTCTGCAACTACTTTTCTGTTTAGGAGGTGTCACATTTTTGTCACAGTCCTTAGTTCTTTTAGGGACCCCTCCCTTAATGCTATAGGTCTTCGTTCAGTCTATCCGAGGATGAAGGCGGGTCTGTTCGCTAGGAACCGGCAGCCCACTACATCATAGGGATTCAGCTTAGTCTTACTGTAGGGACAGCTTTCCCCTACCTTTCCTTAGTTCATGTTGCAGATCATAAGGAGATTCATGCTGCCTGACCCACAGGAATCCTGAATCAGAGAGAGGCTCCTTAATTATCAATATCTTTTACTCTGAAACCTGCAAAAAAAGGTTTGAAAGCGGGAGCTGGAAACATGGTGTTGACTGAACAGACTAGTCAAATGGTCAGGTCTACACCAGCTTCTCTGAACCTGACTCTGCTTGATTGACAAGTCTCCCTTAAATTTGTGCATAGGTAGAGACCTGCCAATCTGGCTGAATGGGATGGGAAAAAGAATCTGCCCCTATGTCTGTTCAGTCATCAAGTGCTTGGCTGCAACTTTTAACGATGTTTTCTCTGAAACACCACAGCAATTCTAAGTAATACATAGATGGCTCAGGCAGCATGAATAATATGACAGGTTTCTTTTAGGGTAGGTGCAGACAACCATATTTTCAGTCTGAATGCGATTCAGCAAGCTATGGGATTACACTAGTACCAATGTTAGTCTATGGGGCCGTTCACATGTTCACTTTTTTCCTCTGACAGAATCTGTCCGAGAAAAAAAATTGCAGCATGCTCTATTTGCTTCCAATATTTGGATCATACTCAGCCATGCAAGTCAATGTGTCTGAATCACACTGTGATCCAGCTCTGGTCAAACTCTGATCAGAATTTGATGAAAGTGTGATTAGAATAATCAGTGGTGTGACCATAGCCTTAAGGAGGTAGTTATAATAAAGAAGCACCTTTATTTTTATGTAAATCTGGAGGGTTTATCTCGCAAAAATAACCTATGTTAACACTCAAAAACAGAGAGCAGATTAGACATTGATAGAAATAAAGACGCCCAGTGTGAATAGATTCTATATAGAGATGAATCCAAGATTAACTTGTAGCAGACTGGTGGGTGAGGAACATTATGAAGAAGGAAAGGAAGGGTTGATTATAGTGATGAGCGAACGTGCTCGGTGATACTTGGATATCACTCGAGTATCTGGATGCTCGAATGTGCTCGGCACTCGCCAAGCATCGGCTGGTGCTCAGATTGAATGCTCGAATCCCCGCCTCGCATGCTTAGCCCTTGTTACACAGCCAATAAACATGCGAGGATTGCCTGCCAGTCACAGTAATGCGGTAGCCATCTTGGTAGTGGCATTATTGTAATTCGCTGGCCGCATTACATCATCAGAGGTTATAAAAGGACTGGCTGAGGTACAGATATTATTGGAGAGAGAGAGTAGTTGTTCAGGCCTTTGTGTGCACAGTTTCATGAATCAGAGTCCTCTAGTGGTGCTACTGGTGCTGATGCTGAACCATCATACTAAAAGTCCTTCTGAGGGCTAATCTTGTTCTTTTTCTGGTTCTTTGCGATACTTTCTGCATTTAGGTTAGAGACAACTGCTGGAGCAAAGAGTGTGGCTGAATAGAACCTCTAGTCAGGGCTTAGGTCTTTGCAGTCCATTGCTAAATATTGCTATATAGCTGCTGCAGTTGACCACATTATTTTGGGGGGAGTGAAAAAATTGACTGCATTGTCATCCATATAGTATAACGTGCTTTGTGTGAAATTACGGCGGTTTAAAATTTTTAAAAAACATTTGGCTTGCTACAGTTCACAACATTTTTGTTCTAAAAATTTAATTTTGTCATCCATACAGTTTAAAAAGCTTTGTGTAAAATGACAGTGGGTTAAAATTTTTAAAAACCGCTTGGCCTGCTACAGGTGACCAAATTTTTATGTTAAAAAAAATAATTTAGGTTCTATTAATCAAGGAAACTTGGTTTCAAGAGTCCTAGCAATTAAAAAAATCCATAAGGCATGCAGTAAGCTACGCAGAAGTGCTGATGATGGTGCACGCAGACAGTGAGGACATAGTGCAGGTGCGACTGTGTCTGTTGCTGAAGCACAAGCAACATGCCCATCCACAACACATAGCTTCCTGTCACATTTTGCAGGCAGTCACAGGACACCACTTCTGAAGCCAGACCAGTGTATACAGGTGGTCGGTTGGATAGCAGATAATGGTTCCAGCATGCTTGGCATCACCAAACAGTCTTCCACATTGTCCGGTCTCACCACCTAAAAGTCTGGATCACTTAATCCTCACCGTGATCTTCCTTCCTCTCACCATGTTGAGTCCCTGGAAACCAGTCATTCCACACTAGGACACTCCGAGGAGCTCTTTACATCATCATTTCTTGATTGTGGCTTCTCACCCTGCATGTTTCATAAGAGACTGGGGGAGATGCTGTTTAGTGATGCCCAAAACTTAGAGCGGCCAGGGTCACAAGAAGATGACGGTGGGGAACGGCAAATTTTTGTCTAAGGAGGTAGATGATGATGAGACACAGTTACCAATAAGTCAGGTTGTTGTTAAGTTACCAAGTCAGGAGGACCAGGGTGCAGCAGTGGAAGATGAGGTGGTGGATGACAAAATCACTGACCCAAATTGAGAAGCTGGAATGCAGAGTGAGGCCACCAGCACTGAGGCAGAGCAATTGACAGCACCGAAGCAGGCAGGAAGAGGCAGTTGGGTGACCAGAGTGAGAAAGCGAGAAACTGTTCCGGAGAGCACCGACACTCATGAATTTCTCCGTCAAAGAGTTACATGTTCCCAAGTCTGTGACTTTTTTAAAGAGAGTTTTGAGACAAAAAACATTGTTATTTGCAACCTGTGCCATGCCAAGATAAGCAGGGGCCTGACAACTAAGAGTCTAATCACTACCAGCATGATCAGGCACTTGTCATTCAAGCACCCGACTAAGCGGGCCAAACGCCTGGGTCAACAATTGGTGCAACCTGGTGACACCACTGCCTTTTCCCCTGTGCTAGGTGCTTCCCAATCCCCTGTCCATGACACTGTTGCAGATGCCTTGCACATTCTGAGGCACCATCATCAGGCACTTCCAAATTCTTGTCCCAGCACAGTGTTCAGTTGTCTCTACCCCAGGCGTTGGAACTAAAGAGAAAGTTCTCAGCCACTCACCTACAGGTCCAAACACTAAACGGCCACATTTCCAGATGGCTTGCCATGGAAATGTTGCATTTTAGGCTTGTAGACAAAGAGTATTTCTGCCGACTCATGGCAGCAGCCGTCCCTTGGTACTCAGTCGCCTGCCACCACTATTTCTCCCCTGGGTGTGGTGTCCCCGACTAGTACGAGCACATGTCCAGGAATATCACCCGTGCCCTTACCAACGCATTGACTGGAATTATCCACTTTAACGACGGACACGTGGACAAGCGCTTGAGACCAGGGATGCTACACTTCCCGGATGGCACAATGGGTGAACACTGTGGAGGCCGGGGACGAGTCCCACCCTGGCACGGCACATGTGTTACCAATGCCGAGGATTGCTGGTGTTAGGAGGGCGGTTGCAAACAACTTTAATATAATGGAACGCAACCGACCAAGGAGTCCGCGATGCAGCCTGGTGGACTGCTTCCGAACACTTTCCGGGTGAAAAGGAAAGCAACCAACTTAAATGTTAAACCCTTCCGTGTTTCTGCACACTGGAACGGGTATAGCAATTCGCACTATCTCCGTTAGCAGCATGAGAGATAGGCGGTGAAAACCTATCTGTAGTCCTGTTACAGCACAGGGACTATAGTGGCGACGCTAGGATGCGTGTGTGACTACGCCGACGGGTACACGTGTCTCAAGCCGGCATGCTACCGGACTGAAGGGTACTACTCCACGTGGCTGACAGGCGATAACCGTAGACAGGATGTCTGCAGGCTGCTCGGGGTGATAGGCGACCCCCTTGGCAGAGCCAGACTGCTAGACGAAGCTACCTGCCTATTTCCACTAGCCTGCCTACTTTCACTACACCTGCCTATAGAAACTACGTGGAACACAGTCGTCCACACAACAGCAACACTTGCTCAATGATCAGAGCGTGCCGCCATGTTTGTGGGTGGGCCCTTTAAAGACTAAGTCCTGCCTACCGACGCACCATTGGTGACGCCACCCGTGGACCAATCAGGCGGCGCCAGGTCACCGAGTCAGGTGGTATCCAAACCACCAATCACGGTCCGCCAGGTCACGGGCATGTTCAGTGCGGTGAATCCTGGACTTAGACTCCAAAAGCCCTGTCTCCCTCCGCAACCTATGCTTAACATTGCTAGGCACAAATACCCAGGAGACAATCTGTACATCTCGTGGACCAGCTAGGCGTTGGGGCTGAAGATGATGCTGAGCAGCATCAGCTCTGGCTGGACTGAAACGGGAGACCACAGAAGGGTCTGGACCCATTTTGAATCCAGCAACAGACTGACGCCTAACATTATCCCACTCCACTTGACGCTCATTTTCCTCCACGAGCGGGGGGGCATGAATGTGGTCCACCGTTTCACAGGGAAGATCCTCAGATCCGTGACCCCTCCAGTGTACAGGGTACCCTTTTTTCCTACGAACCATTTTAGACCCCATAATAGCCTGCAGCTCGAGATTATCACCCCTGGTGTCTGTAGCAGGTTAGGGTTCAGCGAGTTTTGACAGGTGAACGGGTCTAAGGAGCAACACATGGAAAGTGTCGTGACTCCTGAGGTGTCGTGGTAAATGCCACCGGTACATTACAGGGTTTACCTGGGCCAAAATTTTGAATGGACCAATACAACGAGGAGAAAACTTAGCAGATCTCACGCATAATCTAGTACTGCGGGCCAAGAGCCACTCTCTGTCGCCCGGGTAGAATACGGGAGCAAGACGATGAAGAGTGTCAGCTGACTCTCTATCTGTGGAGTCTGCCACGGGTAACGGGTGGACAAAGCCAACCGGACTTTGACGGAAAGATTTATCTCTCGCACAGAAGGCACACGCAAGAACATACTCCTTAACGTCCTGGCGCCACCGGGGCCACCAATAGGACCGTTGAAGGGACTTTGTGGTACGTTTGACCCCAAGATGGGCTCCGATCTTAGGGGCATGAGCCCAGGAGAACACCTCATTTTGTAAATTAGGGGAAACAAACGTCCTCCCCGACGGAACCTGGTTAGAGGACACTGGAGCCACCCTCTCTACCTGAGAGTTCTTTTTGACATAGTCTGACAACACCCGGGTCCTGGGGACAGACAAAGAATCTGTACCGTAAGCCCCGACGGTAGAGGGATCAGATACTACCCTCTGGGTGACAGTAACCATACACTGAGATACACAATTCTCACTCCAGGAAGAAATTCTCCCCGTATTCCAGTCAATGTGTGGAGTATGACAACGTAACCAGGGGAGACCCAATAACACCTCATCTAATCCACCGGGATTAATAAGAAATAAGATGACCTCCCGGTGGCCCTGAGGAAATGACATGGAGAGGGGAATCGACTGGTGGGTGATTTGCGTGTCCAGGAGTGAACCATTGACTACTCTAATGTTCATGGGTCTTGGCAGTAACTCCATAAGGGATGGCGTGCCTCTGGGCAAACATAGATGACAAAAAATGGCCATCAGCACCAGAGTCCATCGTCCACCCACACCTTGGCAGTAACTGCAGATGTACCAAAGGACAATGTCACCTTATACAATAATCTGGAGGAAGAAGCCCCCGAATCTAACACACCTCCTCCAACTGTGGTAAGACCTACTCGTTTTCCCGACTGCTTGGAATCCTTATTAACGGGGTACTCCAAGAGATGTGCAGGTCGGGAACGAGAGGGACTAGACTCCATCCGGGATATATCCATAGCCTCAGGCTCCGGGTAAGGAGTCGCGGGTTTGGAAACGGTTCTAGATAAGGACGGTGCCAACCGACACAGGGGTCTGGGGACCTCCAATTCTAATTTGTGTCCTGCATGACGCAAATCAATTCGGTTAGCAAGAGAGATTAACTCCTCCAGGGAGGTTGGAATCTCTCTGGTAGATAGAGCATTTTTAATATGCCCAGCCAGCCCCCTCCAAAACACCGGGATTAGCGACCGCTCAGCCCAATCCAGTTAAGCCGCAAAGGTTCTGAACTGGAAGGCATAGTGGCTGGCGGAGCCCGAACCCTGGGTCAACGCAAGGAGCTTGAGAGTCGTATCAAGTGTGACCTGAGTCCCCAGGAATACACTCTTTAGGGTTTTAAGGAAAAGACCCACACTGGCCACTAACGGGTCATTCCGCTCCCACAGAGGAGTAGCCCACTCCAGAGCCCTGTGGGAGAGTAACAAGATGACATATCCCACTTTGGCTCTTTCGGAGGGGAACCGTGCCTCCATCATCTCCAAGTGAATGGAGCATACATTAATAAAACCCCTGCAGGATTTATTGTCTCCAGAAAAATTTTCAGGGAGAGCAAAACGGGGTAATGGGGAAGTTGCAACTGTCGAAGCATTCACCGCAGCCGAGTTAACCAGACTGGCTGCTTGAGAAGCCGCCTGGGTAGCTACTGCAGTGATATCAGTGGCCGGAGCTTGTTTCAGAGACCTAAGTCTGGTCTCCAGTTGCAGTATGTAACGCTGCAGTTGTTGGTTGTCGGCCATGTTCGGCAAGACCCTGGTGCTCTGATACTGTTAGGAGGGCGGTTGCAAACAACTTTAATATAATGGAACGCCACCGACCCCGGGGTCCGCGATGCAGCCTGGTGGACTGCTGCTGAACACTTTCCGGGTGAAAAGGAAAGCAACCAACTTAAATGTTAAACCCTTCCGTGTTTCTGCACACTGGAACGGTTATAGCAATTTGCACTATCTCCGTTAGCAGCACGAGAGATAGGCGGTGAAAAACTATCTGTAGTCCTGTTACAGCACAGGGACTACAGTGGCGACGCTTGGATGCGTGTGTGACTACGCCGACGGGTACACGTGTCTCCAGCCGACGTGCTACCGAACTGAAGGGTACTACTCCACGTGGCTGACAGGCGATAACCGTGGACAGGACGTCTGCAGGCTGCTCGGGGTGTTAGGCGACCCCTTTGGCAGAGCCAGACTGGTAGACGAAGCTACCTGCCTATTTCCACTAGCCTGCCTACTTTCACTACACCTGCCTATAGAAACTACGTGGAACACAGTCGTCCACACAACAGCAACACTTGCTCAATGACCAGAGCGCGCCACCATGTTTGTGGGCTGGCCTTTTAAAGACTAAGCCCTGCCCACCGACGTACCATTGGTGACGCCACCCGTGGACCAATCAGGCGGCGCCAGGTCACCGGGTCAGGTGGTTGCCAAACCACCAATCACGGTCAGCCAGGCCACGGGCATGCTCAGTGCGGCGAATCCTGGACTTAGACTCCAAAAGCCCTGTCTCCCTCCACAACCTATGCTTAACATTGCTAGGCACAAATACCCGTGAAACAATCTGTACATCTCGTGGACCAGCTAGGCGTTGGGGCTGACGATGATGCTGAGCAGCATCAGCCCCAGCTGGACAGAAATGGGAGACAACAGAAGGTTCTGGACCCATTTCGAATCCAGCAACAGACTGATGCCTAACAGCTGGCCCTACATCTATCAGGGTTTCCTCCACCTCCTACACCAGTTTCTGCACCCCCTCCTACTCCTCCTCATCCTCCATCTTCGATGTGTTTTCTCAGAGCATGTTATTCACATCAGCTGAAAGATGGAAGCTCTGCAGCACTGCCTCAGCGAAGTGGAAAAAGGCTCTGCTGAAGCAAATTTGTCCAGGAGACAAACTGCACAATGAGGCAGAGTTATTGAAAAGAAAAACAGCCCAGACATATCTGTAGCTCTAGCTGCTGAACCTCCAACCAGGCATGGGTGTGTAGCAGAGGTGAGAGAGCCTTTAAGAGAACTCTTATATGATGCTTCCAAGATGGAGAGAGACTGCCATCTGCTGCCTAGACACAGTCAAGCGGAACCATGATACACAAGAAAAGTTGAAGTGAGAGCAGATTTAAATGCTGGACCCGATCAGGTGACTTCCAGGAAGGAGTTCCTGGAGATAAGAGGCCAGCGCGCCAAGCCTGAGCAATTTTTGGCACCAAGCAGCAGAGAGGAGGAGATGCGTTCTGTGCATGTTGAGAAGCCCCGTGTGGCAGGCCTATGGCAGAGGTCTGTGAGGTGCCACAGCCGGGCGCCGGTGGAAGAGCTCCAGATCCCTCACAGATGTGACCCGAGTCCTGTGCCTGCTGAGGAGACTCGGAGTCTGCTTGCGGTGCTGATTGAGTTTGCGGAATCCGACGTTGCCCGCTGACAGACGAGGTCTGGACCCCCCTACCCAAGACTTGAGAGATTGCCTCCAACAGCAAAGAAGAGAGGAGTTGAGAGACTGCTGAGCCAGGAAAGTCACGCCAGTGAAAGCAGAGGAGCTGCCTACGTGAACAGGGCCGTCACTTCTACTGTTCACTCACAGTACCGGGGCCAATTGGGTTTAGGTACTCAGGTTGGGAGGGGAACGGTTGGGGTTAAAGGAGCTCAACATTATCTAATTGAATTTGTCCGGAAAAGACTTTCGGCCTAGCAGGAATAACCGGTGACCCCCGTTGGGCCACATGCAGAGTTAAAGAACTCACATGGTGTCTCCCATTACTGATGGCACCACATTACTTTGAGAGACTCCATATCTTGCTAATATTTCAAATTACTGTTCATTACCCTTGTTGCTAATCCCTTGTTCAGAATACCTGTTATATACATATAGAAACTGTTTATATTCATCTCTGACTGTTCTCGCCTTGTGTCTCTGTGCGTTGCATTCCGGCACCTGCATTACACATGGTTGTGTGATAATGGGCGTTACCTGGTGGAGGCTGTGAAGCTTGGCAAGCTCACACATGTACCATGCTTGGCCCACATGCTCAACTTGGTACTTCAGCTGTTTTGGAAAATTTACCCAGATTTTCCAGAGCTTCTGGTCAAGGTACACCGTGTCAGCGCCCATTTCCACAAGCCAGCTTCATCTGACGCTACTCTGACAGTGCTGCAGCAGCGTATGCAAGTGCCAGCTCACTGACTGGTGTGCCATGTCACCATACGCTGGAACTCCACACTGCACATGCTGGCAAGGCTTTGTGAGCAGCAGAGGCCAGTTGTTAAATACCAGCTCCAACACGCCTGCCAGTATTCTGGTTAGCCTCCACACAGAACAACTGAAGAGTGGGCATGGAGATCTGACCTTTGTGTGGCTCTCCAAGACTTTGAGGACTCCAAAAAGATGGTGAGTGGTGACTGCACCATAATCAGTGCAATAATCCCGCTTCTGTGCCTACTTAAACAGTCGCTGCTGACAATTAAACATGAAGCTTTGCATGCGGACCAAGTGGAGATGGCGGAAGACATGACACAGGGAGATACTACCCAGCCCTGCCACATCTCATCTGCTCAGCGCAAATTGGGTAACAATGAGGAGATAAAGGCTGAGGAAGAGGAGGCGGAACAGAAGCTGACTGAAAGCGCAAAAGAGGCTAGCACCCACACAAGCTTCATCCCTTTTCTCCTAAGTGAATGGGCTGAGGAGGTGAATGAGGAGGAAGAGATGGAGGAGGAGGAGATGAAGAGTAGTCATCATGGTGAAGACAGGGAAGTGTTGGCTATAGGGACCTTGGCACATGTGGCAAAATATTGGTACCGCTGCCTTTCCTGTGACCCTCGCGTTATATTAATCTTGGCCAAAAAAGAGTACTGCTTGTTCACAATGCTAGACTCACACTACAATGAAAACCTTGCATCTCTCCTTCCTGAGGCGGAGAGGTCTACTAAAATGGTGCTTTACCAGAAGGCCATTATGGAAAATATGTTGAAAAAATTCCCATCAGACAATGCTTGCGGCAGGGGGCAAGCTTCCTTGCCCAACCAAGAAGGAGAGGCGAGGGAGACACACACCAGGTACAGCAGAGGCAGGGGTACACTGTCAAAGGCCTGGGCCAAATTCATGACATCCTCCCAGTGTCCAGGCCCTGATGACTGGGTATTTTTGTCAAGGAGGGAAAAGTTTTTAAAGATGGTCAAGCAATACCTGGCCGACAAAACCAGTGTGCTCCCTAATTCCTCTGTGACCTCTAACTATTGGGTCTCAAAGCTGGACACCTGGCATGAACTGTCCCTCTATGCTTTGGAGGTGTTGTGCTGCTCTGCCGTTATCGTCTTGTGTGAGCAGGATTTTAATGCGCCAGGGTAAGGTGATAACAGACAGGTGCTTTCGCCTGTCAGCAGAAAATGATGACAGGCTCACTCTGATAAAAATGAACAAAGCCTGGATTAGCCCCGACTTTTCCACACCACTAAATGACAGCAGCACATAAAGTGTTTTTAATCTTCATTATTTGGATGAGGCCCTCCAGTTGTTGCTTTCAAGGGTGTATGGATGACCCTTCTTAGAATTTTTTTCTGGCTTTGCACTGTGTGCAGTGCCTTTATGAGTGTAGAAGAACCACAACTACACTTTCTAAATATTTGAATAAGGCTCTCCTGTTGGTGCCTTCAAGGGTGTATAGATGACCCTCTTTATAATTTTTGGCAGGCTTGGCGCTATGTGCAGAGCTTATAAGAGTGTAGAAGTGCTACAGCTACACTTTGTTCACAATATTTGAATGTGGCACTACAGTTGGTGCCTTCAAGGGTGTATGGATGACCCTGCTTGCAATTTTTGGCAGGCTTTGCACTTTATGAGTCTAGGAGTACCACTACATGACAATTTGAACAGAATGTGTATGAGGCCCTCCTTTATGTCTAATACAAAGTGTATCTGAGTCCCTCTTCCATCCAATTTTGTCAGTCCTTGCTTACTTCGTAAATTACACTGAAATTTCAAATATTTTAATAAAAATGTAAATTTTGGTTTACTTAAATTATTATTTTTTAAAATCATTTTTACATTTTCTTTACATACAAGTTATTGTACAGGAAAGAATGTTTCTTAACATTTTTTTCCTGTAAACTCCAATTTCGCTTTGATTTTATTGTCAGTCATTAAAGTGGAGTAAAAGTGTGACAGCATTGTTCTTTGCAGTGATCTGGGAGTCAGAGATGCTTCCAACAGTCTTCTCCATACTGTCCCCCTTCCATTCAGTAATTTTTTCATCTATTTCAACATTTTCACTGTCCCCTCTTGTAGGGTCTACCGGAAAAATGCTTGGATTTCCCATTGACTCCCATTATATTCATTACTTGAAATGAGCATCCGAGCAGTAGTAATTACTCGGTTCGAATAACGAGCTTCTGAGCATTTTAGTGCACGCTCATCCTTTGTTGATTATCCAAATATAAATATTATCTATGAAATATGGCGCAGGTAGTGATACATCATGGGCATGCATAGAACTATTACACCCTGGGGTCTAACCAGGGGAGGAGTCCTGAAGAGATAATTTGCATATTCCCACTGCATTTTGGGGTAAGTGAAGAGTCTCCGCGAGCTCAAAGAACACTGGATTTTGGCTGTTGGAGCTGAAAAGAGGACATCGGTAAACCAGGGGAGGAGTCCTGAGGAGATAATTTGCATATTCCCACTGCATTTTGGGGTAAGTGAAGAGTCTCCGCGAGCTCAAAGAACACTGGATTTTGGCTGTTGGAGCTGAAAAGAGGACATCGGTAAACCAGGGGAGGAGTCCTGAGGAGATAATTTGCATATTCCCACTGCATTTTGGGGTAAGTGAAGAGTCTCCGCGAGCTCAAAGAACACTGGATTTTGGCTGTTGGAGCTGAAAAGAGGACATCGGTAAACCAGGGGAGGAGTCCTGAGGAGATAATTTGCATATTCCCACTGCATTTTGGGGTAAGTGAAGAGTCTCCGCGAGCTCAAAGAACACTGGATTTTGGCTGTTGGAGCTGAAAAGAGGACATCGGTAAACCAGGGGAGGAGTCCTGAGGAGATAATTTGCATATTCCCACTGCATTTTGGGGTAAGTGAAGAGTCTCCACGAGCTCAAAGAACACTGGATTTTGGCTGTTGGAGCTGAAAAGAGGACATCGGTAGCTTTTTTTTTTAAGCTTTTTTCACTGTTTTCAGAACATTAACAATAAGAACATGGAAGAGTCCAGGAGCCATTTGGTGAGCTGCATATCCTGCTACATGTTCACAGACTTGCCAGTGGAAAAGCCAGACTTCACATGCCAGAAATGCAAGCTTGTGTCCCTGTTGGAGGAAAAGTTGCGAAATCTAGAAGAGATGTTAACTACCTTGAAAATCATTAAGGAAGGTGAAGAGTTCTTAGACAGAGCAGAATTATCTCTTCATGATTCAGAAAGAGAAGAAATTCGAACTGCACCTGACGAAACAGAGGAATGGAAGAATGTGACCCACAGAAGCAGGAGGATCGAGAGGCAGTCAGCACCCATACTGCTCAGGAACCAGTACCAGGCTCTCACACAGGAGAACCATGAAGAAATACAGCAAGATAAGACTTTGCCAGCAATGAATGACCTTGTAAGCCCTCAGAATCCTCCTGGATGGAGAAAGAAGAATGTTGTGAAGAAAAAACGGAGAGTGGTGGTCATGGGGGATTCCCTGTTAAGAGGAACAGAGGCCGCTATCTGCAGACCAGACATAACCTCAAGAGAAATGTGCTGTCTTCCAGGAGCAAAAATTAAAGATGTGTCTGACAGGATATCAAGACTCTTCAGACCTACAGATCACTACCCATTCCTGCTAATACATGTGGGGACAAATGACACCGCAAGAAAGGACCTGGCAACCATCTGCAGTGACTTTGAAGACTTAGGCAAGAAAGTGAAAGAATTGGGAGCGCAGGTGGTCTTCTCATCCATCCTCCCAGTGGATGGCCATGGAACAATGAGGTGGAATAAGATTCTACAGGTGAACAACTGGCTACGTCGATGGTGCCGTCAACAAGGATTTGGATTTCTGGATCACGGAATGAATTACCTATACGATGGACTACTTGCTAGAGATGGGGTGCACCTTACGAAGACTGGAAAACATGTATTTGGAAGTCGCCTTGCTACACTCATCAGAAGAGCTTTAAACTAGAACAATGTGGGAAGGGAAGCAAAAGGCCAGAAAAAGCCATACAGCTGACAAATACTGTTGAGATCTCTGCTACTGGAAGTGGAAAAGAAGAACAAAGACAAAAAAATCTAAATAATAAAAATATGGGAGGAAGAGAAACCAATCACAAACTAAAATGTTTTTATACAAATGCACAAAGCATGGGCAACAAACAAGGAGAATTGGAACTACTAATGCAGGAAAAGGAATATGATGTCATTGGAATCACTGAAACTTGGTGGGACGATACACATGATTGGAATAAAAGGATAAAAGGATACAACTTATTTGCAAGAAACAGACTTGATAAACGAGGAGGAGGTGTTGCATTGTATGTTAGAAAAGCGTATATCTGCACAGAGATTGAAGCTTCAGAGACTGGGAGTTCTGTGGAAACTGTTTGGGTAAGAATACAAGGAGAGAACAACGGAAAGGACACCATTGTAGGCATTTACTACAGGCCACCTGGGCAAGCTGAAGATATGGATGAACTCTTTATGTATCAAATGACCAAGTTCTCCAAAAAATATGACGTAGTGGTCATGGGAGATTTCAACTATCCAGACATTTGTTGGGAATCTCTCTCAAGTAAAACTAACAGGTCAAGCAAATTCTTAACCTCTCTTGCTGACAACTATATCTTCCAAAAGGTAGGGGAGAAAACAAGGGGATCTGCTACTTTGGATCTAATCCTTATAAACAGGGAGGAAATGGTTGAGGAGGTAAAGGTGGCTGGGACCCTAGGAGGCAGCGATCATGCTATTATAGAATTTTGGATAACTAGAGGAGGAAGACATGTGAAGACTCAAACTTCAAGGTTAGATTTTAGAAAGGCAGATTTTAAGAGACTCAGAAAGAGAATAGGAGGGATCCAATGGCTGGATGTCCTTAAGGACAAAAATGTCCAGGAAGGATGGGAAATTTTTAAAAATGAGATTCTCAAAGCACAATCGTTAACAATCCCGAAAAGTAGGAAGAATGGGAAGCATTTAAGGAAACCAGGATGGATGAACACAGAACTTAAACACATGCTAAAAAGAAAGAAAGAAATGTTTATTAAATGGAAAGAGGGAGGCATATCTAAAGAAGATTATAATGCAGTCTGCAGATCCTGCAGGGCACGTATCAGGTTAGCTAAAGCTGACAATGAATTAAGGCTTGCAAGAGATGTCAAAAGCAATAAAAAAGGATTTTGGGGGTATGTCAAAAGTAAAAGAAAAGTCAAAGATGCTATAGGATTTTTACAGGATGAAAATGGAGAAATGGTAAGAGAGGATGTTGAGAAGGCCGAACTTTTTAATTCCTATTTTGCATCTGTTTTCTCTCAGAAAGAAAATGTAACATCAACTGATCTTCACTGTCCTTTTAAAGGAATAGAGGAATCCAAGTTATCAGTAAACAGAAAGATTGTGAGGGAATATTTAGCTAACATAAATGAGTTCAAGTCTCCAGGTCCAGATGAATTACACCCCAGAGTACTGAAGGAGATTGTAGAAGAAATTTTAGAACCACTCTCCATAATCTTTGAAAATTCTTGGAGAACAGGAGAAGTCCCAGAAGACTGGAGAAGAGCAAATGTTGTTCCTATCTTCAAAAAGGGGAAGAAGGTGGACCCAGGGAACTATAGGCCGGTGAGTCTGACTTCTATACCAGGAAAGATCTTTGAACAAATTATTAAACAACATGTATGTAAGTACATGGATAAGAATGAAGTGATTAACCAGAGTCAGCATGGGTTTGTAACTAACAAGTCATGTCAGACTAACTTAATTTCCTTCTATGACAGAATCACTGACTGGGTGGATCGGGGAAATGCTGTAGATATCGTATATCTTGACTTCAGCAAAGCATTTGACAAAGTATCTCACATCATCCTTATTGAAAAAATGACCAAGTATGCAATGGACCAGGCAACTGTTAGGTGGATTCATAACTGGCTTAGTGATCGGACTCAAAGGGTGGTTGTAAATGGCTTCACATCCAGCTGGATGAATGTCTCAAGTGGGGTACCACAGGGCTCCGTCCTGGGACCTGTATTGTTCAACATCTTTATCAATGATTTAGATGAAGGAATTGAGGGTAAACTGATTAAATTTGCTGATGACACAAAGCTAGGAGGGATAGCTAATACTAGAGAAGAGAGAGAGAGGATTCAAAAAGACCTAAATAAACTGGAGCAGTGGGCAGCAACCAACAGAATGGTTTTTAACCGGGAAAAATGCAAAGTACTACATCTGGGCAATAAAAATGAAAAAAGCATATACAGAATGGGAGGAATAGAGCTAAGCAACAGTACATGTGAAAAAGACTTAGGTATACTAATAGATCATAGACTGAACATGAGTCAACAGTGTGATGCAGCAGCAAAAAAGGCAAATACAATTCTGGCATGTATTAACAGAAGCATACAGTCTAGATCACGTGAAGTCATTATCGGTCTTTACTCCTCTTTGGTCAGACCTCATCTGGAATACTGTGTACAGTTTTGGGCACCACATTTTAAAAAAGACATCGACAAACTGGAGCAAGTTCAGAGAAGAGCGACCAGAATGGTGACTGGTCTGCAAACCATGTCCTATGAGGAACGGTTGCAGGATTTGGGAATGTTTAGCTTGCTAAAAAGAAGACTGAGAGGAGACTTAATAGCTGTCTACAAATATGTCAAGGGCTGTCACATTGTAGAAGGATCATCTTTATTCTCATTTGCACAAGGAAAGACTAGAAGCAATGGGATGAAACTAAATGGGAGGAGACACAGATTAGATATTAGAAAAAACTTTTTGACAGTTAGGGTGATTAATGAGTGGAACAGGCTGCCACGAGAGGTGGTGAGTTCCCCTTCAATGGACGTCTTCAAACAGAGGCTGGACAGACATCTGTCTGAGATGATCTAGTGAATCCTGCTTTGAGCAGGGGGTTGGACCAGATGACCCAGGAGGTCCCTTCCAACTCTACCATTCTATGATTCTATGATTCTATGATTCTACTGAAGACCCGCATGCCTATCATAATGGTGCACTATACACATGTATATAGTACATGCATTCAGGTCCCCTAAAGGGACTACAAAATAAAATAAAAAAAAAATGTTTTTAGAATTAGGGAAGCAATAAAAAAATATCAATGTTCAAATCACCCATATTTTTCCCTATCAAAAATAAAGAAAGAAATACACATTTGTGGTATATCCATGGCTGTAAAAGTCCAATCAATCAAATATAAAATTATTAACCCAATCAGTAAATCATATAACGAGTACAAAAATCAAAAGTTCAGTATTACGGTTTTTTGGCCATCGCATCACAGTAAAAAATGCAATAAGAAGCGATAAAAACATCACATATGCCCTCAAGTATTACAAATAAAAAAAGTCAGCAAAGAGCACCGAAAACAAGCTTTCACACAGCCCCATCAGACAAAAATTGAAAACCTTATGGGTCTCAAAAAACACTCTCTACACTTTTTTTCCAACTTCCAAATTTTTTTCACCACTTAAATACTAAAAAACTATGCATGATTGTTATTGCCATAATCATACAGACCTGGAAAATTATACTGCTGTCATTTTTATGATTTAATGAGCGCTGTGAAAACAAAACCCAAAAAACAATTGCAGAATTGCATTTTTTTTTCTTCACAATTTCAAACGCATTTGGAATTTCTTTCCCCACTTTTCAGTACATCTCATGTTAAAATGAATGATATAATTTAAAAGTATAACTCTTCTTACAAAAATAAAGTCCTCCCATCGCTATATAAACAGAGAAGTAAAAAAAATATGACTCTTGGAAACAGAAAACGAAAAAATGGAAATCCAAAAATGGAAACTCATCATATTACGAAAGGTTTTAAGCACTAAAAAAGTATGCTTTACAAATACAAGATATCCAGAGAACATTTTACTACTTATCACTAGAGATGAGTGAATCAATTCCTAACTATTTAAAATTAGTTTCAATATTCCCCTCAAATTTGGATTTGGCAGAGTCTTGATTTTTCATGATTTTTGGTTTGTTATTTGTTTGATTTGTGGTAAATTTAGGAAAATGGCAGCTGGCAGGTTGCCATTTTGCTGGATTTGTACAGCTGGGAATGGGTTCTAAAGCAAAAATTTTGCGCTCTCGTCCTCATTTCCTCCAATTGCTGCCACCAGTCTAACAATCGGCTCTTGTGTCTTCTATTTTTTCTTTTCTTCTAACTCGACCCGAAGATGAGGCACAATGTACGTCATTGACATTGATCTGTATATTGTACCTCATGTGATTGCATGCTGTGTGATCCACTTCATTAACACCAATGATATTCTTAACTCCAATAACTGTCCCTTTTATTCTATGAATAACATGATATGTATGACTGGCAAATAATTTGTGTCATTTATAATCTTTACATGATGGACTGTGGTGCTATCATCAGACTCGGCCATGCTATGACACAGTAATAACCTATTAAAAGGAATCTGTCACCCCTTAAATGCATTTTAAATTACCCTAGACCCTACAACCATTCTAGCACCATAAATGTTCCTGGTTCAGGGCCTGAGAAAATAAATTTCAATTAATTTGCAAATGAATGAGGAGGTTTTGGTGCATCCTTGGCATGGTCAAGAATTTATGGCACAGTTAAGTCTCTTCATTTGCATATTGGGGCCCTTCCCTAGCTTCAGATTGACAGTGCTTGCCTCTCAGAATGACCACTGTCTTAACCCCTCTCATGACATGGCCATTTTCTATTTTTTCGTTTTGGTATTCTTCTCCCCTTCTTTTAAGAGCAATATTTTTTTTTTTTCCGTCAAATATGGCCATATAAGGGCTTGTTTTTTGTGGGACGAGTTGAACTTTTGAATGACACCCTAAATTCTACCATATAGTGTACTGGATAACCGGAAAAGAATTCCAAATGAGTTGAAATTGCAAAAAAAGTGCAATTCCACAATTGCTTATTGTTTTTTTATTTACCATGTTCACTATATGCACCCTTAGCTGAAGTTTTTACTGATTACATGATGCGGTAGATACAATGTTTTGATCACCTCTTATTGCAATTGTTGGCCAAAAAAACGTAATTCTGGAGTTTTGATTTTTTTTTCATTATGACATTTATCTATCGGATTATTTATTTAATATTTGGATAGATTGAACTTTTACAAACGCAGCTATACTAATTATGTGTATTTTTTTAATTGTTTTATTCTTAATTAGCCAAAAGGTGGGTGATTTAAACTTTTGTGGGTTTTTTTTTCACATTTTCCCTTAGGAAACTTGAAGCTGCGATCATATGCATCAAAGACAGGGATACAACAAATGACATAAGTTTACGTCATATGTCATGAAGGGGTTAAAGGGAATCTGTGAGCAGAGTCATGTAGTCAAAGAGATGCTGAATCCAATGAGCTGTCACTTAGTTTGTTATGTACAGTTTTTGGATTCAGCATGAAGCAGAAGTAAAGTAACACATTGTTGAATTCTTTGTTTTAACCCCTACCTCATGCTGTCCTCAGATTACATAAAAAAACCTGCTGACAGATTCCCTTTAATGCTGTTGGCATGTGTGCGGCTATGCTTTCTCCTCCCTGTCTCCTTTCTTCTGACACCTTTCACTGCACTTACAGGTGCAATAAGCAGTGACAGAAGAAAGGAGAAAGGGAGAATTTAGGAAGCAAAAATCATAGAACTGTGAATCAGAAGCAGAGGAAGTGCCCAAATATGCAAATGAGGGGCATAATGATGCACCAAATTCTTGGCCGTGCCAAGGGGTCACTGAAGCTCATTTGCATATTAATTTAACTTTATTTTCTCACGCCATGCACTAGTAAAAAGTACAGTGCTAAAATGGTTGTTATAGGGGCTCAAGGGGCTCAGTACCCTACAATGCTGTAAAGCCCATTTAAAATCCATTTTGCAGGTGATGGACTCCCTTTAAAGCTTCAAAGTTCCAGCAACATGAAGATCCATTTAGACCTGACTTTGGATGGAGCCAACTACTTACCACTAGGGCCGCTTACTTATGGTTTTGCTCACAACAATTCTATGATCGTCCTATTGATCATATGTTCTAAATATCCCACTCCCCCCCCCCCCACACCCGTCCTATTTGGAGAAAAAGCTAAATATCCGATTGTGAAGGTTACATTTTTTGTTCTACAGATCACTGTACTTTCTGCAAATATTTTTTTCACTTTCATGTCAGACATTATTTTCTGCTAGGAATGAACAACAAGAAAACTTCTGTGCCAGCTAAAGACAAAAATATGTATTCAAGGTATTTTCATAAACCTTAAATAAAAAAATAAAAAACCTTCCAAGCTTCTCCTAACGTGACCTTTTCTATAAACCTTGAAGTCATAAGTGAACTTTTATTTTCATGCTGTAGTTTGTAGTGAGCAATCACCGTACTGCAGAACAGCAAGGAGCACCATCCCGAGGGGGTACATACGTGGTTACACAAGGAGCAGGAGCTGTCATTTTATAAGGACTATTGCCTTTATCACCACTTTTCCAAAGCCATCTAGAGCCTATCAATCCCTGCCGCCTGCAGTTCTCTGTAATATTCAACATTGATTTTAGTAATTTTTTATTCGTGTAAGGCTTATATGAAGAATATCTGCTCAATATCTTATCTGCAATGAATGCATACCATGCAGCACAGGGTTAACACTGCACAGCATTGCCTAAGTTAGCTTACCAAGGCGATATCCAAGACAAGCATCTCCTTATCCCAGGCTCCCCGGGGTAAAGCATTTATTGGTTCATTTCTGTTTTTATTGTTTTGACGTTGTTTACAATGCACATGATTAGCTGTCTTTATGCAAATCTCCCTCGATCTAAACAAACACAACCATTTGCGGAGAGACGTGTTCTGCTGGGTTTATTATGGTTTGAGAGCGCGTTATACGATCTCGGCTTATTGCTTCACGAAGAGGAAGGCATAATTTAATAAATGATACGGGTGACATCACAAAGTTCAAACAACTTTAGAAAAGTAATAATTAACCAGTGTAAGCCTTGGCCATACAATGAAAGTGTGACTTCAAGGGTTACATATAAATGTGCATCGTAAGTTAAACTGGATATAAAACCTTAAAGGGGTTGTCTGTAAATTTAACATTGATCGCCTATCCTTAGGATAAGTCATCAATGTCTGATCGGTGGGGGTGCAACACTCGGAGCCCACACCAATCAAACTGCTCCCAGTGTCGGCGGTGGCAGAACTGCTCAGTTACGGGACAACTCTGTCGATGGAATAGTCGCATTGGATGGGTACTGCACATTCATCCACAATTGATTTGAATAGTGGGCAGACGTGCAGTACCTGGCCATGGCCACTATACAATTGATGGAGCTGTGCTGTGCAGTTCAATAACTGAATAGTTCCTGCCACTGCCGACATCGGGAATGGCTGATTGGTGTGGGTGCCGCCACCGATCAGACATTAATTACCTATCCAAAGGATAAAGTCCTGGACAACTCCTTTAAATCAACATTCTCTTTAAATTCCAACATGTGAGAAGAAATAAATCTAGTTTACTGCTAGAAAAAATGGAGCTCAACTAATAATGTTCTGGCTCTATGTATTACATTCAGCAAAGAAGGGACATATTGACCTTTCCATCGATACAGAACATGTGCCCATCCACCAGTCATAGAGATGAGTCTATCCCTATTTCTCTGCACATTAAAGGGGTGTCCAAATTTATGCAACACAAGCTATCAGGGTTCTTCGGTGCCTGCGTCAGTAGCAGGTAGTCATGTGATCGCAGGTATGTGATTTGCATATTTCCGGCCACATTCAGACTACATGTGCATGGACTTGCTCAATACAAGTGAATTAAGCAAGGCTGCATATGTCTTGTCGGAATGTGGTCGGGAGTATGCATATCGCATACTTGTGGTCACATGATCGCCTGCTCCCGACACCGGAGAATCCAGACAGCATGTGTTGTGCATGCTGTGATGATTCACACATCTGCAGTCACATGGAGTGACTGCAGACTCTTGTGCTAAACCTGAACAACTCCTTTAAGGACACCAATTCATACCCAATAAAATTCAGCTCATTATCACAATATACTTGAACAATTCTTGATAGACTGCAACATACTTCAAAACCATTAGGTGGCCACGCGTATATATACAGTATATATATGTATATATATATATATATATATATATATATAAATATGTATATATATATGTATATAGCATACACATCTCATGACTGAGTATCAAAATATCATGGTTGTTTTTTTCAAAACTGGCTATTTAGTGCCACAAATCTCAGGATACATTGAGCAATAAGGAAACACAAGCAAGGATCTTTCCAGGATTAAGTTGTAATTTTGAACAGGTAACAGAGTTGACAGCAGCTTGCTATAAAGCTGGAGGAGCTGAGCAGAGGGATTATAGGTTTATGATAAAATATTCAGTATATCAGTATCTCTTTTTTTCCATTGAAATTCTTGCTCATTCTCAGCTTAAGAATCAAGGGGGTGGTCTTTATCAGTAATTGACAGCCTTCTCTGTGTAAATCACAATACAGAGGTAGATATCTATCACAGATAAGCAAAACGATTTGTAAGAGCCTGGTCAGTGGCGACTAGACCAGGACCTGTGAACTTCCTCAATCAGTACCTTTTACGCCCATACAACTGACTAGATTACCAGATCCTTGTAATTAAAGGGAACCTGTCAGCTTGGAAATTCTGTGCAATGCTGGTGCAGAGGAGAAGGAGCTGAGCAGAATTATATGTAGGTTTGTGGGTAAAGATTGCATTTGTTCATTAACCCCTTCCCAACATGGAAATTTTTGCACTTTTGTTTTTTCAACTTCTTCCCCCAAGAGCCATAACTTTTTTATTTTTCAGTCGACAGAACTATATGAGAGTTTGTTTTTTGTGGGAGAATTTGCTCTTTTGAAAGACACCATCCATTTTATCATATGTCCTGGAAAGTGAAAAAGAAATCCAAATGAAGCGAAATAGCAAAAAAAGCCCATATACCCCAATTGTTTTTGGTGTTCTTTTATTTGCAGCATTCATTGTATGGTAAAAATGACCTGGAAATATAATTCTCTGGGTGAATTATGAGTATACCAACGCAATTCTGGTATTTTTTCTAGTCTCACTGTTTACTGTAATAATTTTACTTTTGCTAGATAAGACACTTATGAATGTAGCAATGCCACGTTTGTGTATTGTTTTAAATTTCTTAATTTTTATTAGAGGACAAAGGGGGTGATTTAAACTTTTATTTATTTTTGTTCTCATATTTTATAAAACTTTTTTTTATTTTTATTGCATTTTATAGACCTTCTGTGGCACTTGAAACGGGGATCATCTGATCACGAGTACAATATACAGCAATAACACAGTATTTCTTATGAATGTCAGCAATAGGCTGGCTCTCAGAGGAGTTTCGTCATGACATGCAAGGGGGTTTTTAGCTGACCCTTGGGGGTCACAGCAACCTATCCTAATCTATGCGATTGTGTCACAGGCAAGTGGATGAGTGATTGAAACTGGGCACCCACATGAACTCCAAATCCGCTGTCAGAGATTGACCAAGGCATTTAACAGGTTAGCTTCACTCCACGAGTGGGTGTTAGGGCACAGTCAGATGACCGTAAGAAAAAAAGAGATCCTGACCCAAGCATACCAGCTTCATATATGTCTATGCATCTGTCTGACTTGGATCGGCAGAGCCGCCAGCCAGTCAGTACGCTGAGTTCTGATCTCAGCCCAATTTATTCGGCCATCTGACTGCGCCCTTAGAGGCCGATAATGGCTGAATATTACAGCCATCATCTGCTTGCAAAGATGCAGGCTCAGTTCTTGAGTCCGCATCAAAATCAAGCAGCCGGAATTTGACGTACAAGTACATCATAAGTTGGTATGGCGTTTAAAGTCTCTGCTTGAAAAGATTTGAAGGACGCTGGTCTGGCATAAGGTGTTGTTACTCTATGACAGGTAGGACCACCCATGGAAATGTTAAGCTAAGAATGGCCAGGGACATTAATGAAAAAATACAAACTGTACTGATTTTTTTCCTCAAACCTACCTATCATGATGCTCAGCTACTCTTACTCTGTAACAGGTTTGCACAGGAATCACACACTGATAAGTTCCTTTTAAGTACAGGAGTCAAGGAGTCTAGTGAGATTTTATGGGGCATTTATCATCCCATCCAGTCACATTTGTTCTATTATGATCTTGACAATGACATAGAAAAAGATGGAAATCAGAGTTTATGTAATGAAGGGAAAATATGTGTGGCTAATGGCTTTACCAATGTCCACAACCCATGATAATTACAAACGTAATACACAGGTTTTACTGAGAACAGTCTACAAAAACAAAGTACCCATACTAATGGGCAGTTACAAATTAATCTATGCCTGGATAAAACCCACTTCAAAGTGCGCTTTTTTTCATTGCTACTATTGATATTATAAATGGCAATCATGAATGAATGGATGGCATTATCATTTAATTAAGCAGCATAAAATGGAACTCTCAGGAGTATTTTACTTAAAAACACATTATTTTCTATGCTGTTATTATACAATATCTTATCACAAGCTCCATATACAAGGTCGAATTTAAAGAGAACCTGTAACTTGCTCAAAAAATTGAGTTAAATACCTTGCAAAAATCCTTGAGCTCCCTTGATTTTGACCCTGTTTTCTTTTTTGGGCTATGTCACTGCACTGAAGAGATATTCACATTTATAGTTTTTGGAGCACAATATGTGAAATCTCTGTATGCAGTGCAGCTGGGCGTTTGTTCATAGTCTTATTTTTGGGTATGCGCTTTCACCCCTCCTTCCCTACTTCCGTCTTTCCCTCCCAGATACTGGCAGTCACAGGTTTGCAACGTCTAAGACTGCTAGATGTCTATATCAGCTGCCGAGCTGTGATTGACAGTGACTGGGAGGTAGATGTGTGAGGATTTGGAAAAAACGCCAGGTTGGCATTGTGGCACCCCACGGGTCTGGTTACCACAGTAATAGAGATATTATGTCTGAGAGCAAGTGGGAGGTTTCTCTGGTCAGGAGCCCTAAGCATGCAACACGGCCCACCCAGACCTGGGAGGGGAGGAATCTGCCCTTATAAACTGGGTCTGGGGCGAGATTAGGTTAGACAGAGCCTGCAGAACAAGCAGAGCAGTCAGAGCCTGGAGTGAAGTTCCAGACACAGGGAGAGTTACAACAGGAGCTCTGTAGGAGCAGGAGTGAGTGCCAGAGGCTGGAAGCCAGAAAGCTCGCCTTGGCTGAAGACACTAAACCCGGACACGGAGTCCGAGGCTGTGGGGACATCCAGGTCCAGCAGCAGAATCCAACCGGCAGGGGATTCCATGTCCTCTGGCCTTAGAAACCCGAAGGCACGGTCACAAGCATGGGACCAGCACCGCCATCGTGAAGCGGAGGCTAACGGAAGGCCCCAAGTCACCGGCCATACGGGTGAGCACAACACGGTATACTCTGGGACGTGGGCTACTTCTACCCGCATAGAGCAAGGTAGCCAGGAAAGAGTGCAGATAGTCGGGGAGGCCTACAACTCCACCTGGCAAGGGGAGATCCTGCTTGATCACAGACTGACCAGGCCCCTACTGCTAACCAGTACTCCCGGGAGGGTCTGCTTTATACGATCAGTAAAGACCCTAAACTGCACCACACGTCTCTGTGTTTCATTGCCGCACGAGCACCATTACTACTGGGACGCTCACACCATCACTCCCATCATCCACATTAGCTGCCCTGAGGCAATACTTCTCCCGTGGGGAGTTATTCCATACTCGGCTGCACAAACAACATCAGCCTCAGCGGTCTGCAGCGCAGCGGCGGTCCCCACTGACCGCAATCCACGGGTGGCGTAGTCGGACATTGTTATTACTTAAGACTGCCACTGGTTTGACCGCCCTGGGCACGGACCGGGTCACCGCCACGGAGGACTACAACCCCCAGCGATCCGGCTCCAGGTTTCCCTCTGCACAGCACAGCCCAGGGGGCTCGTCAGCATGCAAGCAAAGATTTCACATATTGAGCTTCAAAAGTAACAAATGTGAATATCTCTGAAATGCAGGGACCCAACACAAAAAAGAAAAAAAGAGGCAGAATCAAAGGAACTCAGTGATTATTTTTAATGGTATTTAACTCACTTTTTTTAGCTAGTAACAGATCCTCTTTAAGACCAGGAACACAGCAGAGATGGAGTTAGGACATTTAATGAAGATTCCTAAAGTAGGAAGTATATTTTAATGGAAAGCACCTACTATTTACTATATGGCGTTCTATTGTTAAATTAAAAAAAGTGAAAAAAAAGGATAATTTATTTAATTTTTATTAATTATCACATGACAAGCACTGGAAGCAAAGCTACAGAAAGCAGCTGAGCTTCTGTTTCCATAACTACCACAGAAATTAATGAGTGTTTTGATTGCTTGGAAACAGCATTGTTCACTAACATTCAGATATTTCTGTAGCTCCATCTCTGGTGGTCATAGGCTGGGTTGAGTAATTCCCAACTCAACCATTAACCCCTACACGACATATGACATATATTTACATCATATGTCATGTCCCTGCCTTTGATATGTACTTACACGCTGAGCCCAAATCTTTCCCAGCACATGACGGGTGACTTAATAACCCAACATGTGCCTTTAACAGCTGTGGGTAGAGCGGTGCTTGGCCGATGGCTGTTGACGTGTTAAATCCCGCTGTCAATCTTTGACAGCAGCATTAAACGATAACTGACAGGGGCGCACGTGATTCCACACTCCCATTGGCGTTCCCATAATGTGATCACGATGGGTTGTCATGACAGCCGGGGGTCTACTGATGACCCCCATGCCTGTCATTACGATCATTCTGTGAAAACCAGCCGATGGCCAGTGTTCATAGGAGATCATAATTTCTACTGTACCTAGCAGTGTTGAAGCACTGCTCAGCATAACACAAGCGATCGGATGATCACAGCTTCAATTCCGCTAAGTGGACTATTAAATACATTAAAAAGTTAAAGAAAAAGTTTTTAAAAATATTTAAAAAAAACACAAAACTTCAAATCATCCCCCCTTTGCCCCATTTAAAATAAAATAATTCAAAAAAATAAAACAATTTGCTTTCAGAAATATCCGATCTATCAAAGTATAACATAAATTACGGAAATCAGATCGGTAAACAGAGTAATGAAGAAAAAATTAAAAATGACACAATTACTTTTTTTGGGGCCACCGCAGCATTGAAATAAAATCCTATATCAGGCAATCAAAATATTGTATCTAATGAAAAAGTGTATCAACAAAAATTTCAGCTCAGAGAGCAAAACATAAGCCCTCACCCAGCCCCGATCCGGAGAAAGGAAAACATTACGGATCTTGGAAAATGGCAGCAAAAGCAAAAAAAAAATTTTAATACAAATTTCCATTTTTTTTTTCTCCGCTAAATAAAAAAGAAACTATACATGTTTGGTATCTGCGTACTCATACTGACCTGGAGAATCTTATTTCCAAGTCTGTTTTACCATATAATGAACATGGTAAATAAAAAAAACAAAAACAATTGTGGAACTTTTTTGCAATTTCACTTGGAACTTTCTTCCTATTTTCCAGTACATTATATGGTACATTGAATGGTGTCATTCAAAAGTAAAACTCATCCTGAAAAAACAAGCTCTTATTTGGCTATAATGACAGAAAAATAAAAAAAGTTATGGCTCTTAGAAGAAGGGGAGGAAAAAACGGAAAATCGCCTGTGGGTAAAATATTGGCTGAGATTAGAGGAACCATTTAATGAAAGTTACAGAAAGGTAAGGTTTAAAGAGGCTATACAGGCCTTTGAGGCTAAGAAAAAAACAAATTCATACATTGCATTTGAATTGTAACACTGGACAGCAGGCCAATGAGGTCAATGTGTGTCATCAGTATAAAACATGACACCCTTGCAAATAATTAGTAATCTTTAGCATTTTCTCTTTATTTGCAAAGGGAAAAAAAAGGTTGGGGATTGTATCGTCACAGCAGATTAATGGAAGCGCTCTTACACTAAGGTCCTGATTCATCATCACTGTTTCTCCACTATTCTGGAGTAATTTCCTGTTTTTTTAGTGACTTTTGTACTTGTGCTTATTCCTCCATATGTTTTGCTCCAATTTTTAAGTCGTCTTTTTTTTTTAAGCCTTTTTTTTTCCTCGACTACTCTGCTTATCCTGATGTCTTAGAACGATATCTCACTCCGGTCTCTCCATGGAGTAAAGTTTCCGGAAGAAGTTTCAATTTGGTGATTTTTTTATTTTTTAAAAGTTTTAGTGTTAGAAAATCGCAAATAACTGGCTAAAGAAAAAAAAAAGCATATTTTTATTTGCACCAAATTCACAGACCATTTTGAAGAATTTGGCACAAAAAATGTCGATGGTGAATACCACATGACGAAATAAAAAAAGTTTCTTGAAGAAATCAGAAGTGATAAGTCTCAGTCTAGATATTCCATGTGTCTTTCAAAGCACCTGAAATCCACCACACCCTGCTGGATAATTACATGGTTTTCCCTGGCTCAAAGTACTTTTACTTTTAATGGTACACAGACATTCATGTGTGCATTACCCTGCACTTGTCACTCCTTCAGAAAGTTCAGTGCTTCATAAAAACACAGCAATGTCCTGGTGTTTAAATAAGATCTATCACCCTATCAGCCACTTTTTATGGTTTGCGTGGAGAGTGCTGCTGTGTAAGGATGGCTTTTACGGCATAAGGTGACAGAGACAGATGCATTACTGTCTGTTAATGAACATCACGGAAGCTGGAAGATCTCCTTCAGATATAACACACTGTTCCTGCTGTCGTGCTCTTACATAAGTTAACACGGCAGCCACTAAATATACGGATTAAACAGGAAGAGATTGTCTAAGACCAAGGACTATCTGTATTCCACTTGATGGTAGCAGAATTATAATTAAGGTAATCTGTAATGGGATTGTATGTGTAAGTCAGAGCTTATGTTATAATTCTAGAAGTGTTTCGTGTGTTCAGGACATCTTTAAGCAATCAGTTCATTAATCCATCAACTGTGTCATCTCCGTGTGCTACAAGACATATAATACCTAACATCATCTAAGCAACAGAGGGCTTTGGGGAATACTTATAACCTGTGGTGAAAAGCAATTAAAATTGCAAAATAGGTTATAAAAAAGGTACAATTCCATATAGTTTCAACTATTTGCATGCACTGCTGATAATATGGTTGCCGCATCTCCAGGAATCCAGTAAAGATAACTTTTAAAAAAGGCATTGGAAAGGTAAAAATAGCATCAAATTTTATCAAATAGCAAAATAAAACAATTCTGACGCCTTCAATGCTTTGCCGATAAAAGCGGTAGTCCCACAGCTTTTGTTTACAAGAAGACAATTAGTGGTTGATATACTTTTTGTAGACCCCTGCCTGGTAGATCCAAAGACGGAAGGGAGAACCAGGCAGGGAAAAGTAGCGGTAAGACCTGTGATTGACAAGCCAAGGACAGGTGAGCAAAATTTTAATTATTTTTTAGCCCCGTCCCTCTGGAGAAACCTCAAAACAAAATAATGTTAATTGGGCTCTTTCATTTCAGATGGAAATAAATCTGCCACAAATGACTTTTGGGAGATTCACTCACTTTTAGGCTATGTGCCCACGATGCAGAAATGCTCAGGATTTTTTCCTGAGCGTTTCTGCATCTCCCAGGCAGAAAAAAAGCATGCGGATTTTACATGCGTTTTCCTGCCAGGGACATGCGGAAATGAAGCGTTATTCACTAGATATACATTTATTTTTTATTTTATTCTTTTTTTACAGCTTTTTTTAGTGGTACCTGGGTGTGGATGAGACTCTCCTCTCCTCTACACCCGGGTACCATCCGCACATTAGAATGCACCAATTACGCAAGTACAGATGCATTATTGCGGAATTGGCGCGTTCTAATGTAAGTCAATGGCAGCGAAAACGCAGCACTTCCACAAAATAATTGGTAGTGCTGCATTTTTTTCCGCAATGATAATCAAGAGAATGCCAAGAGTGTGCAAAGCAGTCATCAAAGCAAAAGGTGGCTACTTTGAAGAACCTAGAATCTAAGACATATTTTCAGTTGTTTCACACTTTTTTGTTAAGTATATAATTCCACATATGTTAATTCATAGTTTTGATGCCTTCAGTGTGAATGTACAATTTTCATAGTCATAAAAATACAGAAAAATCTTTAAATGAGAAGGTGTGTCCAAACTTTTGGTCTGTACTGTATGTGCAGTGCTCAGTAACTAGTACATCGGGCAAGGGACAATTTTTTGCCCTGGCACAGATGCAATGGTGGAAGCATAGTGGCACCTGTTTGTACTGTTCTTCTTGTGGCTGGATATTAATGTGGTGTACTTCATGATATTCAATAATGAGGAGAACAGTAGAGGCAGAAGTAGTTGAACAAAAAAAACCTACATTTACTGACGGCGGTTCAAAAGTTTAATGGCTACAAGATTTTGGATACACAGAGGCTTAATATACTGGATTGGTTATTTGCTGTGCTGTGTTTCTCCAAGCTCTGCGGCTATTCCATTGGAATTGGACCTAAACACTTAATCTTTCTTCCACGCTATACAGGTCATCTTTAATTTTGCTAATCACTCTAGTTATCTGGAAAATCTTAATTATGTGCAACAGAGTGGTACTCCTTTCATCCACTGTTCCAGCTGCAACCAGTTTCCCATAGACCTTCTTACCGCTGGGCATTCTGTAGCATGCCTTCCTCCTAGAGAGGGAATACAAGGGATTTTTAGAGTATACTTCTCTCAGACTGAGCTGCAATCCCTGCCATCATTCAGTACAATGTTTCTTTACTATATATGAACAAATTAATTTGTACTGAATTAAATAAATTAATGCCTTGCTGCCATTTTGCTGGATTCTTCTAAGGGCCAAGAAGAGGGTTTAAAAAACCCCATAAAAAATACACCAGTCCTAGGCTTGCCCTTGACCTGTTCTGCTACCACTACTCTCAATCCAGCCCTCCTCTTTCTTCCTATGTTTTTTTTATCTTCCAGCACTGACTAGGTCAGGTGTAACCACGTAAGGCATAGTCAGTGATGGAAGTTCAAAAAACTTGAGGAAACAAATAGAAGACCTGGTGGGGAGATGTGAAGATAGGACAGGTGAGGAGCAGGCCTTTGACAGGTGAGTATAGTCTTTTATTATTTTTGACCCCTTTCCTCCCCTATATTTTTTATGATTTGGGATGTGGAGAGACTTCAGAGGATAATAATGACAATTAGGGACATTTTATTAGGATTAAATTATATTTGAAATGAATCATATCTGCTTGGCAAATCTATACAAAACTAAATTGAACCGATTTGCTAGTCTTTACTGCAACTTTTCTCCAGTCTTTACTTCAACTAACATTCTTCCTCTGAATGTAAACTGAGGCCTTTATATCACTTTTACTCCTCCTATCATCTAAAAAGTTCTGTATGTGTAATTAATCTGATGAAATCAGCTCTCATCTTCCCTGAAGTGTGTAAAAGGGCTTAGTCATCTACATTAGCGGAATATTACTCATTAATAAAGTAGAGGTCATTAACAACAGCCAAACAATGCAAACCTTTATATATCAACAGTACAAATGAGCAGGAGAGAGGTTAACTCTAATGTTGTCCCCATATTTCGGATATTACATATATATTACACTTTAAATAAATATTATTTTCTACTGTTCTTTTTATAGTTAGATCTCATGGGGATAAACATAACATATCTAAACCACTGTTTGATTAAGGAAGTGTCAAGTGTTCCATATACGAGTGACTTGTAACCTGTCTCATGTATCATTGGGAGATCTCAGGTACAGAACATTACATGCAGTGATGAGATAGCTTGGCTCAGGGCAATCTAATGTCCATCCAGTTAACCTCTATGGCGCACTCCCTGCATGAAACCTTTTTTCTAAATGTTCCACATCTAAAGCATTCATTATTTCCTTTTGTTCAGCTTCCAACTTCAGTTCAACTGTTGAACAAAAAAAAAACATTATTTTCATTCATCTTCTAGAAAAATGGTTTATAAAGTTTATTCTCCTTTGCCATTTCAGCCATTATTAATATTTGTCTCATAGGTTTACCTAACATGTAATAGTGATGGGCTCATTTATTTAAACAACTTAAAATGATCACTACATATTATCTGTGATTTTATATTGCAAACCTGCTGCATCTTATAGGGATTTCTCAAAAAAAAAGCTCATTTTGAAAGTCTGCTTTATGGAGTCCACCATGGAGACCCCCACCATTTTTCGCAACAACCCTTGGTTTAACCACTTTCCATTGACAATCATAGCATTACCATGCCTATTCTGTCACTTACCATCCAGTTGAGTGGATCCCTTTTTCACATTCTTACATTAGTGGGGATCTCAGTTGTCAGACTCCAACTGTGAAACTTTATTGTACATTCAGTTCACACAATCTAACCATAATTCATTGATAAAACCCTTTAAGAGATATGCTGGTGTCTAAGACATGTCATGATGCCCTCAAAGGAGAAGTTAACCTCTAGTTAGGGGAGGGCCACATGACCTGTGATCCATTGCCGAGTTTAGAATAGGTCTGGAAAAGGTTGGAAAGGTTCAACTGGTGTAAGTGAACATTAGTAAGACATTCTGGTAGAAGTTAGAGGGAAGAAGAGCATGAGCATTATCAGAGCATGAGGTTAGGGGTAGACTAGTACCTAACTGTATGGTAAGCTGGCTCCAAAAAGTGTAGTACATGCAGGGGGGGGGGGGATTTCCAGAAATCCCTTAAGCACTGACCCATCTGCATACCCTTCTTTGTTATTACACATTGTTTTCCATCTTCAACATTTCATCTACAGGGTTGGTTTAATGTTGGAAATGACCAAGACCATGTACATTTGCTTAATCAGATGAACTTATATTTCAGAATATTTTTCATCTTTGTCTCCTTTAGAAGAAAATCAGCCTGATGTGATGCAAGTCTTGTAAACGTGACTGGTCTCTAATGTCTCCAGTCAATCAAATCTGATGTCCTGTATATAACCAAGGAAAATTTGATATGTTGTCTTGAAAAATACAAAAGCCAAAATCAAAAGAGTGAAAATGCAGATAAATAATTACTAACACATTCTATAAATGGTCAATTCTGGGTTGTTTTTGAGAATTCATTTCGGAGCTGCAAATAATTCTGAATTACAATCATGTTTTCTTATTCAAAACTAGAAGAGGCATTGTGAAATACAGTGAGTAGCTTTGTAAATGACCCCATTGACCACAGTCAAGACTTTGGTTACCATCTGAGTCTTAGGAATATTGCTAATTATCTCCACTGGGATTCGATACTAGAAATGTTTTTTAGTCGGCCAGGGGTTAATCAAAAGTTATTTGAGTTTGTGTAAAGTTAACCTTTAAAAGTGGAATAGCTATTTACTGGTTATATACATTGTATACTGACATGTTTGACTGTTTGTACTGGTATAAAGGGACAGACCTATGAGGCTTGTTGACAGCCGCTTAGTTAAGCAATACTTCTACATCTTAGGGGGCATTTTTCCATGCCCACTTCATCCTATCCTTGTATTTCTTCATTCCTATATCCGTTCTCATGGACTCTTCATTCTTTCGTGTAATATTTCTAACCTTTTAATCTACTGTCAGGGTTAGGTCTTCATAATGTAGTTTTTTTAAATGTAGTTCTTAGCTCTATTATTACACCAGAAAATTCAAAAATAAAAAGCCTCATTAACTTGACAAATGCCAAGAGAGTAGATCTTTAGCATATTCCAGGTTGGTATACATTGGTTACTCTATTACTACTCTGGGCATTTACTCTACTGCTACCTTGAGCTTATCGTTACCCAGGGTCGGCGTTAGGGGTGGGAGGGTAGCTGGACAATTGTCCAGTGGCTCCAAGGGTCTACTGCAGAAATTACATTGATAATAACTCTGGACCTATGGTGACTTCACAGTCATTTGACCATGATGTCACCATAGGTCCTGTACTGTGCAGGTGTTTGGAAAAAGGGGAGACTGGAAAGTATTCTATAATGTGTGTCATTGTATGCCAGTAAAGTGACTCATTTTACAGCCATCCATCAGAAAAGCTTCAATCATAGTGTAACCTTTTTTGTTTATTTAGTTTATTAAATTGACAATTGTAAACCTGTGCAGCAACACCGATCAGTGGATTAAAGGCCAGAGCACATCAAAAGTAACAAAGCTCTATATAATGTGTAGTGGCTATGAATGGTACTGCAAGCTCTCTATCATATACGTGGGAGAGAGCTACTGTACCAGTTATGGCCACTACACACTTGCAATGTGGCACGGCATCTTAAATCAGATGGTCGTTGGGGTACCTACAGGTGGACATTTTAGGATAGGTCATTGATATTAAAGTCCTGTAAAACCCCTTTGATATTGGATATATACAGTATAACACATTTCTGTTTCTATTATTATTTTGGCCGATTGTTCTAATAAGAAGGTTCAGGGTTTTACACAATACTAGGCCCTAATAGTCAAGCAGCAGACAAGTAATTTTGCATCTGGCTTTGATCTTTTAGTTCTAAGTGCTTAGCTTATAAATATGCTGATAGGATCATCACACACATGTATGATTAGTTAGGGCCAATCATTATGGTGCTGTGGACATAACAATTATTGATCAATGATTGTCTCAAGATAACGATCCTTACACCATGATGTTGGATTAAGATATGCAGCTTAAGACATCTTTATTAATGTTTAAATTTCAAAGAAGTATAAAGTTTAGAGTATTACTGATTTTTGGACAAAGCCCAATGCTTGCAGGTCCTTCTTAATATGCAATTTAGGACTTTCTCATTTCCAGCTCTGAAAATGCTGCCGGCTCAGAGAATTTTTCATCTTTAAGGATGCTGATGGCTGATTAAGCAAATCTCTAATCATCCCGTGGATCTTCACCGCACGACACGCTCCATCCCCCAGAGCACTCATTGGCAATGTATTCAGCAGTTACGCTACACTTCTGTGATGCGCCATTGAACAATTTCCCCCATTGACTAGTAAGAGGCTATTACCTTAACTGTCAGAATATTTATGCTGCCGCTTTTTGGACTGAGATAAAAAGTATATTTGTCACTGGCTGTTGTAACACAAAGCAGTAAATGTATCTACAGCCAGGTGGAGGGGTTTAACAGATAATATAGTGGAATCATTGAATAATGGAAAGTTTCTAATATTATCTAGGTTTAACTATGTCACTAACATTCAATATAGGAATAGGGGATCAGGAGATCACAATAGGTGTGAGTCCCAGAAGTGGATATTGCATGAATGTCTGTGATGAGACAACCTCTTTATGTACATGTTTTTTTTTATATGTATAGTGTAGGGATTTCGAGTTAATAGAAGGAGTCAGGACCATCCATTTTGCTCCAGATGATTGACATCTGGATGACGAGTGGCTATGGTGATTAATTGACCCACAGGACTCCTCACCACACTTTTGCTGACTAGGGTATTAGAACTGTATAGATAAGTCACTTTACTTATATTATAGGCAGATCAAAGGAAGAAATGTGATTTTGCAGAAGTTCTTCAATTAAAGTAGACGTTGTCCAATACCCATACGCAACACTGATTTCATAGTATCTCAATGCCACTTGCCATCTTGTTCCATCCATCATGGCAGTCAGGCTTCGACAATAATGCCTCCAATACTAAGCCGCGATTTGTGTGGTTAATAAATCGAGATATACTCTAGACATCAGGCATAATGTCAACATATACAGTCAAGGCTAAAAGTTTGGGCACCCTTGCAATTGTTACAGAAAATGTAGTGTTTCTCCCATAAAATTATTGCAGTTATACATGTTTTGTTATACACAAGTTTATTTCCTTTGTGTTTATTGGAACAACACAAACAAAGCAAAGAAAAAAAGGCAAATTGGACATAATTTAACACAAAACCCCCAAAATGGGCCAGACAAAATTGTTGGCACCCTCAACTTAACATTTGGTTGCACACCCTTTGGAATAAATAACCGGAATTTATCGCTTCCTATAACCATCAACCAGCTTCTTACACCTAGCTTCTTACTAAAATTTTGGACCACTCTTCTTTTGCAAACTGCTCCAGTAAAGAAGGAAGATCTGAAAAAACTCTTATTTTGTGCTTAACAGAGTGCTTGTCCATAAGCAGGCCCTAGTTTCTCATTGCCTCCTCCTAATTTCCCAGGATTCCTTCTCTCATTTGGCTGATCATGAGTCTCCATAGGCACAGGGTCCCTCTGCCCACAGGCACCCTCCAAGAAAATCCTTCAGAGAGCAGATAACATCATCCAGGAGTAGTGTGCTGTATGAATCAGCCGCACAGCCAGCTATATATCAGACTTGTACAGCCTCTACAACAACACAATGGTGGGAAATGTTTCCTGAACAATATTCATAAAGTTGCTTAATTTTGTGTTCTTACTTTATGTTTTCTGCAATCTAATCATTCTAAATATCATTATCCTTTTACTTATGATACATTGCAACAACAGGAGAGTCTGTCCAAATTACATGATTGGATGACAGGTCAACTCCATGGTTCTGGCATATCAGGCTTTCAAATCCACTTTTGTTAGATGCTGTGTTGATTAGAGCACTTACAGATAGATGTGTGGGTGTGAGCAATTAAAGAGAACATCACAAAAGGTGAGCGCTGAGATCACAGAGCCTCATTTGTTTCTCATTACTAGCTAATTTACATTGCATTGTGATATTAGACAGATTATGATACATTGGAACAACAAGGAAATTATAGTTTAGAAAGTGCTGCATTTTGAGATTTGATATGAATTGCTTGGGCAGTGCATCTGTACTGTCCTTAGAATATTTGGGAACAGGATAGCAGCAGATAGGATTTAAGCAAAGCTAATGTCGCCCAAGGAATAACTGTAAGGGATAATACTGTTGAATATTTTTTTAAACGTAGGTCAACATAAGGTCTGATCTTGTGTTAATTCTCAGCTCCTGCATACAGAGAGTGGTGTCAGACCATCAAAATCATACATTTTGCTACAAACCTGTTGTTTCACTTATATTTGATAGATTTATTTACAGCATAAATATTAGAGGAAAATAGCTTCTCATTTGGGAAAACATATCACATAAACTGTAGCTGCTGACTATCAAATTCACTCCAGAAAGATCCCCCCTGGGCATAAACTGATAGAGCAGTAAAAAGCGAAAGAAAACCAGTTTACAGATGCAGCGAACATAACACAAACAATCTAGAGATAGCTCCATGTACACACCGCATATACAAATAGCTTTACCTCTTCCAAAGCAATCATTTTATTACTGTTATTACTAATATTATCATTATCCTTTAAGGTGCTTTTTGCATGTGTGCAATGAGCTTTTGCGGAAATATAAAGAGACACTGCCACTTCTTCTATAGGCTTTTAGACATTGTGTTTCATATTTCAAATGTTTTCTCCCATCTATTTGTATATTCTGTACCTGTCCAAGGACTTTAGGAGATATCACAGCCCTATTGGTAGTTACAGTAGGGTAGTTACAAATATAGATGACATCACACCGTTTAGTGAAGCTGTCACTGACTGCAAGTGTAAGGGGGTTGTCGAGCTGTCATACCCCCTCCCCTGAAGACATCAATGAGTTTAATGCAAATGTGTGAAATATTTTCTTGTGGTACCAAGTGTTGTTCCTTGTGGGTTGCAGTACTAACCAGCAGTCACAAGATGTCACTGTTTTCCTTTTCACTCTTTTACAGAACTGGGTGAAAGGTTAAGTTCTGCCCAGCAACCGATAACAGGGACAGTTATGTGAGAGTTAACTGTAAGGGTGGCCCATAGTGGCTAGGAGCATGGGGAATCTCTGGGTAGCTTAAGGAACAGGAAGAAGTGAGTTGAGTGGAGTCTGGAGTGTGGAAAGATCTGGATAAGAACAGATCTCATGTGAAGTGAGCTGAGGGGCACAAGGCAGTAAGAATCATTAAGGAACTGCAGAGGCAAATCAGATCAAGAACTGCAGAGGCGGATGAGATCAAAATCAGCAGGTAAGTGAGCGAAACCTATTTGTGGGAAAATTAAAGAAAGAAGTGAGTTCAGTGTTAGCCATACGTGGGAGGCCCTGCAGAGAAGGGTCTTTCCCAGCTGAGGACATGGTAGAGGGACACGGCTCCAAAGGAGGTCCTCGTTAACGGATCACATGCAGCTGTTTGGATGCAGGGTTCACAGCATAAGATATCAACCCATGTGTACCTGCATCATGAAGATGGAGGATTATCTCATTTGCTCTGCTTGTGTGCTGTTCACATGTAAAGTGACGTGGCCTGAAACCATTAAGAATGCACCTCTGTGTGAGACAGAAGAAGTTGTAAAGTGTGCTGCTTTCTGCCTTGTGTACCTAAGTGTGTTGCCAGGTAAAGCGTGCCTTGTTTGTATGAGCATACCTGATGACCTTGTCTTGAAGCCTAATGGACTTGGTGAGGAGTGCAACGGGACTGGCCAGAGGGTGAAGGTACCAATAGCAACACTTCCAGCATACACACACGCATCCAGAACTCTCTTTTTTTCTGTAACATGCAGGGATGTCGGACTCATGACACTCGCCTGTGGCTACCACTTTAGGCACAGTAACATAAGAGCCAGGTCTAAGCTCCTTATAAATACTGCAAAGTTTATGCCCAGAAAGTATCCTGCTGTATTGACAAAGGGTCTATTCCTCTTTAAGGCTAAGCTGCAAAATGCTTGTGTCCCCTTATAGACCTCCCCCCATTTCTTCTGCTGTTTGGGTTCTGCATTCAAGCCCCTTCTTAACTCTCTGTGCATCTAATGGCATCACCCATATTATTTAAACCCCATGCATACCTTATGCTGCTTCTTTCCAGCTCACTTCTCTGGAGTTCCCTACCATTCCGCCTTTATGGAGATAACTTTTGTTTTGTCATATATGCTATTAATGGTATTTGTTTTTGATTGTATTGCCATTTTGATACCTTGTTATGACAAATCATAGTTGTCAGTTGATGGCTACTGTGGACGTAAAACTAATTAACAGGGAGTGAGTGGCAGCCGCTGCTCTCACTTCCTCTTGATTACTTATATGTCTGAAGGCAGGGATAGTAATGCCAGTGTTGACTGGGCGCAGGGCGTAAGTGACATAACAACCTCATATGAGCCCCAGGAACTCGAGTGTTGTCACTGCTGGAAAGATGCCGACACAGGAGGTGAGTATAAGTGTTTTAACTTTAACAGTGCCAAACATGGGGATTGAGAAGGGGTTGTCCAAGTGGTGAACAACACCAATAAGTGGTGGAGTTGAAGACAGACTTGTCCACTGGGAGCCCAAAGTTTTGCATATTGCTTCAAATCTGGTGCTAATTTAATTGGTACAATAACTGGTTTACTTGCTGAATTTTAAATAAAACTTGGTCAAACTGGTCCAAAAAAATAATTTGTGTTATTTGGTCAAGGGCAGCAAGAGGGCCCTAACTAATACGAGCTAAAATGTTGGTCTATGCAGTCAGGCTGAGTGAGTGAGGCACCTGAGAGTATATATGTGAGTTAGTGTGGTTCAATGCTTGGAAGATGAAAATAACTCCACAGGAATTGGTGCAGACAGTTTGTAATTTTGGTAGGTTAATTTAGTTCAGATTTTCCTACAATTGAGGGTCAGTCAAGGAAGGAAAAAGCTATGTTTTCCAAAATAGCCTTGAATTGGAGCTGAGGAGTGTGCACACTCGAATGGTATTTGTGCTGCCTCTGCTAAGTTGCTTTATTGGAGTAGGCCTTAGTGGCTTTACTGGGCAAAGAAGACCAGCTTCCTATAATGTGAAATGGTCACAGACAGTGAATTGTTGGGAAGTTCAACGGCAGAAATAAAGGTTGCCTGTAAACCTGTGTGTAGGATCAGAGAGAGACTGCATGCTGCAGATGTTGAAAGATGGATGTCACACAAAACCAGTTATGGGTGTGGATAGATTGACATCACCCACACAGAACCATGTCCAACAAGACATCCATAGAATGTAGCACCACCTCTGCTAGAGATTGAGGGAGAAGTAAAGAAGACTGCTGAGTCCAGCGAGGCAACTGGCTGAGTGGCCTGAAAGGTAGATTTTAATAACCATGCTGTAGTGTGTGTGTTTTTCATGAGTGAGGGTGCGTTTTTAAGCTTAGAGAGTGGAGACTAATCCTAAAGTATAAAATTATAGGAAAATTGCCTTCTGCTAGAAGAGTTCCAATCAACAACTTGTTGAAGTGTCCCTCATGACTTCTTGATGCGATTCCAACTGTAGTTCTCTATGGGGAGGGAAGGGGAGAGGAAGAGTGAGCGGGAGGGAAGGGAACAGGCAGAAAACCATGGTGCAGAGCTCTGTAACAAGTTCTGTAACCTCTCACATCAGGGGTTGATTTAGGTCAACACAGCTGAGCTCTGCTGTATAACGTCATACATTTTGCTGCACTCTTTGTCTGTGATCTAAAAATGGATTGAAGAAAAGGTATTCCAATGCTGTCTATGGAAGAAATCATTGCAGCATGTCTACTCTACATAGCAAACAATAGGTTTCAAATTATAGACAGGGCATACAGAGAGGAAAACTGGTGAGAATGCAGGATATAATTCACATAATGGTCAGAAATGGTGTTTTTCTGTTTTTTTCTCATGTACACACACAATTCACTTATAGTGAATAGTTACTTGAAAGCACAGTTATCCTTTAAGACCATACAAAATCGTCTCATATGCATAACTTAGATAGGCAAGTGGGTTTTCCTTCAGATAGTCACTCAAGTTTTCTGAGTATCCCGGAGAAACACTAACCAACTACAGACAGTCTTTCTCTATGCCATGAACTTTAGATTTCCTGTCTGTTACAGGCTGTGTGCTTAGTACTACCATATACTGTATGTCTTACCTAGAGATGAGCGGTGTTCGACTAGAACTGTTCGCCAATCTCAAATTCGAGCTGTTTTGGGCGGTGTTCGAGTTGTTCGACGAACGCGAACGATTTGCAAAAAATTCGGCTGTTCGAGGTTATGTTCGATAACTGTTCGTGCACCAAAAGCGTGTCCTGCATGTCTGGCGCTATTTAGAGCACCAATCATGCAGGGATTGTCTGCCACTCACTGTAATGCCACAGCCATGGTGGTTGTGGCATTAGAGTGATTGCCCAAATCGATGGGAACTGTGCTCACAGTGAAACATGAAAAGCCGGCAATTCAGCAGCGGTACACCGGTACCCGACAATTTAGAACCGAAAGAATAGAGCATCACACATAGATTAGATAGATAGAAACATGTCAGTCACATATATAAGAAGTACAGTGACAGTGTTGATTACTGTACTTGTCATTTAGTGTAAAGGATTTATAAAAAAAAATATTAGTGTTTTCATGCACCGTCTCTTTAAAAAAGCCGGCCGGCAATTCAGCAGCGGTACCCAACAATTTAGAATAGAAGGAATAGAGAATCACACATAGATTAGATAGATAGAAACATGTCAGTCACATATATAAGAAGTACAGTGACAGTGTTGATTACTGTACTTGCCATTTAGTGTAAAGGATTTATTAAAAAAAATAATAGTGTTTTCATGCACCGTCTCTTTAAAAAAGCCGGCCGGCATTTCAGCATCTGTACCCGACAATTTAGAATGGAAGCAATAGAGCATCACACATAGATTAGATAGATAGAAACATGTCAGTCACATATATATGAAGTACAGTGACAGTGTTGGTTACTGTACTTGTCATTTAGTGTTAAAATAAAGGATTTATTTAAAAAAAAATTGGCGTGGGATCCCCCATAATTTTAGTCTCTAGCTGAGGTTAAGCAGACGGCTGGGGCAGATGTTTGAAGCCTGGGAAGGGGTAATACCCACGGAGCTTCCCAGGCTACTAATATCAGCCCCCAGCTGAATGCCTAGCCTTTACTAGCTATTAAAATGGGGGACCCCCCAAAAAATTGACGTGGGGTCCCCCCTATTTTAATAGCTAGCAAAGGCTAGGCAGACAGCTGGGGGCTGATATTAATAGCCCAGGAAGGGTGCCATGAATATTGGCCCCCTCCCAGGCTAGAAACACCAGCCGTCAGCCGCCCCAGAAATGGCGCATCCATAGGATGCGCCAATTCTGGCACTTAGCCTCGCTCTTCCCACTGCCCTGTAGCGGTGGCAGTGGGGTAATAGGGCTGGGGTTGATGTCAGCTTATAATGCCAGCTGACATCAAGCCCAGGTTAGTAATGGAGAGGCGTCTATAAGACACCCCCATTACTAACCCCATAGTCAAAGTTAAAAAAAAACACAAACACCCAGAATAAAGTCCTTTAATTGAAATAAAGACACAATTCTTTATTGTTCTAAATTAAACCATACTTACAATCACGCCCATTCCAGCTGAAGCCAACGATCCCCTGCAATAAAAGAAAAATAATAAAGCAACATAATCCTTACCTTCCCATGGTTCCCACGACAGCTTCAGCTCTGCTACATCGAGATGACAGGCTGGACCGCAGCAGAAAGCTGCCATCCAGCCTGTCATCCCGCAAACACTGAGAAGCGCAGGCTTGCTTGCGCTGCTCAGCGTCTCTCTGTGACGGCATCCAGATGAGCCGAGTTCATGTCCAATGAACTCGGCTCACCTCATGCACGTCACTGACAGCGTGGGAAAATTCTCACGCTGAAGCGGTGAGTGCAGGAGAATTCTCCCACGCTGTCAGTGACGTGCATAAGGTGAGCTCATGTCCAATGAACTCAGCTCACCTCCTGCACGTCACTGACAGCGTGGGAGAATTCTCCTGCACTCAGCGCTTCAGCGTGAGAATTCTCCCAAGCTGAAGCGCTGAGTGCAGGAGAATTTTCCCACGCTGTCAGTGACGTGCATAAGGTGAGCTCATGTCCAATGAACTCAGCTCACCTCCTGCACGTCACTGACAGCGTGGGAGAATTCTCCTGCACTCAGCGCTTCAGTGTGAGAATTCTCCCACGCTGAAGCGCTGAGTGGAGGAGAATTTTCCCACGCTGTCAGTGACGTGCATGAGGTGAGCCGAGTTCATTGGACATTAACTCGGCTCATCTGGATGCCCTCACAGAGAGAGACTGTGGAGCGCAAGCAAGCCTGCGCTTCTCAGTGTCTGCGGGATGACAGGCTGGATGGCAGCGTTCTGCTGCGGTCCAGCCTGTCATCTCGATGTAGCAGAGCTGAAGCTGTCATGGGAACCATGGAAAGGTAAGGATGATGTTGCTTTATTATTTTTCTTTTATTTCAGGAGATCGTTGGCTTCAGCTGGAATGGGCGTGATGGTAAGTATGGTTTAATTTAGAACAATAAAGAATTGTGTGTTTATTTCAATTAAAGGACTTTTTTCTGGGTGTTGTGTTTTTTTTAAATACTTTACTAGAAATTCATGGTGGTCATGTCTAATATTGGCGTGACCCCATGAATTTCGGGCTTAGGGCCAGCTGATAATGCCAAGCTGGCCCTATCCCCTTTATTACCCAGTGAGCCACCGCATCAGGGCCCTGGATGAGTTGGGTACAGCGCCAGAAGATGGCGCTTCTATGAACGCGCCATTTTCCGGGGTGGCTGCGGACTGCAATTTGCAGCTGGGGTGGCCCAGAAAGCTTGGGCCTCCCTGCGCTGCGGATTCCAGCCCCCAGCTGCCTAGTTGTACCTGGCTGGACACAAAAACAGGGCGGTAAATACTTACCATCACACCCATTCCAGCTGAAGCCAACGATCTCCTGCAATAAAAGAAAAATAATAAACCAACCTCATCCTTACCTTTCCATGGTTCCCACGACAGCTTCAGCTCTGCTACATCGAGATGACTGGCTGGACCGCAGCAGAACGCTGCCATCCAGCCTGTCATCCCGCGGACACTGAGAAGCGCAGGCATGCTTGCGCTCCTCACTGTCTCGCTGTGACGGCATCCAGATGAGCCGAGGTCATGTCCAATGAACTCGGCTCACCTCATGCACGTCACTGACAGCGTGGGAAAATTCTCATGCTGAAGTGCTGAGTGCAAGAGAATTCTCCCACGCTGTCAGTGACGTGCATGAGGTGAGCTCATGTCCAATGAACTCAGCTCACCTCATGCACCTCACTGACAGCGTGGGAAAATTCTCCTGCACTCAGCGCTTCAGCGTGAGAATTTTCCCACGCTGTCAGTGACGTGCATGAGGTGAGCCGAGTTCATTGGACATGACCTCGGCTCATCTGGATGCCGTCACAGCGAGACAGTGAGGAGCGCAAGCATGCCTGCGCTTCTCAGTGTCCGCGGGATGACAGGCTGGATGGCAGCGTTCTGCTGCGGTCCAGCCTGTCATCTCGATGTAGCAGAGCTGGAGCTGTCCTGGGAACCATGGAAAGGTAAGGATGATGTTGGTTTATTATTTTATTTTTATTACAGGAGATCGTTGGCTTCAGCTGGAATGGGCGTGACGGTAAGTATGGTTTAATTTAGAACAATAAAGAATTGTGTGTTTATTTCAATTAAAGGACTTTATTCTGGGTGTTTGTGTTTTTTTTAACTTTGACTATGGGGTTAGTAATGGAGGTGTCTTATAGACGCCTCTCCATTACTAACCTGGGCTTGATGTCAGCTGGCATTATAAGCTGACATCAACCCCAGCCCTATTACCCCACTGCCACCGCTACAGGGCAGTGGGAAGAGCGAGGCTAAGTGCCAGAATTGGCGCATCCTATGGATGCGCCATTTCTGGGGCGGCTGACGGCTGGTGTTTCTAGCCTGGGAGGGGGCCAATATTCATGGCACCCTTCCTGAGCTATTAATATCAGCCCCCAGCTGTCTGCCTAGCCTTTGCTAGCTATTAAAATAGGGGGGACCCCACGTCATTTTTTTTGGGGGGTCCCCCATTTTAATAGCTAGTAATCGCTAAGTATTCAGCTGGGGGCTGATATTAGTAGCCTGGTAAGCTCCGTGGGTATTACCCCCTTCCGAGGCTTCAAACATCTGCCCCAGCTGTCTGCTTAACCTCCGCTAGAGCCTAAAATTATGGGGGATCCCACGCCAATTTTTATTTTAATAAATCCTTTATTTTAACACTAAATGACAAGTACAGTAACCAACACTGTCACTGTACTTATTATAAATGTGACTGACATGTTTCTATCTATCTAATCTATGTGTGATGCTCTATCTTTCTGTTCTAAATTGTCGGGTACAGATGCTGAATTGCCGGCCGGCTTTTTTAAAGAGACAGTGCATGAAAACACTATTATTTTTTTAAATAAATCCTTTACACTAAATCAGGGTTCCCCAACTCCAGTCCTCAAGGCCCACCAACAGGTCATGTTTTCAGGATTTCCTTAGTATTGCACAGGTGATGTAACTATTGCCTGTGCTGATGATGGAATTATCACCTGTGCAATACTAAGGAAATCCTGAAAACATGACCTGTTGGTGGGCCTTGAGGACTGGAGTTGGGGAACCCTGCACTAAATGACAAGTGCAGTAACCAACACTGTCACTGTGCTTCTTATATGTGTGACTGACATGTTTCTATCTATCTAATCTATGTGTGAAGCTCTATTCCTTCTTGTCTAAATTGTCGGGTACCGGTGTATGCCGCTGCTTAATTTGCTGGCCGGCTTTTTTAAAGAGAGTGTCTTCTGAGCACTTTGTCAGCTTTTGGACACCTTTGCAGGTGTTTTCTATGTGTTTCTATGTGTTTTTGTTTGCCTGCCATTGGTTTTAACGGTGTTCGACGGTGTTCTAAGGTGTTCGACGAACAGTTCGACGAACAGTTCCTCGAACATCCCGGTGTTCGACGAACCGAACCGAACCCGAACACTACGGGGGTGGCTCAACACTAGTCTTACCTGCTGTTTTTGCTGTGTTACCTGAGGGACAGATTGTATTGAGGACTTGTTGCTGGGAATGCAAGAGACAAGTTGCAAGTAAAAGAGCCAAAAGTCCAGAATTGGGCAGAAACTGGGCCAGAGAGACCTGTCGGGATGACAAAGTAAAATCACCTTTAAGCTGCGTGTAAACTGGAAAGGCCTTAACATTTAAGACTGAACAAAAGAGTTATTACCTGGATAATGGAGTCTGCAAAGCAGAGTGTTTAGATCTGTCAGTGAGTTGCAAAGACAGGCAGCTGGGTTCCTTCTGCATTCTAGGCTTAGTGGGTTAGAGAGAAGTATTCCCATACTACAGTAAGAGAGAGGTCTGGGAAAACGACACTTTTGAGACTGTTTCAGTTAAAGGGAATCAGTCACCAGGTTTTTGCTACCTCATCTGAGAGCAGAATAATGTAGGAAAAGAGACCCTGAACCAATGATGAATCAATTAGTGTACTGGGTGCTGCAGTTGTGATACAATCAAAGTTTTTAGATGCAGCATGTAGCAGAGCTTGGAAAGCTAACCCCGCCCACACCACAGCTTTCTATGTACATTGTCTATTGACAGTGAGCTGTTTAACAAAGGAAGGGGTGTGGCCGGACAAGGGCTCACATGAGCCTTAGTCTGGGCAGTTATAATTTCCTGATGATGAAACCTTCATTGCAAGTAAATAACAACACACATCCTGATAAGTGTGCCTTAAATCAGGGTTTTATACCTATCTCCTGCTGTCTTCAGATTACATAGCAAAAACCTGCTGACAGATTCCCTTTAAGTGAACTCTGACCACCAGCAGCCAGAAAGGTTTGTAGGAGGAGGAAGCACCACATTTGCCTACTAAATTGTTAGCTGAAAGCTGAGCAAAGTTGTGAGAATGGTTGGTATTGAGTAGTATTGTAACATAGAAGTATAGGTGTAAGCTAAGATTTTGAGCTTGTTCCAGTAGCCATTATTCTCAAAATAAAAGTTCCGTTTTACAGTTTACACACAGGATTCCTTTTATTTTCTTAATTGTAATAAGTTTGGCATTTATCTTTTACATACATTTAAAATGTCATGTAGTCTTATATGTAGGCTGAATATAATAAAAACTGTATATATGAGGATTATTCTGATATCTTAATTACATCTTTCTAGCTTTCTATTTTCTAGTCTATCCATAACCCATAGACTACCATGTTTCATTATGCTATACTACACAGTTTGTTTTTTTCAACCAGACATTTATACCATTCATCACTTACCAAATGGTCAATCTGCTGATATTTATGTTAGTTGATCATGTGGAAAAATTGCTTACTAAATTGCATTCACTAAAACAATCAAATGTTTTGCCTGTAATGAAACTAATGTAATTAAATTTGTAGACAAAACCCTTTGGCATCGTAAGGGTTACTGCATCCAGACATATTTCATTATTCCATCATGTTTCTTCCATTGATTGAAGCAGCAGGTTCTTACTTTTGAACTAGTTATTGTAGCTGAGAGACAAGACTTGAAAAGGGAACTTCAAATAATTACCTTTAACCCTTATAAAGCAGAAAAAGCCAAGGCTCACAACTCCACTGTGCACTGTAGTACCCCACCCGCCGGGAGACCGGGAGAAGGTCAAGGGAGCAAGTACTCCAGGGTTTTGGGTTGACTCTCAGGAGACAGTCTTCCTGACTGTGTGAGAAAAAGTTAACTCAAAAGTCGAGTAAAAGCAGGTTCTTAGTTCAACATCTTATAGCAGTGCAGCTAAAGTTCATACACAGACTGCTAAAATCCTCTCAGCCCTCCATGGGGATGGGATTTTGAAGCTAAAATGTCGACTCTGTATCAAGTATTAATAGCAAAAATATTTTATATAAATATACGGTATATATTAGACCAATATACGCTTTATACATGACAACTTACATGTAAATAGTTTGATATAGATAAAGCATAATGTACAAGACCTGTTGGGTATAGACACAGGGACTTGCTGTGACTTTACAGTTATGATTCATGATTCCACTGGCACAAATTCTTGGTGGTTACAGTTTCATTGTTACTTACCTGCCCCGCCTCCAGCGTCGAGCATCGTTCCCCTTTCCTATGACTGCCTCCCAATGTAGTAATCCATGTCAGGTTTCTTAGGCAACCAAGCAAACCCCCTATCAAACCATCACCCTAGACCTTTCAAGGCTTAGTTGGAGGCCTGGTGCTTGGGAATTCAGCGGCATTGGCCACAGTTTCCTCAAGGTTTCTTGGACTTTGCTATTACTTCACTTGGCTCATCTTCAGCCAGGTATCTATCATTTCTTCTGCTATACCTTATTTACATTTTGCAACCAACTTGATTTCTCAGCTCACTCCAGCTTACTCTCTTTTTACCACACCTGCCTCTCAGCAAGCAAGTTACAAATGTCTTGCAACTGTTCTCGATGCTGTTAACATCTAGTTTCTGCAATCACTATAACACATACTTTTCAAGCTGGTCAACAGTTTGAATTTACTTCACTGCTATCCTGCTGTTAACCATTTCCTTAAAATAAGTCACAGTTTACATGCATCACTGCCATTAAAGGGAATCTGTCAGTAAGATCAATCCTCCCAAGCTGTCTACATGGGCATGTAGGTCATATGAAGCTGAATAAAATGAAACCTTGCTGTTCTGTGTCAGATATAATCATGCTCAGTTTTGCAGTGAGATCAGGAGAGCGGCCACTACAAATCACAGTGGTAACTCCCCCACAGACTCCTGTGTTTATCAACCAAGGATCTCATCACAATCCTTGGACTGGCCGTCTGTTCTCCTGGCATGCATTTCTATGCAGCTGTCACTCTCAGGTCAGGAGAGCAGTCGGCCAGTCCAAGGATGGCGATGCGATCCTTGGGCATATGTCAGTCTGACTGAATCAGTAATGCCAGTGCAGAGGGGTGGGCGGATTATGGGTGGAGGAAGGGGTGAATATTCTTTTGCAATTTACATGTGCTTGATTTGCCGGCGCACAACTATAAATTTTCAGGGGCTTACAGCAAAACAACGGGGCCATGTACCGAAATAAAAGTTACAGATTCTGAAAGGGCTGTCAAAGCCCTATTTCAGGATATTAGCAGTATGCTACAAAAAAATGACCTGACAAATTCCCTTTAAAGCACCCCAAAGTCAGTCAGGATCCACCATGCTGTGCTGAGGATGGTCTAATCCATTAGGACTAGTTACTCATGAGATTCTAAAAAATTTCTCAGTTCTGGAGTTACATGCTCCAGAACCATTTAGCCGGAAAACCCATTAGGAAGTTAGATTTTTGAAGGTCCAGGCATTGGGACCTAGCATGATATTCCTCAAGAGGATAGCACAGTAACCCATACATACTTAATTCTGGTGCAAACAAGCTTTTCACTTATTTGGATACAAACTGTAACGGTTAAAGATAATGATGCTTAGAAGTTGCAGTCTATGGTCCGCAACTTGGCAGTTACAGTCTGTGGTACACAGCTTAGTGGTTATAGTCTGTGGTACACAGCTTAGTAGTTATAGTCTGTGATACACAGCTTAGTGGTTACAGTCTGTTGTACACAGCTTAGTGGTTATAGTCTGTGATACACAGCTTAGTGGTTACAGTCTTTCGTACACAGCTTAGTGGTTATAGTCTGTGATACAGAGCTTAGTGGTTACTGTCTTTGGTACACAGCTTAGTGGTTACTGTCTTTGGTACACAGCTTAGTGGTTATAGTCTGTGGTACACAACTTGGCAGTTACAGTGTTTGGTACACAGCTTAGTGGTTACAGTCTTTGGTACACAGCTTAGTGGTTACAGTCTTTGGTACACAGCTTAGTGGTTACAGTCTTTGGTACACAGCTTAGTGGTTATAGTCTGTGGTACACAGCTTAGTGGTTACTGACTTTGGTACATAGCTTAGTGGTTACAGGTAACTCAGGGAAGCACAATCTTTTGAACTCATGCATTAATAAGTCAGAAGAACAATCTCACCTTATACTTCAGATAAATTGTGTGCTATGGGGGTCTGTTCTCTGTCTGGAGTCAAAAAGTGGTTTATTTGTAACAGTTCAAAAGCCAATCAAGCTTAATACTAGTGTTGAGCCACCCCCGTATAGTTCGAGTTCGGTTCGGTTCGTCGAACACCCGTATGTTCGCCGAACTGTTCGTCCAACTGTTCGTCGAACACCTTCGAACACCGTTAAAACCAATGGCAGGCAAACAAAAACACATAGAAACACATAGAAAACACCTTCAAAGGTGTCCAAAAGCTGACAAACTGCTCAGAAGACATAACTAATAGTGTTGAGCGAACATGCTCGACACTGCTCGGTACTCGCCCGAGCATCACGCTACTCGGAATGTTCGGCGAGCACCGAGCATTTCCGGGTTACTCGGGCGGGAGCTCGGGTCTCCGCCCTGCATGTTTGGCGCTCTTTACAGAGCCAATGAACATGCAGGGATTGCCAGCCAGTCACTGTAATGCTGCAGCCATGTTGGTTGTGGGCATTACAGTGATTGGCTGGCCGCACAGCGTCACCTCGAGTATTTAAAACCGGGTGCCGCCATCTTGGACACAGTTGCTCCAGATTAGACAGTGTAGGGACAGCGCTGCTGATTTAGGAAGAGATATAAACTGCGAAATAGTTAGTGTAGGGTCTGTAAAGGCTGCCAGAACAAACAAACAGTCCTTTTCAGGACTAATATCCATCCCAGATACCAGGCAGGTTAAACCAGCAAGCGCTGCATTACAGTCCTGTGTGCTCCTGTTGCTGAAATTGCTGGACTTAGCACCAGGTGTCGGGGGCCAGGAAAAATTGTTTTTTTTTCATTTAAATCCTCCTTTTTTTTTCCTCCTTCACACTGTACAAATACCGGTCTTATTGACCTTTTGGTGTGTCCCCCCCCCCCCCCCCAAAAAAAAAGCGTGTCTCTGAATTTTCAGACACAAATATAGCTGTTGAAAATAGTCTGGTGTAGGCTAGGGAAACAGAAGTGTTGTTTTGCACTTCCACGGTTCAAACCTCTGTATTATCCATTTTGGGCCATTTGTATCTAAAAAAAAAAAACAGTTTGAGTGTGTCGCTCACTGTTCAGCCGCAAATCTATATATTTAAAAAAGACTGGTATACCCCAGTAAACAATAACTGTGGTTTTGCCATCCCACGGTAAAAAATCTCTATTATTCAGGTTTTTGTAAATTTTCCATAAAGAAAAACAGTAATGTCTCCTGACTGTTGTGACACAAAAATATATCTGCTGAAAATAGTCTTGTGTAGGCCCGACATCCCAGTGTGGTTTCGCAGTTCCACGGGTCAAATCGCTTTACTATCCAGTTTTGGGCCTTTGGTATCTAAAAAAAAAGCAGTTTGAGTGTGTCGCTCACTGTTCAGCCGCAAATATCTCTATTTAAAAAAGTGTGGTATACCCCAGTAAACAATAACTGTGGTTTTGCCATCCCACGGTAAAAAATCTCTATTATTCAGGTTTTGGTATATTTTCCGTAAAGAAAAACAGTAGTGCCTCCTGACTGTTGTGACACAAAAATATATCTGTTGAAAATTGTCTTGTGTAGGCCCAACATCCCAGTGTGGTTTCGCAGATCCACAGGTCAAATCGCTGTACTATCCAGTTTTGGGCCTTTGGTATCTAAAAAAAAAAGCAGTTTGAGTGTGTCGCTCACTGTTCAGCCGTAAGTATCTCTATTTAAAAAAGTGTGGTATACCAAAGTAAACAATAACGGAGGTTTTGCCATCCCACGGTAAAAAATCTCTATTATTCAGCTTTTGGTAGTTTTTTCCGTAAAGAAAAACAGTAGTGTCTCCTGACTTTTGTGACACAAAAATATATCTGTTGAAAATAATCTTGTGTAGGCCCGACATCCCAGTGTGGTTTCGCAGTTCCACGGGTGAAATCGCTGTACTATCCAGTTTTGGTCCTTTGGTATCTAAAAAAAAGCAGTTTGAGTGTGTCGCTCACTGTTCAGCCACAAATATCTCTATTTAAAAAAGTGTGGTATACCCCAGTAAACAATAACTGTGGTTTTGCCATCCCACGGTAAAAAATCTCTATTATTCAGCTTTTGGTAGTTTTTTCCATAAAGAAAAACAGTAGTGTCTCCTGACTGTTGTGACACAAAAATATATCTGTTGAAAATAGTCTTGTGTAGGCCCGACATCCCAGTGTGGTTTCGCAGTTCCACGGGACAAATCGCTGTACTATCCAGTTTTGGGCCTTTGGTATAAAAAAAAAAAGCAGTTTGAGTGTGTCGCTCACTGTTCAGCCGCAAATATCTCTATTTAAAAAAGTGTGGTATACCCCAGTAAACAATAACTGTGGTTTTGCCATCCCACGGTAAAAAATCTCTATTATTCAGCTTTTGGTATATTTTCCGTAAAGAAAAACAGTAGTGTCTCCTGACTGTTGTGACACAAAAATATATCTGCTGAAAATAGTCTTGTGTAGGCCCGACTTCCCAGTGTGGTTTCGCAGTTCCATGGGTCAAATCACTGTACTATCCAGTTTTGGGCCTTTGGTATCTAAAAAAAAAGCAGTTTAAGTGTGTTGCTCACTGTTCAGCCGCAAATATCTCTATTTAAAAAAGTGTGGTATACCCCAGTAAACAATAACTGTGGTTGTGCCATCCCACGGTAAAAAATCTCTATTATTCAGGTTTTGGTATATTTTCCGTAAAGAAAAACAGTAGTGTCTCCTGACTGTTGTGACACAAAAATATATCTGTTGAAAATTGTCTTGTGTAGGCCCGACATCCCAGTGTGGTTTCGCAGTTCGACGGGTCAAATCTCTGTACTATCCAGTTTTGGGCCTTTGGTATAAAAAAAAAAAAGCAGTTTGAGTGTGTCGCTCACTGTTCAGCCGCAAATATCTCTATTTAAAAAAGTGTGGTATACCCCAGTAAACAATAACTGTGGTTTTGCCATCCCACGGTAAAAAATCTCTATGATTCAGCTTTTGGTAGTTTTTTCTGTAAAGAAAAACAGTAGTGTCCATTGACTGTTGTGACACAAAAATATATCTGTTGAAAATAGTCTTGTGTAGGCCCGACATCCCAGTGTGGTTTCGCAGTTCCATGGGTCAAATCACTGTACTATCCAGTTTTGGGCCTTTGGTATATAAAAAAAAAGCAGTTTGAGTGTGCTGCTCACTGTTCAGCCGCAAATATCTCTATTTAAAAAAGTGTGGTATACCCCAGTAAACAATAACTGTGGTTTTGCCATCCCACGGTAAAAAATCTCTATTATTCAGGTTTTGGTATATTTTCCGTAAAGAAAAACAGTAATGTCTCCTGACTGTTGTGACACAAAAATATATCTGTTGAAAATAGTCTTGTGTAGGCCCGACATCCCAGTGTGGTTTCGCAGATCCACGGGTCAAATCGCTGTACTATCCAGTTTTGGGCCTTTGGTATCTGTAGCGCTGGCGTCCCTGCCCTCTGCTAGGCAGGGACGCTGCTCCCCTCACCGCTCTGCTCCGTGCCCGGCGTCCTCTCCCCGCTCTGCTGTCAGCGCGCGCTCCTGCCCGGCGTCCTCCTCCTGCTCTGCTTTCGGCGCGCGCTCCTTCCCGGCCCCTGTGCTTAGGGCGCGCGCGCGCGCGCTCCCCTCCTCTTAAAGGGGCCGCGCGCGCCGCCCTAAAGAGTCCCCGGCCAATGGCCGGAGGACTTCATCATATAAAAGGCACCTCCTCCAAAATGGAGGTGCCCGAGCAATGTTGTTTGCACCTGTGTCTCACCTGTGCTTCAGCCCTCAGGTCCCGTTGCCAGTTACCTGCCAGTTACCTGCCAGTTTCCTGCCAGTTTCCTGCTAGTTACCTGCCTGATTCCTGCCTGAATACTTGTTACCTGCCTGCCTGCCTGAGGTCCGACGGTCTGCCTTACAACTCCGGTCAGTCTGTCTAAGGACCAACTTGTCCGCTCACCTGGGAGCGCACATCAGCTACCTGCCTGCTTGCCTGAGGTCCGACGGTCTGCCTTACAACTCCGGTCAGTCTGTCTATGGACCAGCTTGCCCGCTCACCTGGGAGCGCTTCTCCGCTACCTGCCTGCTTGCCAGCCCGGAGGCTCCGTTGTCACGTGCTGTGACCACCAGCTATCTCAGAGACTCTTGCCCGCTCACCTGGGAGCGCATCTCCGTTACCTGCCTGCTTGCTAGCCCGGAGGTCCCGTTGTCACGTGCGGTGACCACCAGCTATTCCAGAGACTCTTGCCCGCTCACCTGGGAGCGCTTCTCCGTTACCTTCCTGCCTGCCAGCCCGGAGGTTCCGCCGTCACGTGCCGTGACCACCTGCTATTCCAGAGACTCTCGCTTGCTCACCTGGGAGCACACATCTACCATCTGCCTGCTGGCCTACCCGGAGGCTCTGCCATCACAGGTCGTACCTACCCCTTACCCAGAGACTGCCCTGATCACTTGCCGTATCTCCCTGTCCGTTCACCCAGAGACTGCCCTGATCACTTGCCGTATCTCCCTGTCCGTTCATCCAGAGACTGCCACCCGCTCCCTTACAAGGGCCGCCCCCTTGTATAGTAGCTCAGAGGTTCCGCCTCCCGGACCCGTTACAGTATCTAAAAAAAAAAGCAGTTTGAGTGTGTCGCTCACTGTTCAGCTGCAAATATCTCTATTTAAAAAAGTGTGGCATACCCCAGTAAACAATAACGGTGGTTTTGCCATCCCACAGTAAAAAATCTCTATTATTCAGCTTTTGGTAGTTTTTTCCGTAAAGAAAAACAGTAGTGTCTCCTGACTGTTGTGACACAAAAATATATCTGTTGAAAATTGTCTTGTGTAGGCCCGACATCCCAGTGTGGTTTCGCAGTTCCACGGGTCAAATCGTTTTACTATCCAGTTTTGGGCCTTTGGCATCTAAAAAAAAAGCAGTTTGAGTGTGTCGCTCACTGTTCAGCCGCAAATATCTCTATTTAAAAAAGTGCGGTATACCCCAGTAAACAATAACTGTGGTTTTGCCATCCCACGGTAAAAAATCTCTATTATTCAGCTTTTGGTATATTTTCCGTAAAGAAAAACAGTAGTGTCTCCTGACTGTTGTGACACAAAAATATATCTGCTGAAAATAGTCTTGTGTAGGCCCGACTTCCCAGTGTGGTTTCGCAGTTCCACGGGTCAAATCGCTGTACTATCCAGTTTTGGGCCTTTGGTATCTAAAAAAAAAGCAGTTTGAGTGTGTCGCTCACTGTTCAGCCGCAAATATCTCTATTTAAAAAAGTGTGGTATACCCCAGTAAACAATAACTGTGGTTTTGCCATCCCACGGTAAAAAATCTCTATTATTCAGGTTTTGGTATATTTTCCGTAAAGAAAAACAGTAGTGTCTCCTGACTGTTGTGACACAAAAATATATCTGTTGAATATTGTCTTGTGTAGGCCCGACATCCCAGTGTGGTTTCGCAGTTCCACGGGTCAAATCTCTGTACTATCCAGTTTTGGGCCTTTGGTATCAAAAAAAAAAGCAGTTTGAGTATGTCGCTCACTGTTCAGCCGCAAATATCTCTATTTAAAAAAGTGTGGTATACCCAAGTAAACAATAACTGTGGTTTTGCCATCCCACGGTAAAAAATCTCTATTATTCAGCTTTTGGTAGTTTTTTCCGTAAAGAAAAACAGTAGTGTCTCCTGACTGTTGTGCCACAAAAATATATCTGTTGAAAATTGTCTTGTGTAGGCCCGACATCCCAGTGTGGTTTCGCAGTTCCACGGGTCAAATCGCTGTACTATCCAGTTTTGGGCCTTTGGTATCTAAAAAAAAAGCAGTTTGAGTGTGTCACTCACTGTTCAGCCGCAAATATCTCTATTTAAAAAAGTGTGGTATACCCCAGTAAACAATAACTCTGGTTTTGCCATCCCACGGTAAAAAATCTCTATGATTCAGCTTTTGGTAGTTTTTTCTGTAAAGAAAAACAGTAGTGTCTATTGACTGTTGTGACACAAAAATATATCTGTTGAAAATAGTCTTGTGTAGGCCCGACATCCCAGTGTGGTTTCGCAGTTCCACGGGTCAAATCACTGTACTATCCAGTTTTGGGCCTTTGGTATCTAAAAAAAAAGCAGTTTGAGTGTGTCGCTCACTGTTCTGCCGCAAATATCTCTATTTAAAAAAGTGTGGTATACCCCAATAAACAATAACTGTGGTTTTGCCATCCCACGGTAAAAAATCTCTATTATTCAGCTTTTGGTAGTTTTTTCCGTAAAGAAAAACAGTAGTGTCTCCTGACTGTTGTGACACAAAAATATATCTGTTGAAAATAGTCTTGTGTAGGCCCGACATCCCAGTGTGGTTTCGCAGTTCCATGGATCAAATCGCTGTACTATCCAGTTTTGGGCCTTTGGTATCTAAAAAAAAGCAGTTTGAGTGTGTCCTTCACTGTTCAGCCGCAAATATCTCTATTTAAAAAAGTGTGGTATACACCAGTAAACAATAACTGTGGTTTTGCCATCCCACGGTAAAAAATCTCTATTATTCAGCTTTTGGTAGTTTTTTCCGTAAAGAAAAACAGTAGTGTCTCCTGACTGTTGTGACACAAAAATATATCTGTTGAAAATAGTCTTGTGTAGGCCCCACATCCCAGTGTGGTTTTGCAGATCCACAGGTCAAATCGCTGTACTATCCAATTTTGGGCCTTTGGTATCTAAAAAAAAAGCAGCTTGAGTGTGTATCTCACTGTTCAGCTGCAAATATCTCTATTTAAAAAAGTGTGGTATACCCCAGTAAACAATAACGGTGGTTTTGCCATCCCACGGTAAAAAATCTCTATTATTCAGCTTTTGGTAGTTTTTTCCGTAAAGAAAAACAGTAGTGTCTCCTGACTGTTGTGACACAAAAATATATCTGTTGAAAATAGTCTTGAGTAGGCCCGACATCCCAGTGTGGTTTCGCAGTTCCACGGATCAAATCACTGTACTATCCAGTTTTGGGCCTTTGGTATCTAAAAAAAAAAAGCAGTTTGAGTGTGTCGCTCACTGTTCAGCCGCAAATATCTCTATTTAAAAAGTGTGGTACACCCCAGTAAACAATAACTGTGGTTTTGCCATCCCACGGTAAAAAATCTCTATTATTCAGCTTTTGGTAGTTTTTTCCGTAAAGAAAAACAGTAGTGTCTCCTGACTGTTGTGACACAAAAATAAATCTGCTGAAAATAGTCTTGTGTAGGCCCGACTTCCCAGTGTGGTTTCGCAGTTCCACGGGTCAAATCGCTGTACTATCCAGTTTTGAGCCTTTGGTATCTAAAAAAAAAGCAGTTTGAGTGTGTCGCTCACTGTTCAGCTGCAAATATCTCTATTTAAAAAAGTGTGGTATACCCCAGTAAACAATAACTGTGGTTTTGCCATCCCACGGTAAAAAATCTCTATGATTCAGCTTTTGGTAGTTTTTTCTGTAAAGAAAAACAGTAGTGTCTATTGACTGTTGTGAGACAAAAATATATCTGTTGAAAAAAGTCTTGTGTAGGCCCGACATCCCAGTGTGGTTTCGCAGTTCCATGGGTCAAATCACTGTACTATCCAGTTTTGGGCCTTTGGTATCTAAAAAAAAAGCAGTTTGAGTGTGTTGCTCACTGTTCAGCCGCAAATATCTCTATTTAAAAAAGTGTGGTATACCCCAGTAAACAATAACTGTGGTTTTGCCATCCCACGGTAAAAAATCTCTATTATTCAGTTATTCAGGTTTTGGTATATTTTCCGTAAAGAAAAACAGTAGTGTCTCCTGACTGTTGTGACACAAAAATATATCTGTTGAAAATAGTCTTGTGTAGGCCCGACATCCCAGTGTGGTTTCGCAGATCCACGGGTCAAATCGCTGTACTATCCAGTTTTGAGCCTTTGGTATCTAAAAAAAAAAAGCAGTTTGAGTGTGTCGCTCACTGTTCAGCCGCAAATATCTCTATTTAAAAAAGTGTGGTATACCCCAGTAAACAATAACGGTGGTTTTGCCATCCCACGGTAAAAAATCTCTATTATTCAGCTTTTGGTAGTTTTTTCCGTAAAGAAAAACAGTAGTGTCTCCTGACTGTTGTGACACAAAAATATATCTGTTGAAAATTGTCTTGTGTAGGCCCGACATCCCAGTGTGGTTTCGCAGTTCCACGGGTCAAATCGCTGTACTATCCAGTTTTGGGCCTTTGGTATCTAAAAAAAATGCAGTTTGAGTGTGTCGCTCACTGTTCTGCCGCAAATATCTCTATTTAAAAAAGTGTGGTATACCCCAATAAACAATAACTGTGGTTTTGCCATCCCACGGTAAAAAATCTCTATTATTCAGCTTTTGGTAGTTTTTTCCGTAAAGAAAAACAGTAGTGTCTCCTGACTGTTGTGACACAAAAATATATCTGTTGAAAATAGTCTTGTGTAGGCCCGACATCCCAGTGTGGTTTCGCAGTTCCATGGGTCAAATCGCTGTACTATCCAGTTTTGGGCCTTTGGTATCTAAAAAAAAGCAGTTTGAGTGTGTCGTTCACTGTTCAGCCGCAAATATCTCTATTTAAAAAAGTGTGGTATACACCAGTAAACAATAACTGTGGTTTTGCCATCCCACGGTAAAAAATCTCTATTATTCAGCTTTTGGTAGTTTTTTCCGTAAAGAAAAACAGTAGTGTCTCCTGACTGTTGTGACACAAAAATATATCTGTTGAAAATAGTCTTGTGTAGGCCCGACATCCCAGTGTGGTTTCGCAGTTCCACGGGTCAAATCGCTGTACTATCCAGTTTTGGGCCTTTGGTATCTAAAAAAAAAGCAGTTTGAGTGTGTCGCTCACTATTCAGCCGCAAATATCTCTATTTTAAAAAGTGTGGTATACCCCAGTAAACATTAACTGTGGTTTTGCCATCCCACGGTAAAAAATCTCTATTATTCAGCTTTTGGTATATTTTCCGTAAAGAAAAACAGTAGTGTCTCCTGACTGTTGTGACACAAAAATATATCTGTTGAAAATAGTCTTGTGTAGGCCCGACATCCCAGTGTGGTTTCGCAGATCCACAGGTCAAATCGCTGTACTATCCAGTTTTGGGCCTTTGGTATCTAAAAAAAAAAGCAGTTTGAGTGTGTATCTCACTGTTCAGCTGCAAATATCTCTATTTAAAAAAGTGTGGTATACCCCAGTAAACAATAACGGTGGTTTTGCCATCCCACGGTAAAAAATCTCTATTATTCAGCTTTTGGTAGTTTTTTCTGTAAAGAAAAACAGTAGTGTCTCCTGACTGTTGTGACACAAAAATATATCTGTTGAAAATAGTCTTGAGTAGGCCCGACATCCCAGTGTGGTTTCGCAGTTCCACGGATCAAATCACTGTACTATCCAGTTTTGGGCCTTTGGTATCTAAAAAAAAAAGCAGTTTGAGTGTGTCGCTCACTGTTCAGCCGCAAATATCTCTATTTAAAAAGTGTGGTATACCCCAGTAAACAATAACTGTGGTTTTGCCATCCCACGGTAAAAAATCTCTATTATTCAGCTTTTGGTAGTTTTTTCCGTAAAGAAAAACAGTAGTGTCTCCTGACTGTTGTGACACAAAAATATATCTGTTGAAAATAGTCATGTGTAGGCCTGACATCCCAGTGTGGTTTCGCAGTTCCACGGGTCAAATCGCTGTACTATCCAGTTTTGTGCCTTTGGTATCTAAAAAAAATGCAGTTTGAGTTTGTCGCTCACTGTTCAGCCGCAAATATCTCTATTTAAAAAAGCGTGGTATACCCCAGTAAACAATAACTGTGGTTTTCCTCTTCCACGGTTCTAATCTACTCTTTATTACCCTTTTTCCATTGATAGTGCAAGTGTAAAATATTTTACTACATTTACAATGGGCAAGGCGCGTGGCAAGGGACGTGTAAGTGGACGTTCTGGTGATGGTTCATGCAGAGGACGGGGCCGTGGCCAAGGTGAAAATGTGCCACAACCAACAGCCACATCTTCTCGCTCCCACTTCTTGACCGAATTACTAGGGAAGCACAGAACAACACCAGTATTGAGAACTGATCAGTGTGAACAGGCTATTAATTGGATAGCAGATAATACTTCCAGTTACCTGGGCACCACCACCTCCACACGGTCAACTCTTAGTAGCCGTGAGTCTCGACCGCATACTCCTCCTCACCCTGATGCTCCTTCCTCCCACCATGCCGAGTGTCGTCAGACAGCAAGTGATCCCACACTTGGACACTCTGAAGAGCTGTTCACTGGTCCATTTCCATATTTGGGCCCCTCGCCTGATACGCTTGAAGTGGTGGAAGAGGAAATCCCATGTTGCGATGCCCAATTATTTGAACAGCCACGGCCACAGGAAGTCGACGTTGGTAATCTGTCACAAGAGGTGGACGATGACGGGACACAACTGCCAGGAAGTGAGGAGGAGGATCGTGGTGCGCAAGTGGAAGAGGAGGAGGTGGTGGATGATCTAGTAACTGACCCAACGTGGAAGGAGGACATGCAGAGTGAGGCCAGCGGCACACAGGGGGAGAGAGGCAGAGTACCCCAATAGGCAGGAAGAAGCAGTGTAGTGGCCGCAGACAGAAGGCAGGCAACCGTTCCCCGTAACACCAACACGAGGGACGTTGCCAGTACAAGTGGTAGGTCTTCCAGAGTCTGGAATTTTTTTAAAGACTCTGCTGATAACCCCAAAAAGGCCATAAGTTCCACCGGCCATGCCAGCATCAGCAGGGGTGACAAAACTACCAGCCTGACCACCACCAGCATGATCAGGCACATGGCAGCAAAGCACCCGACTTTGTGGGGAGAAACCCAGGGTCCACGACCAGTGTCAGCGGGTGTCACCACTGCTTCTTCCACTGTTGTCCGTGCAATAGAACCCCCTGTTATGTGTTCAAGGCAATCCCCTGTCCATACTGCATGTAAAGATGCCCCCTCCTCTCAGTCTTCACTTGTTATGGCAGTTTCTCAAGAAACAGCATCAACGTCCACGTCTACGTCCCACCGCAGCGTTCAATTGTCCATATCCCAGACCTTTGAACGAAAGTGGAAATTCGCAGCTAACGCCCCGCAGGCCACAATCCTAAATTCGCACATTTCATGACTGCTTGCGTTTGAAATGTTGCCTTTTAGGCTGGTGGAGACGGAATTCTTCCGCTCTCTTATGGCGGTGGCCGTCCCTCGGTACTCGGTCCCCAGCCAACACTATTTTGCCTGGTGTGCCATCCCCGCACTACACAAGCACGTGTCCCAAAGCATCTGCCGTGCCCTCAAAAATGCAGTTACTGGGAGAGTCCACCTGATAACGGACACGTGGACAAGTGCTTGTGGCCAGGGATGGTACATCTCTCTGACGGCACACTGGGTAAACATAGTGGAAGCCGGGACCCAGTCGGACCTTGGGACGGAACACATCCTCCCCACACCGAGGATTGCGGGCCCTATGTCAGTCACAGTTGCCCCCACAGTGTACAGCTCCTGCGCATCCTCCTCCTCCTCCTCCTCCTCATGTTCAGCCTCCATCTCAGATATCACCACATCAGTTACAAGCTGGAAGCATTGCAGTTCTGCCTGCGCCAAGCGGCAACAGGCTGTGCTGAAACTCATAAGCTTAGGTGATAAACCTCACACTGCTTGTGAGTTGTGGACAGCTGTGAAAGAGCAGGCAGATCTGTGGCTGAGACCGCTGAAGCTACATCCCGGCATGGTCGTGTGTGACAATGGCCGTAACCTGGTGGCGGCTCTGAGGCGAGGTGAGATCACACACGTACCATGCCTGGCTCATGTGCTTAACCTCGTGGTTTAGCGGTTTCTTAAATCGTACCCCGAGTTGCCAGATCTGCTTGTGAAAGTACGCCGCCTGTTAGCTCATTTTCGCAAGTCGGCTACAGCTTCCGCCGCCCTTGCTGTGTTGCAGCACCGTTTGCAGCTTCCGGCACACTGACTGGTGTGTGATGTCCCCACATGTTGGAACTCTACCCTCCACATGTTGCAAAGGATTTGTGAGCAGAAGAGAGCAGTTGTGGAGTACCAGCTGGAACATGGCCGTCGATATTCAGGTCAGACTCCACACATAAGACCTCAGGAGTGGACCTGGATGTCTGACATATGTACCATCCTGACAAACTTTGAGGAGGCCACCAAGATGGTGAGTGGCGATGACGCCATCATTAGTGTCAGCATCCCACTTGTCTGTCTTTTGCAACGCTCTCTGCAGAGAATTAAAGAGGAGGCATTGCAGCCAGAGTATGATGAGATGGATCAAGAAGCCGTAGCGGGCGATTACACACAGCCCAGCATCATCTCATCCCAATTTGCATTGGGGGACAATGAGGGAGAGGAGGAGGAAGAACAGGAGCTTCTATCATGCGTTGTAGACGGTAGTACCTGTACAAGTGTCATACCGTCGGTTCAGCATGGGTATCCTGAGGACAGGGGGGAGGAGGAAGAGAGCATGGTCAGTCGTCATCTTGTTGAGGACACGGAAATCTTGCCCGTTACCAGTCTGGCACGCATGGCTGACTTTATGTTACCCTGCCTTAACCGTGACCCTCGTTTTGTCAAAATGTTGGGTGACAGTCATTACTGGTTGGTGACACTTGTAGAGCCCCGCTACAAGGAGAACTTTCACTTTCTTATTCCTGAGGTGGAGAGGTCTACAAAAATGGGGCAGTACCAGAAGGCCCTTGCTGCAGAACTCTTAAAAAAATTCCCATCTGAACACGCTAGCGGCAGAGGTCACAGTTCGTTGCCCAACCAAGGCGTACAGGCGAGAGAGATGCAACTCCAATCCAGCAGAGGCAGGGGAACACTGTCAACGTTCTGGGACAGTTTTCTGACACCCGCCCAGCTTACAGGCCCTGAGGCGCGGGGTACTCTCACAAGGAGTGGAAAGTTTCAAAAGATGGTGAGGGAGTACCTTGCCGACCATACCAGCGTCCTCCATGATTCCTCTGTGCCTTTTAATTATTGGGTATCCAAGCTGGACACTTGGAATGAACTCGCTCTGTACGCCTTGGAGGATCTAGCCTGCCCTGACACTAGCGTGTTATCAGAGCGTGTTTTTAGTGCCGCTGGGGTAATTATAACTGATAAGCGCACTCGCCTGTCAACTGACAATGCTGACAAGCTGACCCTTATCAAAATGAACAAGGGCTGGATTGGGCCAGACTTCTCATTACCACGAAATGACAGCAGAGTAACATAAAGTCAAATCCACTGTGTTATTTCGGGAGGTGTATTCACATGCACCGCTTCACACCCACACATGGGTATACGCTTCCTCGTTTCGGCTGTTTTATCTTCTTCTCCTTATCCTCAGCCTCCACCACCACTATACCACCAGGGTGCCAGCATTGCAAGTTCCTCCGTCCTTATTTTTGGCAGCTTTTGCTTGCAAGGCATAAGCAAATACTATGGGACACCCACTCCCCAATAATGGGACTTATGTTTGTAATATGCTGTACTGCATGGCTCTTGTAAGGGGCATTGCAAGTTGCTCCGTCCTAATTTTTGGCAGCTTTTGCTTGGAAAGCATAAGCAAATACTATGGGAGACCCACTCCCCAATAATGGGACTTATGTTTGTAATATGCTGTACTGCATGGCTCTTTTAAGGGGCATTGCAAGTTGCTCCGTCCTAATTTTTGGCAGCTTTTGCTTGCACGGCATAAGCAAATACTATGGGAGACCCACTCCCCAATAATGGGACTTATGTTTGTAATATGCTGTACTGCATGGCTCTTGTAAGGGGCATTGCAAGTTGCTCCGTCCTAATTTTTGGCAGCTTTTGCTTGCAAGGCATAAGCAAATACTATGGGACACCCACTCCCCAATAATTGGACTTATGTTTGTAATATGCTGTACTGCATGGCTCTTGTAAGGGGCATTGCAAGTTGCTCCGTCCTAATTTTTGGCAGCTTTTGCTTGCAAGGCATAAGCAAATACTATGGGAGACCCACTCCCCAATAATGGGACTTATGTTTGTAATATGCTGTACTGCATGTGACGTGCCCCCTGGTCCGTGTGTACACGTGTGTGGGATACCCGGTGCCGGGTCTCTGGGGTCTGTAGTCTACGTGGCAGTGACCCGGTCCCGTGGCTCAGGCTGGTCAAACCAGTGGCTGTCTTTCTTAGGTTTTGAGGTTAATTGTCCGACTGCGCCACCCGTGGATTGCGGTCAGGGAGTACCACCGCTGCGAGGCAGACCGCTGAGGCTGGTGTTGTGTGCGCAGCAGAGAATGGGATAACTCCCCACGGGAGGAGTATAGCCTCAGGGCAGTGAGTGTGGATGATGGAGGTGATGGCGCACGAGCGCAGCAGGAATGACTCAGAGTCTTTGCAGTGCAGTTCAGGGTCTTTACTGATGATTATAAGATAGACCCTCCCGGGAGTACTGGCTAGCATAAGAGGCCTGGTCAGTCTGTGAGCAAGCAGGAGTTCCCCTGGCCAGGTGGAGTTGTAGGCCTCCCCGTCTGTCTGCACTCTTCCTGGCTACCTTGCTGTAAGCGGGTAGAAGTAGCCCACGTCCCTGAGTGTACCGTGTAGTGATCACCCGTATGGCTGGTGACTTGGGGCCTTCTGTTAGCCTCCGCTCCACGACGGCGGTGCTGGTCCCTTGCTTGTGACTGAGCATCCGGGCTTCTATGGCCAGAGGACCTGAAATCCCCTGCCGGCTGGTTTCTGCTGCTGGATATAGAAGTCCTCACAGCCTTGGACTCCTGTGTCCTGTTCCTATTGTCTTCTGCCAGGGCGAGCTCTGCTCAGCTTCCAGCCCCTGGTCTTTAGCTCCTAGCTCCTACAGAGGTCCTTGCTGTTACTTTCCCTTGCTCTCACTCTGACTCTGACTGTTCTCTGTTCTCTGACTCACTCAACCCCACCCCAGATCCAGTTTATAAGGGCAGAATTCTCCCCTCCCAGGACTGGGGCAGGAGGATGTTGCATGTTTAAGGGATCCTGACCAGGAAACCTCCCACTTGCTCTCCGATGTAATATCTCTATTACTGTGGTGACCAGACCCCTGGGGTGCCACACATGGCTCTTGTAAGGGGCATTGCAGTTCCTCATAATTTTTGGAAAGCCTTCCATTCACTGCTTAGGCCAACAGTGCACAGGAGACCCAGTTGCTATAAATGGAAAAAAAGGTTTAGTTAACGCCCTCTGACCTCCATGTCATCTCCAAGGGGCATTGGAGTGCCTCGAAAATTTTGGTAGGCATTGCACTCACTGTATGCCCTATAACTGTGAAGCCGAACCGCTCCTTTTGTTACAGAAACATATCCTACAAGACATATCTGGTTGACTGGCCTGATATTGATGTGAATGGTCCCTGTTCCTCCTGCTCTTTCTCCTTTGCCACTACCTCATCCATCATTTATCACCTGAAGCTTTGTTTTAACGGGAGTCATAGAACTTGGATAGTAGCAGGAAAACATCCAGCAATCCTCGGAGGAGGTAGGATATGCGCCAAAAAGATGACCACCTCAGGTCTAGCCGCTACTACATACATGCGCTTGCATTACAACAAAACTAAGCAGATGCTAACTTCTATCATCCTCATCATGCTCCTCACCTTGGCACTCTCAACTCCCCTGATGGAGAAACCAGGGCCCACCGGAGAAGTCTGATAGTCCGGTGGGCTCGGCCAATGCTGCTCTAAAGCAGGCCAAGCTAAGAAAAGTGTGGGAAAGGTTACCGGGACAAATAGAGGTGGCTGGGGACCGAGTATGGACACCCGGCCACCCCCTGGAGGCTGGGGAGCAAGTGGGGACACCAGGCCACCAGGCGGCTGGGGACTGACTATGGATACCAGGCCGCCGACACAGCCATGGCATGGTGGCCAGATTCCGCCTCCACATGCCTAAAAGGCCCAATTTAAAGAGCAAGAAAGCAAGCAGTATGGTATTTCAGCCTGGGGATGGGTGGGTGGCAGGCTGCATACTTGCGCTTGCATTGCAAGGAATGGGAGAGGTACAATTGAACACTGCCCTGGGACAAGGACTTGAATGGGGATAGTTGCAAGTCAGCAACGACAGGTGCAAGGTGGGAGGCATCTTCGCATGTACCATGAACAGGGGTTTGGCATGCACACACTACAGCGGAATAGGCTCTCCTTCCCACTAAATGCACTGGGGAGGGCACAGGTAATGTTTTGGTATACGCGCTTAATCTTATGTATAAGGCACACCAGGACAAATATGGGCGGCTGGGGACTGAGTATGGATACCTCGCTGTCGAAGCAGCCATGAGGTAGTGGCCAGCTTCGGCCTCCTCCAAACTAAAAGGCCCCATTTCAAGTGCAAGCTAGCAGTATGGAATTGCAGTCTGGGGGTGGGTGGGTGGCAGGCTACACACTTACACTTGCATTAAAAGAAAACATAGCAGATGCTAACTTCTGTCATCATCATCATGCTCCTCACCTTGGCACTCTCAACTCCACCGATGGAGAAGTCAGGGCCCACCGGAGGAGTCTGGTTCTCTGGTGGGCTCGTCCAATGCTGCCTAAAGCTGGCCGGGCTAAGAAAAGTGTGTGGGGGGATGTTCCAAGGAGAAATAGGGGCGGCTGGGGACCGTTTATGGACACCCTGCTGCCCCCGGGCGGCTGGGGACCGAGTATGGACACCCGGCCGCCAGGCGGCTGGGGACAGAGTATGGATTCCAGGCCGCCAACACAGCCATGACATGGTGGCCAGATTTCGGCTCCACATGCCTAAAAGGCCCAATTTCAAGTTCAAACAAGCAAGCAGTATGGTATTGCAGCCTGGGGGTGGGTGGGTGCAGGCTGCATACTTGCGCTTGTATTGCAAGGAATGGGGGAGGTACAATTGAACACTGCCCTGGGACTAGAACTTGCATGGGGATTGTTGCAAGTCTGCATCTTCTGATGCGGCAAGGATCACTTATGATGGGCACACTTTTAGACAGTGACCTGGGAGTCAGAGATGCTTCCAGGGGTCTTCCCCATGCTGTTCCCATGATTTTTCAGCACTTTATACATGTGTCACACAGCACATGGCCAGATAAGGTTGTAAAATGTTAAAATGACATTTCCCGGTGAATGCATTTGTCATAGTTGAAAGCAATACAAAAGTGCAAAAACGCATAAAAAATGCTACTTGTGAACATAGCCGAAGGTGTGGAGGAGTATTTTTGTTTTTGGTCATTTATTTTAACTTATACACATGTCTTTTCCCTGGAAAGGAAGTTCCTTAACATATTTCACAGGAAAAATGTTTCACTTTCGTTTTTGAACGTTTTATTGTGAGCCCGTAAAAGTGGCTTAATACCTCTGACCACGTTGTTGACAGCAGTGACCTGGGGGTCAGAAATGCTTTCTGGGGCGATCCCCATGCTGTCCCCATGTCATTGGAGCACTGTCACTATCGTTTTGGGCACTTGTTAGGCTTTTAAAAGACTGGCGGGGGTGCCACCGCAAAAATGCTCGAGTTTCCCATAGACTAACATTGGGCTCGTTGATCGGGTCGAGCACCCGAGTATCACGGCGAGCTCGGCCCGAGCTTCAAGCACCCGAGCATTTTAGTGCTCGCTCAACACTAATAACTAACACATGGAAAAGTGACAAGTACATATAGTCATGCGAAATGAAAAGAGGTGGAGGAGTAAAAGGAGGGGGAGACACAGATATAGGCATGTCATGCCCTTCTAAAATCCAAAAAGTGAGAAGCCGACACGGTCAGTCCGTTCCTGCCCGTGCCTCCTCCGTGTCGCCGGGTTTGTGCCAGAGCCGCGGTGGACCCTGACGGCCAGCCCCCCTCTCCCAATACTGGTGCCTGTCCGCTGGTGGGTCGAGCGAGCCCCCCTGTGGTGGAGGCAGCTCTAAGCTTTTTAATTTAAATTGTCTCTCTAATTTGAATTAATACACTTTAAATCCTTTTACAAGGATCTATTGGAGGGCAAGTCTCATGCCAGCAGCCGCGTAATTCCAGCTCCAGTAGCATCCACTAAAGCTGCTGCAGTTGAAAAGCTTTTATAAGGATCGAGCTCGGCTGTCCACCGCAAGGCATCCTACCGCCAGTCCCAGCCCCTATGCCTTGGGGTGCCTCCAGATGCTCTTCACTGAGTATCCCGTGGTCCCGAAGCATTTCCTTTGAAAAAATTAAGTGTCCAAACTACAGGTGGTGTAGCTTGCTTAACAGTCAGGATAATCCGCTGACTAGCAGACACTTCTACTAGGCACAAAGTTTTAACTGGGCTAGATGCAGTTAAAAATTTGTAATTAGATACTCTCGTTGGATGCTGAGAAAGCATTCCATAGAGTCTCCTGGCACGCCATATATTATTCTATTAAAAAGCTTGGGGTAGGGGTCTAGGGGACCCTTTTATAGCCAAAATCACGGCCCTGTATCGCAATACGTCACCTAGGCTGAAGATAAATGGAACTGTAGCACCCTGAGGGCTCGGTTGCTACAGAGGTATTGCACCTCACCCAGAGGTGTGATATCTCACTCTCAGGTAAGGATGGAGTGTGGATCAGGACCCGACACCTGCATGCATTACACCACATTGCCGTGGGGCAGGGCGACCAATATGCCCCTGAGATGGGCACGACAGTCCCTGTCCCTGGCTGGTGTGGGGGGAGGGAACACTGAGGAACCCTGTAGTGCAGGAGCAGGGAGGAAGCAGTTCCTGGGTGCATTGAGAAAGGAGTATAAAGGGTGGGCACCATCTTAGTTCAGTGCAGAGAAGTCTGAGCAGAAGTGACGGGGAGCAGGGGCTCTGCATGAGCTCTGCTCCGGAGGCGGGCCTAGTAACAGAGGCCCAGGCCTGGAAGATGGAGAAGAAAGGAAGAGGAGCGGAGAAGGCTCCAGGAACGAGGAACGAAGGGATCCCAGGGGTGCGGACGGGTGAGTCGCCACCGCACGCCCGAATCCACCTGCGTGGAGGGGTGAGGCCAAAGGGGGAGACTGGTCCCCGAAACTAGTGGAGGCGGGAAACGACCCTCAGCTAGAAATCGGAGGCTGTGACATTTTATGTGGCGCAGCCCCTCGCTACACCTGCTAGGAAGGCACCACATAGAGTCAGGGAAACTGGCGCCAAGTTTACCAAGAGGAGGCCCGAGGCAGCCGGACAGAAGGGTTGGTAAGAAAGGCCAGACAAAGGACACACAAAGGTTGTCCTGTGAAGCGCTCCAAAGTTATCTGGGAGTTGTCTGAGCCCCTCACCTGGTGAGCACAGTACGACGTGGGCAGCCGTTACCTGCAGAAGTGGTCTGGATAATAAGAACTGTGAGTAAAGGCCCTGGACTGCATCACTGACTCTGTGTCGTTACTGCCGCTGCCCTGCAACATCACCCCCATCCTCCGCATACACTGCCCTGAGGCTATACTCCTCCCGAGGGGAGTTATGCTATGCTCTGCAGCACCCACAACACCAGCCTCAGCGGTCTGCCCTGCAGCGGCGGTTCACTCTGACCGCAATCCACGGGTGGCGTAGTCGGACATTTAAACATCAAAACCACATAAATAGTTCCGCCACTGGTTTGACCACCCTGAGCCACGGAACCGGGTCGCCGCCACGGAGACTACAACCACCAGCATCCACCAAAAAGGGTCCGGCTCAGGGTGTCCCAAGGCCCAGGGGGCGCGTCAGAACATTTTCATCACCTTTCATAATCACCAATGGGACAAGGCTGGGATGTCCTCTGTCCCCTCTCTTATACATCCTAGTGACGGAGCACCTGCTCTCATCAATTCGCCATAACCCCAATATTAGGTGGATTGAGGTGGGAGGCACCGAGTACAAGTGCTCTCTATTTGCTGAAGATGTCCTAGTATATATCACTCAATCACATATATCCAACCCTGATGTTATGGCTGAAATAGATCACTTTGTTACTTGGTCAAATTATAAAATCAATGCAGTGAAGTCTGAGGCCCTCGATGTCTGCCTCCCCAAATCCATACAGGATTCCATCCAGTCCAACTTTCCCTTTGCCTGGCCCTCACAGGGTATCAAATACTTAGGAATACCTATTCATAGAGAGCTCTCCCATCTATGTTATCTTAATTTTGGGCCCTTTATTGAACAACTCCATACAGACCACGGTTGGCAAGTTAGAACTGTAAGATTCACTACGTGAACCACTGGTGTTTTGTGGAAAAGCACATGTACACTGTGTTCCAAATTATTATGCAAAAAGTGTTTAGGAGTGATAAGGGAAGAATTTGTTTGTTTGTCAGTTAAACTCATTGATGGTGATGTGTGTCAGGGCTCTTTATATTACTGTAAGCAATTGCAGACACCTGTGCTAATTAGTTTGGCAGGTGTGTCCAATGAAAGGCAAGACTACTTAAGAAGGCTGTCCCACATTATTAAGCAGCCTACATTTTCTGCCAAAATGGGAAAGAAGAAGGATGTGTCGGCTGCTGAGAAGCAACAAATTGTGGAGTGCTTAGGTCAAGGCATGACTACAATCAACATTGTGCGATGATCAGGATGAAGTGTCTTGGCAATCAAGAAGTATGTAGCTGATTCACAGTACACACGTGTGCGTGCTGATAAGGGCAAATTGAGGACTCTTTCCTACAGGCAATTACGTCTGTTTAAAAGAGCAGCGGCAAAAAAGCCTTGTCATAGCAGCAGACAAGTTTTTGAAGCTGCTGGTGCCTCCAACGTCCCCTGAACAACAAGATGCAGGGTCCTTCAGAGGATTGCAGCTGTGCGTACGCCATCCTGTCGACCTCCTCTATCCACTGCACACAAGCAGAAACGGCTCCAGTGGGCCAAACATTACATTAAGACTGATTTCAAAACTGTTTTGTTCACGGATGAGGGCCGTGCAATGCTCGATGGTCCAGATGGATGGAGTGGAGGATGGCTGGTTGATGGACACCCCACGCAAACACGGCTACAGCGCCAACAAGGAGGAGGTGGAGTAATGTTTTGGGCTGGAATCATGGGGAGAGAGATTGTCGGCCCTTTTAGGATCCCTGAATGGGTAAAGATGAACTCCATAATGTATGTGGAGTTTCTCAAACAGCACTTCCTGCCATGGTTCAAAAAGAAGAACCGTGTATTCCACAGCAAGATCATTTTCATGCATGATAATGCACCGTCACATGCTGCACATAACACATCTGCATCTCTGGCTGATATGGGCATAAAAGGGGACAAACTTATGGTGTGACCCCCATGCTCCCCTGACCTCTACCCCATTCACAACCTCTGGAGCATCATCAAAAGGAGTGTCTATGATGGTGGGAGGCAGGTCACATCAAAGCAACAGCTCTGGGAGGGTATACTGTCCTCATGCAAAACAATTGAAGCAGAAACCATCCAAAACCTGACAAATTCAATGGACGAGAGAGTTCAGAAGCTCCTTTCGAACAAGGGGTCCTATGTGCAAATGTAACATCACCTAGAATAAAGTTTTGAGTTGAAAACTGTTTGATTTCAGTTTCTAATAACCTGCTAATGCTTATGATTTAAAAAATGACCATTTTTTTGGTCTTTATTAAAATGAAAAGGTTGATCGAAGAGTGTGGGGGATCTAAGAGTGTGGCAACCCAGTAGTCAGGATTACTCCGAATTCTGACAATCTGAGGGTCATGTTGCAGGTAGTGCAGCAAGAAGGCACTTATGTGTCTTGCGCATCTCGGAGCCCCAAAATTATTTTCCGGGCTAGATGCAGCTAAAAATTATTATTAATTTTAAATCTGGTGGAGCTTAATATAGATGGCCTAATAGAATCAGTACTGCTCACTGCTACAAAGCCCAAATTATTTTCCAGCCAAGATACAGATAAACATGATTAGTAATTTTAAATCTGGTGGAGCTTAGTATAGATGGCCTAATAGAATCAGTACTGCACACTGCTGCAAAGCCCAAATTATTTTCCAGCCAAGATACAGATAAAAATGATTAGTAATTTGAAAGCTTAAAACGGTTGGTGAGGTGATTTTAACCAATCATCAAGCTTTTACTCTCCCCAGGATGACACAGGGGTAGAAAAGTCGTTTCAGATCCATGATTTGTTCATCTTTATGAACGTGAGTCTGTCTACATTATCAGTGGAGAGCCGCGTGCGCTTATCTGTCAGCACACCACCAGCAGTGCTGAACACACGTTCAGACAGAACGCTGGCTGCGGGGCATGACAAGATCTCCAAGGCGTAAGTGGCTAGCTCCGGCCATTTATCCAGATTGGAAGCCCAAAAAGAGCAAGGGTCCAGTGACACAGTCATGGCTTCAATGTTTACTTGGAGATACTCCTGTACCATCGTCTCTAGGCATTGACTATGTGTCAGACTTCTTGTCTCCTGTGGCCTTGCAAAGGATGGGCTAAAAAAGTGGTGAAATGATTCCGCAAAATTGATGTTACCAGCAGATACTGTGTTTCTGTTACGGTTTGAGTGCTGAACACTCGACGGTCCCACGATTGGCAAGTTGGAACTGTGAGATTCACTACGTGCACCACTGGTGTTTTGTGGAAAAGCACATGTAAGATTCTGCTACAGTCTCTGCTGATACTCCTGCATGCGTGCATCCCTTTCTATAGCAGGAATAATTTCTGCAAATTTACTTTTGTACCGGGGATCTAACAGTGTGGCAACCCAGTAGTTAGGATTATTTCTAATTCTCACAATTCGAGGGTCATGTTGCAGGTAGTGCAGCAAGAAGGCACTCATGTGTCTTGCGCATCCAGGAGCACCAAGTCCCTGTTGTGTTGGTGGCGAGGTAACAATCATGCTTCCTTCCTCTGTCCTCTCCCCCCAACCTCGCACAACAGAAATGTGATCAAGGTCTCCCTCATCTGATGAGTCTTCCATCAGTTCGTCCTCCACTTCTTTCTGGGCTCCTGCACCTTCCTCACTAGTTTGGTTGCTACCATGCGCCCTGGTAAAACCATCTCCCCCACCATCACGTGCCTGCCGCATTGGTGCTGCCGACCGTCTGGACCTTGCAGATGTTAGCCCTTCCGCATACAACTCCTCCTCCTCTACTTCCTCCACCTCCTCTTGTGCCACCACCTGACTCCGAATTCTGTTTAACATGTGCTCCAGCATGTAAATCACCGGAATAGTCATGCTGATAATGGCATCGTCAGCACTAAACATCTTCGTCGCCATTTCAAAACTGTGCAGAAGGCTGCATAGGTCCCTGATCTGAGACCACTCCTCCAGCGTGATTTGCCCCACCTCTGGATCTCGTTGGCCCAGGCTATACGTCAGAACTTATTGCACCAGGGCTTGTCGGTGCTGCCACAGTCGCTGCAACATGTGCAGAGTTGAATTTCACCCGGTAGGCACATCGCATTTTAGCCGGTGAAGTGGCAGGCCCAACGACTTCTGTAGAGATGTAAGTCACTGAGCTGCGGGATGCGAATGGCGGAAGTGAGCACACAGCGACCGTGCCCTCTGCAGAAGGCCATCTAGTCCGGGATAGTGGGCTAAAAATTGCTGGACAACCAGGTTCAACACGTGAGCCATACAAGCCACGTGTGTGACATTGCCCCGGCGAAGGGCCGCACCCAGGTTTGCAGCATTGTCGCACACGGCCTTCCCTGGTTTCAGGTCCAGTGGAGACAACCATTCATGAAATTGGTTCTCCAGAGCTGACCACAACTCCTCAGCTGTGTGACTCACATTTCCCAGACATTTCAAAGTAAAAACCGCCTGATGACGTTGAGCCCTACTGCCAGCATAGTAAGGAGGTGTGCAGGATCCCTTCTGCGCAGTTAGAAAGCTTGTGGCATGACCAGACAGGCTTTGGGTGCAGGTGGAAGACCGAGAGGAGGTTGAGGAGGCAGAAGCAGTGGAGGAACTTTGACATAAAGAGGATTGACGTACAACTCGTGGGGACGGCAAGACTTGGACAGCAGCCTCTTGTCCTGCTGTCACCATAGTTACCCAGTGCCCAGTCAGGAACATGTAACGCCCCTGTCCATGCCTACTCGTCCAAGTGTCTGTGGTGAAATGCACCCTGTCACACACAGAGTTTCTCAAAGAAGCGGTGATGTTGTGTGTGACATGCTGGTGGAGCGCAGGCACACCTTTCTTTGAGAAGTAGTGCCGACTGGGCATCTGGTACTGGGGCACTGCGACGGACATAAGGTCTCGAAAATCCTCTGTGTCCACCAGGCGGAAAGGCAGCATTTCTGTAGCCAAGAGCTTGCAGATGGTGAAATTCAACCTCTTAGCTTTCTCATGGCTAGGAGGAAATGGTCTTTTACTTGTCCACATCTGAGGGACCGAGGGCTGGCTATTGTGCTTAGACGGGGTTAATAAGGGTGTCCCCGGCAAACTGCCGGTCTGTGAGGAAGATGCAGGCGGACATGTTAGGTTGCCTTGATCCAAAGGTGGTGCTATCGATGTCGGACAGCGCTGACCACCAGCTGGTGTTACCACCTCCAAAGAAAATGATGACCTGCCAATCACGCTGGCTGTTGCGGGTAAAGAGGTGGCAGGTCTGCGTCCCAAAACAGGTGTGACTGCTGTCCCCCTAGTCACAGAGGATGAAGAGGCCACGGATGCACAAGATGTGGCAGACGGTGGTTGGCCAGGCCGGCTAGGCCGCATTGTAGCACAGTGAGCTTCCCACTGCAACTTATGCTTCATGTCCATGTGCCGGTTCATGCATGAAGTACTCAAACTATGTATTTTTTGGCCTCTACTTAGCTTTTGCTGAAAAATGTTACAGATAACACGAGTTGGGTCATCTTTATCGATCTGAAAAAATGCCCAGGCTATGCAAGGCTTAGCACCCATGCGACCTGAAGAGCCACCACGACTTGTGGTGAGAGGCAGAGTTGTGTTTGAGGATGCAGTTGTTGACGTGCTTCCAGTACTACGTCTCTGTCCAGGAAGGCGCAACCTGACCTCGTCGTCACTAGCATTCTACTCCACCTCCTCTGCTGACCACATCTCTTGGCTGACTGTGGGTTGACAGTAAATGGGATCTCCAACCTCATCATCATCACCCTGTGTGTTATCACACCCGTCGTCCTCAGAGCCTACCTGTTCCTGCCCTGACAAAAAACTAAAGTTGTCACTCCAATCAGGTATTTGAGTCTCATCATCGTCTTCCTCATGGTCTCCACCAACAGGAGTTACAGTTTGGGAATGGGGGTCTACATTATGGTCAGAACCTTCTGCGTCTGGTCCTGGATCCGACTCATAAAGATTCTGGGCATCAGTGCAGATCATTTCCTCGTCTGGATTCACAGAAGCGCTGGAGCCGAACTCTGATTCCCAGGCTATAGTATGAGTAAACAGCTCTGCAGACTCAACCATCTGTTCTACCTCATGCTCAGACGGGCAGCTGGAGATTTGGGAGCTGTGAGGAAGCAAGTGCGATTGGGGTGACACCTCTGAGGACTGGAGTATTTGTGATGTTGAAGTTGATGTGGAGGAGTGCCCACTTAAAGGAGCACTTGATATCCGTTGAAGTACCTGCTGTTTTTGTGCCTCATCTGGAATTTGTAGCGATTGGCGTGGCTGTAAGAAAGGGATGTTATCACATTGTCTGCTAAAAGAAGTAGACATTTTAGATTGGCTGGAAGATGGTCTTTCTTCTGCTGATGTTACTGTTGCTATAACACCTACCCTACGGACACAACCTTTTTTTCCCCTTCCCAACACGCCTATTGCCCTTTCCACCAGCAGCAGGCCTTTTTCCACTCATTTTGATGGTTAACTAATTCACAACCCTGGAGTTGTTTGCACAAAAAAACAATGGATGGGAACCGAGCAGAGTTGAGTGGCCAAACTGTGGTATTAGGCCAAAACTATTGGCTGGCTAAGAAGCAGAAAAAAATTATATTCAATTTGCAACCTGATGGAGGTCAGTATAGATGGACTAATAGAACAAGTCCCACACACTGCTAGAAGCCCAAATATTTTTTCAGAGCTAGATGCAGAAAAAAATTATATTCAATTTGCAACCTGATGGAGGTCAGTATAGATGGACTAATAGACCAAGTCCCACACACTGCTAGAAGCCCAAATATTTTTTCAGAGCTAGATGCAGAAAAAAATTATATTCAATTTGCAACCTGATGGAGGTCAGTATAGATGGACTAATAGAACAAGTCCCACACACTGCTAGAAGCCCAAATATTTTTTCAGAGCTAGATGCAGAAAAAAATTATATTCAATTTGCAACCTGATGGAGGTCAGTATAGATGGATTAATAGACCAAGTCCCACACACTGCTAGAAGCCCAAATATTTTTTCAGAGCTAGATGCAGAAAAAAATTATATTCAATTTGGAACCTGATGGAGGTCAGTATAGATGGACTATTAGAACAAGTCCCACACACTGCTAGAAGCCCAAATATTTTTTCAGAGCTAGATGCAGAAAAAAATTATATTCAATTTGCAACCTGATGGAGGTCAGTATAGATGGACTAATAGAACAAGTCCCACACACTGCTAGAAGCCCAAATATTTTTTCAGAGCTAGATGCAGAAAAAAATTATATTCAATTTGCAACCTGATGGAGGTCAGTATAGATGGACTAATAGACCAAGTCCCACACACTGCTAGAAACCCAAATATTTTTTCAGAGCTTGATACAGATAAAAATTATTTTTAATTTGCAACCTGATGGAGGTCAGTATAGATGGACTAATAGAACAAGTCCCACACACTGCTAGAAGCCCAAATATTTTTTCAGAGCTAGATGAGGAAAATAATTATATATAATTTGCAACCTGATGGAGGTCAGTATAGATGGACTATTAGAACAAGTCCCACACACTGCTAGAAGCCCAAATATTTTTTCAGAGCTAGATGAAGAAAAAAATTATATTCAATTTGCAACCTGATGGAGGTCAGTATAGATGGACTAATAGAACAAGTCCCACACACTGCTAGAAGCCCAAATATTTTTTCAGAGCTAGATGCAGAAAAAAATTACATTCAATTTGCAACCTGATGGAGGTCAGTATAGATGGACTAATAGAACAAGTCCCACACACTGCAAGAAGCCCAAATACTTTTTCAGAGCTAGATGCATAAAAAAATTATATTCAATTTGCAACCTGATGGAGGTCAGTATAGATGGACTAATAGACCAAGTCCCACACACTGCTAGAAGCCCAAATATTTTTTCAGAGCTAGATGCAGAAAATTTTTTTATTCAATTTGCAACCTGATGGAGGTCAGTATAGATGGACTATTAGAACAAGTCCCACACACTGCTAGAAGCCCAAATATTTTTTCAGAGCTAGATGCAAAAAAAAAATATATTCAATTTGCAACCTGATGGAGGTCAGTATAGATGGTCTAATAGACCAAGTCCCACACACTGCTAGAAGCCCACATATTTTTTCAGAGCTAGATGCAAATAAAAACTATTTTTAATTTGCAACCTGATGGAGGTCAGTATAGATGGACTAATAGAACAAGTCCCACACACTGCTAGAAGCCCAAATATTTTTTTTCAGAGCAAGATGCAGAAAAAAATTATATTCAATTTGCAACCTGATGGAGGTCAGTATAGATGGACTAATAGAACAAGTCCCACACACTGCCAGAAGCCCAAATATTTTTTCAGAGCTAGATGCAGAAAAAAAATATATTCAATTTGCAACCTGATGGAGGTCAGTATAGATGGACTAATAGACCAAGTCCCACACACTGCTAGAAGCCCAAATATTTTTTCAGAGCTAGATGCAGAAAAAAATTATATTCAATTTGCAACCTGATGGAGGTCAGTATAGATGGACTAATAGAACAAGTCCCACACACTGCTAGAAGCCCAAATATTTTTTCAGAGCTAGATGCAGGTAAAAATTATTTTTAATTTGCAACCTTATGGAGGTCAGTATAGATGGACTAATAGACCAAGTCCCACACACTGCAAGAAGCCCAAATACTTTTTCAGAGCTAGATGCAGAAAAAAATTATATTCAATTTGCAACCTGATGGAGGTCAGTATAGATGGACTAATAGACCAAGTCCCACACACTGCTAGAAGCCCAAATATTTTTTCAGAGCTAGATGCAGAAAATTTTTTTATTCAATTTGCAACCTGATGGAGGTCAGTATAGATGGACTATTAGAACAAGTCCCACATACTGCTAGAAGCCCAAATATTTTTTCAGAGCTACATGCAGAAAAAAATTATATTCAATTTGCAACCTGATGTAGGTCAGTATAGATGGACTAATAGAACAAGTCCCACACACTGCTAGAAGCCCAAATATTTTTTCAGAGCTAGATGCAGGTAAAAATTATTTTTAATTTGCAACCTGATGGAGGTCAGTATAGATTTACTAATTGAACAAGTCCCACACACTGCTAGAAGCCCAAATATTTTTTCAGAGCTAGATGCAGGAAAAAAATATATTCAATTTGCAACCTGATGGAGGTCAGTATAGATGGACTAATAGAACAAGTCCACACACTGCTAGAAGCCCAAATATTTTTTCAGAGCTAGATGCAGATATAAATTATATTCAGTTTGTAACCTGATGGAGGTCAGTATAGATGGACTAATAGAACAAGTCCCACACACTGCTAGAAGCCCAAATATGTTTTCAGAGCTAGATGCAGAAAAAAAATATATTCAATTTGCAACCTGATGGAGGTCAGTATAGATGGTCTAATAGACCAAGTCCCACACACTGCTAGAAGCCCAAATATTTTTTCAGAGCTAGATGCAGATAAAAATTATTTTTAATTTGCAACCTGATGGAGGTCAGTATAGATGGACTATTAGAACAAGTCAGACACACTGCTAGAAGCCCAAATATTTTTTCAAAGCTAGATGCAGAAAAAAATTATATTCAATTTGCAAACTGATGGAGGTCAGTATAGATGGACTAATAGAACAAGTCCCACACACTGCTAGAAGCCCAAATATTTTTTTCAGAGCAAGATGCAGAAAAAAATTATATTCAATTTGCAAGCTGATGGAGGTCAATATAGATGGACTAATAGAACAAGTCCCACACACTGCTAGAAGCCCAAATATTTTTTCAGAGCTAGATGCAGAAAAAAATTATATTCAATTTGCAACCTGATGGAGATCAGTATAGATGGACTAATAGAACAAGTCCCACACACTGCTAGAAGCCCAAATATTTTTTCAGAGCTAGATGCAGAAAAAAATTATATTCAATTTGCAACCTGATGGAGGTCAGTATAGATGGATTAATAGACCAAGTCCCACACACTGCTAGAAGCCCAAATATTTTTTCAGAGCTAGATGCAGAAAAAAATTATATTCAATTTGCAACCTGATGGAGGTCAGTATAGATGGACTATTAGAACAAGTCCCACACACTGCTAGAAGCCCAAATATTTTTTCAGAGCTAGATGCAGAAAAAAATTATATTCAATTTGCAACCTGATGGGGGTCAGTATAGATGGACTAATAGAACAAGTCCCACACACTGCTAGAAGCCCAAATATTTTTTTCAGAGCAAGATGCAGAAAAAAATTATATTGAATTTGCAACCTGATGGAGGTCAATATAGATGGACTAATAGAACAAGTCCCACACACTGCTAGAAGCCCAAATATTTTTCAGAGCTAGATGCAGAAAAAAATTATATTCATTTTGCAACCTGATGGAGGTCAGTATAGATGAACTAATAGACCAAGTCCCACACACTGCTAGAAGCCCAAATATTTTTTCAGAACTAGATGCAGATATAAATTATATTCAGTTTGTAACCTGATGGAGGTCAGTATAGATGGACTAATAGAACAAGTCCCACACACTGCTAGAAGCCCAAATATTTTTTCAGAGCTAGATGCAAAAAAAAAATATATTCAATTTGCAACCTGATGGAGGTCAGTATAGATGGTCTAATAGACCAAGTCCCACACACTGCTAGAAGCCCAAATATTTTTTCAGAGCTAGATGCAGATAAAAATTATTTTTAATTTGCAACCTGATGGAGGTCAGTATAGATGGACTAATAGAACAAGTCCCACACACTGCTAGAAGCCCAAATATTTTTTTTCAGAGCAAGATGCAGAAAAAAATTATATTCAATTTGCAACCAGATGGAGGTCAGTATAGATGGACTATTAAAACAAGTCCCACACACTGCTAGAAGCCCAAATATTTTTTCAGAGCTAGATGCAGAAAAAAATTATATTCAATTTGCAACCTGATGGAGGTCAGTATAGATGGACTAATAGAACAAGTCCCACACACTGCTAGAAGCCCAAATATTTTTTCAGAGCTAGATGCAGGTAAAAATTATTTTTAATTTGCAACCTTATGGAGGTCAGTAAAGATGGACTAATAGACCAAGTCCCACACACTGCTAGAAGCCCAAATATTTCTTCAGACCTAGAAGCAGAAAAAAATGATACTCAATTTGCAACCTGATGGAGGTCAGTATAGATGGACTATTAGAACAAGTCCCACACACTGCTAGAAGCCCAAATATTTTTTCAGAGCTAGATGCAGAAAAAAATTATATTCAATTTGCAACCTGATGGAGGTCAGTATAGATGGACTAATAGACCAAGTCCCACACACTGCTAGAAACCCAAATATTTTTTCAGAGCTTGATACAGATAAAAATTATTTTTAATTTGCAACCTGATGGAGGTCAGTATAGATGGACTAATAGAACAAGTCCCACACACTGCTAGAAGCCCAAATATTTTTTCAGAGCTAGATGCAGAAAATAATTATATATAATTTGCAACCTGATGGAGGTCAGTATAGATGGACTATTAGAACAAGTCCCACACACTGCTAGAAGCCCAAATATTTTTTCAGAGCTAGATGAAGAAAAAAATTATATTCAATTTGCAACCTGATGGAGGTCAGTATAGATGGACTAATAGAACAAGTCCCACACACTGCTAGAAGCCCAAATACTTTTTCAGAGCTAGATGCAGAAAAAAATTATATTCAATTTGCAACCTGATGGAGGTCAGTATAGATGGACTAATAGACCAAGTCCCACACACTGCTAGAAGCCCAAATATTTTTTCAGAGCTAGATGCAGAAATTTTTTTTATTCAATTTGCAAACTGATGGAGGTCAGTATAGATGGACTATTAGAACAAGTCCCACACACTGCTAGAAGCCCAAATATTTTTTCAGAGCTACATGCAGAAAAAAATTATATTCAATTTGCAACCTGATGGAGGTCAGTTTAGATGGACTAATAGAACAAGTCCCACACACTGCTAGAAGCCCAGATATTTTTTCAGAGCTAGATGCAAAAAAAAAATATATTCAATTTGCAACCTGATGGAGGTCAGTATAGATGGTCTAATAGACCAAGTCCCACACACTGCTAGAAGCCCAAATATTTTTTCAGAGCTAGATGCAGATAAAAATTATTTTTAATTTGCAACCTGATGGAGGTCAGTATAGATGGACTAATAGAACAAGTCCCACACACTGCTAGAAGCCCAAATATTTTTTTTCAGAGCAAGATGCAGAAAAAAATTATATTCAATTTGCAACCTGATGGAGGTCAGTATAGATGGACTAATAGAACAAGTCCCACACACTGCTAGAAGCCCAAATATTTTTTCAGAGCTAGATGCAGAAAAAATATATTCAATTTGCAACCTGATGGAGGTCAGTATAGATGGACTAATAGACCAAGTCCCACACACTGCTAGAAGCCCAAATATTTTTTCAGAGCTAGATGCAGAAAAAAATTATATTCAATTTGCAACCTGATGGAGGTCAGTATAGATGGACTAATAGAACAAGTCCCACACACTGCTAGAAGCCCAAATATTTTTTCAGAGCTAGATGCAGGTAAAAATTATTTTTAATTTGCAACCTTATGGAGGTCAGTATAGATGGACTAATAGACCAAGTCCCACACACTGCTAGAAGCCCAAATATTTTTTCAGACCTAGAAGCAGAAAAAAATGATACTCAATTTGCAACCTGATGGAGGTCAGTATAGATGGACTATTAGAACAAGTCCCACACACTGCTAGAAGCCCAAATATTTTTTCAGAGCTAGATGCAGAAAAAAATTATATTTAATTTGCAACCTGATGGAGGTCAGTATATATGGACTAATAGAACAAGTCCCACACACTGCTAGAAGCCCAAATATTTTTTCAGAGCTAGATGCAGAAAAAAATTATATTCAATTTGCAACCTGATGGAGGTCAGTATAGATGGACTAATAGACCAAGTCCCACACACTGCTAGAAACCCAAATATTTTTTCAGAGCTTGATACAGATAAAAATTATTTTTAATTTGCAACCTGATGGAGGTCAGTATAGATGGACTAATAGAACAAGTCCCACACACTGCTAGAAGCCCAAATATTTTTTCAGAGCTAGATGCAGAAAATAATTATATATAATTTGCAACCTGATGGAGGTCAGTATAGATGGACTATTAGAACAAGTCCCACACACTGCTAGAAGCCCAAATATTTTTTCAGAGCTAGATGAAGAAAAAAATTATATTCAATTTGCAACCTGATGGAGGTCAGTATAGATGGACTAATAGAACAAGTCCCACACACTGCTAGAAGCCCAAATATTTTTTCAGAGCTAGATGCAGAAAAAAATTACATTCAATTTGCAACCTGATGGAGGTCAGTATAGATGGACTAATAGAACAAGTCCCACACACTGCTAGAAGCCCAAATATTTTTTCAGAGCTAGATGCAGAAAAAAATTATATTCAATTTGCAACCTGATGGAGGTCAGTATAGATGGACTAATAGAACAAGTCCCACACACTGCTAGAAGCCCAAATATTTTTTCAGAGCTAGATGCAGGTAAAAATTATTTTTAATTTGCAACCTTATGGAGGTCAGTATAGATGGACTAATAGACCAAGACCCACACACTGCTAGAAGCCCAAATATTTTTTCAGACCTAGAAGCAGAGAATAATGATACTCAATTTGCAACCTGATGGAGGTCAGTATAGATGGACTATTAGAACAAGTCCCACACACACTGCTAGAAGCCCAAATATTTTTTCAGAGCTAGATGCAGAAAAAAATTATATTTAATTTGCAACCTGATGGAGGTCAGTATATATGGACTAATAGAACAAGTCCCACACACTGCTAGAAGCCCAAATATTTTTTCAGAGCTAGATGCAGAAAAAAATTATATTCAATTTGCAACCTGATGGAGGTCAGTATAGATGGACTAATAGACCAAGTCCCACACACTGCTAGAAACCCAAATATTTTTTCAGAGCTTGATACAGATAAAAATTATTTTTAATTTGCAACCTGATGGAGGTCAGTATAGATGGACTAATAGAACAAGTCCCACACACTGCTAGAAGCCCAAATATTTTTTCAGAGCTAGATGCAGAAAATAATTATATATAATTTGCAACCTGATGGAGGTCAGTATAGATGGACTATTAGAACAAGTCCCACACACTGCTAGAAGCCCAAATATTTTTTCAGAGCTAGATGAAGAAAAAAATTATATTCAATTTGCAACCTGATGGAGGTCAGTATAGATGGACTAATAGAACAAGTCCCACAAACTGCAAGAAGCCCAAATACTTTTTCAGAGCTAGATGCAGAAAAAAATTATATTCAATTTGCAACCTGATGGAGGTCAGTATAGATGGACTAATAGACCAAGTCCCACACACTGCTAGAAGCCCAAATATTTTTTCAGAACTACATGCAGAAAAAAATTATATTCAATTTGCAACCTGATGGAGGTCAGTATAGATGGACTAATAGAACAAGTCCCACAAACTGCAAGAAGCCCAAATACTTTTTCAGAGCTAGATGCAGAAAAAAATTATATTCAATTTGCAACCTGATGGAGGTCAGTATAGATGGACTAATAGACCAAGTCCCACACACTGCTAGAAGCCCAAATATTTTTTCAGAGCTAGATGCAGGTAAAAATTATTTTTAATTTGCAACCTGATGGAGGTCAGTATAGATTTACTAATTGAACAACTCCCACACACTGCTAGAAGCCCAAATATTTTTTCAGAGCTAGATGCAGGAAAAAAATATATTCAATTTGCAACCTGATGGAGGTCAGTATAGATGGACTAATAGAACAAGTCCCACACACTGCTAGAAGCCCAAATATTTTTTCAGAGCTAGATGCAGAAAACAATTATATTCAATTTGCAACCTGATGGTGGTCAATATAGATGGACTAATAGAACAAGTCCCACACACTGCTAGAAGCCCAAATATTTTTTTCAGAGCTAGATGCAGAAAAAAATTATATTCAATTTGCAACCTGATGGGGGTCAGTATAGATGGACTAATAGACCAAGTCCCACACACTGCTAGAAGCCCAAATATTTTTTCAGAGCTAGATGCAGAAAAAAATTATATTCAATTTGCAATCTGATGGAGGTCAGTATAGATGGAAAAATAGACCAAGTCCAACACACTGCTCGAAGCCCAAATATTTTTTCAGAGCTAGATGCAGAAAAAAATTATATTCAAATTGCAACCTGATGGAGGTCAGTATAGATGGACTATTAGAACAAGTCCCACACACTGCTAGAAGCCCAAATATTTTTTCAGAGCAAGATGCAGAAAAAAATTATATTCAATTTGCAACCTGATGGAGGTCAATATAGATGGACTAATAGACCAAGTCCCATACACTGCTAGAAGCCCAAATATTTTTTCAGAGCTAGATGCAGATGAAAATTATTTTTAATTTGCAACCTGATGGAGGTCAGTATAGATGGACTAATAGAACAAGTCCCACACACTGCTAGAAGCCCAAATATTTTTTTCAGAGCAAGATGCAGAAAAAAATTATATTCAATTTGCAACCTGATGGAGGTCAATATAGATGGACTAATAGAACAAGTCCCACACACTGATAGAAGCCCAAATATTTTTTCAGAGCTAGATGCAGAAAAAAATTATATTCAATTTGCAACCTGATGGAGGTCAGTATAGATGGACTAATAGAACAAGTCCCACACACTGCTAGAAGCCCAAATATTTTTTCAGAGCTAGATGCAGAAAAAAATTATATTCAATTTGCAACCTGATGGAGGTCAGTATAGATGGATTAATAGACCAAGTCCCACACACTGCTAGAAGCCCAAATATTTTTTCAGAGCTAGATGCAGAAAAAAATTATATTCAATTTGCAACCTGATGGAGGTCAATATAGATGGACTAATAGAACAAGTCCCACACACTGCTAGAAGCCCAAATATTTTTTCAGAGCTAGATGCAGAAAAAAATTATATTCAATTTGCAACCTGATGGAGGTCAGTATAGATGGACTAATAGACCAAGTCCCACACACTGCTAGAAGCCCAAATATTTTTTCAGAGCTAGATGCAGATATAAATTATATTCAGTTTGTAACCTGATGGAGGTCAGTATAGATGGACTAATTGAACAAGTCCCACACACTGCTAGAAGCCCAAATATTTTTTCAGAGCTAGATGCAAAAAAAAAATATATTCAATTTGCAACCTGATGGAGGTTAGTATAGATGGTCTAATAGACCAAGTCCCACACACTGCTAGAAGCCCAAATATTTTTTCAGAGCTAGATGCAGATAAAAATTATTTTTAATTTGCAACCTGATGGAGGTCAGTATAGATGGACTAATAGAACAAGTCCCACACACTGCTAGAAGCCCAAATATTTTTTTCAGAGCAAGATGCAGAAAAAAATTATATTCAATTTGCAACCTGATGGAGGTCAGTATAGATGGATTAATAGAACAAGTCCCACACACTGCTAGAAGCCCAAATATTTTTTCAGAGCTAGATGCAGAAAAAAAATATATTCAATTTGAAACCTGATGGAGGTCAGTATAGATGGACTAATAGACCAAGTCCCACACACTGCTAGAAGCCCAAATATTTTTTCAGAGCTAGATGCAGAAAAAAATTATTTTCAATTTGCAACCTGATGGAGGTCAGTATAGATGGACTAATAGAACAAGTCCCACACACTGCTAGAAGCCTAAATATTTTTTCAGAGCTAGATGCAGGTAAAAATTATTTTTAATTTGCAACCTTATGGAGGTCAGTATAGATGGACTAATAGACCAAGTCCCACACACTGCTAGAAGCCCAAATATTTTTTCAGACCTAGATGCAGAAAAAAATTATACTCAATTTGCAACCTGATGGAGGTCAGTATAGATGGACTATTAGAACAAGTCCCACACACTGCTAGAAGCCCAAATATTTTTTCAGAGCTAGATGCAGAAAAAAATTATATTTAATTTGCAACCTGATGGAGGTCAGTATATATGGACTAATAGAACAAGTCCCACACACTGCTAGAAGCCCAAATATTTTTTCAGAGCTAGATGCAGAAAAAAATTATATTCAATTTGCAACCTGATGGAGGTCAGTATAGATGGACTAATAGACCAAGTCCCACACACTGCTAGAAACCCAAATATTTTTTCAGAGCTTGATACAGATAAAAATTATTTTTAATTTGCAACCTGATGGAGGTCAGTATAGATGGACTAATAGAACAAGTACCACACACTGCTAGAAGCCCAAATATTTTTTCAGAGCTAGATGCAGAAAATAATTATATATAATTTGCAACTTGATGGAGGTCAGTATAGATGGACTATTAGAACAAGTCCCACACACTGCTAGAAGCCCAAATATTTTTTCAGAGCTAGATGCAGAAAAAAATTATATTCAATTTGCAACCTGATGAAGGTCAGTATAGATGGACTAATAGAACAAGTCCCACACACTGCTAGAAGCCCAAATATTTTTTCAGAGCTAGATGCAGAAAAAAATTATATTCAATTTGCAACCTGATGGAGGTCAGTATAGATGGACTAATAGAACAAGTCCCACACACTGCAAGAAGCCCAAATACTTTTTCAGAGCTAGATGCAGAAAAACATTATATTCAATTTGCAACCTGATAGAGGTCAGTATAGATGGACTAATAGACCAAGTCCCACCCACTGCTAGAAGCCCAAATATTTTTTCAGAGCTAGATGCAGAAAAAAATTATATTCAATTTGCAACCTGATGGAGGTCAGTATAGATGGACTAATAGACCAAGTCCCACACACTGTTAGAAGCCCAAATATTTTTTCAGAGCTAGATGCAGAAATTTTTTTTATTCAATTTGCAACCTGATGGAGGTCAGTATAGATGGACTATTAGAACAAGTCCCACACACTGCTAGAAGCCCAAATATTTTTTCAGAGCTACATGCAGAATAAAATTATATTCAATTTGCAACCTGATGGAGGTCAGTATAGATGGACTAATAGAACAAGTCCCACACACTGCTAGAAGCCCAAATATTTTTTCAGAGCTAGATGCAGGTAAAAATTATTTTTAATTTGCAACCTGATGGAGGTCAGTATAGATGGACTAATTGAACAAGTCCCACACACTGCTAGAAGCCCAAATATTTTTTCAGAGCTAGATGCAAAAAAAAAATATATTCAATTTGCAACCTGATGGAGGTTAGTATAGATGGTCTAATAGACCAAGTCCCACACACTGCTAGAAGCCCAAATATTTTTTCAGAGCTAGATGCAGATAAAAATTATTTTTAATTTGCAACCTGATGGAGGTCAGTATAGATGGACTAATAGAACAAGTCCCACACACTGCTAGAAGCCCAAATATTTTTTTCAGAGCAAGATGCAGAAAAAAATTATATTCAATTTGCAACCTGATGGAGGTCAGTATAGATGGTTTAATAGAACAAGTCCCACACACTGCTAGAAGCCCAAATATTTTTTCAGAGCTAGATGCAGAAAAAAATTATATTCAATTTGCAACCTGATGAAGGTCAGTATAGATGGACTAATAGAACAAGTCCCACACACTGCTAGAAGCCCAAATATTTTTTCAGAGCTAGATGCAGAAAAAAATTATATTCAATTTGCAACCTGATGGAGGTCAGTATAGATGGACTAATAGAACAAGTCCCACACACTGCAAGAAGCCCAAATACTTTTTCAGAGCTAGATGCAGAAAAACATTATATTCAATTTGCAACCTGATAGAGGTCAGTATAGATGGACTAATAGACCAAGTCCCACCCACTGCTAGAAGCCCAAATATTTTTTCAGAGCTAGATGCAGAAAAAAATTATATTCAATTTGCAACCTGATGGAGGTCAGTATAGATGGACTAATAGACCAAGTCCCACACACTGTTAGAAGCCCAAATATTTTTTCAGAGCTAGATGCAGAAATTTTTTTTATTCAATTTGCAACCTGATGGAGGTCAGTATAGATGGACTATTAGAACAAGTCCCACACACTGCTAGAAGCCCAAATATTTTTTCAGAGCTACATGCAGAATAAAATTATATTCAATTTGCAACCTGATGGAGGTCAGTATAGATGGACTAATAGAACAAGTCCCACACACTGCTAGAAGCCCAAATATTTTTTCAGAGCTAGATGCAGGTAAAAATTATTTTTAATTTGCAACCTGATGGAGGTCAGTATAGATGGACTAATTGAACAAGTCCCACACACTGCTAGAAGCCCAAATATTTTTTCAGAGCAAGATGCAGAAAAAAATTATATTCAATTTGCAACCTGATGGAGGTCAGTATAGATGGACTAATAGACCAAGTCCCACACACTGCTAGAAGCCCAAATATTTTTTCAGAGCTAGACGCAGAAAAAAATTATATTGAATTTTCAACCTGATGGAGGTCATTATAGATGGACTATTAGAACAAGTCCCACACACTGCTAGAAGCCCAAATATTTTTTCAGAGCTAGATGCAGAAAAAAATTATATTCAATTTGCAACCTGATGGAGGTCAGTATAGATGGACTAATAGACCAAGTCCCACACACTGCTAGAAGCCGAAATATTTTTTCAGAGCTAGATGCAGAAAAAAATTATATTCAATTTGCAACCTGATGGAGGTCAGTATAGATGGACTATTAGAACAAGTCCCACACACTGCTAGAAGCCCAAATATTTTCTCAGAGCTTGATGCAGATAAAAATTATTTTTAATTTGCAACCTGATGGAGGTCAGTATAGATGGACTATTAGAACAAGTCCCACACACTGCTAGAAGCCCAAATATTTTTTCAGAGCTAGATGTAGAAAACAATTATATTCAATTTGCAACCTGATGGTGATCAATATAGATGGACTAATAGACCAAGTCCCACACACTGCTAGAAGCCCAGATATTTTTTCAGAGCTAGATGCAGAAAAAAATTATATTCAATTTGCAACCTGATGGAGGTCAGTATAGATGGACTATTAGAACAAGTCCCACACACTGCTAGAAGCCCAAATATTTTTTCAGAGCTAGATGGAAAAAAAAATTATATTCAATTTGCAACCTGATGGAGGTCAGTATAGATGGACTAATAGAACAAGTACCAAACACTGCTAGAAGCCCAAATATTTTTTCAGAGCTAGATGCAGAAAAAAATTATATTCAATTTGCAATCTGATGGAGGTCAGTATAGATGGACAAATAGACCAAGTCCAACACACTGCTCGAAGCCCAAATATTTTTTCAGAGCTAGATGCAGAAAAAAATTATATTCAAATTGCAACCTGATGGAGGTCAGTATAGATGGACTATTAGAACAAGTCCCACACACTGCTAGAAGCCCAAATATTTTTTCAGAGCAAGATGCAGAAAAAAATTATATTCAATTTGCAACCTGATGGAGGTCAATATAGATGGACTAATAGACCAAGTCCCATACACTGCTAGAAGCCCAAATATTTTTTCAGAGCTAGATGCAGATGAAAATTATTTTTAATTTGCAACCTGATGGAGGTCAGTATAGATGGACTAATAGAACAAGTCCCACACACTGCTAGAAGCCCAAATATTTTTTTCAGAGCAAGATGCAGAAAAAAATTATATTCAATTTGCAACCTGATGGAGGTCAATATAGATGGACTAATAGAACAAGTCCCACACACTGATAGAAGCCCAAATATTTTTTCAGAGCTAGATGCAGAAAAAAATTATATTCAATTTGCAACCTGATGGAGGTCAGTATAGATGGACTAATAGAACAAGTCCCACACACTGCTAGAAGCCCAAATATTTTTTCAGAGCTAGATGCAGAAAAAAATTATATTCAATTTGCAACCTGATGGAGGTCAGTATAGATGGATTAATAGACCAAGTCCCACACACTGCTAGAAGCCCAAATATTTTTTCAGAGCTAGATGCAGAAAAAAATTATATTCAATTTGCAACCTGATGGAGGTCAATATAGATGGACTAATAGAACAAGTCCCACACACTGCTAGAAGCCCAAATATTTTTTCAGAGCTAGATGCAGAAAAAAATTATATTCAATTTGCAACCTGATGGAGGTCAGTATAGATGGACTAATAGACCAAGTCCCACACACTGCTAGAAGCCCAAATATTTTTTCAGAGCTAGATGCAGATATAAATTATATTCAGTTTGTAACCTGATGGAGGTCAGTATAGATGGACTAATTGAACAAGTCCCACACACTGCTAGAAGCCCAAATATTTTTTCAGAGCTAGATGCAAAAAAAAAATATATTCAATTTGCAACCTGATGGAGGTTAGTATAGATGGTCTAATAGACCAAGTCCCACACACTGCTAGAAGCCCAAATATTTTTTCAGAGCTAGATGCAGATAAAAATTATTTTTAATTTGCAACCTGATGGAGGTCAGTATAGATGGACTAATAGAACAAGTCCCACACACTGCTAGAAGCCCAAATATTTTTTTCAGAGCAAGATGCAGAAAAAAATTATATTCAATTTGCAACCTGATGGAGGTCAGTATAGATGGATTAATAGAACAAGTCCCACACACTGCTAGAAGCCCAAATATTTTTTCAGAGCTAGATGCAGAAAAAAAATATATTCAATTTGAAACCTGATGGAGGTCAGTATAGATGGACTAATAGACCAAGTCCCACACACTGCTAGAAGCCCAAATATTTTTTCAGAGCTAGATGCAGAAAAAAATTATTTTCAATTTGCAACCTTATGGAGGTCAGTATAGATGGACTAATAGAACAAGTCCCACACACTGCTAGAAGCCTAAATATTTTTTCAGAGCTAGATGCAGGTAAAAATTATTTTTAATTTGCAACCTTATGGAGGTCAGTATAGATGGACTAATAGACCAAGTCCCACACACTGCTAGAAGCCCAAATATTTTTTCAGACCTAGATGCAGAAAAAAATTATACTCAATTTGCAACCTGATGGAGGTCAGTATAGATGGACTATTAGAACAAGTCCCACACACTGCTAGAAGCCCAAATATTTTTTCAGAGCTAGATGCAGAAAAAAATTATATTTAATTTGCAACCTGATGGAGGTCAGTATATATGGACTAATAGAACAAGTCCCACACACTGCTAGAAGCCCAAATATTTTTTCAGAGCTAGATGCAGAAAAAAATTATATTCAATTTGCAACCTGATGGAGGTCAGTATAGATGGACTAATAGACCAAGTCCCACACACTGCTAGAAACCCAAATATTTTTTCAGAGCTTGATACAGATAAAAATTATTTTTAATTTGCAACCTGATGGAGGTCAGTATAGATGGACTAATAGAACAAGTCCCACACACTGCTAGAAGCCCAAATATTTTTTCAGAGCTAGATGCAGAAAATAATTATATATAATTTGCAACTTGATGAAGGTCAGTATAGATGGACTATTAGAACAAGTCCCACACACTGCTAGAAGCCCAAATATTTTTTCAGAGCTAGATGCAGAAAAAAATTATATTCAATTTGCAACCTGATGAAGGTCAGTATAGATGGACTAATAGAACAAGTCCCACACACTGTTAGAAGCCCAAATATTTTTTCAGAGCTAGATGCAGAAAAAAATTATATTCAATTTGCAACCTGATGGAGGTCAGTATAGATGGACTAATAGAACAAGTCCCACACACTGCAAGAAGCCCAAATACTTTTTCAGAGCTAGATGCAGAAAAACATTATATTCAATTTGCAACCTGATAGAGGTCAGTATAGATGGACTAATAGACCAAGTCCCACCCACTGCTAGAAGCCCAAATATTTTTTCAGAGCTAGATGCAGAAAAAAATTATATTCAATTTGCAACCTGATGGAGGTCAGTATAGATGGACTAATAGACCAAGTCCCACACACTGTTAGAAGCCCAAATATTTTTTCAGAGCTAGATGCAGAAAATTTTTTTATTCAATTTGCAACCTGATGGAGGTCAGTATAGATGGACTATTAGAACAAGTCCCACACACTGCTAGAAGCCCAAATATTTTTTCAGAGCTACATGCAGAATAAAATTATATTCAATTTGCAACCTGATGGAGGTCAGTATAGATGGACTAATAGAACAAGTCCCACACACTGCTAGAAGCCCAAATATTTTTTCAGAGCTAGATGCAGGTAAAAATTATTTTTAATTTGCAACCTGATGGAGGTCAGTATAGATGGACTAATTGAACAAGTCCCACACACTGCTAGAAGCCCAAATATTTTTTCAGAGCAAGATGCAGAAAAAAATTATATTCAATTTGCAACCTGATGGAGGTCAGTATAGATGGACTAATAGACCAAGTCCCACACACTGCTAGAAGCCCAAATATTTTTTCAGAGCTAGACGCAGAAAAAAATTATATTGAATTTTCAACCTGATGGAGGTCATTATAGATGGACTATTAGAACAAGTCCCACACACTGCTAGAAGCCCAAATATTTTTTCAGAGCTAGATGCAGAAAAAAATTATATTCAATTTGCAACCTGATGGAGGTCAGTATAGATGGACTAATAGACCAAGTCCCACACACTGCTAGAAGCCGAAATATTTTTTCAGAGCTAGACGCAGAAAAAAATTATATTCAATTTGCAACCTGATGGAGGTCAGTATAGATGGACTATTAGAACAAGTCCCACACACTGCTAGAAGCCCAAATATTTTCTCAGAGCTTGATGCAGATAAAAATTATTTTTAATTTGCAACCTGATGGAGGTCAGTATAGATGGACTATTAGAACAAGTCCCACACACTGCTAGAAGCCCAAATATTTTTTCAGAGCTAGATGTAGAAAACAATTATATTCAATTTGCAACCTGATGGTGATCAATATAGATGGACTAATAGACCAAGTCCCACACACTGCTAGAAGCCCAGATATTTTTTCAGAGCTAGATGCAGAAAAAAATTATATTCAATTTGCAACCTGATGGAGGTCAGTATAGATGGACTATTAGAACAAGTCCCACACACTGCTAGAAGCCCAAATATTTTTTCAGAGCTAGATGGAAAAAAAAATTATATTCAATTTGCAACCTGATGGAGGTCAGTATAGATGGACTAATAGAACAAGTACCAAACACTGCTAGAAGCCCAAATATTTTTTCAGAGCTAGATGCAGAAAAAAATTATATTCAATTTGCAATCTGATGGAGGTCAGTATAGATGGACAAATAGACCAAGTCCAACACACTGCTCGAAGCCCAAATATTTTTTCAGAGCTAGATGCAGAAAAAAATTATATTCAAATTGCAACCTGATGGAGGTCAGTATAGATGGAGTAATAGAACAAGTCCCACACACTGCTAGAAGCCCAAATATTTTTTCAGAGCAAGATGCAGAAAAAAATTATATTCAATTTGCAACCTGATGGAGGTCAGTATAGATGGACTAATAGACCAAGTCCCATACACTGCTAGAAGCCCAAATATTTTTTCAGAGCAAGATGCAGATAAAAATTATTTTTAATTTGCAACCTGATGGAGGTTAGTATAATTGGACTAATAGAACAAGTCCCACACACTGCTAGAAGCCCAAATATTTTTTCAGAGCTAGATGCAGATAAAAATTATATTCAATTTGCAACCTGATGGAGGTCAGTATAGATGGACTAATAGAACAAGTCCCACACACTGCTAGAAGCCCAAATATTTTTTCAGAGCTAGATGCAGGTAAAAATTATTTTTAATTTGCAACCTGATGGAGGTCAGTATAGATGGACTAATTGAACAAGTCCCACACACTGCTAGAAGCCCAAATATTTTTTCAGAGATAGATGCAGAAAAAAATTATATTCAATTTGCAACCTGATGGAGGTCAGTATAGATGGACTAATAGACCAAGTCCCACACACTGCTAGAAGCCCAAATATTTTTTCAGAGCTAGATGCAGAAAAAAATTATATTCAATTTGCAACCTGATGGAGGTCAGTATAGATGGACTAATAGACCAAGTCCATAACACTGCTATAAGGCCAAATATTTTTTCAGAGCAAGATGCAGATAAAAATTATTTTTAATTTGCAACCTGATGGAGGTTAGTATAAATGGACTAATAGAACAAGTCCCACACACTGCTAGAAGCCCAAATATTTTTTCAGAGCTAGATGCAGGTAAAAATTATTTTTAATTTGCAACCTGATGGAGGTCAGTATAGATGGACTAATTGAACAAGTCCCACACACTGCTAGAAGCCCAAATATTTTTTCAGAGATAGATGAAGAAAAAAATTATATTCAATTTGCAACCTGATGGAGGTCAGTATAGATGGACTAATAGACCAAGTCCCACACACTGCTAGAAGCCCAAATATTTTTTCAGAGCTAGATGCAGAAAAAAATTATATTCAATTTGCAACCTGATGGAGGTCAGTATAGATGGACTAATAGACCAAGTCCATAACACTGCTAGAAGCCCAAATATTTTTTCAGAGCAAGATGCAGATAAAAATTATTTTTAATTTGCAACCTGATGGAGGTTAGTATAAATGGACTAATAGAACAAGTCCCACACACTGCTAGAAGCCCAAATATTTTTTCAGAGCTAGATGCAGATAAAAATTATATTCAATTTGCAACCTGATGGAGGTCAGTATAGATGGACTAATAGACTATGTCCCACACACTGCTAGAAGCCCAAATATTTTTTCAGAGCTAGATGCAGATAAAAATTATTTTTAATTTGCAACCTGATGGAGGTCAGTATAGATGGACTAATAGAACAAGTCCCACACACTGCTAGAAGCCCAAATATTTTTTCAGAGCTAGATGCAGAAAAAAATTATATTCAATTTGCAACCTGATGGAGGTCAGTATAGATGGACTAATAGAACAAGTCCCACATACTGCTAGAAGCCCAAATATTTTTTCAGAGCTAGATGCAGAAAAAAATTATATTCAATTTGCAACCTGATGGAGGTCAGTGTAGATGGACTAATAGAACAAGTCCCACACACTGCTAGAAGCCCAAATATTTTTTTCAGAGCTAGATGCAGAAAAAAATTATATTCAATTTGCAACCTGATGGAGGTCAGTATAGATGGACTAATAGACCAAGTCCCACACACTGCTAGAAGCCCAAATATTTTTTCAGAGCTAGATGCATAAAAAAATTATATTCAATTTGCAACCTGATGGAGGTCAGTATAGATGGACTAATAGAACAAGTCCCACACACTGCTAGAAGCCCAAATATTTTTTCAGAGCTAGATGCATAAAAAAATTATATTCAATGTGCAATCTGATGGAGGTCAGTATAGATGGACTAATAGACCAAGTCCCACACACTGCTAGAAGCCCAAATATTTTTTCAGAGCTAGATGAAGTAAAAAATTATATTCAATTAGCAACCTGATGGAGGTCAGTATAGAAGGACTAATAGACCAAGTCCCACACACTGCTAGAAGCCCAAATATTTTTTCAGAGCTAGATGCAGAAAAAAATTATATACAATTTGCAACCTGATGGAGGTCAGTATAGATGAACTAATAGTACAAGTCCCACACACTGCTAGAAGCCCAAACATTTTTTAAGAGCTAGATGCAGAAAAAAATTATATTCAATTTGCAACCTGATGGAGGTCAGTATAGATGGACTAATAGTCGAAGTCCCACACACTGCTAGAAGCCCAAATATTTTTTTCAGAGCTAGTTGCAGATAAAAATTATTTTTAATTTGCAACCTGATGGAGGTCAGTATAGATGGACTAATAGAACAAGTCCCACACACTGCTAGAAGCCCAAATATTTTTTCAGAGCTAGATGCAGAAAAAAATATATTCAATTTGCAACCTGATGGAGGTCAGTATAGATGGACAAATAGAACAAGTCCCACACACTGCTAGAAGCCCAAATATTTTTTCAGAGCTAGATGCAGAAAATTTTTTTATTCAAGTTGTAACCTGATGGAGGTCAGTATAGATGGACTATTAGATCAAATCCCACACACTGCTAGAAGCCCAAATATTTTTGTAGAGCTAGATGCAGAAAAAAATTATATTCAATTTGCAACCTGATGGAGGTCAGTATAGATGGACTAATAGAACAAGTCCCACACACTGCTAGAAGCCCAAATATTTTTTTAGATCTAGATGCAGAAAAAAATTATATTCAATTTGCAACCTGATGGTGGTCAGTATAGATGGACTAATAGACCAAGTCCCAAACACTGCTAGAAGCCCAAATGTTTTTTCAGAGCTTGATGCAGAAAAAAATTATATTCAATTTGCAACCTGATGGAGGTCAGTATAGATGGACTATTAGAACAAGTCCCACACACTGCTAGAAGCCCAAATATTTTTTCAGAGCAAGATGCAGAAAAAAATTATATTCAATTTGCAACCTGATGGAGGTCAGTATAGATGGACTAATAGACCAAGTCCCATACACTGCTAGAAGCCCAAATATTTTTTCAGAGCTAGAGGCAGATAAAAATTATTTTTAATTTGGAACCTGATGGAGGTCAGTATAGATGGACTAATAGAACAAGTCCCACACACTGCTAGAAGCCCAAATATTTTTTCAGAGCTAGATGCAGAAAAAAATTATATTCAATTTGCAACCTGATGGAGGTCAGTATAGATGGACTAATAGACCAAGTCCCACACACTGCTAGAAGCCCAAATATTTTTTTCAGAGCTAGATGCAGAAAAAAATTATATTCAATTTGCAACCTGATGGAGGTCAGTGTAGATGGACTAATAGAACAAGTCCCACACACTGCTAGAAGCCCAAATATTTTTTTCAGAGCTAGATGCAGAAAAAAATTATATTCAATTTGCCACCTGATGGAGGTCAGTATAGATGGACTAATAGAACAAGTCCCACACACTGCTAGAAGCCCAAATATTTTTTCAGAGCTAGATGCAGAAAAAAATTATATTCAATTTGCAACCTGATGGAGGTCAGTATAGATGGACTAATAGACCAAGTCCCACACACTGCTAGAAGCCCAAATATTTTTTTCAGAGCTAGATGCAGAAAAAAATTATATTCAATTTGCAACCTGATGGAGGTCAGTGTAGATGGACTAATAGAACAAGTCCCACACACTGCTAGAAGCCCAAATATTTTTTTCAGAGCTAGATGCAGAAAAAAATTATATTCAATTTGCCACCTGATGGAGGTCAGTATAGATGGACTAATAGAACAAGTCCCACACACTGCTAGAAGCCCAAATATTTTTTCAGAGCTAGATGCAGAAAAAAATTATATTCAATTTGCAACCTGATGGAGGTCAGTATAGATGGACTATTATAACAAGTCCCACACACTGCTAGAAGCCCAAATATTTTTTCAGAGCTAGATGCAGAAAAAAATTATATTCAATTTGCAACCTGATGGAGGTCAGTATAGATGGATTAATGGACCCAGTCCCACACATTGCTAGAAGCCCAAATATTTTTTCAGAGCTAGATGCAGAAAAAAATTATATTCAGTTTGCAACCTGATGGAGGTCAGTATAGATGGACTAATAGAACAAGTCCCACACACTGCTAGAAGTCCAAATATTTGAAGCCCAAATATTTTTTCAGAGCTAGGTGCAGAAAAAAATTATATTCAATTTGCAACCTGATGGAGGTCAGTATAGATGGACTAATAGAACAAGTCCCACACACTGCTAGAAGCCCAAATATTTTTTCAGAGCTAGATGCAGGTAAAAATTATTTTTAATTTGCAACCTTATGGAGGTCAGTATAGATGGACTAATAGACCAAGACCCACACACTGCTAGAAGCCCAAATATTTTTTCAGACCTAGAAGCAGAGAATAATGATACTCAATTTGCAACCTGATGGAGGTCAGTATAGATGGACTATTAGAACAAGTCCCACACACACTGCTAGAAGCCCAAATATTTTTTCAGAGCTAGATGCAGAAAAAAATTATATTTAATTTGCAACCTGATGGAGGTCAGTATATATGGACTAATAGAACAAGTCCCACACACTGCTAGAAGCCCAAATATTTTTTCAGAGCTAGATGCAGAAAAAAATTATATTCAATTTGCAACCTGATGGAGGTCAGTATAGATGGACTAATAGACCAAGTCCCACACACTGCTAGAAACCCAAATATTTTTTCAGAGCTTGATACAGATAAAAATTATTTTTAATTTGCAACCTGATGGAGGTCAGTATAGATGGACTAATAGAACAAGTCCCACACACTGCTAGAAGCCCAAATATTTTTTCAGAGCTAGATGCAGAAAATAATTATATATAATTTGCAACCTGATGGAGGTCAGTATAGATGGACTATTAGAACAAGTCCCACACACTGCTAGAAGCCCAAATATTTTTTCAGAGCTAGATGAAGAAAAAAATTATATTCAATTTGCAACCTGATGGAGGTCAGTATAGATGGACTAATAGAACAAGTCCCACAAACTGCAAGAAGCCCAAATACTTTTTCAGAGCTAGATGCAGAAAAAAATTATATTCAATTTGCAACCTGATGGAGGTCAGTATAGATGGACTAATAGACCAAGTCCCACACACTGCTAGAAGCCCAAATATTTTTTCAGAACTACATGCAGAAAAAAATTATATTCAATTTGCAACCTGATGGAGGTCAGTATAGATGGACTAATAGAACAAGTCCCACAAACTGCAAGAAGCCCAAATACTTTTTCAGAGCTAGATGCAGAAAAAAATTATATTCAATTTGCAACCTGATGGAGGTCAGTATAGATGGACTAATAGACCAAGTCCCACACACTGCTAGAAGCCCAAATATTTTTTCAGAGCTACATGCAGAAAAAAATTATATTCAATTTGCAACCTGATGGAGGTCAGTATAGATGGACTAATAGAACAAGTCCCACACACTGCTAGAAGCCCAAATATTTTTTCAGAGCTAGATGCAGGTAAAAATTATTTTTAATTTGCAACCTGATGGAGGTCAGTATAGATTTACTAATTGAACAACTCCCACACACTGCTAGAAGCCCAAATATTTTTTCAGAGCTAGATGCAGGAAAAAAATATATTCAATTTGCAACCTGATGGAGGTCAGTATAGATGGACTAATAGAACAAGTCCCACACACTGCTAGAAGCCCAAATATTTTTTCAGAGCTAGATGCAGAAAACAATTATATTCAATTTGCAACCTGATGGTGGTCAATATAGATGGACTAATAGAACAAGTCCCACACACTGCTAGAAGCCCAAATATTTTTTTCAGAGCTAGATGCAGAAAAAAATTATATTCAATTTGCAACCTGATGGGGGTCAGTATAGATGGACTAATAGACCAAGTCCCACACACTGCTAGAAGCCCAAATATTTTTTGAGAGCTAGATGCAGAAAAAAATTATATTCAATTTGCAATCTGATGGAGGTCAGTATAGATGGAAAAATAGACCAAGTCCAACACATTGCTCGAAGCCCAAATATTTTTTCAGAGCTAGATGCAGAAAAAAATTATATTCAAATTGCAACCTGATGGAGGTCAGTATAGATGGACTATTAGAACAAGTCCCACACACTGCTAGAAGCCCAAATATTTTTTCAGAGCAAGATGCAGAAAAAAATTATATTCAATTTGCAACCTGATGGAGGTCAATATAGATGGACTAATAGACCAAGTCCCATACACTGCTAGAAGCCCAAATATTTTTTCAGAGCTAGATGCAGATGAAAATTATTTTTAATTTGCAACCTGATGGAGGTCAGTATAGATGGACTAATAGAACAAGTCCCACACACTGCTAGAAGCCCAAATATTTTTTTCAGAGCAAGATGCAGAAAAAAATTATATTCAATTTGCAACCTGATGGAGGTCAATATAGATGGACTAATAGAACAAGTCCCACACACTGATAGAAGCCCAAATATTTTTTCAGAGCTAGATGCAGAACAAAATTATATTCAATTTGCAACCTGATGGAGGTCAGTATAAATGGACTAATAGAACAAGTCCCACACACTGCTAGAAGCCCAAATATTTTTTCAGAGCTAGATGCAGAAAAAAATGATATTCAATTTGCAACCTGATGGAGGTCAGTATAGATGGATTAATAGACCAAGTCCCACACACTGCTAGAAGCCCAAATATTTTTTCAGAGCTAGATGCAGAAAAAAATTATATTCAATTTGCAACCTGATGGAGGTCAATATAGATGGACTAATAGAACAAGTCCCACACACTGCTAGAAGCCCAAATATTTTTTCAGAGCTAGATGCAGAAAAAAATTATATTCAATTTGCAACCTGATGGAGGTCAGTATAGATGGACTAATAGACCAAGTCCCACACACTGCTAGAAGCCCAAATATTTTTTCAGAGCTAGATGCAGATATAAATTATATTCAGTTTGTAACCTGATGGAGGTCAGTATAGATGGACTAATTGAACAAGTCCCACACACTGCTAGAAGCCCAAATATTTTTTCAGAGCTAGATGCAAAAAAAAAATATATTCAATTTGAAACCTGATGGAGGTCAGTATAGATGGACTAATAGACCAAGTCCCACACACTGCTAGAAGCCCAAATATTTTTTTCAGAGCAAGATGCAGAAAAAAATTATATTCAATTTGCAACCTGATGGAGGTCAGTATAGATGGATTAATAGAACAAGTCCCACACACTGCTAGAAGCCCAAATATTTTTTCAGAGCTAGATGCAGAAAAAAAATATATTCAATTTGAAACCTGATGGAGGTCAGTATAGATGGACTAATAGACCAAGTCCCACACACTGCTAGAAGCCCAAATATTTTTTCAGAGCTAGATGCAGAAAAAAATTATTTTCAATTTGCAACCTGATGGAGGTCAGTATAGATGGACTAATAGAACAAGTCCCACACACTGCTAGAAGCCCAAATATTTTTTCAGAGCTAGATGCAGGTAAAAATTATTTTTAATTTGCAACCTTATGGAGGTCAGTATAGATGGACTAATAGACCAAGTCCCACACACTGCTAGAAGCCCAAATATTTTTTCAGACCTAGATGCAGAAAAAAATTATACTCAATTTGCAACCTGATGGAGGTCAGTATAGATGGACTATTAGAACAAGTCCCACACACTGCTAGAAGCCCAAATATTTTTTCAGAGCTAGATGCAGAAAAAAATTATATTTAATTTGCAACCTGATGGAGGTCAGTATATATGGACTAATAGAACAAGTCCCACACACTGCTAGAAGCCCAAATATTTTTTCAGAGCTAGATGCAGAAAAAAATTATATTCAATTTGCAACCTGATGGAGGTCAGTATAGATGGACTAATAGACCAAGTCCCACACACTGCTAGAAACCCAAATATTTTTTCAGAGCTTGATACAGATAAAAATTATTTTTAATTTGCAACCTGATGGAGGTCAGTATAGATGGACTAATAGAACAAGTCCCACACACTGCTAGAAGCCCAAATATTTTTTCAGAGCTAGATGCAGAAAATAATTATATATAATTTGCAACTTGATGGAGGTCAGTATAGATGGACTATTAGAACAAGTCCCACACACTGCTAGAAGCCCAAATATTTTTTCAGAGCTAGATGCAGAAAAAAATTATATTCAATTTGCAACCTGATGAAGGTCAGTATAGATGGACTAATAGAACAAGTCCCACACACTGCTAGAAGCCCAAATATTTTTTCAGAGCTAGATGCAGAAAAAAATTATATTCAATTTGCAACCTGATGGAGGTCAGTATAGATGGACTAATAGAACAAGTCCCACACACTGCAAGAAGCCCAAATACTTTTTCAGAGCTAGATGCAGAAAAACATTATATTCAATTTGCAACCTGATAGAGGTCAGTATAGATGGACTAATAGACCAAGTCCCACCCACTGCTAGAAGCCCAAATATTTTTTCAGAGCTAGATGCAGAAAAAAATTATATTCAATTTGCAACCTGATGGAGGTCAGTATAGATGGACTAATAGACCAAGTCCCACACACTGTTAGAAGCCCAAATATTTTTTCAGAGCTAGATGCAGAAAATTTTTTTATTCAATTTGCAACCTGATGGAGGTCAGTATAGATGGACTATTAGAACAAGTCCCACACACTGCTAGAAGCCCAAATATTTTTTCAGAGCTACATGCAGAATAAAATTATATTCAATTTGCAACCTGATGGAGGTCAGTATAGATGGACTAATAGAACAAGTCCCACACACTGCTAGAAGCCCAAATATTTTTTCAGAGCTAGATGCAGGTAAAAATTATTTTTAATTTGCAACCTGATGGAGGTCAGTATAGATGGACTAATTGAACAAGTCCCACACACTGCTAGAAGCCCAAATATTTTTTCAGAGCGAGATGCAGAAAAAAATTATATTCAATTTGCAACCTGATGGAGGTCAGTATAGATGGACTAATAGACCAAGTCCCACACACTGCTAGAAGCCCAAATATTTTTTCAGAGCTAGACGCAGAAAAAAATTATATTGAATTTTCAACCTGATGGAGGTCATTATAGATGGACTATTAGAACAAGTCCCACACACTGCTAGAAGCCCAAATATTTTTTCAGAGCTAGATGCAGAAAAAAATTATATTCAATTTGCAACCTGATGGAGGTCAGTATAGATGGACTAATAGAACAAGTCCCACACACTGCTAGAAGCCGAAATATTTTTTCAGAGCTAGATGCAGAAAAAAATTATATTCAATTTGCAACCTGATGGTGATCAATATAGATGGACTAATAGACCAAGTCCAACACACTGCTCGAAGCCCAAATATTTTTTCAGAGCTAGATGCAGAAAAAAATTATATTCAAATTGCAACCTGATGGAGGTCAGTATTGATGGAGTAATAGAACAAGTCCCACACACTGCTAGAAGCCCAAATATTTTTTCAGAGCAAGATGCAGAAAAAAATTATATTCAATTTGCAACCTGATGGAGGTCAGTATAGATGGACTAATAGACCAAGTCCCATACACTGCTAGAAGCCCAAATATTTTTTCAGAGCAAGATGCAGATAAAAATTATTTTTAATTTGCAACCTGATGGAGGTTAGTATAATTGGACTAATAGAACAAGTCCCACACACTGCTAGAAGCCCAAATATTTTTTCAGAGCTAGATGCAGATAAAAATTATATTCAATTTGCAACCTGATGGAGGTCAGTATAGATGGACTAATAGAACAAGTCCCACACACTGCTAGAAGCCCAAATATTTTTTCAGAGCTAGATGCAGGTAAAAATTATTTTTAATTTGCAACCTGATGGAGGTCAGTATAGATGGACTAATTGAACAAGTCCCACACACTGCTAGAAGCCCAAATATTTTTTCAGAGATAGATGCAGAAAAAAATTATATTCAATTTGCAACCTGATGGAGGTCAGTATAGATGGACTAATAGACCAAGTCCCACACACTGCTAGAAGCCCAAATATTTTTTCAGAGCTAGATGCAGAAAAAAATTATATTCAATTTGCAACCTGATGGAGGTCAGTATAGATGGACTAATAGACCAAGTCCATAACACTGCTATAAGGCCAAATATTTTTTCAGAGCAAGATGCAGATAAAAATTATTTTTAATTTGCAACCTGATGGAGGTTAGTATAAATGGACTAATAGAACAAGTCCCACACACTGCTAGAAGCCCAAATATTTTTTCAGAGCTAGATGCAGGTAAAAATTATTTTTAATTTGCAACCTGATGGAGGTCAGTATAGATGGACTAATTGAACAAGTCCCACACACTGCTAGAAGCCCAAATATTTTTTCAGAGATAGATGCAGAAAAAAATTATATTCAATTTGCAACCTGATGGAGGTCAGTATAGATGGACTAATAGACCAAGTCCCACACACTGCTAGAAGCCCAAATATTTTTTCAGAGCTAGATGCAGAAAAAAATTATATTCAATTTGCAACCTGATGGAGGTCAGTATAGATGGACTAATAGACCAAGTCCATAACACTGCTAGAAGCCCAAATATTTTTTCAGAGCAAGATGCAGATAAAAATTATTTTTAATTTGCAACCTGATGGAGGTTAGTATAAATGGACTAATAGAACAAGTCCCACACACTGCTAGAAGCCCAAATATTTTTTCAGAGCTAGATGCAGATAAAAATTATATTCAATTTGCAACCTGATGGAGGTCAGTATAGATGGACTAATAGACTATGTCCCACACACTGCTAGAAGCCCAAATATTTTTTCAGAGCTAGATGCAGATAAAAATTATTTTTAATTTGCAACCTGATGGAGGTCAGTATAGATGGACTAATAGAACAAGTCCCACACACTGCTAGAAGCCCAAATATTTTTTCAGAGCTAGATGCAGAAAAAAATTATATTCAATTTGCAACCTGATGGAGGTCAGTATAGATGGACTAATAGAACAAGTCCCACATACTGCTAGAAGCCCAAATATTTTTTCAGAGCTAGATGCAGAAAAAAATTATATTCAATTTGCAACCTGATGGAGGTCAGTGTAGATGGACTAATAGAACAAGTCCCACACACTGCTAGAAGCCCAAATATTTTTTTCAGAGCTAGATGCAGAAAAAAATTATATTCAATTTGCAACCTGATGGAGGTCAGTATAGATGGACTAATAGACCAAGTCCCACACACTGCTAGAAGCCCAAATATTTTTTCAGAGCTAGATGCATAAAAAAATTATATTCAATTTGCAACCTGATGGAGGTCAGTATAGATGGACTAATAGAACAAGTCCCACACACTGCTAGAAGCCCAAATATTTTTTCAGAGCTAGATGCATAAAAAAATTATATTCAATGTGCAATCTGATGGAGGTCAGTATAGATGGACTAATAGACCAAGTCCCACACACTGCTAGAAGCCCAAATATTTTTTCAGAGCTAGATGAAGTAAAAAATTATATTCAATTAGCAACCTGATGGAGGTCAGTATAGAAGGACTAATAGACCAAGTCCCACACACTGCTAGAAGCCCAAATATTTTTTCAGAGCTAGATGCAGAAAAAAATTATATACAATTTGCAACCTGATGGAGGTCAGTATAGATGAACTAATAGTACAAGTCCCACACACTGCTAGAAGCCCAAACATTTTTTAAGAGCTAGATGCAGAAAAAAATTATATTCAATTTGCAACCTGATGGAGGTCAGTATAGATGGACTAATAGTCGAAGTCCCACACACTGCTAGAAGCCCAAATATTTTTTTCAGAGCTAGTTGCAGATAAAAATTATTTTTAATTTGCAACCTGATGGAGGTCAGTATAGATGGACTAATAGAACAAGTCCCACACACTGCTAGAAGCCCAAATATTTTTTCAGAGCTAGATGCAGAAAAAAATATATTCAATTTGCAACCTGATGGAGGTCAGTATAGATGGACAAATAGAACAAGTCCCACACACTGCTAGAAGCCCAAATATTTTTTCAGAGCTAGATGCAGAAAATTTTTTTATTCAAGTTGTAACCTGATGGAGGTCAGTATAGATGGACTATTAGATCAAATCCCACACACTGCTAGAAGCCCAAATATTTTTGTAGAGCTAGATGCAGAAAAAAATTATATTCAATTTGCAACCTGATGGAGGTCAGTATAGATGGACTAATAGAACAAGTCCCACACACTGCTAGAAGCCCAAATATTTTTTTAGATCTAGATGCAGAAAAAAATTATATTCAATTTGCAACCTGATGGTGGTCAGTATAGATGGACTAATAGACCAAGTCCCAAACACTGCTAGAAGCCCAAATGTTTTTTCAGAGCTTGATGCAGAAAAAAATTATATTCAATTTGCAACCTGATGGAGGTCAGTATAGATGGACTATTAGAACAAGTCCCACACACTGCTAGAAGCCCAAATATTTTTTCAGAGCAAGATGCAGAAAAAAATTATATTCAATTTGCAACCTGATGGAGGTCAGTATAGATGGACTAATAGACCAAGTCCCATACACTGCTAGAAGCCCAAATATTTTTTCAGAGCTAGAGGCAGATAAAAATTATTTTTAATTTGGAACCTGATGGAGGTCAGTATAGATGGACTAATAGACCAAGTCCCACACACTGCTAGAAGCCCAAATATTTTTTCAGAGCTAGAGGCAGATAAAAATTATTTTTAATTTGGAACCTGATGGAGGTCAGTATAGATGGACTAATAGACCAAGTCCCACACACTGCTAGAAGCCCAAATATTTTTTCAGAGCTAGACGCAGAAAAAAATTATATTAAATTTTCAACCTGATGGAGGTCATTATAGATGGACTATTAGAACAAGTCCCACACACTGCTAGAAGCCCAAATATTTTTTCAGAGCTAGATGCAGAAAAAAATTATATTCAATTTGCAACCTGATGGAGGTCAGTATAGATGGACTAATAGACCAAGTCCCACACACTGCTAGAAGCCGAAATATTTTTTCAGAGCTAGATGCAGAAAAAAATTATATTCAATTTGCAACCTGATGGAGGTCAGTATAGATGGACTATTAGAACAAGTCCCACACACTGCTAGAAGCCCAAATATTTTCTCAGAGCTTGATGCAGATAAAAATTATTTTTAATTTGCAACCTGATGGAGGTCAGTATAGATGGACTATTAGAACAAGTCCCACACACTGCTAGAAGCCCAAATATTTTTTCAGAGCTAGATGTAGAAAACAATTATATTCAATTTGCAACCTGATGGTGATCAATATAGATGGACTAATAGACCAAGTCCCACACACTGCTAGAAGCCCAGATATTTTTTCAGAGCTAGATGCAGAAAAAAATTATATTCAATTTGCAACCTGATGGAGGTCAGTATAGATGGACTATTAGAACAAGTCCCACACACTGCTAGAAGCCCAAATATTTTTTCAGAGCTAGATGGAAAAAAAAATTATATTCAATTTGCAACCTGATGGAGGTCAGTATAGATGGACTAATAGAACAAGTACCAAACACTGCTAGAAGCCCAAATATTTTTTCAGAGCTAGATGCAGAAAAAAATTATATTCAATTTGCAATCTGATGGAGGTCAGTATAGATGGACAAATAGACCAAGTCCAACACACTGCTCGAAGCCCAAATATTTTTTCAGAGCTAGATGCAGAAAAAAATTATATTCAAATTGCAACCTGATGGAGGTCAGTATAGATGGAGTAATAGAACAAGTCCCACACACTGCTAGAAGCCCAAATATTTTTTCAGAGCAAGATGCAGAAAAAAATTATATTCAATTTGCAACCTGATGGAGGTCAGTATAGATGGACTAATAGACCAAGTCCCATACACTGCTAGAAGCCCAAATATTTTTTCAGAGCAAGATGCAGATAAAAATTATTTTTAATTTGCAACCTGATGGAGGTTAGTATAATTGGACTAATAGAACAAGTCCCACACACTGCTAGAAGCCCAAATATTTTTTCAGAGCTAGATGCAGATAAAAATTATATTCAATTTGCAACCTGATGGAGGTCAGTATAGATGGACTAATAGAACAAGTCCCACACACTGCTAGAAGCCCAAATATTTTTTCAGAGCTAGATGCAGGTAAAAATTATTTTTAATTTGCAACCTGATGGAGGTCAGTATAGATGGACTAATTGAACAAGTCCCACACACTGCTAGAAGCCCAAATATTTTTTCAGAGATAGATGCAGAAAAAAATTATATTCAATTTGCAACCTGATGGAGGTCAGTATAGATGGACTAATAGACCAAGTCCCACACACTGCTAGAAGCCCAAATATTTTTTCAGAGCTAGATGCAGAAAAAAATTATATTCAATTTGCAACCTGATGGAGGTCAGTATAGATGGACTAATAGACCAAGTCCATAACACTGCTATAAGGCCAAATATTTTTTCAGAGCAAGATGCAGATAAAAATTATTTTTAATTTGCAACCTGATGGAGGTTAGTATAAATGGACTAATAGAACAAGTCCCACACACTGCTAGAAGCCCAAATATTTTTTCAGAGCTAGATGCAGGTAAAAATTATTTTTAATTTGCAACCTGATGGAGGTCAGTATAGATGGACTAATTGAACAAGTCCCACACACTGCTAGAAGCCCAAATATTTTTTCAGAGATAGATGCAGAAAAAAATTATATTCAATTTGCAACCTGATGGAGGTCAGTATAGATGGACTAATAGACCAAGTCCCACACACTGCTAGAAGCCCAAATATTTTTTCAGAGCTAGATGCAGAAAAAAATTATATTCAATTTGCAACCTGATGGAGGTCAGTATAGATGGACTAATAGACCAAGTCCATAACACTGCTAGAAGCCCAAATATTTTTTCAGAGCAAGATGCAGATAAAAATTATTTTTAATTTGCAACCTGATGGAGGTTAGTATAAATGGACTAATAGAACAAGTCCCACACACTGCTAGAAGCCCAAATATTTTTTCAGAGCTAGATGCAGATAAAAATTATATTCAATTTGCAACCTGATGGAGGTCAGTATAGATGGACTAATAGACTATGTCCCACACACTGCTAGAAGCCCAAATATTTTTTCAGAGCTAGATGCAGATAAAAATTATTTTTAATTTGCAACCTGATGGAGGTCAGTATAGATGGACTAATAGAACAAGTCCCACACACTGCTAGAAGCCCAAATATTTTTTCAGAGCTAGATGCAGAAAAAAATTATATTCAATTTGCAACCTGATGGAGGTCAGTATAGATGGACTAATAGAACAAGTCCCACATACTGCTAGAAGCCCAAATATTTTTTCAGAGCTAGATGCAGAAAAAAATTATATTCAATTTGCAACCTGATGGAGGTCAGTGTAGATGGACTAATAGAACAAGTCCCACACACTGCTAGAAGCCCAAATATTTTTTTCAGAGCTAGATGCAGAAAAAAATTATATTCAATTTGCAACCTGATGGAGGTCAGTATAGATGGACTAATAGACCAAGTCCCACACACTGCTAGAAGCCCAAATATTTTTTCAGAGCTAGATGCATAAAAAAATTATATTCAATTTGCAACCTGATGGAGGTCAGTATAGATGGACTAATAGAACAAGTCCCACACACTGCTAGAAGCCCAAATATTTTTTCAGAGCTAGATGCATAAAAAAATTATATTCAATGTGCAATCTGATGGAGGTCAGTATAGATGGACTAATAGACCAAGTCCCACACACTGCTAGAAGCCCAAATATTTTTTCAGAGCTAGATGAAGTAAAAAATTATATTCAATTAGCAACCTGATGGAGGTCAGTATAGAAGGACTAATAGACCAAGTCCCACACACTGCTAGAAGCCCAAATATTTTTTCAGAGCTAGATGCAGAAAAAAATTATATACAATTTGCAACCTGATGGAGGTCAGTATAGATGAACTAATAGTACAAGTCCCACACACTGCTAGAAGCCCAAACATTTTTTAAGAGCTAGATGCAGAAAAAAATTATATTCAATTTGCAACCTGATGGAGGTCAGTATAGATGGACTAATAGTCGAAGTCCCACACACTGCTAGAAGCCCAAATATTTTTTTCAGAGCTAGTTGCAGATAAAAATTATTTTTAATTTGCAACCTGATGGAGGTCAGTATAGATGGACTAATAGAACAAGTCCCACACACTGCTAGAAGCCCAAATATTTTTTCAGAGCTAGATGCAGAAAAAAATATATTCAATTTGCAACCTGATGGAGGTCAGTATAGATGGACAAATAGAACAAGTCCCACACACTGCTAGAAGCCCAAATATTTTTTCAGAGCTAGATGCAGAAAATTTTTTTATTCAAGTTGTAACCTGATGGAGGTCAGTATAGATGGACTATTAGATCAAATCCCACACACTGCTAGAAGCCCAAATATTTTTGTAGAGCTAGATGCAGAAAAAAATTATATTCAATTTGCAACCTGATGGAGGTCAGTATAGATGGACTAATAGAACAAGTCCCACACACTGCTAGAAGCCCAAATATTTTTTTAGATCTAGATGCAGAAAAAAATTATATTCAATTTGCAACCTGATGGTGGTCAGTATAGATGGACTAATAGACCAAGTCCCAAACACTGCTAGAAGCCCAAATGTTTTTTCAGAGCTTGATGCAGAAAAAAATTATATTCAATTTGCAACCTGATGGAGGTCAGTATAGATGGACTATTAGAACAAGTCCCACACACTGCTAGAAGCCCAAATATTTTTTCAGAGCAAGATGCAGAAAAAAATTATATTCAATTTGCAACCTGATGGAGGTCAGTATAGATGGACTAATAGACCAAGTCCCATACACTGCTAGAAGCCCAAATATTTTTTCAGAGCTAGAGGCAGATAAAAATTATTTTTAATTTGGAACCTGATGGAGGTCAGTATAGATGGACTAATAGAACAAGTCCCACACACTGCTAGAAGCCCAAATATTTTTTCAGAGCTAGATGCAGAAAAAAATTATATTCAATTTGCAACCTGATGGAGGTCAGTATAGATGGACTAATAGACCAAGTCCCACACACTGCTAGAAGCCCAAATATTTTTTTCAGAGCTAGATGCAGAAAAAAATTATATTCAATTTGCAACCTGATGGAGGTCAGTGTAGATGGACTAATAGAACAAGTCCCACACACTGCTAGAAGCCCAAATATTTTTTTCAGAGCTAGATGCAGAAAAAAATTATATTCAATTTGCCACCTGATGGAGGTCAGTATAGATGGACTAATAGAACAAGTCCCACACACTGCTAGAAGCCCAAATATTTTTTCAGAGCTAGATGCAGAAAAAAATTATATTCAATTTGCAACCTGATGGAGGTCAGTATAGATGGACTAATAGACCAAGTCCATAACACTGCTAGAAGCCCAAATATTTTTTCAGAGCAAGATGCAGATAAAAATTATTTTTAATTTGCAACCTGATGGAGGTTAGTATAAATGGACTAATAGAACAAGTCCCACACACTGCTAGAAGCCCAAATATTTTTTCAGAGCTAGATGCAGATAAAAATTATATTCAATTTGCAACCTGATGGAGGTCAGTATAGATGGACTAATAGACTATGTCCCACACACTGCTAGAAGCCCAAATATTTTTTCAGAGCTAGATGCAGATAAAAATTATTTTTAATTTGCAACCTGATGGAGGTCAGTATAGATGGACTAATAGAACAAGTCCCACACACTGCTAGAAGCCCAAATATTTTTTCAGAGCTAGATGCAGAAAAAAATTATATTCAATTTGCAACCTGATGGAGGTCAGTATAGATGGACTAATAGAACAAGTCCCACATACTGCTAGAAGCCCAAATATTTTTTCAGAGCTAGATGCAGAAAAAAATTATATTCAATTTGCAACCTGATGGAGGTCAGTGTAGATGGACTAATAGAACAAGTCCCACACACTGCTAGAAGCCCAAATATTTTTTTCAGAGCTAGATGCAGAAAAAAATTATATTCAATTTGCAACCTGATGGAGGTCAGTATAGATGGACTAATAGACCAAGTCCCACACACTGCTAGAAGCCCAAATATTTTTTCAGAGCTAGATGCATAAAAAAATTATATTCAATTTGCAACCTGATGGAGGTCAGTATAGATGGACTAATAGAACAAGTCCCACACACTGCTAGAAGCCCAAATATTTTTTCAGAGCTAGATGCATAAAAAAATTATATTCAATGTGCAATCTGATGGAGGTCAGTATAGATGGACTAATAGACCAAGTCCCACACACTGCTAGAAGCCCAAATATTTTTTCAGAGCTAGATGAAGTAAAAAATTATATTCAATTAGCAACCTGATGGAGGTCAGTATAGAAGGACTAATAGACCAAGTCCCACACACTGCTAGAAGCCCAAATATTTTTTCAGAGCTAGATGCAGAAAAAAATTATATACAATTTGCAACCTGATGGAGGTCAGTATAGATGAACTAATAGTACAAGTCCCACACACTGCTAGAAGCCCAAACATTTTTTAAGAGCTAGATGCAGAAAAAAATTATATTCAATTTGCAACCTGATGGAGGTCAGTATAGATGGACTAATAGTCGAAGTCCCACACACTGCTAGAAGCCCAAATATTTTTTTCAGAGCTAGTTGCAGATAAAAATTATTTTTAATTTGCAACCTGATGGAGGTCAGTATAGATGGACTAATAGAACAAGTCCCACACACTGCTAGAAGCCCAAATATTTTTTCAGAGCTAGATGCAGAAAAAAATATATTCAATTTGCAACCTGATGGAGGTCAGTATAGATGGACAAATAGAACAAGTCCCACACACTGCTAGAAGCCCAAATATTTTTTCAGAGCTAGATGCAGAAAATTTTTTTATTCAAGTTGTAACCTGATGGAGGTCAGTATAGATGGACTTATAGACAAAGTCCGACACACTGCTAGAAGCCCAAATATTTTTTCAGAGCTAGATGCAGAAAAAAATTATATTCAATTTGCAACCTGATGGAGGTCAGTATAGATGGACTATTATAACAAGTCCCACACACTGCTAGAAGCCCAAATATTTTTTCAGAGCTAGATGCAGAAAAAAATTATATTCAATTTGCAACCTGATGGAGGTCAGTATAGATGGATTAATGGACCCAGTCCCACACATTGCTAGAAGCCCAAATATTTTTTCAGAGCTAGATGCAGAAAAAAATTATATTCAGTTTGCAACCTGATGGAGGTCAGTATAGATGGACTAATAGAACAAGTCCCACACACTGCTAGAAGTCCAAATATTTGAAGCCCAAATATTTTTTCAGAGCTAGGTGCAGAAAAAAATTATATTCAATTTGCAACCTGATGGAGGTCAGTATAGATGGACTAATAGAACAAGTCCCACACACTGCTAGAAGCCCAAATATTTTTTCAGAGCTAGATGCAGAAAAAAATTATATTCAATTTGCAACCTGATGGAGGTCAGTTTAGATGGACTAATAGACCAAGTCCCACACACTGCTAGAAGCCCAAATATTTTTTCAGAGCTAGATGCAGAAAAAAATTATATTCAATTTGCAACATGATGGAGGTCATTATAGATGGACTATTAGAACAAGTCCCACACACTGCTAGAAGCCCAAATATTTTTTCAGAGCTAGATGCAGAAAAAAATTAGATTCTATTTGCAACCTGATGGAGGTCTGTATAGATGGACTAATAGAACAAGTCCCACACACTGCTGGAAGCAAAAATATTTTTTCATAGCTAGATGCAGAAAAAAATTATATTCAATTTGCAACCTGATGGAGGTCAGTATAGATGGACTAATGGAACAAGTCCCACACACTGCTAGAAGCCCAAATATTTTTTCAGAGCTAGATGCAGAAAAAAATTATATTCAATTTGCAACCTGATGGATGTCAGTGTAGATGGACTTATAGAACAAGTCCCACACACTGCTAGAAGCCCAAATATTTTTTTCAGAGCTAGATGCAGAAAAAAATTATATTCAATTTGCAACCTGATGGAGGTCAGTATAGTTGGACTATTAGAACAAGTCCCACACACTGCTAGAAGCCCAAATATTTTTTCAGAGCTAGATGCAGAAAAAAATTATATTCAATTTGCTACCTGATGGAGGTCAGTATAGATGGACTAATAGAACAAGTCCCACACACTGCTAGAAGCCCAAAAATTTTTTCAGAGCTAGATGCAGAAAAAATATATATTCAATGTGCAACCTGATGGAGGTCAGTATAGATGGACTAATAGACCAAGTCCCACACACTGCTAGAAGCCCAAATATTTTTTCAGAGCAAGATGCAGAAAACAATTATATTCAATTTGCAACCTGATGGAGGTCAGTATATATGGACTAATAGAACAAGTCCCACACACTGCTAGAAGCCCAAATATTTTTTCAGAGCTAGATTCAGAAAAAAAATATATTCAATTTGCAACCTGATGGAGATCAGTATAAATGGATTAATAGACCAAGTCCCACACACTGCTAGAAGCACAAATATTTTTTCAGAGCTAGATGCAGAAAAAAATTATATTCAATTTGCAACCTGATGGAGGTCAGTATAGATGGACTATTAGATCAAGTCCCACACACTGCTAGAAGCCCAAATATTTTTTCAGAGCTAGATGCAGAAAAAAATTATATTCAATTTGCAACCTGATGGAGGTCAGTATAGATGGACTAATAGAACAAGTCCCACACACTGCTAGAAGCCCAAATATTTTTTCAGAGCTAGATGCAGAAAAAAATTATATTCAATTTGCAACCTGATGGACGTCAGTATAGATGGACTAATAGACCAAGTCCCACACACTGCTAGAAGCCCAAATATTTTTTCAGAGCTAGATGCATAAAAAAATTATATTCAATTTGCAACCTGATGGAGGTCAGTATAGATGGACTATTAGAACAAGTCCCACACACTGCTAGAAGCCCAAATATTTTTTCAGAGCTAGATGCAGAAAAAAATTATATTCAATTTGCAACCTGAAGGAGGTCAGTATAGATGGACTATTAGAACAAGTCTCACACACTGCTAGAAGCCCACATATTTTTTCAGAGCTAGATGCAGAAAAAAATTATATTCAATTTGCAACCTGATGGAGGTCAGTATAGATGGACTATTAGAACAAGTCCCACACACTGCTAGAAGCCCAATTTTTGAATCCCAAATATTTTTTCAGAGCTAGATGCAGAAAAAAATGATATTCAGTTTGCAACCTGATGGAGGTCAGTATAGATGGATTAATAGACCAAGTCCCACACACTGCTAGAAGCCCAAATATTTTTTCAGAGCTAGATGCAGAAAAAAATTATATTCAATTTGCAACCTGATGGAGGTCAGTATAGATGGACTAATAGACCAAGTCCCATACACTGCTAGAAGCCCAAATATTTTTTCAGAGCTAGATGCAGAAAAAAATTATATTCAATTTGCAACTTGATGGAGGTCAGTATAGATGGACTAATAGACCAAGTCCCACACACTGCTAGAAGCCCAAATATTTTTTCAGAGCTAGATGCAGAAAAAAATTATATTCAATGTGCAACCTGATGGAGGTCAGTATAGATGAAAGAATAGACCAAGTCCCACACACTGCTAGAAGCCCAAATATTTTTTCAGAGCTAGATGCAGAAAAAAATTATATTCAATTTGCAACCTGATGGAGATCAGTATAGATGGACTATTAGATAAAGTCCCACACACTGCTAGAAGCCAAATATTTTTTCAGAGCTAGATGCAGAAAAAAATTATATTCAATTTGCAACCTGATGGAGGTCAGTATAGATGGACTAATAGAACAAGTCCCACACACTGCTAGAAGCCCAAATATTTTTTCAGAGCTAGATGCAGAAAAAAATTATATTTAATTTGCAACCTGATGGAGGTCAGTACAGATGGACTAATAGAACAAGTCCCACACACTGCTCCAAGCCCAAATATTTTTTCAGAGCTAGATGCAGAAAAAAATTATATTCAATTTGCAACCTGATGGAGGTCAGTATAGATGGACTATTAGAACAAGTCCCACACACTGCTAGGAGCCCAAATATTTTTTCAGAGCAAGATGCAGAAAAAAATTATATTCAGTTTCCAACCTGATGGAGGTCAGTATAGATGGAATAATAGACCAAGTCCCATACACTGCTAGAAGCCCAAATATTTTTTCAGAGCTAGATGCAGATAAAAATTATTTTTAATTTGCAACCTGATGGAGGTCAGTATAGATGGACTAATAGAACCAGTCCCATACACTGCTAGAAGCCCAAATATTTTTTCAGAGCTAGATGCAGAAAAAAATTATATTCAATTTGCAACCTGATGGAGGTCAGTATAGATGGACTAATAGACCAAGTCCCACACACTGCTAGAAGCCCAAATATTTTTTCAGAGCTAGATGCAGAAAAAAATTATATTCAATTTGCAACCTGATGGAGGTCAGTATAGATGGACTAATAGAAAAACTAACACACACTGCTAGAAGCCCAAATATTTTTTCAGAGCTAGATGCAGAAAAAAATTATATTCAATTTGCAACCTGATGGAGGTCAGTATAGATGGACTAATAGAAAAACTAACACACACTGCTAGAAGCCCAAATATTTTTTCAGAGCTAGATGCAGAAAAAAGTTATATTCAATGTGCAACCTGATGGAGGTCAGTATAGATGGACTAATAGACCAAGTCCCACACACTGCTAGAAGCCCAAATATTTTTTCAGAGCAAGATGCAGAAAACAATTATATTCAATTTGCAACCTGATGGAGGTCAGTATATATGGACTAATAGAACAAGTCCCACACACTGCTAGACGCCCAAAGATTTTTTCAGAGCTAGATTCAGAAAAAAATTATATTCAATTTGCAACCTGATGGAGGTCAGTATAAATGGATTAATAGACCAAGTCCCACACACTGCTAGAAGCCCAAATATTTTTTCAGAGCTAGATGCAGAAAAAAATTATATTCAATTTGCAACCTGATGGAGGTCAGTATAGATGGACTATTAGATCAAGTCCCACACACTGCTAGAAGCCCAAATATTTTTTCAGAGCTAGATGCAGAAAAAAATTATATTCAATTTGCAACCTGATGGAGGTCAGTATAGATGGACTAATAGAACAAGTCCCAAACACTGCTAGGAGCCCAAATATTTTTTCAGAGCTAGATGCAGAAAAAAATTATATTCAATTTGCAACCTGATGGAGGTCAGTATAGATGGACTAATAGACCAAGTCCCACACACTGCTAGAAGCCCAAATATTTTTTCAGAGCTAGATGCATAAAAAAATTATATTCAATTTGCAACCTGATGGAGGTCAGTATAGATGGACTATTAGAACAAGTCCCATACACTGCTAGAAGCCCAAATATTTTTTCAGAGCAAGATGCAGAAAAAAATTATATTCAATTTGCAACCTGATGTAGGTCAGTATAGATGGACTAATAGAACAAGTCCCACACACTGCTAGAAGCCCAAATATTTTTTCAGAGCTAGATGCAGAAAAAAATTATTTTCAATTTGCAACCTGATGGAGGTCAGTATAGGTGGACTATTAGAACAAGTCCCACACACTGCTAGAAGCCCAATATTTGAAGCCCAAATATTTTTTCAGAGCTAGATGCAGAAAAAAATGATATTCAATTTGCAACCTGATGAAGGTCAGTATAGATGGATTAATAGACCAAGTCCCACACACTGCTAGAAGCCCAAATATTTTTTCAGAGCTAGATGCAGAAAAAAATTATATTCAATTTGCAACCTGATGGAGGTCAGTATAGATGGACTAATAGACCAAGTCCCATACACTGCTAGAAGCCCAAATATTTTCTCAGAGCTAGATGCAGAAAAAAATTATATTCAATTTGCAACCAGATGGAGGTCAGTATAGATGGACTTATAGACAAAGTCCGACACACTGCTAGAAGCCCAAATATTTTTTCAGAGCTAGATGCAGAAAAAAATTATATTCAATTTGCAACCTGATGGAGGTCAGTATAGATGGACTATTATAACAAGTCCCACACACTGCTAGAAGCCCAAATATTTTTTCAGAGCTAGATGCAGAAAAAAATTATATTCAATTTGCAACCTGATGGAGGTCAGTATAGATGGATTAATGGACCCAGTCCCACACATTGCTAGAAGCCCAAATATTTTTTCAGAGCTAGATGCAGAAAAAAATTATATTCAGTTTGCAACCTGATGGAGGTCAGTATAGATGGACTAATAGAACAAGTCCCACACACTGCTAGAAGTCCAAATATTTGAAGCCCAAATATTTTTTCAGAGCTAGGTGCAGAAAAAAATTATATTCAATTTGCAACCTGATGGAGGTCAGTATAGATGGACTAATAGAACAAGTCCCACACACTGCTAGAAGCCCAAATATTTTTTCAGAGCTAGATGCAGAAAAAAATTATATTCAATTTGCAACCTGATGGAGGTCAGTTTAGATGGACTAATAGACCAAGTCCCACACACTGCTAGAAGCCCAAATATTTTTTCAGAGCTAGATGCAGAAAAAAATTATATTCAATTTGCAACATGATGGAGGTCATTATAGATGGACTATTAGAACAAGTCCCACACACTGCTAGAAGCCCAAATATTTTTTCAGAGCTAGATGCAGAAAAAAATTAGATTCTATTTGCAACCTGATGGAGGTCTGTATAGATGGACTAATAGAACAAGTCCCACACACTGCTGGAAGCAAAAATATTTTTTCATAGCTAGATGCAGAAAAAAATTATATTCAATTTGCAACCTGATGGAGGTCAGTATAGATGGACTAATGGAACAAGTCCCACACACTGCTAGAAGCCCAAATATTTTTTCAGAGCTAGATGCAGAAAAAAATTATATTCAATTTGCAACCTGATGGATGTCAGTGTAGATGGACTTATAGAACAAGTCCCACACACTGCTAGAAGCCCAAATATTTTTTTCAGAGCTAGATGCAGAAAAAAATTATATTCAATTTGCAACCTGATGGAGGTCAGTATAGTTGGACTATTAGAACAAGTCCCACACACTGCTAGAAGCCCAAATATTTTTTCAGAGCTAGATGCAGAAAAAAATTATATTCAATTTGCTACCTGATGGAGGTCAGTATAGATGGACTAATAGAACAAGTCCCACACACTGCTAGAAGCCCAAAAATTTTTTCAGAGCTAGATGCAGAAAAAATATATATTCAATGTGCAACCTGATGGAGGTCAGTATAGATGGACTAATAGACCAAGTCCCACACACTGCTAGAAGCCCAAATATTTTTTCAGAGCAAGATGCAGAAAACAATTATATTCAATTTGCAACCTGATGGAGGTCAGTATATATGGACTAATAGAACAAGTCCCACACACTGCTAGAAGCCCAAATATTTTTTCAGAGCTAGATTCAGAAAAAAAATATATTCAATTTGCAACCTGATGGAGATCAGTATAAATGGATTAATAGACCAAGTCCCACACACTGCTAGAAGCACAAATATTTTTTCAGAGCTAGATGCAGAAAAAAATTATATTCAATTTGCAACCTGATGGAGGTCAGTATAGATGGACTATTAGATCAAGTCCCACACACTGCTAGAAGCCCAAATATTTTTTCAGAGCTAGATGCAGAAAAAAATTATATTCAATTTGCAACCTGATGGAGGTCAGTATAGATGGACTAATAGAACAAGTCCCACACACTGCTAGAAGCCCAAATATTTTTTCAGAGCTAGATGCAGAAAAAAATTATATTCAATTTGCAACCTGATGGACGTCAGTATAGATGGACTAATAGACCAAGTCCCACACACTGCTAGAAGCCCAAATATTTTTTCAGAGCTAGATGCATAAAAAAATTATATTCAATTTGCAACCTGATGGAGGTCAGTATAGATGGACTATTAGAACAAGTCCCACACACTGCTAGAAGCCCAAATATTTTTTCAGAGCTAGATGCAGAAAAAAATTATATTCAATTTGCAACCTGAAGGAGGTCAGTATAGATGGACTATTAGAACAAGTCTCACACACTGCTAGAAGCCCACACATTTTTTCAGAGCTAGATGCAGAAAAAAATTATATTCAATTTGCAACCTGATGGAGGTCAGTATAGATGGACTATTAGAACAAGTCCCACACACTGCTAGAAGCCCAATTTTTGAATCCCAAATATTTTTTCAGAGCTAGATGCAGAAAAAAATGATATTCAGTTTGCAACCTGATGGAGGTCAGTATAGATGGATTAATAGACCAAGTCCCACACACTGCTAGAAGCCCAAATATTTTTTCAGAGCTAGATGCAGAAAAAAATTATATTCAATTTGCAACCTGATGGAGGTCAGTATAGATGGACTAATAGACCAAGTCCCATACACTGCTAGAAGCCCAAATATTTTTTCAGAGCTAGATGCAGAAAAAAATTATATTCAATTTGCAACTTGATGGAGGTCAGTATAGATGGACTAATAGACCAAGTCCCACACACTGCTAGAAGCCCAAATATTTTTTCAGAGCTAGATGCAGAAAAAAATTATATTCAATGTGCAACCTGATGGAGGTCAGTATAGATGAAAGAATAGACCAAGTCCCACACACTGCTAGAAGCCCAAATATTTTTTCAGAGCTAGATGCAGAAAAAAATTATATTCAATTTGCAACCTGATGGAGATCAGTATAGATGGACTATTAGATAAAGTCCCACACACTGCTAGAAGCCAAATATTTTTTCAGAGCTAGATGCAGAAAAAAATTATATTCAATTTGCAACCTGATGGAGGTCAGTATAGATGGACTAATAGAACAAGTCCCACACACTGCTAGAAGCCCAAATATTTTTTCAGAGCTAGATGCAGAAAAAAATTATATTTAATTTGCAACCTGATGGAGGTCAGTACAGATGGACTAATAGAACAAGTCCCACACACTGCTCCAAGCCCAAATATTTTTTCAGAGCTAGATGCAGAAAAAAATTATATTCAATTTGCAACCTGATGGAGGTCAGTATAGATGGACTATTAGAACAAGTCCCACACACTGCTAGGAGCCCAAATATTTTTTCAGAGCAAGATGCAGAAAAAAATTATATTCAGTTTCCAACCTGATGGAGGTCAGTATAGATGGAATAATAGACCAAGTCCCATACACTGCTAGAAGCCCAAATATTTTTTCAGAGCTAGATGCAGATAAAAATTATTTTTAATTTGCAACCTGATGGAGGTCAGTATAGATGGACTAATAGAACCAGTCCCATACACTGCTAGAAGCCCAAATATTTTTTCAGAGCTAGATGCAGAAAAAAATTATATTCAATTTGCAACCTGATGGAGGTCAGTATAGATGGACTAATAGACCAAGTCCCACACACTGCTAGAAGCCCAAATATTTTTTCAGAGCTAGATGCAGAAAAAAATTATATTCAATTTGCAACCTGATGGAGGTCAGTATAGATGGACTAATAGAAAAACTAACACACACTGCTAGAAGCCCAAATATTTTTTCAGAGCTAGATGCAGAAAAAAATTATATTCAATTTGCAACCTGATGGAGGTCAGTATAGATGGACTAATAGAAAAACTAACACACACTGCTAGAAGCCCAAATATTTTTTCAGAGCTAGATGCAGAAAAAAGTTATATTCAATGTGCAACCTGATGGAGGTCAGTATAGATGGACTAATAGACCAAGTCCCACACACTGCTAGAAGCCCAAATATTTTTTCAGAGCAAGATGCAGAAAACAATTATATTCAATTTGCAACCTGATGGAGGTCAGTATATATGGACTAATAGAACAAGTCCCACACACTGCTAGACGCCCAAAGATTTTTTCAGAGCTAGATTCAGAAAAAAATTATATTCAATTTGCAACCTGATGGAGGTCAGTATAAATGGATTAATAGACCAAGTCCCACACACTGCTAGAAGCCCAAATATTTTTTCAGAGCTAGATGCAGAAAAAAATTATATTCAATTTGCAACCTGATGGAGGTCAGTATAGATGGACTATTAGATCAAGTCCCACACACTGCTAGAAGCCCAAATATTTTTTCAGAGCTAGATGCAGAAAAAAATTATATTCAATTTGCAACCTGATGGAGGTCAGTATAGATGGACTAATAGAACAAGTCCCAAACACTGCTAGGAGCCCAAATATTTTTTCAGAGCTAGATGCAGAAAAAAATTATATTCAATTTGCAACCTGATGGAGGTCAGTATAGATGGACTAATAGACCAAGTCCCACACACTGCTAGAAGCCCAAATATTTTTTCAGAGCTAGATGCATAAAAAAATTATATTCAATTTGCAACCTGATGGAGGTCAGTATAGATGGACTATTAGAACAAGTCCCATACACTGCTAGAAGCCCAAATATTTTTTCAGAGCAAGATGCAGAAAAAAATTATATTCAATTTGCAACCTGATGTAGGTCAGTATAGATGGACTAATAGAACAAGTCCCACACACTGCTAGAAGCCCAAATATTTTTTCAGAGCTAGATGCAGAAAAAAATTATTTTCAATTTGCAACCTGATGGAGGTCAGTATAGGTGGACTATTAGAACAAGTCCCACACACTGCTAGAAGCCCAATATTTGAAGCCCAAATATTTTTTCAGAGCTAGATGCAGAAAAAAATGATATTCAATTTGCAACCTGATGAAGGTCAGTATAGATGGATTAATAGACCAAGTCCCACACACTGCTAGAAGCCCAAATATTTTTTCAGAGCTAGATGCAGAAAAAAATTATATTCAATTTGCAACCTGATGGAGGTCAGTATAGATGGACTAATAGACCAAGTCCCATACACTGCTAGAAGCCCAAATATTTTCTCAGAGCTAGATGCAGAAAAAAATTATATTCAATTTGCAACTTGATGGAGGTCAGTATAGATGGACTAATAGACCAAGACCCACACACTGCTAGAAGCCCAAATATTTTTTCAGAGCAAGATGCAGAAAAAAATTATATTCAGTTTCCAACCTGATGGAGGTCAGTATAGATGGAATAATATACCAAGTACCATACACTGCTAGAAGCCCAAATATTTTTTCAGAGCTAGATGCAGATAAAAATTATTTTTAATTTGCAACCTGATGGAGGTCAGTATAGATGGACTAATAGAACCAGTCCCACACACTGCTAGAAGCCCAAATATTTTTTCAGAGCTAGATGCAGAAAAAAATTATATTCAATTTGCAACCTGATGGAGGTCAGTATAGATGGACTATTAGAACAAGTCCCACACACTGCTAGAAGCCCAAATATTTTTTCAGAGCTAGATGCAGAAAAAAATTATATTCAATTTGCAACCTGATGGAGGTCAGTATAGATGGACTAATAGAACAAGTAACACACACTGCTAGAAGCCCAAATATTTTTTCAGAGCTAGATGCAGAAAAAAATTATATTAAATTTGCAACCTGATGGAGGTCAGTATAGATGGACTAATAGAACAAGTCCCATACACTGCTAGAAACCCAAATATTTTTTCAGAGCTAGATGCAGAAAAAAATTATATTCAATTTGCAACCTGATGGAGGTCAGTATAGATGGACTAATAGAACAAGTCCCACACACTGCTAGAAGCCCAAATATTTTTTCAGAGCTAGATGCAGAAAAAAATTATATTCAATTTGCAACCTGATGGAGCTCAGTAAAGATGGACTAATAGACCAAGTCCCACACACTGCTAGAAGCCCAAATATTTTTTCAGAGCTAGAGGCATAAAAAAATTATATTCAATTTGCAACCTGATGGAGGTCAGTATAGATGGACTAATAGAACAAGTCCCACACACTGCTAGAAGCCCAAATATTTTTTCAGAGCTAGATGCAGAAAAAAATTATATTCAATTTGCAACCTGATGGAGGTCAGTATAGATGGACTTATAGACCAAGTCCGACACACTGCTAGAAGCCCAAATATTTTTTCAGAGCTAGATGCAGAAAAAAATTATATTCAATTTGCAACCTGAAGGAGGTCAGTATAGATGGACTATTAGAACAAGTCCCACACACTGCTAGAAGCCCAAATATTTTTTCAGAGCTAGATGCAGAAAAAAATTATATTCAATTTGCAACCTGATGGAGGTCAGTATAGATGGACTATTAGAACAAGTCCCACACACTGCTAGAAGCCCAATATTTGAAGCCCAAATATTTTTTCAGAGCTAGATGCAGAAAAAAATGATATTCAATTTGCAACCTGATGGAGGTCAGTATAGATGGATTAATAGACCAAGTCCCACACACTGCTAGAAGCCCAAATATTTTTTCAGAGCTAGATGCAGAAAAAAATTATATTCAATTTGCAACCTGATGGAGGTCAGTATAGATGGACTATTAGAACAAGTCCCACACACTGCTGGAAGCCCAAATATTTTTTCAGAGCTAGATGCAGAAAAAAATTATATTCAATTTGCAACCTGATGGAGGTCAGTATAGATGGACTAATAGAACAAGTAACACACACTGCTAGAAGCCCAAATATTTTTTCAGAGCTAGATGCAGAAAAAAATTATATTCAATTTGCAACCTGATGGAGGTCAGTATAGATGGACTAATAGAACAAGTCCCATACACTGCTAGAAACCCAAATATTTTTCAGAGCTAGATGCAGAAAAAAATTATATTCAAATTGCAACCTGATGGAGGTCAGTATAGATGGACTAATAGACCAAGTCCCACACACTGCTAGAAGCCCAAATATTTTTTCAGAGCTAGATGCAGAAAAAAGTTATATTCAATTTGGAACCTGATGGAGGTCAGTATAGATGGACTATTAGAACAAGTCCCACACACTGCTAGAAGCCCAAATATTTTTTCAGAGCAAGATGCAGAAAAAAATTATATTCAATTTGCAACCTGATGGAGGTCAGTATAGATGGAATAATAGACCAAGTCCCAAACACTGCTAGAAGCCCAACTATTTTTTCAGAGCTAGATGCAGATAAAAATTATTTTTAATTTGCAACCTGATGGAGGTCAGTATAGATGGACAAATAGAACCAGTCCCACACACTGCTAGAAACCCAAATATTTTTTCAGAGCTAGATGCAGAAAAAAATTCTATTCAATTTGCAACCTGATGGAGGTCAGTATAGATGGACTAATAGAACAAGTCCCACACACTGCTAGTAGCCCAAATATTTTTTCAGAGCTAGATGCAGAAAAAAATTATATTCAATTTGCAACCTGATGGAGGTCAGTATAGATGGACTAATAGAACAAGTCCCATACACTGCTAGAAGCCCAAATATTTTTTCAGAGCTAGATGCAGATAAAAATTATTTTTAATTTGCAACCTGATGGAGGTCAGTATAGATGGACTAATAGAACCAGTCCCACACACTGCTAGAAGCCCAAATATTTTTTCAGAGCTAGATGCAGAAAAAAATTATATTCAATTTGCAACCTGATGGAGGTCAGTATAGATGGACTAATAGACCAAGTCCCACACACTGCTAGAAGCCCAAATATTTTTTCAGAGCTAGATGCAGAAAAAAATAATATTCAATTTGCAACCTGATGGAGGTCAGTATAGATGGACTATTAGAACAAGTCCCACACACTGCTAGAAGCCCAAATATTTTTTCAGAGCTAGATGCAAAAAAAAATTATATTCAATTTGCAACCTGATGGAGGTCAGTATAGATGGACTAATAGAACAAGTAACACACACTGCTAGAAGCCCAAATATTTTTTCAGAGCTAGATGCAGAAAAAAATTATATTCAATTTGCAACCTGATGGAGGTCAGTATAGATGGACTAATAGAACAAGTCCCATACACTGCTTGAAACCCAAATATTTTTTCAGAGCTAGATGCAGAAAAAAATTATATTCAAATTGCAACCTGATGGAGGTCAGTATAGATGGACTAATAGACCAAGTCCCACACACTGCTAGAAGCCAACTATTTTTTCAGAGCTAGATGCAGAAAAAAATTATATATAATTTGCAACCTGATGGAGGTCAGTATAGATGGACTAATAGATCAAGTCCCACACACTGCTAGAAGCCCAAATATTTTTTCAGAGCTAGATGCAGAAAAAAATTATATTCAATTTGCAACCTGATGGAGGTCAGTATAGATGGAATAATAGACCAAGTACCATACACTGCTAGAAGCCCAAATATTTTTTCAGAGCTAGATGCAGATAAAATTTATTTTTAATTTGCAACCTGATGGAGGTCAGTATAGATGGACTAATAGAACCAGTCGCACACACTGCTAGAAGCCCAAATATTTTTTCAGAGCTAGATGCAGAAAAAAATTATATTCAATTTGCAACCTGATGGAGGTCAGTATAGATGGACTAATAGAACAAGTCCCACACACTGCTAGCAGCCCAAATATTTGTTCAGAGCTAGATGCAGAAAAAAATTATATTCAATTTGCAACCTGATGGAGGTCAGTATAGATGGACTAATAGAACAAGTCCCACACACTGCTAGTAGCTCAAATATTTTTTCAGAGCTAGATGCAGAAAAAAATTATATTCAATTTGCAACCTGATGGAGGTCAGTATAAATGGACTATTAGAACAAGTCCCACACACTGCTAGAAGCCCAAATATTTTTTCAGAGCTAGATGCAGAAAAAAATTATATTCAATTTGCAACCTGATGGAGGTCAGTATATATGGACTAATAGAACAAGTCCCACACACTGCTAGAAGCCCAAATATTTTTTCAGAGCTAGATGCAGAAAAAAATTATATTCAATTTGCAACCTGATGGAGGTCAGTATAGATGGACTAATAGACCAAGTCCCACACACTGCTAGAAGCCCAAATATTTTTTCAGAGCTAGATGCAGAAAAAAATTATATTCAATTTGCGACCTGATGGAGGTCAGTATAGATGGACTATTAGAACAAGTCCCACACACTGCTAGAAGCCCAAATATTTTCTCAGAGCAAGATGCAGAAAAAAATTATATTCAATTTGCAACCTGATGGAGGTCAGTATAGATGGACTAATTGACCAAGTCCCACACACTGCTAGAAGCCCAAATATTTTTTCAGAGCTAGATGCAGATAAAAATTATTTTTAATTTGCAACCTGATGGAGGTCAGTATAGATGGACTAATAGAACAAGTCCCACACACTGCTAGAAGCCCAAATATTTTTTCAGAGCTAGATGCAGAAAAAATATATATTCTATTTGCAACCTGATGGAGGTCAGTATAGATGGACTAATAGAACAAGTCCCACACACTGCTAGTAGCCCAAATATTTTTTCAGAGCTAGATGCAGAAAAAAATTATATTCAATTTGCAACCAGATGGAGGTCAGTATAGATGGACTAATAGACCAAGTCCCACACACTGCTAAAAGCCCAAATATTTTTTCAGAGCTAGATGCAGAAAAAAAATATATTCAATTTGCAACCTGATGGAGGTCAGTATAAATGGACTATTAGAACAAGTCCCACACACTGCTAGTAGCCCAAATATTTTTTCAGAGCTAGATGCAGAAAAAAATTATATTCAATTTGCAACCTGATGGAGGTCAGTATAGATGGACTAATAGAACAAGTCCCACACACTGCTAGAAGCCCAAATATTTTTTCAGAGCTAGATGCAGAAAAAAATTATATTCAATTTGCAACCTGATGGAGGTCAGTATAGATGGACTAATAGACCAAGTCCCACACACTGCTAGAAGCCCAAATATTTTTTCAGAACTAGATGCAGAAAAAAATTATATTCTATTTGCAATCTGATGGAGGTCAGTATAGATGGACTAATAGAAAATGTACCACACAGTTCTAGAAGCCCAAATATTTTTTCAGAGCTAGATTCAGAAAAAAATTATATTCAATTTGCAGCCTGATGGAGGTCAGTATAGATGGACTAATAGACCAAGTCCCACACACTGCTAGAAGCCCAAATAATTTTTCAGAGCTAGGGGCAGATAAAAATTATTTTTAATTTGCAACCTGATGGAGGTCTGTATAGATGGACTAATAGAACAAGTCCCACACACTGCTAGAAGCCCAAATATTTTTTCAGAGCTAGATGCAGAAAAAAATTCTATTCAATTTGCAACCTGATGGAGGTCAGTATAGATGTACTAATAGAACAAGTCCCACACACTGCTATTAGCCCAAATATTTTTTAAGAGCTAGATGCAGAAAAAAATTATATTCAATTTGAAACCTGATGGAGGTCAGTATAGATGGACTAATAGAACAAGTCCCACACAATGCTAGAAGCCCAAATATTTTTTTCAGAGCTAGATGCAGAAAAAAATTATATTCAATTTGCAACCTGATGGAGGCCAGTATAGATGGTCTAATAGAACAAGTCCCACACACTGCTAGAAACCCAAATATTTTTTCAGAGCTAGATGCAGAAAAAAATTATATTCAATTTGCAACCTGATGGAGGTCAGTATAGATGGACTAATAGACCAAGTCCCACACACTGCTAGAAGCCAAAATATTTTTTCAGAGCTAGATGCAGATAAAAATTATTTTTAATTTGCAACCTGATGGAGGTCAGTATAGATGGACTAATAGAACAAGTCCCACACACTGCTAGAAGCCCAAATATTTTTTCAGTGCTAGATGCAGAAAAAAATTATATTCAATTTGCAACCTGATGGAGGTCAGTATAGATGGACTAATAGAACAAGTCCCACACACTGCTAGAAGCCCAAATATTTTTTCAGAGCTAGATGCATAAAAAAATTATATTCAATTTGCAACCTGATGGAGGTCAGTATAGATGAACTAATAGAACAAGTCCCACACACTGCTAGAAGCCCAAATATTTTTTTCAAAGCTAGATGCAGAAAAAAATTATATTCAATTTGCAACCTGATGGAGGTCAGTATAGATGGATTAATAGACCAAGTCCCACACACTGCTAGAAGCCCAAATATTTTTTCAGAGCTAGATGCAGAAAAAAATTATACTCAATTTGCAACCTGCTGGAGGTCAGTATAGATGGAATATTAGAACAAGTCCCACACACTGCTAGAAGCCCAAATATTTTTTCAGAGCTAGATGCAGAAAAAAATTATATTCAATTTACAACCTGATGGAGGTCAGTATAGATGGACTAATAGACCAAGTCCCACACACTGCTAGAAGCCCAAATATTTTTTCAGAGCTAGATGCAGAAAAAAATGATATTCAATTTGCAACCTGATGGAGGTCAGTATAGATGAACTAATAGACCAAGTCCCACACACTGCTACAAGCCCAAATATTTTTTCAGAACAAGATGCAGAAAAAAATTATATTCAATTTGCAACCTGATGGAGGTCAGTACAGATGGACTAATAGACCAAATCCCATACACTGTTAGAAGCCCAAATATTTTTTCAGAGCTAGATGCAGAAAAAAATTATATTCAATTTGCAACCTGATGGAGGTCACTATAGATGGACTAATAGAACAAGTCCCACACACTGCTAGTAGCCCAAATATTTTTTCAGAGCTAGATGCAGAAAAAAATTATATTCAATTTGCAACCTGATGGAGGTCAGTATAGATGGAATAATAGAACAAGTCCCACACACTGCTAGAAGCTCAAATATTTTTTCAAAGCTAGATGCAGAAAAAAATTATATTCAATTTGCAACCTGATGGAGGCCAGTATATATGGACTAATAGAACAAGTCCCACACACTGCTAGAAACCCAAATATTTTTTCAGAGCTAGATGCAGAAAAAAATTATATTCAATTTGCAGCCTGATGGAGGTCAGTATAGATGGACTAATAGAACAAGTCCCACACACTGCTTGAAGCCCAAATATTTTTTTCAGAGCTAGATGCAGAAAAAAATTATATTCAATTTGCAACCTGATGGAGGTCAGTATAGATGGACTAGTAGACCAAGTCCCACACACTGCTAGAAGCCCAAATATTTTTTCAGAGCTAGATGCAGAAAAAAATTATATTCAATTTGCAACCTGATGGAGGTCAGTATAGATGGACTATTAGAACAAGTCCCACACACTGCTAGAAGCCCAAATATTTTCTCAGAGCTAGATGCAGAAAAAAATTATATTCAATTTGCAACCTGATGGAGGTCAGTATAGATGGACTAATAGACCAAGTCCCACACACTGCTAGAAGCCCAAATATTTTTTCAGAGCTAGATGCAGATAAAAATTATTTTTAATTTGCAACCTGATGGAGGTCAGTATAGATGGACTAATAGAACCAGTCCCACACACTGCTAGAAGCCCAAATATTTTTTCAGAGCTAGATGCAGAAAAAAATTATATTCAATTTGCAACCTGATGGAGGTCAGTATAGATGGACTATTAGAACAAGTCCCACACACTGCTAGAAGCCCAAATATTTTTTCAGAGCTAGATGCAGAAAAAAATTATATTCAATTTGCAACCTGATGGAGGTCAGTATAGATGGACTAATAGAACAAGTAACACACACTGCTAGAAGCCCAAATATTTTTTCAGAGCTAGATGCAGAAAAAAATTATATTAAATTTGCAACCTGATGGAGGTCAGTATAGATGGACTAATAGAACAAGTCCCATACACTGCTAGAAACCCAAATATTTTTTCAGAGCTAGATGCAGAAAAAAATTATATTCAATTTGCAACCTGATGGAGGTCAGTATAGATGGACTAATAGAACAAGTCCCACACACTGCTAGAAGCCCAAATATTTTTTCAGAGCTAGATGCAGAAAAAAATTATATTCAATTTGCAACCTGATGGAGCTCAGTAAAGATGGACTAATAGACCAAGTCCCACACACTGCTAGAAGCCCAAATATTTTTTCAGAGCTAGAGGCATAAAAAAATTATATTCAATTTGCAACCTGATGGAGGTCAGTATAGATGGACTAATAGAACAAGTCCCACACACTGCTAGAAGCCCAAATATTTTTTCAGAGCTAGATGCAGAAAAAAATTATATTCAATTTGCAACCTGATGGAGGTCAGTATAGATGGACTTATAGACCAAGTCCGACACACTGCTAGAAGCCCAAATATTTTTTCAGAGCTAGATGCAGAAAAAAATTATATTCAATTTGCAACCTGAAGGAGGTCAGTATAGATGGACTATTAGAACAAGTCCCACACACTGCTAGAAGCCCAAATATTTTTTCAGAGCTAGATGCAGAAAAAAATTATATTCAATTTGCAACCTGATGGAGGTCAGTATAGATGGACTATTAGAACAAGTCCCACACACTGCTAGAAGCCCAATATTTGAAGCCCAAATATTTTTTCAGAGCTAGATGCAGAAAAAAATGATATTCAATTTGCAACCTGATGGAGGTCAGTATAGATGGATTAATAGACCAAGTCCCACACACTGCTAGAAGCCCAAATATTTTTTCAGAGCTAGATGCAGAAAAAAATTATATTCAATTTGCAACCTGATGGAGGTCAGTATAGATGGACTATTAGAACAAGTCCCACACACTGCTGGAAGCCCAAATATTTTTTCAGAGCTAGATGCAGAAAAAAATTATATTCAATTTGCAACCTGATGGAGGTCAGTATAGATGGACTAATAGAACAAGTAACACACACTGCTAGAAGCCCAAATATTTTTTCAGAGCTAGATGCAGAAAAAAATTATATTCAATTTGCAACCTGATGGAGGTCAGTATAGATGGACTAATAGAACAAGTCCCATACACTGCTAGAAACCCAAATATTTTTCAGAGCTAGATGCAGAAAAAAATTATATTCAAATTGCAACCTGATGGAGGTCAGTATAGATGGACTAATAGACCAAGTCCCACACACTGCTAGAAGCCCAAATATTTTTTCAGAGCTAGATGCAGAAAAAAGTTATATTCAATTTGGAACCTGATGGAGGTCAGTATAGATGGACTATTAGAACAAGTCCCACACACTGCTAGAAGCCCAAATATTTTTTCAGAGCAAGATGCAGAAAAAAATTATATTCAATTTGCAACCTGATGGAGGTCAGTATAGATGGAATAATAGACCAAGTCCCAAACACTGCTAGAAGCCCAACTATTTTTTCAGAGCTAGATGCAGATAAAAATTATTTTTAATTTGCAACCTGATGGAGGTCAGTATAGATGGACAAATAGAACCAGTCCCACACACTGCTAGAAACCCAAATATTTTTTCAGAGCTAGATGCAGAAAAAAATTCTATTCAATTTGCAACCTGATGGAGGTCAGTATAGATGGACTAATAGAACAAGTCCCACACACTGCTAGTAGCCCAAATATTTTTTCAGAGCTAGATGCAGAAAAAAATTATATTCAATTTGCAACCTGATGGAGGTCAGTATAGATGGACTAATAGAACAAGTCCCATACACTGCTAGAAGCCCAAATATTTTTTCAGAGCTAGATGCAGATAAAAATTATTTTTAATTTGCAACCTGATGGAGGTCAGTATAGATGGACTAATAGAACCAGTCCCACACACTGCTAGAAGCCCAAATATTTTTTCAGAGCTAGATGCAGAAAAAAATTATATTCAATTTGCAACCTGATGGAGGTCAGTATAGATGGACTAATAGACCAAGTCCCACACACTGCTAGAAGCCCAAATATTTTTTCAGAGCTAGATGCAGAAAAAAATAATATTCAATTTGCAACCTGATGGAGGTCAGTATAGATGGACTATTAGAACAAGTCCCACACACTGCTAGAAGCCCAAATATTTTTTCAGAGCTAGATGCAAAAAAAAATTATATTCAATTTGCAACCTGATGGAGGTCAGTATAGATGGACTAATAGAACAAGTAACACACACTGCTAGAAGCCCAAATATTTTTTCAGAGCTAGATGCAGAAAAAAATTATATTCAATTTGCAACCTGATGGAGGTCAGTATAGATGGACTAATAGAACAAGTCCCATACACTGCTTGAAACCCAAATATTTTTTCAGAGCTAGATGCAGAAAAAAATTATATTCAAATTGCAACCTGATGGAGGTCAGTATAGATGGACTAATAGACCAAGTCCCACACACTGCTAGAAGCCAACTATTTTTTCAGAGCTAGATGCAGAAAAAAATTATATATAATTTGCAACCTGATGGAGGTCAGTATAGATGGACTAATAGATCAAGTCCCACACACTGCTAGAAGCCCAAATATTTTTTCAGAGCTAGATGCAGAAAAAAATTATATTCAATTTGCAACCTGATGGAGGTCAGTATAGATGGAATAATAGACCAAGTACCATACACTGCTAGAAGCCCAAATATTTTTTCAGAGCTAGATGCAGATAAAATTTATTTTTAATTTGCAACCTGATGGAGGTCAGTATAGATGGACTAATAGAACCAGTCGCACACACTGCTAGAAGCCCAAATATTTTTTCAGAGCTAGATGCAGAAAAAAATTATATTCAATTTGCAACCTGATGGAGGTCAGTATAGATGGACTAATAGAACAAGTCCCACACACTGCTAGCAGCCCAAATATTTGTTCAGAGCTAGATGCAGAAAAAAATTATATTCAATTTGCAACCTGATGGAGGTCAGTATAGATGGACTAATAGAACAAGTCCCACACACTGCTAGTAGCTCAAATATTTTTTCAGAGCTAGATGCAGAAAAAAATTATATTCAATTTGCAACCTGATGGAGGTCAGTATAAATGGACTATTAGAACAAGTCCCACACACTGCTAGAAGCCCAAATATTTTTTCAGAGCTAGATGCAGAAAAAAATTATATTCAATTTGCAACCTGATGGAGGTCAGTATATATGGACTAATAGAACAAGTCCCACACACTGCTAGAAGCCCAAATATTTTTTCAGAACTAGATGCAGAAAAAAATTATATTCAATTTGCAACCTGATGGAGGTCAGTATAGATGGACTAATAGACCAAGTCCCACACACTGCTAGAAGCCCAAATATTTTTTCAGAGCTAGATGCAGAAAAAAATTATATTCAATTTGCGACCTGATGGAGGTCAGTATAGATGGACTATTAGAACAAGTCCCACACACTGCTAGAAGCCCAAATATTTTCTCAGAGCAAGATGCAGAAAAAAATTATATTCAATTTGCAACCTGATGGAGGTCAGTATAGATGGACTAATTGACCAAGTCCCACACACTGCTAGAAGCCCAAATATTTTTTCAGAGCTAGATGCAGATAAAAATTATTTTTAATTTGCAACCTGATGGAGGTCAGTATAGATGGACTAATAGAACAAGTCCCACACACTGCTAGAAGCCCAAATATTTTTTCAGAGCTAGATGCAGAAAAAATATATATTCTATTTGCAACCTGATGGAGGTCAGTATAGATGGACTAATAGAACAAGTCCCACACACTGCTAGTAGCCCAAATATTTTTTCAGAGCTAGATGCAGAAAAAAATTATATTCAATTTGCAACCAGATGGAGGTCAGTATAGATGGACTAATAGACCAAGTCCCACACACTGCTAAAAGCCCAAATATTTTTTCAGAGCTAGATGCAGAAAAAAAATATATTCAATTTGCAACCTGATGGAGGTCAGTATAAATGGACTATTAGAACAAGTCCCACACACTGCTAGTAGCCCAAATATTTTTTCAGAGCTAGATGCAGAAAAAAATTATATTCAATTTGCAACCTGATGGAGGTCAGTATAGATGGACTAATAGAACAAGTCCCACACACTGCTAGAAGCCCAAATATTTTTTCAGAGCTAGATGCAGAAAAAAATTATATTCAATTTGCAACCTGATGGAGGTCAGTATAGATGGACTAATAGACCAAGTCCCACACACTGCTAGAAGCCCAAATATTTTTTCAGAACTAGATGCAGAAAAAAATTATATTCTATTTGCAATCTGATGGAGGTCAGTATAGATGGACTAATAGAAAATGTACCACACAGTTCTAGAAGCCCAAATATTTTTTCAGAGCTAGATTCAGAAAAAAATTATATTCAATTTGCAGCCTGATGGAGGTCAGTATAGATGGACTAATAGACCAAGTCCCACACACTGCTAGAAGCCCAAATAATTTTTCAGAGCTAGGGGCAGATAAAAATTATTTTTAATTTGCAACCTGATGGAGGTCTGTATAGATGGACTAATAGAACAAGTCCCACACACTGCTAGAAGCCCAAATATTTTTTCAGAGCTAGATGCAGAAAAAAATTCTATTCAATTTGCAACCTGATGGAGGTCAGTATAGATGTACTAATAGAACAAGTCCCACACACTGCTATTAGCCCAAATATTTTTTAAGAGCTAGATGCAGAAAAAAATTATATTCAATTTGAAACCTGATGGAGGTCAGTATAGATGGACTAATAGAACAAGTCCCACACAATGCTAGAAGCCCAAATATTTTTTTCAGAGCTAGATGCAGAAAAAAATTATATTCAATTTGCAACCTGATGGAGGCCAGTATAGATGGTCTAATAGAACAAGTCCCACACACTGCTAGAAACCCAAATATTTTTTCAGAGCTAGATGCAGAAAAAAATTATATTCAATTTGCAACCTGATGGAGGTCAGTATAGATGGACTAATAGACCAAGTCCCACACACTGCTAGAAGCCAAAATATTTTTTCAGAGCTAGATGCAGATAAAAATTATTTTTAATTTGCAACCTGATGGAGGTCAGTATAGATGGACTAATAGAACAAGTCCCACACACTGCTAGAAGCCCAAATATTTTTTCAGTGCTAGATGCAGAAAAAAATTATATTCAATTTGCAACCTGATGGAGGTCAGTATAGATGGACTAATAGAACAAGTCCCACACACTGCTAGAAGCCCAAATATTTTTTCAGAGCTAGATGCATAAAAAAATTATATTCAATTTGCAACCTGATGGAGGTCAGTATAGATGAACTAATAGAACAAGTCCCACACACTGCTAGAAGCCCAAATATTTTTTTCAAAGCTAGATGCAGAAAAAAATTATATTCAATTTGCAACCTGATGGAGGTCAGTATAGATGGATTAATAGACCAAGTCCCACACACTGCTAGAAGCCCAAATATTTTTTCAGAGCTAGATGCAGAAAAAAATTATACTCAATTTGCAACCTGCTGGAGGTCAGTATAGATGGAATATTAGAACAAGTCCCACACACTGCTAGAAGCCCAAATATTTTTTCAGAGCTAGATGCAGAAAAAAATTATATTCAATTTACAACCTGATGGAGGTCAGTATAGATGGACTAATAGACCAAGTCCCACACACTGCTAGAAGCCCAAATATTTTTTCAGAGCTAGATGCAGAAAAAAATGATATTCAATTTGCAACCTGATGGAGGTCAGTATAGATGAACTAATAGACCAAGTCCCACACACTGCTACAAGCCCAAATATTTTTTCAGAACAAGATGCAGAAAAAAATTATATTCAATTTGCAACCTGATGGAGGTCAGTACAGATGGACTAATAGACCAAATCCCATACACTGTTAGAAGCCCAAATATTTTTTCAGAGCTAGATGCAGAAAAAAATTATATTCAATTTGCAACCTGATGGAGGTCACTATAGATGGACTAATAGAACAAGTCCCACACACTGCTAGTAGCCCAAATATTTTTTCAGAGCTAGATGCAGAAAAAAATTATATTCAATTTGCAACCTGATGGAGGTCAGTATAGATGGAATAATAGAACAAGTCCCACACACTGCTAGAAGCTCAAATATTTTTTCAAAGCTAGATGCAGAAAAAAATTATATTCAATTTGCAACCTGATGGAGGCCAGTATATATGGACTAATAGAACAAGTCCCACACACTGCTAGAAACCCAAATATTTTTTCAGAGCTAGATGCAGAAAAAAATTATATTCAATTTGCAGCCTGATGGAGGTCAGTATAGATGGACTAATAGAACAAGTCCCACACACTGCTTGAAGCCCAAATATTTTTTTCAGAGCTAGATGCAGAAAAAAATTATATTCAATTTGCAACCTGATGGAGGTCAGTATAGATGGACTAGTAGACCAAGTCCCACACACTGCTAGAAGCCCAAATATTTTTTCAGAGCTAGATGCAGAAAAAAATTATATTCAATTTGCAACCTGATGGAGGTCAGTATAGATGGACTATTAGAACAAGTCCCACACACTGCTAGAAGCCCAAATATTTTCTCAGAGCTAGATGCAGAAAAAAATTATATTCAATTTGCAACCTGATGGAGGTCAGTATAGATGGACTAATAGACCAAGTCCCACACACTGCTAGAAGCCCAAATATTTTTTCAGAGCTAGAGGCAGAAAAAAATTATATTCAATTTGCAACCTGATGGAGGTCAGTATAGATGGACTAATAAAACAAGTCCCACACACTGCTAGAAGACCAAATATTTTTTCAGAGCTAGATGCAGAAAAAAATTATATTCTATTTGCAACCTGATGGAGGTCACTATAGATGGACTAATAGAACAAGTCCCACACACTGCTAGTAGCCCAAATATTTTTTCAGAGCTAGATGCAGAAAAAAATTATATTCAATTTGCAACCTGATGGAGGTCAGTATAGATGGAATAATAGAACAAGTCCCACACACTGCTAGAAGCTCAAATATTTTTTCAAAGCTAGATGCAGAAAAAAATTATATTCAATTTGCAACCTGATGGAGGTCAGTATAGATGTACTATTAGAACAAGTCCCACATACTGCTAGAAGCCCAAATATTTTTTCAGAGCTAGATGCAGAAAAAAATTATATTCAATTTACAACCTGATGGAGGACAGTATAGATGGACTAATAGACCAAGTCCCATACACTGCTAGAAGCCCAAATATTTTTTCAGAGCTAGATGAAGATAAAAATTATTTTTAATTTGCAACCTGATGGAGGTCAGAATAGATGGACTAATAAAACAAGTCCCACACACTGCTAGAAGCCCAAATATTTTTTCAGAGCTCGATGCAGAAAAAAATTATATTCAATTTGCAACCTGATGGAGGTCAGTATAGATGGACTAATAGAACAAGTCCCACACACTGCTAGAAGCTCAAATATTTTTTCAAAGCTAGATGCAGAAAAAAATTATATTCAATTTGCAACCTGATGGAGGCCAGTATAGATGGTCTAATAGAACAAGTCCCATACACTGCTAGAAACCCAAATATTTTTTCAGAGCTAGATGCAGAAAAAAAATATATTCAATTTGCAACCTGATGGAGGTCAGTATAGATGGACTAATAGAACAAGACCCACACACTGCTAGAAGCCCAAATATTTTTTTCAGAGCTAGATGCAGAAAAAAATTATATTCAATTTGCAACCTGATGGAGGTCAGTATAGATGGACTAATAGACCAAGTCCCACACACTGCTAGAAGCCCAAATATTTTTTCAGAGCTAGATGCAGAAAAAAATTATATTCAATTTGCAACCTGATGGAGGTCAGTATAGATGGACTATTAGAACAAGTCCCACACACTGCTAGAAGCCCAAATATTTTCTCAGAGCTAGATGCAGAAAAAAATTATATTCAATTTGCAACCTGATGGAGGTCAGTATAGATGGACTATTAGAATAAGTCCCACACACTGCTAGAAGCCCAAATATTTTTTCAGAGCACGATGCAGAAAAAAATTATATTCAATTTGCAACCTGATGGAGGTCAGTATAGATGGACTAATAGACCAAGTCCCACACACTGCTAGAAGCCCAAATAATTTTTCAGAGCTAGGTGCAGATAAAAATTATTTTTAATTTGCAACCTGATGGAGGTCAGTATAGATGGACTAATAGAACAAGTCCCACACACTGCTAGAAGCCCAAATATTTTTTCAGAGCTAGATGCAGAAAAAAATTCTATTCAATTTGCAACCTGATGGAGGTCAGTATAGATGTACTAATAGAACAAGTCCCACACACTGCTATTAGCCCAAATATTTTTTAAGAGCTGGATGCAGAAAAAAATTATATTCAATTTGAAACCTGATGGAGGTCAGTATAGATGGACTAATAGAACAAGTCCCACACACTGATAGAAGCCCAAATATTTTTTTCAGAGCTAGATGCAGAAAAAAATTATATTCAATTTGCAACCTGATGGAGGTCAGTATAGATGGACTAATAGAACAAGTCCCACACACTGCTAGAAGGTCAAATATTTTTTCAAAGCTAGATGCAGAAAAAAATTATATTCAATTTGCAACCTGATGGAGGCCAGTATAGATAGTCTAATAGAACAAGTCCCACACACTGCTAGAAACCCAAATATTTTTTCAGAGCTAGATGCAGAAAAAAATTATATTCAATTTGCAACCTGATGGAGGTCAGTATAGATGGACTAATAGACCAAGTCCCACACACTGCTAGAAGCCAAAATATTTTTTCAGAGCTAGATGCAGATAAAAATTATTTTTAATTTGCAACCTGATGGAGGTCAGTATAGATGGACTAATAGAACAAGTCCCACACACTGCTAGAAGCCCAAATATTTTTTCAGAGCTAGATGCAGAAAAAAATTATATTCAATTTGCAACCTGATGGAGGTCAGTATAGATGGACTAATAGAACAAGTCCCACACACTGCTAGAAGCCCAAATATTTTTTCAGAGCTAGATGCATAAAAAAATTATATTCAATTTGCAACCTGATGGAGGTCAGTATAGATGGACTAATAGAACAAGTTCCACACACTGCTAGAAGCCCAAATATTTTTTTCAAAGCTAGATGCAGAAAAAAATTATATTCAATTTGCAACCTGATGGAGGTCAGTATAGATGGACTAATAGACCAAGTCCCACACACTGCTAGAAGCCCAAATATTTTTTCAGAGCTAGATGCAGAAAAAAATTATACTCAATTTGCAACCTGCTGGAGGTCAGTATAGATGGACTATTAGAACAAGTCCCACACACTGCTAGAAGCCCAAATATTTTTTCAGAGCTAGATGCAGAAAAAAATTATATTCAATTTACAACCTGATGGAGGTCAGTATAGATGGACTAATAGACCAAGTCCCACACACTGCTAGAAGCCCAAATATTTTTTCAGAGCTAGATGCAGAAAAAAATGATATTCAATTTGCAACCTGATGGAGGTCAGTATAGATGAACTAATAGACCAAGTCCCACACACTGCTACAAGCCCAAATATTTTTTCAGAACAAGATGCAGAAAAAAATGATATTCAATTTGCAACCTGATGGAGGTCAGTACAGATGGACTAATAGACCAAGTCCCATACACTGTTAGAAGCCCAAATATTTTTTCAGAGCTAGATGCAGAAAAAAATTATATTCAATTTGCAACCTGATGGAGGTCACTATAGATGGACTAATAGAACAAGTCCCACACACTGCTAGTAGCCCAAATATTTTTTCAGAGCTAGATGCAGAAAAAAATTATATTCAATTTGCAACCTGATGGAGGTCAGTATAGATGGACTAATAGAACAAGTCCCACACACTGCTAGAAGCTCAAATATTTTTTCAAAGATAGATGCAGAAAAAAATTATATTCAATTTGCAACCTGATGGAGGCCAGTATAGATGGACTAATAGAACAAGTCCCACACACTGCTAGAAACCCAAATATTTTTTCAGAGCTAGATGCAGAAAAAAATTATATTCAATTTGCAGCCTGATGGAGGTCAGTATAGATGGACTAATAGAACAAGTCCCACACACTGCTAGAAGCCCAAATATTTTTTTCAGAGCTAGATGCAGAAAAAAATTATATTCAATTTGCAACCTGATGGAGGTCAGTATAGATGGACTAGTAGATCAAGTCCCACACACTGCTAGAAGCCCAAATATTTTTTCAGAGCTAGATGCAGAAAAAAATTATATTCAATTTGCAACCTGATGGAGGTCAGTATAGATGGACTATTAGAACAAGTCCCACACACTGCTAGAAGCCCAAATATTTTCTCAGAGCTAGATGCAGAAAAAAATTATATTCAATTTGCAACCTGATGGAGGTCAGTATAGATGGACTAATAGACCAAGTCCCACACACTGCTAGAAGCCCAAATATTTTTTCAGAGCTAGAGGCAGAAAAAAATTATATTCAATTTGCAACCTGATGGACGTCAGTATAGATGGACTAATAGACCAAATCCCACACACTGCTAGAAGACCAAATATTTTTTCAGAGCTAGATGCAGAAAAAAATTATATTCTATTTGCAACCTGATGGAGGTCTGTATGGATGGACTAATAGAACAAGTCCCACACACTGCTGGAAGCCCAAATATTTTTTCAGAGCTAGATGCAGAAAAATATTATATTCAATTTGCAACCTGATGGAGGTCAGTATAGATGGACTAATAGACCAAGTCCCACACACTGCTAGAAGCCAAAATGTTTTTTCAGAGCTAGATGCAGATAAAAATTATTTTTAATTTGCAACCTCATGGAGGTCAGTATAGATGGACTAATAGAACAAGTCCCACACACTGCTAGAAGCCCAAATATTTTTTCAGAGATAGATGCAGATAAAAATTATTTTTAATTTGCAACCTGATGGAGGTCAGTATAGATGGACTAATAGAACAAGTCCCACACACTGCTAGAAGCCCAAATATTTTTTCAGAGCTAGATGCAGAAAAAAATTATATTCAATTTGCAACCTGATGGAGGTCAGTATAGATGGACTATTAGAACAAGTCCCACATACTGCTAGAAGCCCAAATATTTTTTCAGAGCTAGATGCAGAAAAAAATTATATTCAATTTACAACCTGATGGAGGACAGTATAGATGGACTAATAGACCAAGTCCCATACACTGCTAGAAGCCCAAATATTTTTTCAGAGCTAGATGAAGATAAAAATTATTTTTAATTTGCAACCTGATGGAGGTCAGTATAGATGGACTAATAGAACAAGTCCCACACACTGCTAGAAGCCCAAATATTTTTTCAGAGCTCGATGCAGAAAAAAATTATATTCAATTTGCAACCTGATGGAGGTCAGTATAGATGGACTAATAGAACAAGTCCCACACACTGCTAGAAGCTCAAATATTTTTTCAAAGCTAGATGCAGAAAAAAATTATATTCAATTTGCAACCTGATGGAGGCCAGTATAGATGGTCTAATAGAACAAGTCCCACACACTGCTAGAAACCCAAATATTTTTTCAGAGCTAGCTGCAGAAAAAAAATATATTCAATTTGCAACCTGATGGAGGTCAGTATAGATGGACTAATAGAACAAGACCCACACACTGCTAGAAGCCCAAATATTTTTTTCAGAGCTAGATGCAGAAAAAAATTATATTCAATTTGCAACCTGATGGAGGTCAGTATAGATGGACTAATAGACCAAGTCCCACACACTGCTAGAAGCCCAAATATTTTTTCAGAGCTAGATGCAGAAAAAAATTATATTCAATTTGCAACCTGATGGAGGTCAGTATAGATGGACTATTAGAACAAGTCCCACACACTGCTAGAAGCCCAAATATTTTCTCAGAGCTAGATGCAGAAAAAAATTATATTCAATTTGCAACCTGATGGAGGTCAGTATAGATGGACTATTAGAATAAGTCCCACACACTGCTAGAAGCCCAAATATTTTTTCAGAGCACGATGCAGAAAAAAATTATATTCAATTTGCAACCTGATGGAGGTCAGTATAGATGAACTAATAGACCAAGTCCCATACACTGCTAGAAGCCCAAATATTTTTTCAGAACTAGATGCAGATAAAAATTATTTTTAATTTGCAACCTGATGGAGGTCAGTATAGATGGACTAATAGAAAAAGTCCCACACACTGCTAGAAGGCCAAATATTTTTTCAGATCTAGATGCAGAAAAAAATTATATTCAATTTGCAACCTGATGGAGGTCAGTATAGATGGACTTATAGACAAAGTCCGACAAACTGCTAGAAGCCCAAATATTTTTTCAGAGCTAGATGCAGAAAAAAATTATATTCATTTTGCAACCTGATGGAGGTCAGTATAGATTGACTATTAGAACAAGTCCCACACACTGCTAGAAGCCCAAATATTTTTTCAGAGCTAGATGCAGAAAAAAATTATATTCAATTTGCAACCTGATGGAGGTCAGTATAGATGGACTAATAGACCCAGTCTCACACACTGCTAGAAGCCCATACATTTTTTCAGAGCTAGATTTCAGAAAAAAATTATATTCAGTTTGCAACCTGATGGAGGTCAGTATAGATGGACTAATAGAACAAGTCCCACACACTGCTAGAAGTCCAAATATTTGAAGACCAAATATTTTTTCAGAGCTAAATGCAGAAAAAAATTATATTCAATTTGCAACCTGATGGAGGTCAGTATAGATGGACTATTAGAACAAGTCCCACACACTGCTAGAAGCCCAAATATTTTTTCAGAGCTAGATGCAGAAAACAATTATATTCAATTTGCAACCTGATGGAGGCCAGTATAGATGGACTATTAGAACAAGTCCCACACACTGCTAGAAGCCCAAATATTTTTTCAGAGCTAGATGCAGAAAAAAATTATATTCAATTTGCAACCTGATGGAGGTCAGTATAGATCGAATAATAGACCAAGTACCATACACTGCTAGAAGCCCAAATATTTTTTCAGAGCTAGATGCAGATAAAATTTATTTTTAATTTGCAACCTGATGGAGGTCAGTATAGATGGACTAATAGAACCAGTCGCACACACTGCTAGAAGCCCAAATATTTTTTCAGAGCTAGATGCAGAAAAAAATTATATTCAATTTGCAACCTGATGGAGGTCAGTATAGATGGACTAATAGAACAAGTCCCACACACTGCTAGTAGCCCAAATATTTTTTCAGAGCTAGATGCAGAAAAAAATTATATTCAATTTGCAACCTGATGGAGGTCAGTATAGATGGACTAATAGAACAAGTCCCACACACTGCTAGTAGCTCAAATATTTTTTCAGAGCTAGATGCAGAAAAAAATTATATTCAATTTGCAACCTGATGGAGGTCAGTATAGATGGACTAATAGAACCAGTCCCACACACTGCTAGAAGCCCAAATATTTTTTCAGAGCTAGATGCAGAAAAAAATTATATTCAATTTGCAACCTGATGGAGGTCAGTATAGATGGACTAATAGAACTAGTCCCACACACTGCTAGTAGCACTAATATATTTTTTCAGAGCTAGATGCAGAAAGAAATTATATTCAATTTGCAACCTGATGGAGGTCAGTATAGATGGACTAATAGAACAAGTCCCACACACTGCTAGAAGCCCAAATATTTTTTCAGAGCTAGATGCAGAAAAAAAATATATTCAATTTGCAACCTGATGGAGGTCAGTATAAATGGACTATTAGAACAATTCCAACAAACTGTTAGAAGCCCAAATATTTTTTCAGAGCTAGATGCAGAAAAAAATTATATTCAATTTGCAACCTGATGGAGGTCAGTATAGATGGACTAATAGAACAAGTCCCCCACACTGCTAGAAGCCCTTTTTTTTTTTTCAGAGCTAGATGTAGAAAAAAATTATATTCAATTTGCAACCTGATGGAGGTCAGTATAGATGGACTAATAGACCAAGTCCCACACACTGCTAAAATCCCAAATATATTTTCAGAGCTAGATACAGAAAAAAATTATATTCAATTTGCAACCTGATGGAGGTCAGTATAAATGGACTATTAGAACAAGTCCCACACACTGCTAGAAGCCCAAATATTTTTTCAGAGCTAGATGCAGAAAAAAATTATATTCAATTTGCAACCTGATGGAGGTCAGTATATATGGACTAATAGAACAAGTCCCACACACTGCTAGAAGCCCAAATATTTTTTCAGAGCTAGATGCAGAAAAAAATTATATTCAATTTGCAACCTGATGGAGGTCAGTATAGATCGACTAATAGACCAAGTCCCACACACTGCTAGAAGCCCAAATATTTTTTCAGAGCTAGATGCAGAAAAAAATTATATTCAATTTGCGACCTGATGGAGGTCAGTATAGATGGACTATTAGAACAAGTCCCACACACTGCTAGAAGCCCAAATATTTTCTCAGAGCAAGATGCAGAAAAAAATTATATTCAATTTGCAACCTGATGGAGGTCAGTATAGATGGACTAATTGACCAAGTCCCACACACTGCTAGAAGCCCAAATATTTTTTCAGAGCTAGATGCAGAAAAAAATTATTTTTAATTTGCAACCTGATGGAGGTCAGTATAGATGGACTAATAGACCAAGTCCCACACACTGCTAGAAGCCCAAATATTTTTCCAGAGCTAGATGCAGAAAAAAAATATATTCAATTTGCAACCTGATGGAGGTCAGTATAAATGGACTATTAGAACAAGTCCCACACACTGCTAGTAGCCCAAATATTTTTTCAGAGCTAGATGCAGAAAAAAATTATATTCAATTTGCAACCTGATGGAGGTCAGTATAGATGGACTAATAGAACAAGTCCCACACACTGCTAGAAGCCCAAATATTTTTTCAGAGCTAGATGCAGAAAAAAATTATATTCAATTTGCAACCTGATGGAGGTCAGTATAGATGGACTAATAGACCAAGTCCCACACACTGCTAGAAGCCCAAATATTTTTTCAGAACTAGATGCAGAAAAAAATTATATTCTATTTGCAATCTGATGGAGGTCAGTATAGATGGACTAATAGAACATGTACCACACAGTTCTAGAAGCCCAAATATTTTTTCAGAGCTAGATTCAGAAAAAAATTATATTCAATTTGCAGCCTGATGGAGGTCAGTATAGATGGACTAATAGACCAAGTCCCACACACTGCTAGAAGCCCAAATAATTTTTCAGAGCTAGGTGCAGATAAAAATTATTTTTAATTTGCAACCTGATGGAGGTCAGTATAGATGGACTAATAGAACAAGTCCCACACACTGCTAGAAGCCCAAATATTTTTTCAGAGCTAGATGCAGAAAAAAATTCTATTCAATTTGCAACCTGATGGAGGTCAGTATAGATGTACTAATAGAACAAGTCCCACACACTGCTATTAGCCCAAATATTTTTTAAGAGCTAGATGCAGAAAAAAATTATATTCAATTTGAAACCTGATGGAGGTCAGTATAGATGGACTAATAGAACAAGTCCCACACACTGCTAGAAGCCCAAATATTTTTTTCAGAGCTAGATGCAGAAAAAAATTATAATCAATTTGCAACCTGATGGAGGTCAGTATAGATGGACTAAAAGAACAAGTCCCACACACTGCTAGAAGCTCAAATATTTTTTCAAAGCTAGATGCAGAAAAAAATTATATTCAATTTGCAACCTGATGGAGGCCAGTATAGATGGTCTAATAGAACAAGTCCCACACACTGCTAGAAGCCCAAATATTTTTTCAGAGCTAGATGCAGAAAAAAATTATATTCAATTTGCAACCTGATGGAGGTCAGTATAGATGGACTAATAGAACAAGTCCCACACACTGCTAGAAGCCCAAATATTTTTTCAGAGCTAGATGCATAAAAAAATTATATTCAATTTGCAACCTGATGGAGGTCAGTATAGATGGACTAATAGAACAAGTCCCACACACTGCTAGAAGCCCAAATATTTTTTTCAAAGCTAGATGCAGAAAAAAATTATATTCAATTTGCAACCTGATGGAGGTCAGTATAGATGGACTAATAGACCAAGTCCCACACACTGCTAGAAGCCCAAATATTTTTTCAGAGCTAGATGCAGAAAAAAATTATACTCAATTTGCAACCTGCTGGAGGTCAGTATAGATGGACTATTAGAACAAGTCCCACACACTGCTAGAAGCCCAAATATTTTTTCAGAGCTAGATGCAGAAAAAAATTATATTCAATTTACAACCTGATGGAGGTCAGTATAGATGGACTAATAGACCAAGTCCCACACACTGCTAGAAGCCCAAATATTTTTTCAGAGCTAGATGCAGAAAAAAATGATATTCAATTTGCAACCTGATGGAGGTCAGTATAGATGAACTAATAGACCAAGTCCCACACACTGCTACAAGCCCAAATATTTTTTCAGAACAAGATGCAGAAAAAAATTATATTCAATTTGCAACCTGATGGAGGTCAGTACAGATGGACTAATAGACCAAGTCCCATACACTGTTAGAAGCCCAAATATTTTTTCAGAGCTAGATGCAGAAAAAAATTATATTCAATTTGCAACCTGATGGAGGTCACTATAGATGGACTAATAGAACAAGTCCCACACACTGCTAGTAGCCCAAATATTTTTTCAGAGCTAGATGCAGAAAAAAATTATATTCAATTTGCAACCTGATGGAGGTCAGTATAGATGGACTAATAGAACAAGTCCCACACACTGCTAGAAGCTCAAATATTTTTTCAAAGCTAGATGCAGAAAAAAATTATATTCAATTTGCAACCTGATGGAGGCCAGTATAGATGGACTAATAGAACAAGTCCCACACACTGCTAGAAACCCAAATATTTTTTCAGAGCTAGATGCAGAAAAAAATTATATTCAATTTGCAGCCTGATGGAGGTCAGTATAGATGGACTAATAGAACAAGTCCCACACACTGCTAGAAGCCCAAATATTTTTTTCAGAGCTAGATGCAGAAAAAAATTATATTCAATTTGCAACCTGATGGAGGTCAGTATAGATGGACTAGTAGACCTAGTCCCACACACTGCTAGAAGCCCAAATATTTTTTCAGAGCTAGATGCAGAAAAAAATTATATTCAATTTGCAACCTGATGGAGGTCAGTATAGATGGACTATTAGAACAAGTCCCACACACTGCTAGAAGCCCAAATATTTTCTCAGAGCTAGATGCAGAAAAAAATTATATTCAATTTGCAACCTGATGGAGGTCAGTATAGATGGACTAATAGACCAAGTCCCACACACTGCTAGAAGCCCAAATATTTTTTCAGAGCTAGAGGCAGAAAAAAATTATATTCAATTTGCAACCTGATGGAGGTCAGTATAGATGGACTAATAGACCAAGTCCCACACACTGCTAGAAGACCAAATATTTTTTCAGAGCTAGATGCAGAAAAAAATTATATTCTATTTGCAACCTGATGGAGGTCAGTATAGATGGACTAATAGACCAAGTCCCACACACTGCTAGAAGCCCAAATATTTTTTCAGAGCTAGATGCAGATAAAAGTTATTTTTAATTTGCAACCTCACGGAGGTCAGTATAGATGGACTAATAGAACAAGTCCCACACACTGCTAGAAGCCCAAATATTTTTTCAGAGATAGATGCAGATAAAAATTATTTTTAATTTGCAACCTGATGGAGGTCAGTATAGATGGACTAATAGAACAAGTCCCACACACTGCTAGAAGCCCAAATATTTTTTCAGAGCTAGATGCAGAAAAAAATTATATTCAATTTACAACCTGATGGAGGACAGTATAGATGGACTAATAGACCAAGTCCCATACACTGCTAGAAGCCCAAATATTTTTTCAGAGCTAGATGAAGATAAAAATTATTTTTAATTTGCAACCTGATGGAGGTCAGTATAGATGGACTAATAGAACAAGTCCCACACACTGCTAGAAGCCCAAATATTTTTTCAGAGCTCGATGCAGAAAAAAATTATATTCAATTTGCAACCTGATGGAGGTCAGTATAGATGGACTAATAGAACAAGACCCACACACTGCTAGAAGCTCAAATATTTTTTCAAAGCTAGATGCAGAAAAAAATTATATTCAATTTGCAACCTGATGGAGGCCAGTATAGATGGTCTAATAGAACAAGTCCCACACACTGCTAGAAACCCAAATATTTTTTCAGAGCTAGATGCAGAAAAAAAATATATTCAATTTGCAACCTGATGGAGGTCAGTATAGATGGACTAATAGAACAAGACCCACACACTGCTAGAAGCCCAAATATTTTTTTCAGAGCTAGATGCAGAAAAAAATTATATTCAATTTGCAACCTGATGGAGGTCAGTATAGATGGACTAATAGACCAAGTCCCACACACTGCTAGAAGCCCAAATATTTTTTCAGAGCTAGATGCAGAAAAAAATTATATTCAATTTGCAACCTGATGGAGGTCAGTATAGATGGACTATTAGAACAAGTCCCACACACTGCTAGAAGCCCAAATATTTTCTCAGAGCTAGATGCAGAAAAAAATTATATTCAATTTGCAACCTGATGGAGGTCAGTATAGATGGACTATTAGAATAAGTCCCACACACTGCTAGAAGCCCAAATATTTTTTCAGAGCACGATGCAGAAAAAAATTATATTCAATTTGCAACCTGATGGAGGTCAGTATAGATGGACTAATAGACCAAGTCCCATACACTGCTAGAAGCCCAAATATTTTTTCAGAACTAGATGCAGATAAAAATTATTTTTAATTTGCAACCTGATGGAGGTCAGTATAGATGGACTAATAGAAAAAGTCCCACACACTGCTAGAAGGCCAAATATTTTTTCAGATCTAGATGCAGAAAAAAATTATATTCAATTTGCAACCTGATGGAGGTCAGTATAGATGGACTTATAGACAAAGTCCGACAAACTGCTAGAAGCCCAAATATTTTTTCAGAGCTAGATGCAGAAAAAAATTATATTCATTTTGCAACCTGATGGAGGTCAGTATAGATTGACTATTAGAACAAGTCCCACACACTGCTAGAAGCCCAAATATTTTTTCAGAGCTAGATGCAGAAAAAAATTATATTCAATTTGCAACCTGATGGAGGTCAGTATAGATGGACTAATAGACCCAGTCTCACACACTGCTAGAAGCCCATACATTTTTTCAGAGCTAGATTTCAGAAAAAAATTATATTCAGTTTGCAACCTGATGGAGGTCAGTATAGATGGACTAATAGAACAAGTCCCACACACTGCTAGAAGTCCAAATATTTGAAGACCAAATATTTTTTCAGAGCTAAATGCAGAAAAAAATTATATTCAATTTGCAACCTGATGGAGGTCAGTATAGATGGACTATTAGAACAAGTCCCACACACTGCTAGAAGCCCAAATATTTTTTCAGAGCTAGATGCAGAAAACAATTATATTCAATTTGCAACCTGATGGAGGCCAGTATAGATGGACTTATAGACCAAGTCCGACACACTGCTAGAAGCCCAAATATTTTTTCAGAGCTAGATGCAGAAAAAAATTATATTCAATTTGCAACCTGATGGAGGTCAGTATAGATGGACTATTAGAACAAGTCCCACACACTGCTAGAAGCCCAAATATTTTTTCAGAGCTAGATGCAGAAAAAAATTATATTCAATTTGCAACCTGATGGAGGTCAGTATAGATGGACTAATAGACCAAGTCCCACACACTGCTAGAAGCCCAAATATTTTTTCAGAGCTAGATGTAGAAAAAAATGATATTCAATTTGCAACCTGATGGAGGTCAGTATAGATGGACTATTAGAACAAGTCAAACACACTGCTAGAAGCCCAAATATTTGAAGCCCAAATATTTTTTCAGAGCTAGATGCAGAAAAAAATTATATTCAATTTGCAACCTGATGGAGGTCAGTATAGATGGACTATTAGAACAAGTCCCACACACTGCTAGAAGCCCAAATATTTTTTCAGAGCTAGATGCAGAAAAAAATTATATTCAATTTGCAACCTGATGGAGGTCAGTATAGATCGACTAATAGAAAAAGTCCCACACACTGATAGAAGCCCAAATATTTTTTCAGAGCTATATGCAGAAAAAAATTATATTCAATTTGCAACCTGATGGAGGTCAGTATAGATGGACTATTAGAATAAGATCCACACTCTGCTAGAAGCCCAAATATTTTTTCAGAGCAAGATGCAGAAACAAATTATATTCAATTTGCAACCTGATGGAGGTCAGTATAGATGGACTATTAGAACAAGTCCCACACACTGCTAGAAGCCCAAATATTTTTTCAGAGCTAGATGCAGAAAAAAATAATATTCAATTTGCAACCTGATGGAGGTCAGTATAGATGGACTAATAGAACAAGTCCCACACACTGCTAGTAGCCCGAAGATTTTTTCAGAGCTAGATGTAGAAAAAAATTATATTCAATTTGCAACCTGATGGAGGTCAGAATAGATGAACTAATAGAACAAGTCCCACACACTGCTAGTAGCCCAAATATTTTTTCAGAGCTAGATGCAGAAAAAAATTATATTCAATTAGCAACCTGATGGAGGTCAGTATAGATGGACTAATAGAACATGTCCCACACACTGCTAGTAGCCCAAATATTTTTTCAGAGCTAGATGCAGAAAAAAATTATATTCAATTTACAAACTGATGGAGGTCAGTATAGATGGACTAATAGAACAAGTCCCACACACTGCTAGAAGCCCAAATATTTTTTTCAGAGCTAGATGCAGAAAAAAATTATATTCAATTTGCAACCTGATGGAGGTCAGTATAGATGGACTAATAGACCAAGTCCCACACACTGCTAAAAGCCCAAATATTTTTTCAGAGCTAGATACAGAAAAAAATTATATTCAATTTGCAACCTGATGGAGGTCAGTATAAATGAACTATTAGAACTAGTCCCACACACTGCTAGAAGCCCAAATATTGTTTCAGAGCTAGATGCAGAAAAAAATTATATTCAATTTGCAACCTGATGGAGGTCAGTATAGATGGACTAATAGACCAAGTCCCACACACTGCTAGAAGCCCAAATATTTTTTCAGAGCTAGATGCAGAAAAAAATTATATTCAATTTGCAACCTTATGGAGGTCAGTATAGATGGACTAATAGACAAAGTCCCACACACTGCTAGAAGCCAAAATATTTTTTCAGAGCTAGATGCAGATAAAAATAACTTTTAATTTGCAACCTGATGGAGGTCAGTATAGATGGACTAATAGAACAAGTCCCACACACTGCCAGAAGCCCAAATATTTTTTCAGAGCTAGATGCAGAAAAAAATTATATTCAATTTGCAACCTGATGGAGGTCAGTATAGATGGATTATAGCACAAGTCCCACACACTGCTAGTATCCCAAATATTTTTTCAGAGCTAGATGCAGAAAAAAATTATATTCAATTTGCAACCTGATGGAGGTCAGTATAGATGGACTATTAGAACAAGTCCCACACACTGCTAGAAGCCCAAATATTTTTTCAGAGCTAGATGCAGAAAAAAATTATAATCAATTTGCAACCTGATGGAGGTCAGTATTGATGGACTAATAGAACAAGTCCCACCCACTGCTAGAAGCCCAAATATTTTTTCAGAGCTAGATGCAGAAAAAAATTATGTTCAATTTGCAACCTGATGGAGGTCAGTATAGATGAACTAATAGAACAAGTCCCACACACTGCTAGAAGCTCAAATATTTTTTCAAAGCTAGATGCAGAAAAAATTATATTCAATTTGCAACCTGATGGAGGCCAGTATAGATGGGTTAATAGAACAAGTCCCACACACTGCTAGAAACCCAAATATTTTTTCAGAGCTAGATGCAGAAAAAAATTATATTCAATTTGCAACCTGATGGAGGTCAGTATAGATGGACTAATAGACCCAGTCCCACACACTGCTAGAAGCCCAAATATTTTTTCAGAGCTAGATGAAGAAAAAAATTATATTCAGTTTGCAACCTGATGGAGGTCAGTATAGATGGACTAATAGAACAAGTTCCACACACTGCTAGAAGTCCAAATATTTGAAGCCCAAATATTTTTTCAGAGCTAGGTGCAGAAAAAAATTATATTCAATTTGCAACCTGATGGAGGTCAGTATAGATGGACTAATAGATCAAGTCCCACACACTGCTAGAAGCCCAAATATTTTTTTCAGAGTTAGATGCAGAAAAAAATTAGATTCAATTTGCAACCTGATGGAGGTCAGTATAGATGGACTAATAGAACAAGTCCCACAAACTGATAGAAGCCCAAATATTTTTTCAGAGCTAGATGCAGAAAAAAATTATATTCAATTTGCAACCTGATGGATGTCAGTATAGATGGACTATTAGAACAAGTCCCACACACTGCTAGAAGCCCAAATATTTTTTCAGTGCTAGATGCAGAAAAAAATTATATTCAGTTTATAACCTGATGGAGGACAGTATAGATGGACTAATAGACCAAGTCCCACACATTGCTAGAAGCCCAAATATTTTTTCAGAGCTAGATGCAGATAAAAATTATTTTTAATTTGCAACCTGATGGAGGTCAGTATAGATGGACTAATAGAACAAGTCCCACACACTGCTAGGAGCCCAAATATTTTTTCAGAGCTAGATGCAGAAAAAAATTATATTCAATTTGCAACCTGATGGAGGTCAGTATAGATGGACTAATAGAACAAGTCCCACACACTGCTAGTAGCCCAAAGATTTTTTCAGAGCTAGATGTAGAAAAAAATTATATTCAATTTGCAACCTGATGGAGGTCAGAATAGATGGACTAATAGAACAAGTCCCACACACTGCTAGTAGCCCAAATATTTTTTCAGAGCTAGATGCAGAAAAAAATTATATTCAATTAGCAACCTGATGGAGGTCAGTATAGATGGACTAATAGAACATGTCCCACACACTGCTAGTAGCCCAAATATTTTTTCAGAGCTAGATGCAGAAAAAAATTATATTCAATTTGCAACCTGATGGAGGTCAGTATAGATGGACTAATAGAACAAGTCCCACACAATGCTAGAAGCCCAAATATTTTTTTCTGAGCTAGATGCAGAAAAAAATTATATTCAATTTGCAACCTGATGGAGGTCAGTATAGATGGATTAATAGACCAAGTCCCACACTCTGCTAGAAGCCCAAATATTTTTTCAGAGCTAGATGCAGAAAAAAATTATATTCAATTTGCAACCTGATGGAGGTCAGTATAAATGGACTATTAGAACAAGTCCCACACACTGCTAGAAGCCCAAATATTTTTTCAGAGCTAGATGCAGAAAAAAATTATATTCAATTTGCAAACTAATGGAGGTCAGTATAGATGGACTAATAGAACAAGTCCCACACACTGCTAGAAGCCCAAATATTTTTTTCAGAGCTAGATGCAGAAAAAAATTATATTCAATTTGCAACCTGATGGAGGTCAGTATAGATGGACTATTAGAACAAGTCCCACACACTGCTAGAAGCCCAAATATTTTCTCAGAGCTAGATGCAGAAAAAAATTATATTCAATTTGCAACCTGATGGAGGTCAGTATAGATGGACTAATAGACCAAGTCCCACACACTGCTAGAAGCCCAAATATTTTTTCAGAGCTAGAGGCAGAAAAAAATTATATTCAATTTGCAACCTGATGGAGGTCAGTATAGATGGACTAATAGACCAAGTCCCACACACTGCTAGAAGACCAAATATTTTTTCAGAGCTAGATGCAGAAAAAAATTATATTCTATTTGCAACCTGATGGAGGTCAGTATAGATGGACTAATAGACCAAGTCCCACACACTGCTAGAAGCCCAAATATTTTTTCAGAGCTAGATGCAGATAAAAGTTATTTTTAATTTGCAACCTCACGGAGGTCAGTATAGATGGACTAATAGAACAAGTCCCACACACTGCTAGAAGCCCAAATATTTTTTCAGAGATAGATGCAGATAAAAATTATTTTTAATTTGCAACCTGATGGAGGTCAGTATAGATGGACTAATAGAACAAGTCCCACACACTGCTAGAAGCCCAAATATTTTTTCAGAGCTAGATGCAGAAAAAAATTATATTCAATTTACAACCTGATGGAGGACAGTATAGATGGACTAATAGACCAAGTCCCATACACTGCTAGAAGCCCAAATATTTTTTCAGAGCTAGATGAAGATAAAAATTATTTTTAATTTGCAACCTGATGGAGGTCAGTATAGATGGACTAATAGAACAAGTCCCACACACTGCTAAAAGCCCAAATATTTTTTCAGAGCTAGATACAGAAAAAAATTATATTCAATTTGCAACCTGATGGAGGTCAGTATAAATGAACTATTAGAACTAGTCCCACACACTGCTAGAAGCCCAAATATTTTTTCAGAGCTAGATGCAGAAAAAAATTATATTCAATTTGCAACCTGATGGAGGTCAGTATAGATGGACTAATAGACCAAGTCCCACACACTGCTAGAAGCCCAAATATTTTTTCAGAGCTAGATGCAGAAAAAAATTATATTCAATTTGCAACCTTATGGAGGTCAGTATAGATGGACTAATAGACAAAGTCCCACACACTGCTAGAAGCCAAAATATTTTTTCAGAGCTAGATGCAGATAAAAATAACTTTTAATTTGCAACCTGATGGAGGTCAGTATAGATGGACTAATAGAACAAGTCCCACACACTGCCAGAAGCCCAAATATTTTTTCAGAGCTAGATGCAGAAAAAAATTATATTCAATTTGCAACCTGATGGAGGTCAGTATAGATGGATTATAGCACAAGTCCCACACACTGCTAGTATCCCAAATATTTTTTCAGAGCTAGATGCAGAAAAAAATTATATTCAATTTGCAACCTGATGGAGGTCAGTATAGATGGACTATTAGAACAAGTCCCACACACTGCTAGAAGCCCAAATATTTTTTCAGAGCTAGATGCAGAAAAAAATTATAATCAATTTGCAACCTGATGGAGGTCAGTATTGATGGACTAATAGAACAAGTCCCACCCACTGCTAGAAGCCCAAATATTTTTTCAGAGCTAGATGCAGAAAAAAATTATGTTCAATTTGCAACCTGATGGAGGTCAGTATAGATGAACTAATAGAACAAGTCCCACACACTGCTAGAAGCTCAAATATTTTTTCAAAGCTAGATGCAGAAAAAATTATATTCAATTTGCAACCTGATGGAGGTCAGTATAGATGGACTATTAGAACAAGTCCCACACACTGCTAGAAACCCAAATATTTTTTCAGAGCTAGATGCAGAAAAAAATTATATTCAATTTGCAACCTGATGGAGGTCAGTATAGATGGACTAATAGACCCAGTCCCACACACTGCTAGAAGCCCAAATATTTTTTCAGAGCTAGATGAAGAAAAAAATTATATTCAGTTTGCAACCTGATGGAGGTCAGTATAGATGGACTAATAGAACAAGTTCCACACACTGCTAGAAGTCCAAATATTTGAAGCCCAAATATTTTTTCAGAGCTAGGTGCAGAAAAAAATTATATTCAATTTGCAACCTGATGGAGGTCAGTATAGATGGACTAATAGATCAAGTCCCACACACTGCTAGAAGCCCAAATATTTTTTTCAGAGTTAGATGCAGAAAAAAATTAGATTCAATTTGCAACCTGATGGAGGTCAGTATAGATGGACTAATAGAACAAGTCCCACAAACTGATAGAAGCCCAAATATTTTTTCAGAGCTAGATGCAGAAAAAAATTATATTCAATTTGCAACCTGATGGATGTCAGTATAGATGGACTATTAGAACAAGTCCCACACACTGCTAGAAGCCCAAATATTTTTTCAGTGCTAGATGCAGAAAAAAATTATATTCAGTTTATAACCTGATGGAGGACAGTATAGATGGACTAATAGACCAAGTCCCACACATTGCTAGAAGCCCAAATATTTTTTCAGAGCTAGATGCAGATAAAAATTATTTTTAATTTGCAACCTGATGGAGGTCAGTATAGATGGACTAATAGAACAAGTCCCACACACTGCTAGGAGCCCAAATATTTTTTCAGAGCTAGATGCAGAAAAAAATTATATTCAATTTGCAACCTGATGGAGGTCAGTATAGATGGACTAATAGAACAAGTCCCACACACTGCTAGTAGCCCAAAGATTTTTTCAGAGCTAGATGTAGAAAAAAATTATATTCAATTTGCAACCTGATGGAGGTCAGAATAGATGGACTAATAGAACAAGTCCCACACACTGCTAGTAGCCCAAATATTTTTTCAGAGCTAGATGCAGAAAAAAATTATATTCAATTAGCAACCTGATGGAGGTCAGTATAGATGGACTAATAGAACATGTCCCACACACTGCTAGTAGCCCAAATATTTTTTCAGAGCTAGATGCAGAAAAAAATTATATTCAATTTGCAACCTGATGGAGGTCAGTATAGATGGACTAATAGAACAAGTCCCACACAATGCTAGAAGCCCAAATATTTTTTTCTGAGCTAGATGCAGAAAAAAATTATATTCAATTTGCAACCTGATGGAGGTCAGTATAGATGGATTAATAGACCAAGTCCCACACACTGCTAGAAGCCCAAATATTTTTTCAGAGCTAGATGCAGAAAAAAATTATATTCAATTTGCAACCTGATGGAGGTCAGTATAAATGGACTATTAGAACAAGTCCCACACACTGCTAGAAGCCCAAATATTTTTTCAGAGCTAGATGCAGAAAAAAATTATATTCAATTTGCAAACTAATGGAGGTCAGTATAGATGGACTAATAGAACAAGTCCCACACACTGCTAGAAGCCCAAATATTTTTTTCAGAGCTAGATGCAGAAAAAAATTATATTCAATTTGCAACCTGATGGAGGTCAGTATAGATGGACTATTAGAACAAGTCCCACACACTGCTAGAAGCCCAAATATTTTCTCAGAGCTAGATGCAGAAAAAAATTATATTCAATTTGCAACCTGATGGAGGTCAGTATAGATGGACTAATAGACCAAGTCCCACACACTGCTAGAAGCCCAAATATTTTTTCAGAGCTAGAGGCAGAAAAAAATTATATTCAATTTGCAACCTGATGGAGGTCAGTATAGATGGACTAATAGACCAAGTCCCACACACTGCTAGAAGACCAAATATTTTTTCAGAGCTAGATGCAGAAAAAAATTATATTCTATTTGCAACCTGATGGAGGTCAGTATAGATGGACTAATAGACCAAGTCCCACACACTGCTAGAAGCCCAAATATTTTTTCAGAGCTAGATGCAGATAAAAGTTATTTTTAATTTCCAACCTCACGGAGGTCAGTATAGATGGACTAGTAGAACAAGTCCCACACACTGCTAGAAGCCCAAATATTTTTTCAGAGATAGATGCAGATAAAAATTATTTTTAATTTGCAACCTGATGGAGGTCAGTATAGATGGACTAATAGAACAAGTCCCACACACTGCTAGAAGCCCAAATATTTTTTCAGAGCTAGATGCAGAAAAAAATTATATTCAATTTACAACCTGATGGAGGACAGTATAGATGGACTAATAGACCAAGTCCCATACACTGCTAGAAGCCCAAATATTTTTTCAGAGCTAGATGAAGATAAAAATTATTTTTAATTTGCAACCTGATGGAGGTCAGTATAGATGGACTAATAGAACAAGTCCCACACACTGCTAGAAGCCCAAATATTTTTTCAGAGCTCGATGCAGAAAAAAATTATATTCAATTTGCAACCTGATGGAGGTCAGTATAGATGGACTAATAGAACAAGACCCACACACTGCTAGAAGCTCAAATATTTTTTCAAAGCTAGATGCAGAAAAAAATTATATTCAATTTGCAACCTGATGGAGGCCAGTATAGATGGTCTAATAGAACAAGTCCCACACACTGCTAGAAACCCAAATATTTTTTCAGAGCTAGATGCAGAAAAAAAATATATTCAATTTGCAACCTGATGGAGGTCAGTATAGATGGACTAATAGAACAAGACCCACACACTGCTAGAAGCCCAAATATTTTTTTCAGAGCTAGATGCAGAAAAAAATTATATTCAATTTGCAACCTGATGGAGGTCAGTATAGATGGACTAATAGACCAAGTCCCACACACTGCTAGAAGCCCAAATATTTTTTCAGAGCTAGATGCAGAAAAAAATTATATTCAATTTGCAACCTGATGGAGGTCAGTATAGATGGACTATTAGAACAAGTCCCACACACTGCTAGAAGCCCAAATATTTTCTCAGAGCTAGATGCAGAAAAAAATTATATTCAATTTGCAACCTGATGGAGGTCAGTATAGATGGACTATTAGAATAAGTCCCACACACTGCTAGAAGCCCAAATATTTTTTCAGAGCACGATGCAGAAAAAAATTATATTCAATTTGCAACCTGATGGAGGTCAGTATAGATGGACTAATAGACCAAGTCCCATACACTGCTAGAAGCCCAAATATTTTTTCAGAACTAGATGCAGATAAAAATTATTTTTAATTTGCAACCTGATGGAGGTCAGTATAGATGGACTAATAGAAAAAGTCCCACACACTGCTAGAAGGCCAAATATTTTTTCAGATCTAGATGCAGAAAAAAATTATATTCAATTTGCAACCTGATGGAGGTCAGTATAGATGGACTTATAGACAAAGTCCGACAAACTGCTAGAAGCCCAAATATTTTTTCAGAGCTAGATGCAGAAAAAAATTATATTCATTTTGCAACCTGATGGAGGTCAGTATAGATTGACTATTAGAACAAGTCCCACACACTGCTAGAAGCCCAAATATTTTTTCAGAGCTAGATGCAGAAAAAAATTATATTCAATTTGCAACCTGATGGAGGTCAGTATAGATGGACTAATAGACCCAGTCTCACACACTGCTAGAAGCCCATACATTTTTTCAGAGCTAGATTTCAGAAAAAAATTATATTCAGTTTGCAACCTGATGGAGGTCAGTATAGATGGACTAATAGAACAAGTCCCACACACTGCTAGAAGTCCAAATATTTGAAGACCAAATATTTTTTCAGAGCTAAATGCAGAAAAAAATTATATTCAATTTGCAACCTGATGGAGGTCAGTATAGATGGACTATTAGAACAAGTCCCACACACTGCTAGAAGCCCAAATATTTTTTCAGAGCTAGATGCAGAAAACAATTATATTCAATTTGCAACCTGATGGAGGCCAGTATAGATGGACTTATAGACCAAGTCCGACACACTGCTACAAGCCAAAATATTTTTTCAGAGCTAGATGCAGAAAAAAATTATATTCAATTTGCAACCTGATGGAGGTCAGTATAGATGGACTATTAGAACAAGTCCCACACACTGCTAGAAGCCCAAATATTTTTTCAGAGCTAGATGCAGAAAAAAATTATATTCAATTTGCAACCTGATGGAGGTCAGTATAGATGGACTAATAGACCAAGTCCCACACAATGCTAGAAGCCCAAATATTTTTTCAGAGCTAGATGTAGAAAAAAATGATATTCAATTTGCAACCTGATGGAGGTCAGTATAGATGGACTATTAGAACAAGTCAAACACACTGCTAGAAGCCCAAATATTTGAAGCCCAAATATTTTTTCAGAGCTAGATGCAGAAAAAAATTATATTCAATTTGCAACCTGATGGAGGTCAGTATAGATGGACTATTAGAACAAGTCCCACACACTGCTAGAAGCCCAAATATTTTTTCAGAGCTAGATGCAGAAAAAAATTATATTCAATTTGCAACCTGATGGAGGTCAGTATAGATCGACTAATAGAAAAAGTCCCACACACTGATAGAAGCCCAAATATTTTTTCAGAGCTATATGCAGAAAAAAATTATATTCAATTTGCAACCTGATGGAGGTCAGTATAGATGGACTATTAGAATAAGATCCACACTCTGCTAGAAGCCCAAATATTTTTTCAGAGCAAGATGCAGAAACAAATTATATTCAATTTGCAACCTGATGGAGGTCAGTATAGATGGACTATTAGAACAAGTCCCACACACTGCTAGAAGCCCAAATATTTTTTCAGAGCTAGATGCAGAAAAAAATAATATTCAATTTGCAACCTGATGGAGGTCAGTATAGATGGACTAATAGAACAAGTCCCACACACTGCTAGTAGCCCGAAGATTTTTTCAGAGCTAGATGTAGAAAAAAATTATATTCAATTTGCAACCTGATGGAGGTCAGAATAGATGAACTAATAGAACAAGTCCCACACACTGCTAGTAGCCCAAATATTTTTTCAGAGCTAGATGCAGAAAAAAATTATATTCAATTAGCAACCTGATGGAGGTCAGTATAGATGGACTAATAGAACATGTCCCACACACTGCTAGTAGCCCAAATATTTTTTCAGAGCTAGATGCAGAAAAAAATTATATTCAATTTACAAACTGATGGAGGTCAGTATAGATGGACTAATAGAACAAGTCCCACACACTGCTAGAAGCCCAAATATTTTTTTCAGAGCTAGATGCAGAAAAAAATTATATTCAATTTGCAACCTGATGGAGGTCAGTATAGATGGACTAATAGACCAAGTCCCACACACTGCTAAAAGCCCAAATATTTTTTCAGAGCTAGATACAGAAAAAAATTATATTCAATTTGCAACCTGATGGAGGTCAGTATAAATGAACTATTAGAACTAGTCCCACACACTGCTAGAAGCCCAAATATTTTTTCAGAGCTAGATGCAGAAAAAAATTATATTCAATTTGCAACCTGATGGAGGTCAGTATAGATGGACTAATAGACCAAGTCCCACACACTGCTAGAAGCCCAAATATTTTTTCAGAGCTAGATGCAGAAAAAAATTATATTCAATTTGCAACCTTATGGAGGTCAGTATAGATGGACTAATAGACAAAGTCCCACACACTGCTAGAAGCCAAAATATTTTTTCAGAGCTAGATGCAGATAAAAATAACTTTTAATTTGCAACCTGATGGAGGTCAGTATAGATGGACTAATAGAACAAGTCCCACACACTGCCAGAAGCCCAAATATTTTTTCAGAGCTAGATGCAGAAAAAAATTATATTCAATTTGCAACCTGATGGAGGTCAGTATAGATGGATTATAGCACAAGTCCCACACACTGCTAGTATCCCAAATATTTTTTCAGAGCTAGATGCAGAAAAAAATTATATTCAATTTGCAACCTGATGGAGGTCAGTATAGATGGACTATTAGAACAAGTCCCACACACTGCTAGAAGCCCAAATATTTTTTCAGAGCTAGATGCAGAAAAAAATTATAATCAATTTATAACCTGATGGAGGTCAGTATTGATGGACTAATAGAACAAGTCCCACCCACTGCTAGAAGCCCAAATATTTTTTCAGAGCTAGATGCAGAAAAAAATTATGTTCAATTTGCAACCTGATGGAGGTCAGTATAGATGAACTAATAGAACAAGTCCCACACACTGCTAGAAGCTCAAATATTTTTTCAAAGCTAGATGCAGAAAAAATTATATTCAATTTGCAACCTGATGGAGGCCAGTATAGATGGGTTAATAGAACAAGTCCCACACACTGCTAGAAACCCAAATATTTTTTCAGAGCTAGATGCAGAAAAAAATTATATTCAATTTGCAACCTGATGGAGGTCAGTATAGATGGACTAATAGACCCAGTCCCACACACTGCTAGAAGCCCAAATATTTTTTCAGAGCTAGATGAAGAAAAAAATTATATTCAGTTTGCAACCTGATGGAGGTCAGTATAGATGGACTAATAGAACAAGTTCCACACACTGCTAGAAGTCCAAATATTTGAAGCCCAAATATTTTTTCAGAGCTAGGTGCAGAAAAAAATTATATTCAATTTGCAACCTGATGGAGGTCAGTATAGATGGACTAATAGATCAAGTCCCACACACTGCTAGAAGCCCAAATATTTTTTTCAGAGTTAGATGCAGAAAAAAATTAGATTCAATTTGCAACCTGATGGAGGTCAGTATAGATGGACTAATAGAACAAGTCCCACAAAACTGATAGAAGCCCAAATATTTTTTCAGAGCTAGATGCAGAAAAAAATTATATTCAATTTGCAACCTGATGGATGTCAGTATAGATGGACTATTAGAACAAGTCCCACACACTGCTAGAAGCCCAAATATTTTTTCAGTGCTAGATGCAGAAAAAAATTATATTCAGTTTATAACCTGATGGAGGACAGTATAGATGGACTAATAGACCAAGTCCCACACATTGCTAGAAGCCCAAATATTTTTTCAGAGCTAGATGCAGATAAAAATTATTTTTAATTTGCAACCTGATGGAGGTCAGTATAGATGGACTAATAGAACAAGTCCCACACACTGCTAGGAGCCCAAATATTTTTTCAGAGCTAGATGCAGAAAAAAATTATATTCAATTTGCAACCTGATGGAGGTCAGTATAGATGGACTAATAGAACAAGTCCCACACACTGCTAGTAGCCCAAAGATTTTTTCAGAGCTAGATGTAGAAAAAAATTATATTCAATTTGCAACCTGATGGAGGTCAGAATAGATGGACTAATAGAACAAGTCCCACACATTGCTAGTAGCCCAAATATTTTTTCAGAGCTAGATGCAGAAAAAAATTATATTCAATTAGCAACCTGATGGAGGTCAGTATAGATGGACTAATAGAACATGTCCCACACACTGCTAGTAGCCCAAATATTTTTTCAGAGCTAGATGCAGAAAAAAATTATATTCAATTTGCAACCTGATGGAGGTCAGTATAGATGGACTAATAGAACAAGTCCCACACAATGCTAGAAGCCCAAATATTTTTTTCTGAGCTAGATGCAGAAAAAAATTATATTCAATTTGCAACCTGATGGAGGTCAGTATAGATGGATTAATAGACCAAGTCCCACACACTGCTAGAAGCCCAAATATTTTTTCAGAGCTAGATGCAGAAAAAAATTATATTCAATTTGCAACCTGATGGAGGTCAGTATAAATGGACTATTAGAACAAGTCCCACACACTGCTAGAAGCCCAAATATTTTTTCAGAGCTAGATGCAGAAAAAAATTATATTCAATTTGCAAACTAATGGAGGTCAGTATAGATGGACTAATAGAACAAGTCCCACACACTGCTAGAAGCCCAAATATTTTTTTCAGAGCTAGATGCAGAAAAAAATTATATTCAATTTGCAACCTGATGGAGGTCAGTATAGATGGACTAATAGACCAAGTCCCACACACTGCTAAAAGCCCAAATATTTTTTCAGAGCTAGATATAGAAAAAAATTATATTCAATTTGCAACCTGATGGAGGTCAGTATAAATGAACTATTAGAACAAGTCCCACACACTGCTAGAAGCCCAAATATTTTTTCAGAGCTAGATGCAGAAAAAAATTATATTCAATTTGCAACCTGATGGAGGTCAGTATAGATGGACTAATAGAACAAGTCCCACACACTGCTAGAAGCCCAAATATTTTTTCAGAGCTAGATGCAGAAAAAAATTATATTCAATTTGCAAACTGATGGAGGTCAGTATAGATGGACTAATAGAACAAGTCCCACACACTGCTAGAAGCCCAAATATTTTTTTCAGAGCTAGATGCAGAAAAAAATTATATTCAATTTGCAACCTGATGGAGGTCAGTATAGATGGACTAATAGACCAAGTTCCACACACTGCTAAAAGCCCAAATATTTTTTCAGAGCTAGATACAGAAAAAAATTATATTCAATTTGCAACCTGATGGAGGTCAGTATAAAAGAACTATTAGAACAAGTCCCACACACTGCTAGAAGCCCAAATATTTTTTCAGAGCTAGATGCAGAAAAAAATTATATTCAATTTGCAACCTGATGGAGGTCAGTATAGATGGACTAATAGAACAAGTCCCACACAGTGCTAGAAGCCCATATATTTTTTCAGAGCTAGATGCAGAAAAAATTATATTCAATTTGCAACCTGATGGAGGTCAGTATAGATGGACTAATTGACCAAGTCCCACAAACTGCAAGAAGCCCAAATATTTTTTCAGAGCTAGATGCAGAAAAAAATTATATTCAATTTTCGACCTGATGGAGGTCAGTAAAGATGGACTATTAGAACAAGTCCCACACGCTGCTAGAAGCCCAAATATTTTTTCAGAGCAAGATGCAGAAAAAAATTATATTCAATTTGCAACCTGATGGAGGTCAGTATAGATGGACTAATAGACCAAGTCCCATACACTGCTAGAAGCCCAAATATTTTTTCAGAGCTAGATGCAGATAAAAATTATTTTTAAATTGCAACCTGATGGAGGTCAGTATAGATGGACTAATAGAACAAGTCCCACACACTGCTAGAAGCCCAAATATTTTTTCTGAGCTAGATGCAGAAAAAAATTATATTCTATTTGCAACCTGATGGAGGTCAGTATAGATGGACTAATAGAACAAGTCCCACACACTGCTAGACGCCCAAATATTTTTTCAGAGCTAGATGCAGAAAAAAATTATATTCAATTTGCAACCTGATGGAGGTCAGTATAGATGGACTAATAGACCAAGTCCCACACACTGCTAGTATCCCAAATATTTTTTCAGAGCTAGATGCATAAAAAAATTATATTCAATTTGCAACCTGATGGAGGTCAGTATAGATGGACTATTAGAAAAAGTCAAACACACTGCTAGAAGCCCAAATATTTTTTCAGAGCTAGATGCAGAAAAAAATTATAATCAATTTGCAACCTGATGGAGGTCAGTATTGATGGAATAATAGAACAAGTCCCACCCACTGCTAGAAGCCCAAATATTTTTTCAGAGCTAGACGCAGAAAAAAATTATGTTCAATTTGCAACCTGATGGAGGTCAGTATAGATGAACAAATAGAACAAGTCCCACACACTGCTAGAAGCTCAAATATTTTTTCAAAGCTAGATGCAGAAAAAAATTATATTCAATTTGCAACCTGATGGAGGTCAGTATAGATGGACTAATAGAACAAGTCCCACACACTGCTAGAAGTCCAAATATTTGAAGCCCAAATATTTTTTCAGAGCTAGGTGCAGAAAAAAATTATATTCAATTTGCAACCTGATGGAGGTCAGTATAGATGGACTAATAGATCAAGTCCCACACACTGCTAGAAGCCCAAATATTTTTTTCAGAGCTAGATGCAGAAAAAAATTATATTCAATTTGCAACCTGATGGAGGTCAGTATAGATGGACTAATAGACCAAGTCCCACACACTGCTAGAAGCCCAAATATTTTTTCAGAGCTAGATGCAGAAAAAAATTATATTCAATTTGCAACCTGATGGATGTCAGTATAGATGGACTATTAGAACAAGTCCCACACACTGCTAGAAGCCCAAATATTTTTTCAGAGCTAGATGCAGAAAAAAATTATATTCAGTTTATAACCTGATGGAGGACAGTATAGATGGACTAATAGACCAAGTCCCACACACTGCTAGAAGCCCAAATATTTTTTCAGAGCTAGATGCAGATAAAAATTATTTTTAATTTGCAACCTGATGGAGGTCAGTATAGATGGACTAATAGAACAAGTCCCACACACTGCTAGAAGCCCAAATATTTGAAGCCCAAATATTTTTTCAGAGCTAGATGCAGAAAAAAATTATATTCAATTTGCAACCTGATGGAGGTCAGTATAGATGGACTATTAGAACAAGTCCCACACACTGCTAGAAGCCCAAATATTTTTTCAGAGCTAGATGCAGAAAAAAATTATATTCAATTTGCAACCTGATGGAGGTCAGTATAGATCGACTAATAGAAAAAGTCCCACACACTGATAGAAGCCCAAATATTTTTTCAGAGCTATATGCAGAAAAAAATTATATTCAATTTGCAACCTGATGGAGGTCAGTATAGATGGACTATTAGAATAAGATCCACACTCTGCTAGAAGCCCAAATATTTTTTCAGAGCAAGATGCAGAAACAAATTATATTCAATTTGCAACCTGATGGAGGTCAGTATAGATGGACTATTAGAACAAGTCCCACACACTGCTAGAAGCCCAAATATTTTTTCAGAGCTAGATGCAGAAAAAAATAATATTCAATTTGCAACCTGATGGAGGTCAGTATAGATGGACTAATAGAACAAGTCCCACACACTGCTAGTAGCCCGAAGATTTTTTCAGAGCTAGATGTAGAAAAAAATTATATTCAATTTGCAACCTGATGGAGGTCAGAATAGATGAACTAATAGAACAAGTCCCACACACTGCTAGTAGCCCAAATATTTTTTCAGAGCTAGATGCAGAAAAAAATTATATTCAATTAGCAACCTGATGGAGGTCAGTATAGATGGACTAATAGAACATGTCCCACACACTGCTAGTAGCCCAAATATTTTTTCAGAGCTAGATGCAGAAAAAAATTATATTCAATTTACAAACTGATGGAGGTCAGTATAGATGGACTAATAGAACAAGTCCCACACACTGCTAGAAGCCCAAATATTTTTTTCAGAGCTAGATGCAGAAAAAAATTATATTCAATTTGCAACCTGATGGAGGTCAGTATAGATGGACTAATAGACCAAGTCCCACACACTGCTAAAAGCCCAAATATTTTTTCAGAGCTAGATACAGAAAAAAATTATATTCAATTTGCAACCTGATGGAGGTCAGTATAAATGAACTATTAGAACTAGTCCCACACACTGCTAGAAGCCCAAATATTTTTTCAGAGCTAGATGCAGAAAAAAATTATATTCAATTTGCAACCTGATGGAGGTCAGTATAGATGGACTAATAGACCAAGTCCCACACACTGCTAGAAGCCCAAATATTTTTTCAGAGCTAGATGCAGAAAAAAATTATATTCAATTTGCAACCTTATGGAGGTCAGTATAGATGGACTAATAGACAAAGTCCCACACACTGCTAGAAGCCAAAATATTTTTTCAGAGCTAGATGCAGATAAAAATAACTTTTAATTTGCAACCTGATGGAGGTCAGTATAGATGGACTAATAGAACAAGTCCCACACACTGCCAGAAGCCCAAATATTTTTTCAGAGCTAGATGCAGAAAAAAATTATATTCAATTTGCAACCTGATGGAGGTCAGTATAGATGGATTATAGCACAAGTCCCACACACTGCTAGTATCCCAAATATTTTTTCAGAGCTAGATGCAGAAAAAAATTATATTCAATTTGCAACCTGATGGAGGTCAGTATAGATGGACTATTAGAACAAGTCCCACACACTGCTAGAAGCCCAAATATTTTTTCAGAGCTAGATGCAGAAAAAAATTATAATCAATTTATAACCTGATGGAGGTCAGTATTGATGGACTAATAGAACAAGTCCCACCCACTGCTAGAAGCCCAAATATTTTTTCAGAGCTAGATGCAGAAAAAAATTATGTTCAATTTGCAACCTGATGGAGGTCAGTATAGATGAACTAATAGAACAAGTCCCACACACTGCTAGAAGCTCAAATATTTTTTCAAAGCTAGATGCAGAAAAAATTATATTCAATTTGCAACCTGATGGAGGCCAGTATAGATGGGTTAATAGAACAAGTCCCACACACTGCTAGAAACCCAAATATTTTTTCAGAGCTAGATGCAGAAAAAAATTATATTCAATTTGCAACCTGATGGAGGTCAGTATAGATGGACTAATAGACCCAGTCCCACACACTGCTAGAAGCCCAAATATTTTTTCAGAG